>NW_027459490.1:2500-731250 GCF_050624435.1 Tenrec ecaudatus
TTAGGGTTAGTGGGGTTAGGGTTAGGGTTAGGGTTAGGGGGGTTAGGGTTAGGGTTAGGGTTAGGGGGGTTAGGGTTAGGGTTAGGGGGGTTAGGGGGGTTAGGTTGGGGTTTAGGGTTAGGGTTAGGGTTAGGGGGGTTAGGGTGGGGGTTAGGGTTAAGGTTAGGTTTAGGGTTAGGGGGGTTAAGGTGGGGGTTAGGGTTATGGTTAGGGTTAGGGGTGTTAGGGTTAGGGTTAGGGTTAGGGTTAAGGGGGTTAAGGTTAGGGTTATGGTTAGGGTTAGGGTTAGGGGTGTTAGGGTTAGGGTTAGGGTTAGGGGGGTTAGGGTTAGGGTTACAGTTAGGGGGGTTGGGGTTAGGGTTAGGGTTAGGGTTAGGGTTAGGTGGGTTAGGGTTAGGGGGGTTAAGGTTAGGGTTAGGGTTAGGGGCGTTAGGGTTAGGGTTACGGTTAGGGAGGTTAGGGTTAGGGTTAGGGTTAGGGTTAGGGGGGTTAGGGTTAGGGTTAGGGTTAGTGTTAGGGTTAGGGGGGTTAGCGTTATGGTTAGGAGTGTTGGGGTTAGGGTTTGGGTAGGGGGGTTAGGGTTAGGTTTAGGGGTTTTGGGTTAGGGGGGTTAGGGTTAGGGTTAGGATTAGTTTTAGGGTTAGGGGGGTTAGGGTTAGGGTTAGGGTTAGGGGGGTTAGGGTTAGGGTTAGGGGGGTTAGGTTTAGGGTTAGGGGGGTTATGGTTAGGGTTAGGGTTAGGGGGGTTAGGATTAGGGTTAGGGTTAGAGTTAGAGTTAGGGGGGTTAGGGTTAGGGTTAGGGTTAAGGTTGGGGTTAGGTGGGTTAGGGTTAGGGTTAGGGGGGTTAGGGGGGTTAGGGTTAGGGGGGTTAGGGGGGTTAGGGTTAGGGTTAGGGGGGTTAGGGGTGTTAGGGTTAGGGTTAGGGGGGTTAGCGTTAGGGTTATGGTTAGGGGGGTTAGGGTTAGGGTTAGGGGGGTTGGGATTAGGGGGGTTAGGGTTAGGGTTAGGGGGGTGGGGGCGAGGGGGTTAGGGGTGAGGGGGGTGGGGGTGAGGGGTTTGGGGGTGAGGTGGGTGGGGTTGAGGGGGTTGGGGTTGAGGGGGGTGGGGGTGAGAGGGTTGGGGGTGAGGGGGGTGGGGGTGAGGGGGTGGGGGTGAGGGGGTTTGGGGTGAGGGGTTTGGGGTGAGGGGTTTGGGGTGAGGGGGTTGTGGGTGAGGGGGGTGGGGGTGAGGGGTTTGGGGGTGAGGGCGGTAGGGGTGAGGGGGGTGGGGGTTAGGGTTAGGGTTAGGGTTAGGGTGAGGGTGGTGGGGTTTAGGGTTAGGGTTAGGGTGAGGGGGGTGGGGGTTAGGGTTAGGGTTAGGGTGAGGGGGGTGGGGGTTAGGGTTAAGGTTAGGGTTAGGGTTAGGGTGAGGGGGTGGGGGTTAGGGTTAGGATTAGGGTGAGGGGGGTGGGGGTTAGGGTTAGGGTTAGGGTTAGGGTGAGGGGGGTGGGGGTTAGGGTTAGGGTTAGGGTGAGGGGGGTGAGGGTTAGGGTTAGGGTTAGGGTGAGGGGGGTGGGGGTTAGGGTTAGGGTTAGGGTGAGGGGGGTGGGGGTTAGGGTTAGGGTTAGGGTGAGGGGTGGGGGTTAGGGTTAGGGTTAGGGTTAGGGTGAGGGGGTGGGGGTTAGGGATAGGATTAGGGTGAGGGGGGTGGGGGTTAGTGTTATGGTTAGGGTTAGGGTGAGGGGGGTGGGGGTTAGGGTTAGGGTGAGGGTTAGGGTTAGGGGGGCGGGGGTGAGGGTGTGGGTGAGTGTTAGGGTAAGGGGGGTGGGCTGAGGGTGTGGGTGAGGGTGAGAGTGAGGGTGAGGGTGAGGGTTAGGGTTCGATAAAATTGATGTGTGACTTTACAGGGCCACTAGTAAGCCAGCATATATAAAAGACTTACTCCCTCCCCCAACAGAATGGGTTCTTTTCTCCAAGATTTCACGAAACATAGCATGACCTGGAAAGACAACCGGTCGAAATTCCTAAAGCCACCAAAGTGGAGGCCGTCCCTCCCCTCCCCTCCCCATCCCCGTCATCTTTATCCCACTTTGCAGGACAACTCAAGAGCGGGAGAGCTGGCTTAAGACCCATTGTGACTGCTGCCTGCCTATCAGTTCATGGGGGCAAAAGGAAGAGAAATACCACTTCTTTTAAAGTCACCCCGCAACACGTGCACTAGGGTTGGCATATCCTCTCCATCCCCCAAGAAGGATCACTGGTCAGCAGCATTCTCTGCTTAAGCCAAGCAGCCCAAACACCTGGGGAAAACCCAAGAGTCCCTCTTTGGGTCTATGTCCCATTTTTTTCCCCAGGATTGCATAATTGGAATAAACAAAACCCCCTGTCTGAGAAACCACAAGGTCTGATTTCTTTGCTAGACTAGCTTTTCCACATGCATCAGCCCACCTCAGACAAGTGCCAGCCACTTCTGCAGGTGCTGTTCACAGCAGAGGAATGCGAGCCCTTCCAGAGAGAGGCCCAGAAAGCAGTCAATAGAACTGATGGTCAGCCAGCGGGCACTCCCCAGTGGAGAGAAACTCTTTTTACCACTCCACGAATAATGTGGGACCCAAACTCCCAGTAAGGCACCGAGGGCTTAGCCAGGTATCACCAGTCTCTCTTGCAGGGCCTCCGCAGGACAACTAGGAAACCTATGCATTTATCTAAGGTCAGTGAGAATTTTCAGGCGCCTACAAGCGAATGTCTGCCTGCCTGCCTGCCTGCCTGCCTGCCTGCCTTTTTAGAGTGGCTGATGGAAGCCTGCGTTCTTTGTACCCCAAAGGACCCAGAGGCCCCTGAGAAAAAGAGGGAAATAAGTATTGCCTTTATTACTCAGCCTGCCTCAGACATGAAAAAGAAATGGGAAGCATTTGAAGGGAACAATCTTCGTGATTTGGTAGAAGTGTCTTATTGGGTGTATCACAACACAGATGACCCTACCACGACAGAGACAAAGAAATAGCTAAAATACTAGGAATTGCCATGAGACACAACAGAGACCCAGAAAAAGAGATCATGGCCCACTCACGGAGAGACTGACCTGTGGCACCGCCAAGCCCTGAGGAAGGAAGGATCCAGGTGCCTACTACAGAAGAGACAGACATTGGAAAAAACATTGCATTGAAAACTCCAGGAGAGACGGACAAACCTCCACTAGAGAGGACGGGCCTCGTCCTCACCTAGAAAAACCCAAGTGAGAGACAATAACGCTTGAGGAAGCTGAAGGAATGTCTCAGGGCTCTGTTTCACTGGCCCCCAGGATCCCGTGCTAACTGCCCAAGTTGGGGGCCAGCCAGGAAATGTCTTGGAGGACACAGGGGCCATCTTCTCAGGTTCAAAAAAGAGAACGGACACATTGTCAAAGGAAAGATTGGAATTACTGTCAGCCTATGATTGCTTCCAAAGTACTCACACCAGAAGGTTTGCATGGAGATTGGGGGGCTTCCCAAGCCATCAAGGTAAAAAATGTCTCTCTGCCCTATGTCCCAGTTAGCCACATGGTTTTCATGGCACTGGCTCCCGGTTCGGCTGTTTTGCCAGTGAAACTCTTTTAGCAGGAGTTGAAGTGGCCATCAGCGGAAGGACAAAACCTCCACAGTGGGCTTCCCATATCAATACGAAGCCACCTATATCACCTCTTGGACATTATCATTGTCCTGGACTCTGAATCGCCACCCCAGATCTAGAAAGCACCTGACATGTCCACATGGTTTGAATCAGGTTCGGGTTAACCCCTCTTGATCACTTAGTGACATGGGACACTAGACCCTGGAATACCTTTACTTTCCAGATGAGAAAACTCACTCAAAAAGACACAGGTACTGACCAACTGGAACACAACTGGTTAACAACAAAGCCACATTCCCAACCAGTATCTGGAGCCAGAGCTCGGAGCCCCATATGCCTGTGCCCAGCTGAGCAGTCACCCTCTCCTGGACCCTCGAAAGATCTGAGCAGATCCTCCCCCCACCCATGCCCCTCTCCCACACCCAAATATGTCTTTTCATAGGATGGCACTAAATCTGCAGCTCTGGGAGAGGGACATATCTGATGGAGAATACAGAGCAGACGAAGGGGGAGGAGGGGAGAATGGAGCACATCCTGGCCCACCAGGCCTTGAGGATGATGTTCCCACTCAGAGAAGACAGTCCACACAGAAGACCACATGGCCAGCCCAAGATGAGACACAACGTCCCTCAAAGACTCATAGCCCTAGAAGGGACAACACCTGAGACACAGTGCGGGAACGGATCCCGCCACACCGAGGCATAGCACTAAGGGGGTGCAGCAGAAGAGTAAGGAGGTGGAGCAACAAGGTCCCCAGGGAATGCCAAAGGAGGACTTTGGGGGCAGGACTTGGTGCCCGCACAGACTGGACTGGAAAACACTGCTAAGGGCCAACAAACAGTCCGTGAACTAACTATGAGCTTTCCTTTTTTGAGAGTTGTGTTTTCTTTGATGGTCATTGGATTTTAGCTATTTTCTTTCTTTTGGTGCTTGCTTTCGCTCTGTCTTGTGTTTGTGCATGTTATTACCTCTACTGTATGTCTAAAATGAAATGCAGGATGCACAATCTGCAGGAGAGAAAAAGGGGACCAATGCTTCGCGGGAGGGCCACGGGAAAGAGGGAGTTGGGGGGAAAGGGAGTGATGTCAAGAAACCCAGAGACAAGGGAACAACAAGTGGATGCAAATCCGTGGTGAGGGCGATGTAGGAATCCTGGTAGGGCGTGATCAAGGGTGAAGGAACCAAGAGGATTTACTGAAACCCAAATGAAGACTGAGCATGGCAGTGGGCACAAGAGGGAAATGAAAGGGAATAGCAGAGCGACCTAGGAAGCACGGGCCAGTTATAGAGGTCTAAAGAAAGACACGCACAGATGTAAATATATTTATCTGTGAGCATGGGGAAATACACCTATGTCCATATCTTTATAGGTGTCCTATTAAGGTAGCAGATGGCCTTTGGGCCTCCACTCAAGGACTCTCTCATTGCAAGAATACCTTGTTCTATTACATTGGCATTCTATGATGCTCACCTTCCCGACACGTTCCTTGAAGTCTAAGCGGTTGCATAAGCAAATGTGGTCAAGAAAGCTGATGGTGCCCTGCTATCAAAAGATATGGCGTCTGAGGTCTTAAAGGCCTGAAGGGTAAGCAAGCGGCCATGTAGCTCAGAAACAACAGAGCCCACATGGAATAAGCATACCAGCCTGTGCGATCACGAGGTATCAAAGGGATCAGGCATCATCAGCACAAAAAAAATCTCATTGCGAATGAGCAGGGAATGCTGGGTAGAGAGCCAAAGCCCATTCGCAGTACACTGGACATTCCCTTAAGTATAGTCTTGGGGAAGAGACAAGCCTACACAGGGTACTAGACAGCAACTGTGAAACACAACTTTCCTCTAGCTCCTCAATGCTTCCTCTCCCCTCACTATCAAGATCCCAATTATAACTTACAAATCTGACTAGACCAGAGAATGTACACTGGGACAGATAGGAACTAGAAACCCAGGGAATTCAAGGTGGATGAGCCCTTTAGGACCAGTGTTATGAATGGGGATGCTGGGAGGGTGGAGGGAGGGTAGGCTGACACCAGGGAACCGATGACAAGGATCTACATAAAACCTCAAAAGAAAAGGGGGTGAAGGGGGACATCAGACAGTGCAAGATATGACAAAATAATAATTAGTAAATAATGAAGGATTGATGAGGAGGGGTAGTGAGAATGGGGGCGGGGGGAATGGGGAGCTGAGGCCAGGGGCTTGGGTGTAGAGAAGATATTTTGAGAATAATGAGGGCAATGAATGTACAAATGTGCCTTATATCAGTGATGTTTGCACGTATTGTGGTTATTGTTGTATGAGCCCCTATAAAAGGAGAGAAAAAAAAGACCCTGGCAGAGGGTTGATGCTAGGATGATCTCAGGCTGGATTAGACCAGCAAAAGCAGGTGCTGCAGTCGCCTCACCCTGTGTCTATTCCTGTGTGGGGCATGAAGCTTAGGGTCCACAGCCCCGGCAGCTGGACAGTGAGAGAGGCGGGGCTCTGAGGTCATTCCACAGGGGGAATGGCCCTCCGGTTCCTGCAGGGCCCACCCTCTTGTGTAGTCCTGCTGTCTGGGGCACCTCTTTCACGGAGCCCACACCAGGGCAGCTCTTCAACTCATGGGGGATTGGCAGGAAGCCTCTGCTCATGCACACACACCACCACCTAGCTGGAGGACCTCGGTGAACAAACCTTGAGGCAGACAACAAGCCCACTAACTGATCCTGTGAGAGATATAATCAGGATCCAGAAACGGGCAACTGGGAGCAAGGGGCAGCATACCTGGGTCCCAGCCCCTCCCACTGCCCTCTGCAAGGAGTGACATTCCAAAGCACAGTGTTTTCCAAAGGCACTGTCAGGACTTTGGAATGGGCAGCTCATTTGTGGTCATGGATACTATGTGATCCAGACATACTACCTCCTCTGATCCTGTCAGCCAAGACTAAACACCCTTCCAAGCAGAAAGCCATGCATCTGAACAGTATCCACCAGCCACTCACGTCCACTCCTGCTGCCTCCAAAGAGCTTCCCTGGGTTGGTCAGATCTCTCTGGGGACAGATATCCCTCGGTCCTTGGTTCTGCGTGAGAAAGAATTCATGCCAAAGCCTGGTTTGTGATCCAAGGGAGGTTTAGGAGCGTTAGGGAGGTGTGGTGGGCAACCCTGGTCGATCCTAGTGGCTGAATTGAATATACTTGGCCTAGGTGGGTCGATGCAGGTGCAGCGCCCACCCAGGTGGACCTGCCCTTCCTGGCCGGAAACCTGGACCTCTGAGCACGCACAGTGTGCCACTCCTTCCTGGGCCGCTAACTGGGCCATCTGAGCATGTGTAATGGACACCCCAGTCCCTATGCTAGCTACCTAACATTTCCATCCTGAAGAGATGTGGACCCAAATCTTTGGGGTACTGGGCGACGACATCTCTAGCTACTTCCTGCTGGCAAAAAGGGCGAAGTGGGGCTTTGGGTCCACACCCTTCCTGCTCTGCTGGGAGGGGTTGTCCATTCAGCGCTAGATTGGATAAGGTTGAAGTGGTCCAGGAGATGGTGGTCCTGGAGTTGGCACAATTGGATTAGGGGCTTTGGTAACTTGAGAACTTCTGGAAAAACCAACAAACGCACAAAAGGGTGAACAGTTTAACTGAGACAAGGCTAGGATTGTGAGGTGGGAGTCCCTTGAAAGTAGGTGAGTATCACAGGAAGTAAGTAAAAAGTCTTAGGATTACCAGGCGTGTGTGTTTGTTCATTCTAAGTACCGGCACAGGGGTAAAAGCATTCACAATTTCCCCTAGCGGGGTCCAGGGTTTGGGCACTACTGGGTGCAGTGGGATCACCGCTTCACTTATGATCCTAAGGCATTGGCCCCTCTGATAAGAACCATCCTTCTTTTTAACCCTATAACGCCTCACTTTTAAATTTTTGGGCAAAAAAAATTTCGTTTTGATTCATTACTTTCATAGTTATCAATATGTATACATTTATATTCATTTGATTAAATGTTAGGGAAAGGTCATGCTCGGTGTTATAGGGTTAAATTGTAATATTGGGATGCTACAGGCGGATTCAACAGGGATCAAAAGTAGAGTAACTGCCTGTGTCATTTTTAATTTTCTCGGGTTCCATTTGAGTAAAAGGCTTGTAAGTTACCCGGGGACCAAGTGCCCCTGGTGCCTCTACTAGGGGTAGAATGTTCAGGGAGGGTTCAGGGGTGGGACAATAGTGACCTGAAGTCCAGGATCCCTTAGGGCAGGAGTCCTCAAATTGTTTACACAGGGGGCCAGTTCATTGTCTCTCCGACCGTTGGAGGGCCAGACTATGGTTTTCAAAAAACCTATGGACAAATTCCTATGCACACTGCACGAGTCGGCTGCTAAGCAGGACAGGCAGTGGCAGCAAAAACACCCCGAGGGTGGGATAAATGGCATCGCGCCACATGTGCCCCATGGAGCACAGTTTGAGGACGCCAGCCTTAGGGGTTCCTGGGTGCACTGGGGATGAAGGTCTCCTACTGCTCCTCGAGAGGAGAAATGCTCTAAGTTCTGGCATCTCCGCCCACTTTCCCGGCACTCTACCGAACTGTTCCCGGTGAATCACGGTTGGAAGGGAAAGCGTACCCTTCTCTGCCCACCATTCTCCTTTCTCAAAACGATACTGTGGCCAAATAGAGTTGCAAAGTGAATCTATCAGCTTTTGTTTGCCCAGCCTCTCTGTATCAACTCTATCCCAATTGGACACGATTCATGCAAGGGGGAAATTCCTGAGCATCAAGCTGCTAAGTCCCATCTAGAAAGCACAAAACAAGGAGGCGATTGACAGCTTGCTGCCTCCAGGTCAATAACCCCCACTTGAGAGCACACCCCTGGGTTGCCCTGAATCTCATGCCTCAGCCCGAGGGAAGGGGTCAAGGACTAGTCGCCGAGGGCGACCTTTAGGTCCAACCATTTTTCTGGACAACAGGCTAGGACGACCACTGCTTGGGATGGCCCCAAGGCCCTCCAAGACGCCTGCTGGCGGGGCTGATGCTCAAATCTCTCAAGGGAAGGGACACGTGGCAGCTCAGGGAACCTTAAGGGAAATTGGAATTTCTGGCTGGAACATCATGGCAGAGGAGCTGTGTATTAAGTAAGAGCTGTCCCCAAAAGTGCCTGAAGCAGCATCGCTGAAAGCCTAAATAACAGTGACTCCGCCTAGGCTTCCGAACGCCATTGGCCTAAGCCTGGGCCACGGAAAAGCAGCCTGTAAGAAGGAACAAACCAAATCTGGAAGAACACTAGCCCTATAACGCCTCAAGTTTTAAATTTTGGAAATATATTTTTTGGTTTTTATTATTTACTTTCATAGTTATCAATATATAGGACATTCAAAATATATTTTAAAAGCATAAAGTTTTCAGTGTTTTTGAAATGTGACCAAATTGTCACATTTATAATTTGGGTACCAGATACGTTTTCATTAAGAATTATGACAATTTTGTGCTTGGCGTTATAGGGCTAGAGCAGCTTGTTTGAAAAACCAGGAGAAAGGCAAAGGGAATGGAGGGGAAAAGGGAAACTTTGGGCTCCCGGGACCAGGCAGGGCTAACTCCCAGGCCTCTTCACCCAGCTCCCTAGGCAGCGCCCTTCCACATGTGGACTGGTGGGTGCCATCTTGGCCATGGTCACAGATCTTGTTACCTCTCGGCTACAATGGCGACTGTGTAGGATCTCTGGGAAAAGCTGAAACAGCTTTGACAAGAGTGAAGCCATTTGGGGCTGACAGAAGCCACCATGAAAAGAAAATAAAGTAGCTAGGAAGTGTAAATGAACTAGCTGATATTGGGGAGGTAGGCTGTGCAGACGTCGCCCAAGGGAATGTCATGAAGGAAATGGGTGTTCAGAAGGCTTGCGAGAACGACCAGAGCAGTTTTGGTTCAACTAAGAATGGCTAACCCTAATACCCCGCTTCTCACTCGCCTAGTCCTGAGGAAGTATCCATGTACCTACTATACAAAACAGTGACATTGGAAAAATCAGTGCCTTGAAAAGCCCAGGAGAGGCGGACGAGCCACCACTAGAGAGAACGGGCCTAGTCCTCGCCTAGAAAAATCGAAGCTACAGACAATAATGCTCGAAGCTGAATAAAGGTGTCCAGGCTCTGTTTCACTTGACCCCAAAGAGCCCATGCTCACTCTCCATGTAGGGAGCCAGCCAGTAAATTTCTAGGTGGACAAAGGGGTCACCTTCTTGGTTTCAGAAAAGACTACAGGTGCCTTGTCAAAATGAAAGGCTTTCATTACAGGGGCCCCAGGGCAGACCCAAGCACACCCATGGACAACGGCCAGAATAACAGATTTAGCACAAGAGACAGTTACACGCTCACCCTGGTAATGCCTCAATGCCCCTTTCCCCTAATTGACCGTGACTTATTATGAAAAGTGGCAGCCATAATTACTTTCTCATCTGCTACAACCACCTTAACCCTTGAACTTGAAAAGCCAAAAGTTTTGCTCACCACTCCAATGTCAGAGTGATATGTGTTTTATCAAGGAGCAGAAGAGACCTCCTCAAAGGAACTTCTTGATAAATCACTAAAAGATATTCCTTTTGTTTGGGCAGAGAACAACCTGCCAGACCTTTCTGAACTTCAGGTGCCTGGGGTCGTACAACTTCTGAGCTCAGCTACACTGGTGTGTCAAGCTAACCCTACTCCCTGGATAGCAAAAGTGGCTATTTCTGTTCCCATTTGCAGACTAAAGAGGACAGGCATTTGGGTCCTCTGCAAGTCCACATGGAATGCTCCCTTGCTGCCAATGCAGAAGCCGGGAACTGAGGACTTCCAACCGGTGCAGGATCTCAGAGAGGCAAATGAGAGGATAGAAACTGGCCACCCCACGTGCCAAACCCCGAGACCCTCCTGAGTACTATCCCGTCAAACTGAATTTGTTATACTGTTTTGGACTTAAAGGATGCTTTGTTCTCCATACCCATGTCCCCTGCACATCAACCCAGTGAAGACTTACAGGGACACAAGGAGGAACACCCCCAAACCACCTTGCTCCAGTATGCAGATGACCTCCTCCTGGCCTCCGAAACCCTGGAGGAATGCCAACCGGCTACCAAGGACCTGATAACAGTCCTTGGCCCATTGGGGTACAGGGTATCTTCAAGAAAGTCTCAACTGTGTGTCCATAAAGCTGTATACCTAGGCTACCAACTGGAGGAGGGAAAACGGACCTTGTCCCCCAGCCGCATTGAGGCGATCCTCAAAATCCAGTCCCTGAGACTAACAGGCAGTTGCAAGAGTTTCTAGGAGCTGTGGGGTACTGTCCATTGTGGAATTTGGGATTTGCAAAAACAACGAAACCCCTATATGCAAGTACTGGGGAAAGGAAAAAGAACTTAAATGGACTGAAGTAGAACAACAAGCGTTTGAATCCTTTAAAAAGTCGCTCATATGGGCAACCTCCCTTGCCCTACTAGACATAGTAAAGCCCTTCCAATTGTCTATGTGAGGCCAGAGGCACAGCTAAAGAAGTGCTAACTGAGAACTTGCGGCCATGGAAGAGACCTGTGGCCTATCTTTCAAAGAAACTGGACTCTGTAGCTGCAGGATGGCTGAGCTGCATGCGAGCTGAGGCTGCCACGGCCATCCTAGTCATAGAAGCTAGGAAGCTTACACTGGGACAGGATATTGCTGTGGTAGGGGGACCTATGGTTGAACCACGCCTAACCAGTCCCCCGGACCCGGTGGATCTCGAATGCCAGGACTATACCACAAATCCCCAAGGTAGTGGCTGTGACCATGCCATCCCCAGTGTTACAGCCACAACCTACATACTCAGAAAATGATCTAAAGATAAGCCAAGAGCTGGCCTGCCAAAAAGACTGGGAGCATCCAGGGTGGCTGCTCCATCCTGATGGAAGAAGATTCATGCCAGAAGCTCTGGGAGAGATCTGATTCAAGGACTACATAAAGGTATGCATTTGGGATCCCCTCTAAACTGTCTCAGTTGCTTCTCAGGCACTTTTACATACCCAGGCTTGGACACTGGGTGGCAGATGTCACCCACCGTTGATTGCACTGTGCTCGGGTAAACAACCCCAGAAAGAAAAGGAGCAACCCCAACCACGAGCTCGAGGTAGTAGTCCAGGAGAATTCTGGGAGGTGGACTTTATGGATATCAAACGTAGAAAGTATGGCTACCGATATTTGCTGGTGTTCGTAGACACCTGTTCTGGATGGGTGGAAGCCTTCCCAACAAAGAAGGAAACTGCTGCCACTGTGTGTAAATTATTAGTAACTAAAATTGTCCCTAGATTTGGCCTTCCCACCACCTTGGGGTCCAACAATGGCCCAACATTTATTGCTCAAATTACTAAAGTCTTAGCAATGCTTCTAAATATTAACTGGAAGCTCTTCAGGGCAAGTAGAAAAAATAAACAGAACCCTAAAGGAATTGTTCGTTAAGTTGCATTTAGGACCTGGCGAGAACTGGGTTGATCCTTACTTTACCTTTTGCCCTACTTCAAGTCCGATGCGCTCCCTATGTGAATAGCATGACCCCATTTGAATTTATGTTTGGCAGACCTTCCCCAAATCCTACCAAGATTGAAAGAAGTAGAAATAATGGAAGTCACTAATCGTTCCCTCATCGAGTGCCTGCAGGCTGTGCAACAGGTGAGAGACAAATCATCTGCTCTGACACCTTCATTTTGGGCCTAACCAAGGGAAAGGGAACAGGCAGCCAACAACGTGCAACCAGGAAACTGGACATGGGTAAAGAAGCACCAACCTGACACCTTAGAACCTAGGTGGACTGGCCCATACCAAGTGATACTTACAACACCAACTGCTGTTAAAATAGTGGGGAGGGGGCCGTGGATTCATCAGTCATAATTTAAAAAAAAAAAGCCCTCCCTGAGCATATCCTGAAAAGATGGACACCGAGAAAGACGGAAAATCCCTCAAAATTAAGGCTTTACAGAACTTAATTGTTTTTCTCCGAGTATTTCTGACAGCACCCACTGTTTCCCCCAAGCACAAACACATCTGTGGACTGCTATTCTAACCTCCAGCAGACTCAGGTTTACACAGGCACCTCAGGGCCCCTCATGGGGCACAGCCTACCTAGAAGCTGCTGGAGAGAAAGTCGCTCAGTGGGCTACGGGATCCTGCCTTTGGGATGATGTTCCCACTCAGAGAAGACAGTCCACACAGAAGACCACATGGCCAGCCCAAGATGAGACACGACGTCCCTCAAAGACCCATAGCCCTAGAAGGGACAACACTGGAGACACAGTGCGGGAACGGATCCCGCCACACCGAGGCATAGCACTAAGGGGGTGCAGCAGAAGAGTAAGGAGGTGGAGCAACAAGGTCCCCAGGGAATGCTAAAGGAGGACTTTGCGGCCAGGACTTGGTGCCCGCACAGACTGGACTGGAAAACACTGCTAAGGGCCAACAAACAGTCCGTGAACTAACTACGAGCTTTCCTTTCTTGAGGAGTTGTGTTTTCTTTGATGGTCATTGGATTTTGGCTATTTCCTTTCTTTTGGTGCTTGCTTTTGCTCTGTCTTGTGTTTGTGCATGTTATTACCTCTACTGTATGTCTAAAATGAGATGCAGGATGCACAATCTGCCGGAGAGAAAAAGGGGACCAATGCTTCGCGGGAGGGCCACGGGAAAGAGGGAGTTGGGGGGAAAGGGAGTGATGTCAAGAAACCCAGAGACAAGGGAACAACAAGTGGATGCAAATCCGTGGTGAGGGCGATGTAGGAATCCTGGTAGGGCGTGATCAAGGGTGAAGGAACCAAGAGGATTTACTGAAACCCAAATGAAGACTGAGCATGGCAGTGGGCACAAGAGGGAAATGAAAGGGAATAGCAGAGCGACCTAGGAAGCACGGGCCAGTTATAGAGGTCTAAAGAAAGACACGCACAGATGTAAATATATTTATCTGTGAGCATGGGGAAATACACCTATGTCCATATCTTTATAGGTGTCCTATTAAGGTAGCAGATGGCCTTTGGGCCTCCACTCAAGGACTCTCTCATTGCAAGAATACCTTGTTCTATTACATTGGCATTCTATGATGCTCACCTTCCCGACACGTTCCTTGAAGTCTAAGCGGTTGCATAAGCAAATGTGGTCAAGAAAGCTGATGGTGCCCTGCTATCAAAAGATATGGCGTCTGAGGTCTTAAAGGCCTGAAGGGTAAGCAAGCGGCCATGTAGCTCAGAAACAACAGAGCCCACATGGAATAAGCATACCAGCCTGTGCGATCACGAGGTATCAAAGGGATCAGGCATCATCAGCACAAAAAAAATCTCATTGCGAATGAGCAGGGAATGCTGGGTAGAGAGCCAAAGCCCATTCGCAGTACACTGGACATTCCCTTAAGTAAAGTCTTGGGGAAGAGACAAGCCTACACAGGGTACTAGACAGCAACTGTGAAACACAACTTTCCTCTAGCTCCTCAATGCTTCCTCTCCCCTCACTATCAAGATCCCAATTATAACTTACAAATCTGACTAGACCAGAGAATGTACACTGGGACAGATAGGAACTAGAAACCCAGGGAATTCAAGGTGGATGAGCCCTTTAGGACCAGTGTTATGAATGGGGATGCTGGGAGGGTGGAGGGAGGGTAGGCTGACACCAGGGAACCGATGACAAGGATCTACATAAAACCTCAAAAGAAAAGGGGGTGAAGGGGGACATCAGACAGTGCAAGATATGACAAAATAATAATTAGTAAATAATGAAGGATTGATGAGGAGGGGTAGTGAGAATGGGGGCGGGGGGAATGGGGAGCTGAGGCCAGGGGCTTGGGTGTAGAGAAGATATTTTGAGAATAATGAGGGCAATGAATGTACAAATGTGCCTTATATCAGTGATGTTTGCACGTATTGTGGTTATTGTTGTATGAGCCCCTATAAAAGGAGAGAAAAAAAAGACCCTGGCAGAGGGTTGATGCTAGGATGATCTCAGGCTGGATTAGACCAGCAAAAGCAGGTGCTGCAGTCGCCTCACCCTGTGTCTATTCCTGTGTGGGGCATGAAGCTTAGGGTCCACAGCCCCGGCAGCTGGACAGTGAGAGAGGCGGGGCTCTGAGGTCATTCCACAGGGGGAATGGCCCTCCGGTTCCTGCAGGGCCCACCCTCTTGTGTAGTCCTGCTGTCTGGGGCACCTCTTTCACGGAGCCCACACCAGGGCAGCTCTTCAACTCATGGGGGATTGGCAGGAAGCCTCTGCTCATGCACACACACCACCACCTAGCTGGAGGACCTCGGTGAACAAACCTTGAGGCAGACAACAAGCCCACTAACTGATCCTGTGAGAGATATAATCAGGATCCAGAAACGGGCAACTGGGAGCAAGGGGCAGCATACCTGGGTCCCAGCCCCTCCCACTGCCCTCTGCAAGGAGTGACATTCCAAAGCACAGTGTTTTCCAAAGGCACTGTCAGGACTTTGGAATGGGCAGCTCATTTGTGGTCATGGATACTATGTGATCCAGACATACTACCTCCTCTGATCCTGTCAGCCAAGACTAAAAACCCTTCCAAGCAGAAAGCCATGCATCTGAACAGTATCCACCAGCCACTCACGTCCACTCCTGCTGCCTCCAAAGAGCTTCCCTGGGTTGGTCAGATGTCTCTGGGGACAGATATCCCTCGGTCCTTGGTTCTGCGTGAGAAAGAATTCATGCCAAAGCCTGGTTTGTGATCCAAGGGAGGTTTAGGAGCGTTAGGGAGGTGTGGTTGGCAACCCTGGTCGCTCCTAGTGGCTGAATTGAATATACTTGGCCTAGGTGGGTCGATGCAGGTGCAGCGCCCACCCAGGTGGACCTGCCCTTCCTGGCCGGAAACCTGGACCTCTGAGCACGCACAGTGTGCCACTCCTTCCTGGGCCGCTAACTGGGCCATCTGAGCATGTGTAATGGACACCCCAGTCCCTATGCTAGCTACCTAACATTTCCATCCTGAAGAGATGTGGACCCAAATCTTTGGGGTACTGGGCGACGACATCTCTAGCTACTTCCTGCTGGCAAAAAGGGCGAAGTGGGGCTTTGGGTCCACACCCTTCCTGCTCTGCTGGGAGGGGTTGTCCATTCAGCGCTAGATTGGATAAGGTTGAAGTGGTCCAGGAGATGGTGGTCCTGGAGTTGGCACAATTGGATTAGGGGCTTTGGTAACTTGAGAACTTCTGGAAAAACCAACAAACGCACAAAAGGGTGAACAGTTTAACTGAGACAAGGCTAGGATTGTGAGGTGGGAGTCCCTTGAAAGTAGGTGAGTATCACAGGAAGTAAGTAAAAAGTCTTAGGATTACCAGGCGTGTGTGTTTGTTCATTCTAAGTACCGGCACAGGGGTAAAAGCATTCACAATTTCCCCTAGCGGGGTCCAGGGTTTGGGCACTACTGGGTGCAGTGGGATCACCGCTTCACTTATGATCCTAAGGCATTGGCCCCTCTGATAAGAACCATCCTTCTTTTTAACCCTATAACGCCTCACTTTTAAATTTTTGGGCAAAAAAAATTTCGTTTTGATTCATTACTTTCATAGTTATCAATATGTATACATTTATATTCATTTGATTAAATGTTAGGGAAAGGTCATGCTCGGTGTTATAGGGTTAAATTGTAATATTGGGATGCTACAGGCGGATTCAACAGGGATCAAAAGTAGAGTAACTGCCTGTGTCATTTTTAATTTTCTCGGGTTCCATTTGAGTAAAAGGCTTGTAAGTTACCCGGGGACCAAGTGCCCCTGGTGCCTCTACTAGGGGTAGAATGTTCAGGGAGGGTTCAGGGGTGGGACAATAGTGACCTGAAGTCCAGGATCCCTTAGGGCAGGAGTCCTCAAATTGTTTACACAGGGGGCCAGTTCATTGTCTCTCCGACCGTTGGAGGGCCAGACTATGGTTTTCAAAAAACCTATGGACAAATTCCTATGCACACTGCACGAGTCGGCTGCTAAGCAGGACAGGCAGTGGCAGCAAAAACACCCCGAGGGTGGGATAAATGGCATCGCGCCACATGTGCCCCATGGACCACAGTTTGAGGACGCCAGCCTTAAGGGTTCCTGGGTGCACTGGGGATGAAGGTCTCCTACTGCTCCTCGAGAGGAGAAATGCTCTAAGTTCTGGCATCTCTGCCCACTTTCCCGGCACTCTACCGAACTGTTCCCGGTGAATCACGGTTGGAAGGGAAAGCGTACCCTTCTCTGCCCACCATTCTCCTTTCTCAAAACGATACTGTGGCCAAATAGAGTTGCAAAGTGAATCTATCAGCTTTTGTTTGCCCAGCCTCTCTGTATCAACTCTATCCCAATTGGACACGATTCATGCAAGGGGGAAATTCCTGAGCATCAAGCTGCTAAGTCCCATCTAGAAAGCACAAAACAAGGAGGCGATTGACAGCTTGCTGCCTCCAGGTCAATAACCCCCACTTGAGAGCACACCCCTGGGTTGCCCTGAATCTCATGCCTCAGCCCGAGGGAAGGGGTCAAGGACTAGTCGCCGAGGGCGACCTTTGGGTCCAACCATTTTTCTGGACAACAGGCTAGGACGACCACTGCTTGGGATGGCCCCAAGGCCCTCCAAGACGCCTGCTGGCGGGGCTGATGCTCAAATCTCTCAAGGGAAGGGACACGTGGCAGCTCAGGGAACCTTAAGGGAAATTGGAATTTCTGGCTGGAACATCATGGCAGAGGAGCTGTGTATTAAGTAAGAGCTGTCCCCAAAAGTGCCTGAAGCAGCATCGCTGAAAGCCTAAATAACAGTGACTCCGCCTAGGCTTCCGAACGCCATTGGCCTAAGCCTGGGCCACGGAAAAGCAGCCTGTAAGAAGGAACAAACCAAATCTGGAAGAACACTAGCCCTATAACGCCTCAAGTTTTAAATTTTGGAAATATATTTTTTGGTTTTTATTATTTACTTTCATAGTTATCAATATATAGGACATTCAAAATATATTTTAAAAGCATAAAATTTTCAGTGTTTTTGAAATGTGACCAAATTGTCACATTTATAATTTGGGTACCAGATACGTTTTCATTAAGAATTATGACAATTTTGTGCTTGGCGTTATAGGGCTAGAGCAGCTTGTTTGAAAAACCAGGAGAAAGGCAAAGGGAATGGAGGGGAAAAGGGAAACTTTGGGCTCCCGGGACCAGGCAGGGCTAACTCCCAGGCCTCTTCACCCAGCTCCCTAGGCAGCGCCCTTCCACATGTGGACTGGTGGGTGCCATCTTGGCCATGGTCACAGATCTTGTTACCTCTCGGCTACAATGGCGACTGTGTAGGATCTCTGGGAAAAGCTGAAACAGCTTTGACAAGAGTGAAGCCATTTGGGGCTGACAGAAGCCACCATGAAAAGAAAATAAAGTAGCTAGGAAGTGTAAATGAACTAGCTGATATTGGGGAGGTAGGCTGTGCAGACGTCGCCCAAGGGAATGTCATGAAGGAAATGGGTGTTCAGAAGGCTTGCGAGAACGACCAGAGCAGTTTTGGTTCAACTAAGAATGGCTAACCCTAATACCCCGCTTCTCACTCGCCTAGTCCTGAGGAAGTATCCATGTACCTACTATACAAAACAGTGACATTGGAAAAATCAGTGCCTTGAAAAGCCCAGGAGAGGCGGACGAGCCACCACTAGAGAGAACGGGCCTAGTCCTCGCCTAGAAAAATCGAAGCTACAGACAATAATGCTCGAAGCTGAATAAAGGTGTCCAGGCTCTGTTTCACTTGACCCCAAAGAGCCCATGCTCACTCTCCATGTAGGGAGCCAGCCAGTAAATTTCTAGGTGGACAAAGGGGTCACCTTCTTGGTTTCAGAAAAGACTACAGGTGCCTTGTCAAAAAGAAAGGCTTTCATTACAGGGGCCCCAGGGCAGACCCAAGCACACCCATGGACAACGGCCAGAATAACAGATTTAGCACAAGAGACAGTTACACGCTCACCCTGGTAATGCCTCAATGCCCCTTTCCCCTAATTGATCGTGACTTATTATGAAAAGTGGCAGCCATAATTACTTTCTCATCTGCTACAACCACCTTAACCCTTGAACTTGAAAAGCCAAAAGTTTTGCTCACCACTCCAATGTCAGAGTGATATGTGTTTTATCAAGGAGCAGAAGAGACCTCCTCAAAGGAACTTCTTGATAAATCACTAAAAGATATTCCTTTTGTTTGGGCAGAGAACAACCTGCCAGACCTTTCTGAACTTCAGGTACCTGGGGTCGTACAACTTCTGAGCTCAGCTACACTGGTGTGTCAAGCTAACCCTACTCCCTGGATAGCAAAAGTGGCTATTTCTGTTCCCATTTGCAGACTAAAGAGGACAGGCATTTGGGTCCTCTGCAAGTCCACATGGAATGCTCCCCTGCTGCCCATGCAGAAGCCGGGAACTGAGGACTTCCAACCGGTGCAGGATCTCAGAGAGGCAAATGAGAGGATAGAAACTGGCCACCCCACGTGCCAAACCCTGAGATCCTCCTGAGTACTATCCCATCAAACTGAATTTGTTATACTGTTTTGGACTTAAAGATGCTTTGTTCTCCATACCCGTGTCCCCTGCACATCAACCCAGTGAAGACTTACAGGGACACAAGGAGGAACACCCCCAAACCACCTTGCTCCAGTATGCAGATGACCTCCTCCTGGCCTCCGAAACCCTGGAGGAATGCCAACGGGCTACCAAGGACCTGATAATAGTCCTTGGCCCATTGGGGTACAGGGTATCTGCAAGAATGGCTCAACTGTGTGTCCATAAACCTGTATACCTAGGCTACCAACTGGAGGAGGGAAAACGGACCTTGTCCCCGAGCCGCACTGAGGCGATCCTCAAAATCCCAGTCCCTGAGACTAAGAAGCAGTTGCAAGAGTTTCTAGGAATTGTGGGGTACTGTCCATTGTGGAATTTGGGATTTGCAAAAACAACGAAACCCCTATATGCAAGTACTGGGGAAAGGAAAAAGAACTTAAATGGACTGAAGTAGAACAACAAGCGTTTGAATCCTTTAAAAAGTCGCTCATATGGGCAACCTCCCTTGCCCTACTAGACATAGTAAAGCCCTTCCAATTGTCTATGTGAGGCCAGAGGCACAGCAAAAGAAGTGCTAACTGAGAACTTGCAGCCATGGAAGAGACCTGTGACCTATCTTTCAAAGAAACTGGACTCTGTAGCTGCAGGATGGCTGAGCTGCATGCGAGCTGTGGCTGCCACGGCCATCCTAGTCATAGAAGCTAGGAAGCTTACACTGGGACAGAATATTGCTGTGGTAGGGGGACCTATGGTTGAACCACTCCTAACCAGTCCCCCGGACCGGTGGATCTCGAATGCCAGGACTATACCACAAATCCCCAAGGTAGTGGCTGTGACCATGCCATCCCCAGTGTTACAGCCACAACCTACATACTCAGAAAATGATCTAAAGATAAGCCAAGAGCTGGCCTGCCAAAAAGGCTGGGAGCATCCAGGGTGGCTGCTCCATCCTGATGGAAGAAGATTCATGCCAGAAGCTCTGGGAGAGATCTGACTCAAGGACTACATGAAGGTATGCATTTGGGATCCTCTCTAAACTGTCTCAGTTGCTTCTCAGGCACTTTTACATACCCAGGCTTGGACACTGGGTGGCAGATGTCACCCACCGTTGATTGCACTGTGATCGGGTAAACCCCAGAAAGAAAAGGAGCAATCCCAACCACGAGCTTGAGGTAGTAGTCCTGGAGAATTCTGGGAGGTGGACTTTATGGATATCAAATTTAGAAAGTATGACTACCGATATTTGCTGGTGTTCGTAGACACCTGTTCGGATGGGTTGAAGCCTTCCCAACAAGGAAGGAAACTGCTGCCACCGTGTGTAAATTATTAGTAACTAAAATTGTCCCTAGATTTGGCCTTCCCACCACCTTGGGGTCCAACAATGGCCCAACATTTATTGCTCAAATTACTAAAGTCTTAGCAATGCTTCTAAATATTAACTGGAAGCTCTTCAGGACAAGTAGAAAAAAATAAACAGAACCCTAAAGGAATTGTTCGTTAAGTTGCATTTAG
This sequence comes from Tenrec ecaudatus, assembly GCF_050624435.1. Classification (NCBI taxonomy): domain Eukaryota; kingdom Metazoa; phylum Chordata; class Mammalia; order Afrosoricida; family Tenrecidae; genus Tenrec; species Tenrec ecaudatus. Next base: position 23,106 of record NW_027459490.1, read on the forward strand.
GACCTGGCGAGAACTGGGTTGATCCTTACTTTACCTTTTGCCCTACTTGAAGTCCGATGCACTCCCTATGTGAAAAGCATGTCCCCATTTGAATTTATGTTTGGCAGACCTTCCCCAAATCCTCCCAAGATTGAAGGAAGTAGAAATAATGGAAGTCACTAATCATTCCCTCATCGAGTGCCTGCAGGCTGTGCAACAGGTGAGAGACAAATCATCTGCTCTGACACCTTCATTTTGGGCCTAACCAAGGGAAAGGGAACAGGCAGCCAACAACGTGCAACCAGGAAACTGGACATGGGTAAAGAAGCACCAACCTGACACCTTAGAACCTAGGTGGACTGGCCCATACCAAGTGATACTTACAACACCAACTGCAGTTAAAATAGTGGGGAGGGGGCCGTGGATTCCTCAGTCATAAGTAAAAAAAAAAGCCCTCCCTGAGCATATCCTGGAAAGATGGACACCCAGAAAGACGGAAAATCCCTCAAAATTAAGGCTTTACAGAACTTAATTGTTTTTCTCTGAGTATTGCTGACAACACCCAGTGTTTCCCCCAAGCACAAACACATCTGTGGACTGCTATTCTAACCTCCAGCAGTGAATATGTAACCTCTTATACTGGGTATGACCCCCTGTTTTCATTTTGATTTGTTTGATTTGCTAGGAAAGAATTGGCATTCTGGATCCTTTAAAGGTAAAGGGCACAATGGGACCTATACTCGAATCCCGTCCTATTGGTGAGGAATACCCTCTATAGAAAGAACGCTCCAAACAAACCATGTCTATATATGCCCGGCTCATGGACTCCCTAACTGCCAAGGGGAGGGACATTACCATTGCACAGCTTGGGGTTGTGAAACCATCATTTTCAGGGTGGAAACTTGTTAAAGATGACCCTATTATTTTTACAAGAATGAGACTCAAGTCGGAAGGGTTTGATCCCACTACGTGTATGGTTTCCAAATATAACCCAATAAGAATTGGATTCAAGCGTTATTGGGTTCACCGGGAAAACATGGGGAATTCAACATTATGTAAATGATAGAGATCCCGGGAAACCTTTTCTATCCAGCAAAGTAAAATATGGCAACCTGCCATCCGTACAAAGGCCCAAACCTCGGGATAAATCCTGAAGAGCCACAGCTGGTGTCATTAAGATTCCTTTGCCGCACCCTCCAGACTCTCCAGTAACTTTCCCGTTCACTGCCAGCCCAACTCACAGGGCCCTTCTCATTCAGGAGCCACCTCAAGGTTCTGTGTTTGATTCTCGGGATGCTGTATTCCAATTTATGAACTCAAATCCTCACCTCACAGCTAATTGTTGGCTTTGTCTGAACGCTGCTTCCCCTTACTATGTAGGCACAGGTTGGTACAAATAGCACTATTGGTACAGAGTGTAATCCAATTAGAAATGTTAGTAAAAAGGATTACACGAAGCAGCAGTCTATAGGTGATGTTAGTATGGACTCAAGTCTAAGCTCACTTTAAAAGATTTGCAAGGGCAAGACTGTGTTTTTATTCATCTAAGTATCCCTTTAATATATCAAGATATCGAGATTTTTGCCTTCAAGCTGTTCCCATTGAACCAAATGTTGATCCTAATTTGTTATCTGCTCCAATGAGTACTTGCTTTACTTGTTCCACAGGATGAACACCCTGTCTCTTTTCCCCGGGTATTTGTGTGCTAGTGCATGTTACTCCTCAAGTGTACCTGTGTTCTGGTGAAGGAGGTGTAGGGATAACTTTGGAATTTCCGGATGAGTTCAAAGAGCCCCAGTATTGGTCCCACTGGTAACAGGGCTTGGGATTATGGGATTAGCTGCAGTCGGGTCAGTTGCTTTAATACAAGGAAACTTAAACTATCAGACTCTTAGTCAGCAAATTGCTTTAGATCTACAGGGATTAAAAAAAACCTGTCTCCCATTTAGAAAGATCCCTAGACTCCCTTGTAGCAGTTTTGTTGTAAACCCGCCGAGGGCTTGACTTGCTCTTTTGGAAACAAGGAATGCTGTGCACAGCATTGGGAGAAACTAATTCTATGCAAAGCATTCGGGAATCAATAAAGATAGATGAGCCCTGGTTAGGAAAGGATTAGAACAAAGAGTCAAGAAAAGAAATGGAGGAACCAATTGGTTTGAAAAGCTACTTAATTGGTCAGCCTGGCTAACTACCCTATGAACGGCCCTAGCCGGCCCCTAATCCTCCTCCTGCTAAGCCTCACATTTGGCCCAGTAATAACCAATAAGCTAGTGGCATTCCTTACACAGAAAGTACAAGCCACAAAACTCTTAGTGCTGAGCCCACCATACACTGGGCTGGCTACCGAAGATTCAATGATTTGAACTTGGCTAAGAACAGGAGAGTATATAGCAGCTCTGGGCAAAGCTTAAGTAGCCTTGACAAGAGAAGTCATTTTGAGCTTTCAGAAGCCATTATGAATGGTAAATAAACTAGCTATGAACTGCCAATGAACTAGCTGATACTGGGGAGTTAGGCTGTGCAGACATAGCCCAAGGGAACGTACAGAAGGAAATGGATGTTCAGAAGGCTTTCGAGAACGACCAGAGCAGTTTTGGTTCAACTAAGAATGGCTAACCACAATACCTCGCTTCTGAGCTCTGCCTGCTTGCACACCTGCACATTGCAAAAATATAAAAACCTTTGGAAAATTAGACTGGGGGGCCGCTCAGTCTCCCCTCAAGAGAGCTGATGGTCTGGTCCCTGAGCAGGAAATGAAACTTGTTCTGCTGAACTTTCCGGCAGTCTGGGCGGTTTGCTGTCTGGGAATGGAGTGTAGCTACAACAGACACAGGTGGTGCCATTCTGCCTGTGAGTGGAGTCACGTGGCTGGGAAAATGGAGGCCCCAGGTTGCGGCCTAGCCGAAAGCCAGCCTGGAGCCGGCCACCCAGCCAGAGTCCTGCCCAAACCAACAGGGTGGACGCAGGCGCCCCCAGGCCTGCTGTTTGCCGGAGCCGCGGCACAACACTGTTTCCCAGTCTTGGCACAACAGACTCCATTTTGAGTCCTGCACCTCCATCTTAGCTCTCAAGGCTGACCCCTAACCGACCTCCCCTCCCCAGCTCAACCCCAAATTCCTGGAACCAGCTCGTCACAAAGCCAGAATGTTTTCTGAAGATATGGTCACTCCACGCGTCCCTGACATATAGGTAAGATTAACGACCTTCTCCCTTCTGAAGCACCTGTGTGCGCAGATCCTCCCCAGCTTTGATCCTCCCCAGCTGTGCCTGCCAGCAGTGGGCATAAAAACGCTGCCAGGATTTTTTCCCCCTGCGCGGCTTCAATAGCTCAATACCCTGAGTTGCTGAACCTGCCCGCAACCTTCTCAATAAAGCCTGCTTCTAAAACTTCGTTAATTGCATCTTTGATTCTGTTTTCACGTCCAAATAAACCTTATACACTGAGCCTAAAGAAGGCTTTTGTAGTCAAAATCCTCCCAGCCTCCAGGCAGCAGCGTCCCAGCCCCCTCACAAATGCAGCCCGGGAAGGCAGGCGAGTTCCTGGGAAAGCAGGCACGTCAAGTCCCGCACACCAGCAAGAAACGGCGCAAAGACGGACACCAGCAAGAAACGGCGCAAAGACGAACACCGTGAATTCAACCCAACAATTCTCCCGAGGGTGGTGAGGTAAAAGGAGCCCAGAGGGGCCCCCAATCCGTGAGACCAACATGGGAGGGCCCACTCCTGGGGCCGGCTTACCTCATAGCTCCAAATCACACAGCACCGCTTCTTTTCGACCTCTCCGGGGACAGGTGTGCCTCGGTCCATGGCTCCACGCGAGAAACAGCTCACGGCGAGGCCTGGTTTGGGATCCCCGTGAGTTTTATGAGCGGTTAGGGAGGCGTGGTCGATGACGTGGGTCGACCCCATTGGCTGAATTGTTGAATTGAATTCACCTGGCCTAGGTGAGCCAATGCAGGTACAGCCCCACCCAGGCATAGCTCCCCCTCCTGGCTGGAAACCTGAACTGCTGAGCATGCAGTGAGCCACTGCTTCATGAGCCGGTAGCTCGGACCTCTGAGCATGTGTAATAGGCCTGCCAGTCCCTATGCTAGCTCCCTAACAGGTTTTCCAGCCAACGGTCTGCCTTCTGGAGCTGTTCTACAGAAAGCACTTAGTTCCTGACCCTTATGCATTCGGGGTAATGGATGCCCTCGCTTCCGTGCTTGCTTCTATTTCATTCTGGAATGGTCCTTGTTTCACAGGTCGGCGAGGTCAGGAATTCTGGGCTGGTTGGCTACCAAGCACAAAAAACATAGCCAACAGATTGAAATCTCAACCCCTATATTGGTTTATTATCGACCACACAAACTTGTCTTCTGGAACTTCCCTCCTAAATTTCTGAACCCTTGAACTCCTTGACACATGTACTTGGAAAGCAAGGATTCCAAACTCTGATCACCATATCTGACTGCTCCCCCAGTCCCTCTGCACTGTCAACCAGCAAAGTCGGGCCTCTCCATTTCTCAGAAGCTGCAGATTGTTACGTGACATCACCCTGTGTTTAAATGTTAGTGATTATGCCATTTAAAAAACAAATGTGTGAGCCAACTGGGGGCAAACAAGACTCGTTTCAAACACCAGCTCTGTCTCCTCTAAGGGCCCGTGTACAACTGCGACAACACAACAGTGGGTCCTGCTGGGTCTCCATTAGCATCTGGGAGGAAGGTTATTTATTACAGGGAATCCTACCTTTGTCCCTTGGTGTTAATGGCAGACTCACTGGGTGACGGATTGTGTCTGACACGCACCACGTTTGCCGCAGCAAACACCAACACTTTGTCAAACTCCGTTTGGTATTGCTCCATCCCTCCATTATTCTCCCTAATCACAAAAATAATTAACACATTCATATAAAAGCACAGGATGAGGATAGCTTTAATTTATGCATCTAGTTCAGGGTCATCCCTCTTATCAAGATATGACAATCTAATGAGGCTTAATTAAAAGTAGCAGTGAAGCAATTTAGGAAACTGAGGGATTGTCACGAGTCCTGGTTGTGACAGCATGTTCTGTGCACCATGGAAGATAACAGATTTGTCTTCTGTGGTATCTCATATCCATCATCCCCAAACTACCTGCTCTTAGGGGTAGAGAGAGCGAGCTTGTCTTTGAAAAAAGTGCCTGGGTTTGGTAGCTGCTCACAGGATGGCAGGTGTAATGTATTATGAGAACTTAACAAGGCTCTGAGAAGATGGCTATTGGAAGGTCTGGCTGGAGGGCAAGGTCATGGCCCTGAAGGATTCAGGATCCAGAAGTCAAGTCAGAACTGGATGCCAGAGACTTTCTCAATCCAGCCCTCTTTGCCCCTCCCCTAAGGCCAATACATTTCTAAGGGTTATGGATTCTACTTCAGAATCTTTCTCAAACCCAGGGCCCTCTTCACCATTGTTGTCTAGACCTGGTCACCTCTTGCCTTATAAATACAAATATGGGTTTATTGTAAGTCTGGGTCTGTTAGGTTTCTCGGGTGGGAAATGTCTCGGTCCTTGGCTACACACTGGAAAGAAATTCACACCAAAGCCTGGGTGGTAATCCGAGTGGGTTTATAGACATGAGAGAAGAAGGTTCCGGCGTTACACTAAACTGAACACGGGCACCCTCATGACACTGCACACTCAGCCCTGCTGAGTGGAAGGCAGAGAAGCAGCTGAAGGGAAGGGGTGGTGGACTCCAGATTCCAGCCTTGTAAGGGCTTTCAGCTGGGAGGCATCAATTAAGCTCTCCTGGCTTGGGCTTAGCCCGCATTGGCTTCCAACCTCCTGTAGGGGGCCCCCTAAGCATGGAGAGGAACAAGCCCTTGTCTTGCTACCTAACCGGTCTACATTCCTGCATGGCTACATTGAGATGGAACTAGCCCCTTTAGACAGCCTGAGGGGTTCACCAGGAGACACGGGCCCCAGTGTTCCCTGTGACCACCTTAAACCTTAAACTACTGTTGGAGTTTATATTACCTGTGTGGGTCTGTGGGCATAGGACGTTTCCATGCCAGAGACCTGAAGTTACACAAATAGGCATCCAGAACAGAACTCATACAGGCTCTAATAAGATGCTCGGATGCTTCTCGCTAGGATGAGAATTTAACGAAGTGTGTGAGCAGTTCAGATCTTGTAAGGGAGAACAGGTCAGTAGGGTATCCAGAGAAGAGAGCAAAGGTCAGGGGAAAGGGAGGGGGCCCACAGACATCTGTGCTCTGTGTTTGGCCACAAGACAAGAAACCGGGTCTCCTTGCAAAAGAAAGCAGAACAGCAAGTCCCTCAGAACTACGACATTTTTAAACATGACCTATACAACACTCGGCTCTGGGAGGCGCCTTGGAAAACCATAAAAGCCCTAAAAGAGGGGCAAGGAGGAAGCCCAAGTCTTTGATTTTCCCTGCTGTGCTTTCAGTGTTGAAATGTCTGTGCACGGAGCCTTTGAAATTTCAGAATCAGAGAGTGGATTCACAAGCCAAGCTCCTGCTTTATTCTTCAATGCATTTTGGCCCAGCTTCTCCTTGGTGAGACATGTAACAGAAATTCTGGACTTAGGAGCCACTTGGTCCTTGGACACTAGGAGATTTCAGTGGAATCTGAAACAGGGCTCTAACCACCAGCTGGACTGGCCTAGGAAGCCCAAGTATTCATTCTCCCAAACACCAACCTCCCGTTGCTCTTCATCTGCCTGCACCTTGTTCAGCTTTAGTTGTCCGTGGAAGCGTTTGGCACCCATCTGATGCTTCGGAACCCAGAAAGGAGGAAAGGTAAAACTGGGATTCAAATGAAACAGAATTAAGCAGGACCATAGCCAAGATGTGCCCAGGGCTCCTCGCAGCATTTGTCACCTTCATTTCCCTCTTCGGACTCAGACGTGGCAAGGTTCAGAAACAAGCTTTACCAGAAAGAACAGCTGTGAACCCAGCCTGCTTCCAAGTGAGAAAAAGCCCTTTACACATGAGTTCCTGAGGTCAGCCCAGCCCTGTGCGTCCCCACCCCTCCCAGAGTCCCTGGCTCTCTGGCGAAGCATTAAAGCAAGTGGAAGCAGAGATTTGCTCAGAATAAAAAAATCGTTTTTCACAATAGCACGGCACGTTCTGGATGGCAATCACGGCTGCACAAACCATATCCGTCCTCCAGCCATAATGTTGGTGCCTCAGTGACCATGCACATACATTGTATGGCGAGACTCAGAGCCTGTTCCATTTGTGGTCAATTGTTTCCTCCCTCTCCATACTTTGCACTTAGGAGACATGCTCTCTGGAAGTGGTTGAGGCTTGTCTTGTCACCAATAATCATCTCCTACACCTTCTTTAAAAGTCACTAATTTGATGTGTTCACTCAAAGAAATGCCAATAATATGAGGTTTCAGAGGAGAGCTCCTAGAGCTCCCCCAGACAACAAGGAGGCCGAGTGTCACCGTCATTATCCTGAGCTGGGAGGGGGCACTAGTGTTCTGGAAGCTGGGGATCCGTCACTGCCTGCCCACCGCACAGACAGAGCAGGTGCTGGTTATAATTGCTTCTAGACGTCCTGCCATGCTGAGTTGAAAGTCAAACCCGTAAATGCTGCCCGACTACAATAACACTGGAGTACACAGACATTTCTGCATCATTGCTGGGTGAAAATATACTGAGTGGAGTTGGATGAGATGGCAGCAAGTGCCTAAGGAGGGGATGCTGTGGGAATACCAACAAGATGACTGTCAGTCGCCGTTTCCTCCTCTCGTCTGCTTTTTCCCCCCTTTCTTTCAGGCCCAAAAGACATGACAAATATGTAAGCAAACAAATTTGTTCATTTTTAGAGAAGTCTCCCACTCCACCCCACCCACCCCCATCCAACTCTGGCATCCTTTGAGCAGCCAGTAGAACTTTTTTTTTTTTTTTAAACCTGGCTTCTGCTATGGCAATTTCCGGAGTTGCTATGTGGCTGTGTTTAAAAGTCGCCTTTGGGATCCAGAGCACAATCCTTGTCACAAAGGCATTCTCCCAGTCCCAAATAGCAATGCGACCTCCTTTCAGAAGGTTGTTCTTGTTTCTGTAGACCCAGAAAGGAGTTCAAGCTGTTGATCTTGACCGTGGTTGTCGAGTCAGCCTCTCATGGACACCTCATGGGAAGCGGAGCAAACTATGCCAGTCTGTGCTATCACCAGGGCTGGGAAGGGAAGCCAACCGTGGAGGGCCATAGGTCGATGTGTGGATGGAGATAATCAGGTCTTTCGTCCTTATTCTATTTCAGTCTGGAAACATCCCTGAAGCCTGCTCAGTGTCATAGCAACACACAAACTTTCACTGACAGTCTGGGGCACATTGGCTGCAAATCGAACCCGGGTCTTCCCGGTGAAAGACGATGAGAGATCTACCACTGAAGCACCGTGGCCCTCACCTCAAACCAGGGCAGTCATTTCCCACAGATCTACCAGAGTTCAAACCACACCACAATGCGTGATGACTAAGATTGCCACCAGAATCTGATACTGATGCAGAAAAAAACCTAACTACCATTTTATTGACTCCCACTCATACCGGCCCAATAGGACAAAGAACTGCCCCTTTGGGGTTTTGAGACTTTAAATCCTTACAGTAGCGGTTCTCAACCTGTGGGTCGCGACCCCTCTGGGGATCAAATAACCCTTTCACAGGGGTCAACCATTTCATAACAACAGCAAAATTACAGTTATGAAGTAGCAATGAAAATAATTTTATGGTTGCAGGTGACCACAACATGAACTGTATTAAAGGGTGGGGGCATTATGAAGGTTGAGAACCACTGCCTTACAGAAATAGACAACCTCATATTTCTCCCACGGACGGGCTAGTCAGTTCAAACCCCCGACCTTGCGATTAGCAGCTTAATGCACAGTCCACTACACCACCTGGGCTCCTAATGCTATAATAAGAGATACTATTGTTAGATCTCTCCTGGGAGAGATATACCTCAGGCCTTGGCTTCGCGCGAGAAAGAATTCAATTCGAAGCCTGGATTGTGATCCAAGTGGGTTTTTTGAGAGAAGAAGTTTCAGGTTTACACAGGCACCCCAGGGCCCCTCACGGGGCACAGCCTACCTAGAAGCTGCTGGAGAGAAAGTCACTCAGTGGGCTCCGGGATCCTGCCTTTTTTTCTTTTTTTAAAAATCGTTTTATTAGGGGCTCATACAACTCTTATCACAATCCATATATACATCAATTGTGTAAAGCACATTTGTACATTCATTGCCCTCATTATTCTCAAAACATTTGCTCTCCACTTAAGCCCCTGGCATCAAGTCCTCATTTCTCCCCTCCCTCCCCGCTCCCCCATCCCTCAAGAAACCTTGATAATTTGTGAGTGGTGATACTGAGAGGGTTGTGGGAGGGTGGATTGGAAAGAGGGAACTGATTACAAGTATCTACATGTGACCTCCTCTCTGGGGGACGGACAACAGAAAAGTGGGTGAAGGGAGACATCGGAGCGGTCAAGATCCTGCCTTTTCAATTCCTCCATAGGGAGGCATGGTTGACGGTCATGGTCAACCCCAATGGCTGGATTGAATTCACCTGGCCCAGATGGGCCAATCCAGGTGTAATGCCCACCTAGGTGTACCACCCCTTCCTGGCCGGAAGTTTGAACCTGAGCATATGTAATGGATGACCCAGTCCCTATGCTAAACCACCTAATAGTATTTGCAAGATGCCAAGCACCGTTCTAAGCTTTTTGTGTATAATAATTCAATTATTCCACTTAACAAGCCTATGTGTGGACTCTATTTGGCCTCCTTTTACAGATGAAAAATCAGTGGCACAGAATGATAAAGTCATGAGCCTAGGACCACACAGTGAGGAAGTGGGAAGGAGAGATTTGCACCCAGGCTGCAGAGCCCATGCCTTGGGTGCATACAGCTGCCATGTAGGACACAGAAAAGCATGGAGCAGACTCGGCGTAAGATATTAGGGAGTTGGGAGGACTGTAGCATGAATGTATGTGCTATGACTTCATGAAAGTAGCTGCTACTCAGATCCAGAAGAGAATACAAGCCTTTTGCAAAAATTATTTTTGCCAAGAGAGGGTGGAAAACTGCATCTTGTGCGAAATCCCCCCAACCTGCACATGTGCATAGCTATTTCAGAAGGTTCCAAACAATGTGTGCTGTGCGGCAAACCAAACTGAGCTCAGGGGGAGCTGGGCTGTGCGTTATGTTAGCCAGAAAGTGAGCAGTTTGAACTCACCAGCCACCACTCCAAGGGAGAAAGAGGAGGCTTTCTGCTCCCATGGACTTACAGCCTTCGAAGTGGCAGGGAGCATTTCCATGCGTCCTATGATTAGGATCTCAGAGGGTGAGGGTGGAGTTGGTTGAAACCTGTCTTCAGGGCATTTCCCAGAAGGGCTTCCTGCAGTGGCTCTGCCTTCAGGAATGTCTGATGACCTTGAGGGCAGCAAAGTCCTAAACACACTCAAGCAGTGGTTCTCAACCTTCCTAATACAGGTCCTCTTGTTGTGGTGATGCCCCCCTCCCCCAACCATTAAATGATTTTCTTGCTACTTCATCACTGTAATTTTGCTACAGTTATGAATTGGGTGAGCCCTGTGAAAGGGTCATATGACTCCCAAAGGGGTCGCAACCCACAGGTTGAGAACCACTGCACTAAGGGTTCCCCTCCCAGGCAGCCCTACCAGTGTCTGGTGTGCATAGTTCTGTGAGGTGAGAGAAATGGACTTAGTGTCTGCTTCTGGTGACAGTTGATGTGGGTGGGCTTTCTCCCTATGTCAAATCCCTCTCAAGCCATTTGTCACCACAACAGAGGGAGCCATGCACAAAAAAGCAAGAAGAGGATGCAGCACAGCAGGACAGCAAGCAGAACAAAGATTGAATAAGCACAATTCACTTCAATCATGAATCGGGTGCCCTTGAGATGTGAGGAAGACCCCAGTCTAGTGACATTAGATCAGGTTTAGGGATTGAGTGAAGCGACCCCTCTTGGCTCCCCTCAGCTCCTATTTTGCTTTCCCATTGATCCTGACCCTTGCATCGTGATTGGTCCTTATTCCAGCATGATGGTTGGTTTCATAACCACGGCATATGGGAATGTGTTAGTCGATAGGTTATACAGGCACAGCCTCTGGAATGGGTAAGTGAGGAGGCGATTTGGGCTCGCTCATGCAGACCTCTAGTTGTCCTTGACATGACTGGTAGAATGGATCATGTGAAGTGATTTGAGATCGGCGTTGAGATCTCATAGGTCATGCAGACTTCTAGCTGATCCTGGCAGTACCCTATTTTAAGGAAACAGAATGTTTGGCGTTTAAGTCGTATTTGAGCTTAAATTTTGAGCAATAGGCTGTGGCTCACAGTGAGAGTCTATGTGGAGACCCTACATCCATTTTGAGGGGCCACAGATTCAGCCGCCATTGAGTTCTTTCCTACTCTGACTGGCAGTGGAAAGCTTGTCCCTCAGGCAGTGTGCTTGCGTCCACTCCCCGGGCCACACTCAACGATATACGGTAGTGTGCACATCCCAATGAAGGTCCCGCTCATGCTCTCACAGGCCCTCCTGAAACTCCAGGAATTGATCTGTCTTCAGTCACAATTTTGTGACAAAGTTGTTTGTTTTCTATGTCTTATTTAAGTTTTCAGGAGCCCAGGTGGTAATGCTGGATAGTGTTGGACTATTAAGAGTAAGGTCGCTGGTTCAAAGCCACTAGTCATTCCACAGGAGAAAGATGAGGTTATTGCTTCCTGTAAAGGTAGCAACTTCAGGATCCCTACACAGAGTCACTATGAGTCAGAGTCAGCAGGACAGAATGGGTGTCATTTTATGTAAGTCACTGTGGCTGTGGGTCCTTCCAACACCATTGTGGCCTCATGCGGATGCTCTCCTTCATCCAGAACAGCAGTTTGTGCCTTTTTCTTGTGTAAAACTTAGCAAAGGAGTTCCTAATAAAATATAGTTGGATTGGGAGTCTTTTTCCCCTAAAAACAAAGTAAATACAAAAATAGAAACGAGACTATGGTGCTAATAACCAGTTGGAGAGTTGAGAGAGCTGAACTCTCAATCCTGATAGAAAACCATTGTGACTGAGCACCTGCTCAAGGTCATCCACAGCCTATGAGGTTGAGCCTATGTGTTGGGGAGTAATTGTGTACATAAAGTTAACCATTTCTCTTTCTAAAGATTCTGTCTAAAGCTTACTTTAAATAATAAGTTTTCCCCTGGGCTAGGTAAAGTTCAGCATTCATCATGTTAGGCCAGAGGAGGCAAATCACACCCACTACCCAGGGAGCACTGCTTCCAAAAGCACATTGCCTGTGCCGGGGAAGAGGGGAGGTACCCGGACCAGAAATGCTGACAGAGTGGAACCAGAGAGCTCAGCCCCCAGCTTCCCGAGAGAGCAGCTGTGATGGTTCACTTCTGGATGAATATGTTTAAGCAAAGGCCAAGGGCATGACTTGGGCAGCACGAAAAGCAGATGTGCAGAGGTTGTTCACTGCATTCCAGAAGTTCACACACTCTCCTGAGGCTCCTTGGCTCAATGGCAGGAAGTCATTGGTGGCTTCCACCTTCAATCCCAAAAGGTCACTGCCGTCCAGTGGATTCCAACCACAGTGATCCTATATGGAGTTTTCAAGACTGTAAATTTTCATGGGAGCCAGCAGTCTCATTGTCCCCCCTGGGACAGCGAGCTAGCAGCCCGTTTTGCCACCAGGGCTCCTTCCTCTCAAATTCTGGATCCAGTCCCTCCGAATATCCTGCCCTGCCCTTGTCTAGGCTTCTTAAATGCGTTCCACGCTGCTTACGTTAGTCTGGGTGCATTCGAAAAACAAATCCACAGAAACACATATGTATAAGAGAGTTGTATATAAAGGGTGAGTGCACATCAAGAAAACATGCTCACATGTGCTTATGCACCCGCTTTGTCTTCAGCGATCATGTTGGTGTAGGCTGGTGTGCTTTTTCCATGTGGACTTTGTTGTTTCTTAGCTACATGGCCCCCTGTTTATCTTCCAGCCTTTAAGACCCCAGACGCTATATGCTTTGATAGCCGGGCACCATGGTGCTTAACTACTACACCACCAGGGTTCATTAGCATGTGACTTATCTCCTGTCATTCACACTAGATGCTCAAAATAGCAGGAGACCAGGTTTCTCCTTTGTGGCCACACCAGGTACTGACAGAACCAAGAACAGAGACACAGTTATATATCTTGACTATCATTTGCATATTATATGCCAGGAATCCCTAGGAAGTGTCTTGGAATTGTTCTACTCTGGTTCAAATTTCACACACCCTCCCAGTTTCCATACTGACTCTGCCAAACCCCTAGTAGCTGATTTGCACCTCCTATCAACTTGGAGAAAACACCCTAGGCCAGATATAGAAGTGGACATACTTGGTACCCAGAAAAACTGTTCAGTGTTTTGAGAGCGGCTCAGCAAACAAAATGGGCACAGTGATTAAGCATTCAGCTGCTAACACAAAGCTCAACTCTGTAGTGGTTCTGCAAGAGAAGGATATGGTAGTTGACCCCCCAAAAGAGTTACAAACTTGGAAACCCTACGGGTATTTGTATACGGTCGCTATGTGTTCCAATTGAGATGATTGTCATAGGTTGGGTTTGGTTCAACCCGTCTTACTGAGGAGACTCCTTCTTTACACGCGATCAGTTACTTTAGAGGAAAAAGGCATGCCTGTCCCAGAACAATCCAAGGACTGGTAAAGGCAACACCCACAAAGACACTCCCTCTGCCTGCCTAACTCTAAAATGCTGCCCATAAAACACTCTGCCTGGTAATATCTGGGCAGCACACTGGGGAGGTGCGGCAAATGTGTGTTGAATGTATGAGGCCATTTCATAGTTTGGTTGCACGATCAGGGTGTCTGTCATAAAGCCCATCTCTTTGACTCCACCTCTCAGCAGAGATGAACACAAGCTTCCCGTTTTTTTCTCGGCAATGTCCTTGTCAAATAAAAGTTCCTTGTAGATCAGTAACTTGCCACAGAGCAAAAGATATGGGAAGAGGCTCATCTTTCTCCTGGCTATGAAATAGAATGGCAAGCCCCTCCCTTCAACACACACACACACACGCACGCACACACACACACGCGTACACGCACACCCCTGCCTTACAACTACATTCGGTTGATTAGCAAACAAAGCTCTACAACCCAACTATGTGTTTTTCTTCTCCAGAGGAATGACAGACTTATATACCCTGCATTGTCTTTTTTTAATGGAATTGCCCCAGTTCTCCTCACCTTTCCTTAGATAGTGCAGTGAACTATTAGATGACTGCAGGTATTGAAAACTAGTATTGATTTCCGGTTTGTGTCACCTTTGGCTTTTAGCACCCTCCACTTCTCTAGTAAGCTTTCCATTGCTTTGGGGAAATTTTCTCTCTCTGAATTTATTATGTGAGGGTGGTAGTGTAATAATCAATGTGCCTATGGATGACTATCCTTCATGACCTAAACTCATTAAGGGGCAGTGCCTGATGGAGCATCAGGTTGGAGGAAGGCCTATTAACAACCTGCATTATACAGATGACACAATTTTGCTGAAAATGAGAAGGACTTGATTCACTTGCTGATGAAGATGAAGGATTGATTAAAGCCTTCAGTTTGGATTATGACTCAATGTAAAAAAAGCCCAGACCCTCACAACTGGACCTATTGATAACATCATGATAAATGGAGGAAAGATCGAAATTGTCAAGGATTTTGTCTTGCTTGAATCCACAATCAATTCTCATGGAAGCAGCAGAGAAGAGAAAAAATGACACATTTCACTAGTCAAATCTGCTACACGAGACCTCTTTAAAGTGTTGAAAAGCAAGAGATTACTTTGAGGACTGGGGCGGGTTGACCCAGGCCATGGTATTTTCAACTGTCTCATATTCATGTGAAAGTTGAACACTGAATACGGAAGACCAAAGAAGAATAGATATATTTGATTAGTAGTGATGTAAAAGAGTAATGAATGTACCATGGACTGCCAAAAGAACAAACCCATCTAACTTGGATGAAGTACAGCCAGAATGTTCCTCAGGGCAAGGATAATGAGACTTCGCCTTAACATTGACATGTTGTCCGGAGAGATCAGTCCCTGGAGCAGGACATCGTGTTCTGGAAAGTAGAGGGGCAATGAAAAAGAGGAAAGCCCTCAACAAATGGGATTGACACAGTGGCTGCAACAATGGGCTCAAACTTAAGAACAACTGTGAGAATGGTACAGGACCGGGCAGTGTATGATTATGTTGTATGTATGGTCACAATGAATCCAAACCCTCACTATGACACTGAACAACAACAACAACAACAACCTGACTGAATCCTCTAGGAGGACTCTTGAATGTGAGAAAAATGGAACGAAGCCAGAGGAAGGATTGGAGGATGTCTTAAGTTTCTGTCTTAATCTCCTTAACCAAAAATTATCCAACAAGTCAGTAGCCTTAAAACACTTTTCCTCCTGCTTTGGAGCTTACAGGTTCAAATTTGGGGTGCGACTCTAGGTCAGGGTCCTTCTTTGTGGATACCAGAAAGTTCCTTGGCATTCCTCGCTATCTTTCTCCCCGTACTGTGTGTTACTGGGTCTATCCTGGCCTTTAACTCAGAAGTGTTTAGGTTTAGGCTCAAGCCTATTCTCATATGGCCTCATTTTTTTAAACATTTTATTAGGGACTCATACAACTCTTATCACAATCCATACATATACATATATCAATTGTATAAAGCACATCTGTACATTCTTTGCCTTAATCATTTTTTTTGCATTTTATTAGGGGCTCATACAACTCTTATCACAATCCATACATATACATACATCAATTATATAAAGCACATCCGCACATTCCCTGCCCCAATCATTCTCAAAGCATTTGCTCTCCACTTATGCACTTTGCATCAGGTCCTCTTTTTTTTTTCCACTCCCTCCCCGCTCCCCCCTCCCTCATGTACCCTTGGTAATTTATACATTGTTATTTTGTCATATCTTGTTCTATCCCGAGTCTCCCTTCCCCCCCTTCTCTGCTGTCCATCTCCCAGGGAGGAGGTCACATGTGGATCCTCGTAATCAGTTCCCCCTTTCCAACCCACTCACCCTCCACTCTCCCAGCATCGCCCCTCACACCTTTGGTCCTGAAGGTATCATCCACCCTGGATTCCCTGTGCCTCCAGCCCCCATATGCACCAGTGTACAACCTCTGCCCTATCCAGCCCTGCAAGGTAGAATTTGGATCATGGTAGCTGGGGGGAGGAAGCATACAGGATCTGGGGGAAAGCTGTGTTCTTCATCGGTCCTACCTCGCACCCTGACTGACCCATCTCCTCTTCTAAACCCCTCTATGAAGGGATCTCCAGTGGCCATACGGCCTCATTTATATTACAAAAGAACTCCCTTCTTTTCAAACAGGATCATGTCCACCAAGGTTCAAATTTCTCACATATTTTGAGGGGGCTACAAATCAATCCATAATGGTTCTTTTGGGTAGCTGTAACAACTGGCTACCAATCGAGTGACTTAAACAGCAGGCATTTGTTCTCTCACTTTTCTGAAGGACAAAGGGTTAAAATTAAGGTGTGGGCAAGATTCATTCCTTCTGAGAGCTCTGAAGGAGAATCAAAGTAGCCTCTCTCTGCTTCTGGTCACTGCTGCTAATCCTTGATATTTCTTGGCTTATAGATGCACTGATCCAATCTCTGCCAGTGTCTTCACACGGGGTCTCTGTGTGCCCACTCCCCTTCTTATAAGAACACACCAATCAGTGCATGTAGTATCCATCTGAAATCTAAACCCAGAAAGATGGAGCTCTTGAAATACTCATCTAAGCACATCTGCCAAGACCTCCTCTCCAAGTAAGGCCATAGCCTCAGGTCCCATGTGAACATGAATGGGTGTGTGTGAATGTGATTTAATGTACTACAGAGGGCACGCTTTGGCCTCAGGAGGAGTGTTTCGCCATTACCTGCTTCACAGCCCTGAGATTGCCCAGGCATTTGCCACATTTTCTTGTCTTCCCAATATTTATCCACCATTAGGCCTTTTTCCCTAAGTTAGTCAAGCGTCAGTTTCTGTCACTTGTGATCATGACCCTCCCTCCCGCCCAGGTCACAAATTTAAAGTGACACAGGCAGTTTCTTTAATGGGCACTATGTTATCCTGACTAGCAAGCATTGCTAAGGAGGGAGGATGAATCAGGGAGAACCCGCTTGCTTCATCTAGCTTCGAGGCAGTCCACAGAGGATTGATCCCTGAGCCACTAACGAATTTTGCAACTGTCACAGAACAATGCAAATAAGTAAGATCCACATCTGCTGAACACCATCATGAGGTCAAACTGTGTGTAAATAAATGCCTGTTTCAAAGAGTGAGTAAATTCTATGGTAAGGAGTGACAGGGCTTTGTTGGCATAAACCCAGCAAGGCATTATGGGTCGGATATTAATGAACTCATGCTCCTGGGCCTCACAGAGCCCCAGCTCAACTGCTTCAGCTTGTTGACAAACTGAACTCAGGGTACCCGGAGAGAGCACTACCATTTTGATGAACAAGGTTGGTTGGGGATGATGCTTCCTAACTTGCATTTTAATATAAATTTGATGATTCATCTGAGCAATGTGGAAAGAGCATTCAGATAAAAGAGAGGGACAAACATCAAGTGACCAGAGGATGAAACTTCTTTCTAATCTGTGCCCACTGGAATTGCTTCTTGGGAAGGTATTTTTTGGGGGTGTGGGGTTGTTCCCCTACCCTGCTCCAAGCCTTCCTCCTCATGCCCACCCCCACCCCAGCATACATCCTACTGGGAGAATGTCTCTGAATAATGAAGTTTTAATAAATGAAGCTTTAATGAGCCTGATAGTCTGCCTAAGACCCCTTCAAACTGTAGTCTTTCATTTGTATTCTTCCATCCTTTCTGAAGAAATGAACCTGATGGCAGGTAGTATGTTTCCTTTCCAGGATGAGCTGATAGAGCCTCTCGCTCCTGCAGTGGGAGGTGAAACATTAAAAGGCCCTCTGTGGCCATGAGACATGCCCACTCTCCAAGAGACACTGGGCAGGTTTTCTGAAGCTCCTCAGAATTGACTAGTGGCCCTGGTCCACCCATCTCAACCAACCCAGTCTTCATTTGCACTGCATGCCCTCTCTGAGCTCCAACTGCATGCTTCATTTGAGGATGACAAAGCCTCTATTGTCTGAGAAGATGCGCAGACATATGAACTAATCAATGCTCCCCCTGTCCCCGGGGAGTGTGAAATTCTCCCATCATGCCCACCAGCTTCCCTGGAAATTCCTGTCTTAACTCAGGCACTTAATATCAATGGTGTCTCTGCTTCCTTTCTTCTTGCACACCCCCCAGGCATTAACTGTCATCCTTCCTCTCCCTAAAATATACTTTGAATCTATTCACTTCATGCCATCCCTACTGCCCCAAGGTGTGTCTTGCATTGACTATGAAACTAGATTCTGTATCCATTTTCCAGGGCTGTCAAAACAAAGCATCGTAAATCAGGTGGCTTTTAAGAACAGTCCACCACCTGTCTATCAGTTCGTGGTGCAGTGGTAGCTAGAGTGCTGCTGTGAAATTGGAAGCTGTGCCACCGATATGACAAACCCCAGAAGGGTCAGCAATGATGGGCAGGCTTCAGTGGAACCTCGAGCCCTGTGGTGCTCAACCTTCCTTTAATACAATTCCTCATGTTGTGGTGACCCCCAACCATAAAATCATTTTCCTTGCTACTTCATAACTTTAATGTTGCTACTGCCATGAATCGGGTGACTCGTGTTAAAAGGTCGCTGGACCCCAAAAGGGGTCAAAACCCACAGATTGAGAACCACTGCTCTAGCCTAAGGCAGACTAGGAAGAAAGACCTGGTGATCTACTTCCAAATATTAACAAATGAAAGCCTATGGGTCACAAAAAAATATGGTCCTATAGAGTGCTGGAAGATGAGCCACTGACCTGCAAACAACAGCTACAAAAATAGACTCAAACACACCAACAAAGGCCTGCTGAACTCCAAAGCCCTAACAAACCCACTGCCCTCAAGTCCATGCCAACTCATAGCGGCCCTATAGGACAGGGGCGAACTGTGTATTAGTCTGGGTATGCTAGAGGAAAATCGAGGGAGACTCATGTGTATGAGAGAGAGTTGGTGGTTTTTAAAAATCATTTCCCTATTATTTAATCATTATATTAGGGATTTATACAACTCTTATCACAATCTATCCATCCATCCATTATAAAGCACATTTATACATTCATTGCCCTCATCATTGTCAAAACATTTGCTCTCCACATAAGCCCCTGGCACCTGCTCCTCATTTTTCTCCTCCCTCCCCACTCCCCCCTCCTTATGAACCCTTGATAAATTTTATTGGGGGCTCATACAACTCTTATCACAGTCATTCCATCCATCCATCCATCCATCCATCCATCCATCCATCCACCCATTGTGTGTCAAGTACATTTGTACATGTGTTGCCCTCATCCTTCTCAAAACATTTGCTTTCTACTTGAGCCCTTCGAATCAGCTCCTCATTTCCCCACTTCCATCCTCCTCCCCCTCCCTCATAAATCCTTGGTAATATATAAATTATTTTGTCATATCTTACACGTCAAACATCTCACTTCCCCCACTTTTCTGTTGTCCGTCCCCCAGGGCAGAGATTTTATGTAGATCCTTGTAATCGATTCACCCTTTCTACCCCACCTTCCCTCCACCCTCCTGGTATTGCCACTCTCACCACTGGTCCTGAAGGGATCATCTGTCATGGATTCCCTGTGTTTCCAGCTCCTGTCTGTACCAGAGTACATGTTCTGGTCTAATTCTACCTTATAAATCCAGAGAGAGAGTTTTATATCAAACAGTAATTGTACATTAAGCAAACGTCCCAGCCCAGTGAACATCAAATCCATAAGTCTGGTATTAGCCCATATGTCTGATACCAATCTATAAATTCCTTTTCAGACCCATAAAACATGTGCAGTGATGCTGAATGCAGGATAATCACAGGCCAATGGGTGGAAAGTCTTGTGGATCCAGTGGCATTGTAAGCATCTCAGTGCTGGCTGCGATCTCTCTGAGGCTTCTTTGGCTTCAGAGGTCTGGTCGCATCCATTTGGCTTGCCTTCTGCAATGTCTCCCAAGGAGTAGCAGAGAGAGAGAGAGAGAGAGAGAGAGAGAGAGAGAGAGAGAGAGAGAGGTGTCTTCCACCTCCAAGGAGGAAGTACCAGATTTCTCAGAGTTCTCAGAAGGAGGCTATGCCCACATAAAAATCTCACTGACTATCTCCAGATTGGCAGCCTAAACTCCACGCCTACACTCCTAATCCTTAACTTGACACAAGATTAGGTGACTACCACAGGCTCCTAATCCATAACAAGCCCATTTATTTTTTCCCTGCATACCGACACCAATCCAATACCCAAAGCTTTACACAATGGGTGGAGATCTACTTCTAAAACATGAATATAGAAAAATCGCTTTTGCTTGAAGGCTCTCAAGGAAATGCTCACTGAAAACTCCATTCCTATTATCTCACCTCCCCCAAATTAGTCTTCTTCTGGGCTTTCAGTCACACCAAGATCTCTCCTGCCCCAAGGCCTTTACATGCACTGTCACCTCTTCCAAGCCCTGAAGTGCCAAGTTCAAAGTTCCAGTTAATCTCCCTGATCCTGAATTTTAAGAACTGTGTGTGTGGGAGGGAAGGGGTTGGGCTGTTTGTTGAACTGCTGGGTTTTGGAGCCATTTGTCATGCAACCTCATTTTGTCAATGACTGGTTAATTAATGCAGCATTCATTTGCCCTCTTCCACTCACAGCACATGGCTTGTATCTTTGGGATCACTCTTCCACCATGCTCCATCTCCATGCTTCTGCTGGCGTTGACCCAATCTGCCAGCTCCAGGCCTGGCTAGTCAGGGCATGACTTTCCTCTGTCCAAAGGGACTGGGTCAGACTCAGTATGAGACTCATGCTAGGTTAATGATATCTAACCCTAAAAAATGCCCCAGAAACAATTTCCTCATTGCCAATGAGTCCATTTTGAATCATAGAAGGTCCCTGTGGGGTTTCTCAGACTGTAAATATTTATGTGAGCAGAAAGTTCCATCTTTTTCCCTATGAGGTAGCTGGTAGGGTAGCACTGCCAACCTTGCAGTTAGCAATCCAATGCTTACCTGATAGTACCACCAATGATTAGAAAGGAAAAGAGCCTCTCTCTAATAGAATTCCTGAGCTTCTAGATAAAACTACAGCTGTCATCAGGAAGCCTGCGTGAAACTCAAAAGGAAACAGCTCTGAAAGGAAAAGGTTCAAACTCTGATGGTATCAACTGAGTGCCAGAACCCAGCTATTCCTGATGCTCTGTCTCCAGACTTACAAATTCCATAAACCTACCCATTAATTCCTTCTCCTGCTCCTTCCCTTCTCACGCC
The DNA here is from genome assembly GCF_050624435.1 of Tenrec ecaudatus. Taxonomy (NCBI): domain Eukaryota; kingdom Metazoa; phylum Chordata; class Mammalia; order Afrosoricida; family Tenrecidae; genus Tenrec; species Tenrec ecaudatus. The sequence goes on from NW_027459490.1 coordinate 44,510, forward strand.
CCAAGGTACTTTGACTTAGCTTTGAAGGCACTCACAACTTCACGGGTTCTGCCTTGCACAGGTGTCTGCTTGCTTCCAGTTCAGTCCTGACATTGTCCCTATCTTTAGCCATGTTAGGCTTGCGTCCTAGAGCTTTCCTTTGCTTGTCTCCCTATTGCTCTTGTCCTATGAAGTCTGTGGCTTTATCTTTAAGTCTAAGTCCTGCCCTTTCGCTTTCGTAGAAATCTGTCTCTGTATCTTGACTCATGGCAGGTTGTGTCCTTCAAAGATGACTGTCCTAATGTTGCACATCGCACATTCTCTTGTTACAAGATGAGTTTGTGTTCATTTTTCCAGAAACAGGGCCTGCTTTCCCTCTTCCTTGCATCTTGGCAGGCCTTTGACTATGGCAGAAGTGTTGCTCTGTGACTTCCACCTGGTCGTATTGGGTTGTTCACCATTGGGACCCTGTCAGGATGTTGCAAGGAAGACCAAGCCAAATGAAAATGTCACATATAGGGTTCTTTTTGAGCTCCAACCAATAGAAGTATCAGTCGTGTGAGGGAGTGAGTCTTAAGAGAGCTGCAGCCTCTGTCCTTTGAGCTACCCCAGCTAATGCTTGATGAAGCCAAAACTAGTGTCCTCACTGAGCTCTGCCCAGATTGCAGATTTGTGAGCAAAATTGATATCATCATTACTTTAAGATGCTATTTGTGGGGATACTTTCTGTTAGCAGCAGATTATCAGAATACTGCCTAATCAGACTGCATTGCCAGTTTTACTCTCTCTCTCTCCATATATAGATATAGATATCCTCCACTCATCTGTCAGTTGGTTGTACTATAATGGTTTGTGTATTGCTATGGTGCTGGAAGCTCTGTTCCCAGAATTTCAAATACCAGCAGGATTGCCCATGGTGGACAGGTTTCAGTGAAGCTTCTAGACTAAGACAGACAAGGAAGAGGGGCCTGCTAGTCCACTTCCAAAAATTACTGAAAGAAAACCTTATGGATCACAAGAGAACACTGACTGACTAATGTGTTTTGGACACACTATCAGTGGACAATTGCTAGAGGAAGACATCATATTTGATGAAATAGAGGGACATGGAAGATCCTTATTGAGGCAGATTGACCTAATCGCTGCAACAATGGACTTCAACATTCAGGAATGTGTGACAATGGTGCAAGATCAGACAGCACTCCATTCCATTTCATATAAGGTCTCCATGGATCACAGTAGACTTGATGGCACTCTCTATATGTTTGTCTTCAGTGATTTCCCAGAGGGCTGCTCTGCCTGGCAGCCTCTATTCTTCATGCTTCCAAATGGGGAGCACAACAGGTCCATAGTCACTGATATTCCCCTCAATCCCCAGGTCAAGTAAGGAGGCATGAAACTAACTATGTTGTTCTCTTTGCCTTGTCTCTCTTCCTTTTCCCCTCCTCCAACAGGGCTAGAGGGGGTAAATACTTACCTTGCAGTCTAGAAGAGAATTTCTTCCACACCAAAATCTTCTCCTTCCTCAAAAGGCACATACATGCTTTTCGCCTTGTTTTGAATTAAAATGGCAGATGGGATGGTAGGAAAGAAAATGAACTAGTCTAACAGAATGGCCAAACAGATTTACCTTCCACATAAGAATGTAAATAACTCCTCAATCTTGTTATAGAATCATGATATGATGAGCTCCATCAAAGCAGAGTAGAACACCACGGAGGTCAGACCAGAAAGACCATATTGAGTTGATTTTGTATGAGAGATTCTAGTTGCTAATTATACTTTTCATAACAGACAGATGGCAGGTATAGAAGCCCAGACTTAAAATGTCTTTATCTAATTGCCTGCCTAAATATATATTTGCATTATGGTCCTCAAAGGGAATACTTTCTTTACCTAAATTCCATTTCTTTTCCCACTTTTTTATGTAATTTTATTGAAGTATCATTGATGTACAATAAACCATAGTGTGTTTTGCTCTTTGAGGTTTTTAAAAAGAATCATTTTATTGGGGGCTCCTACAACTCTTATCACAATCTATACATACATCCACTGCGTACATTTGTTGCCATCATCATTCTCAAAACATTTGCTTTCTACTTGAGCCCTTGGTAGTAGCTCCTCATTTCCCCTCCTTCCCCCTTCCCCTCCCTCATGGACCCTTGATAATTTATAAATTATTATTCTGTCCTATCTTACACTGTCCGACATCTACCTTCACCCACTTTTTTGTTGTCCCTCCCTCATGGAGGAGGTTATATGTAGATCTTTGTAATCAGATCCCTCTTTCTACCCCACCTTTCCTCCATCCTCCTGTTATTGCTACTCTCAGCACTGGTCCTGAAGGGGTCATCTGTCCTGGTTTCCCTGTGTTTCCAGTTCCTATATGGACCAGTGTATATTCTCTGGTCTAGCCAGGTTTGTAAGGTAGAATTGGGATCATGATAGTGGGCGCGGTAGCATTTAGGAATGAGAGGAAAGTTATATGTTTCATCGTTGCTACACTGCATCCTGACTGGCTCATCTCCTCCCAGCGACCCTTCTGTAAGGGGTTGTCCAGTTGCCTACAGATAGATCTTGGATCCCCTAACTGTACCCCCCTCATTCACAATGATATGATTTTTTTGTTCTTTGATGCCTGATACCTGATCCCTTCTACATCTTGTGATCACACAGGCTGGTGTGCTTCTTTCATGTGCGCTTTATTGCTTCTGAGTTAGATGGCCACTTGTGAACCTTCTAGTCTTTAAAACCCTAGACTCTTTATCTTTTGATAGCTAGGCTCCATAAGCTTTCTTCACCACATTTGTTTATACACCCACTTTTTGTCTTGAGTGATTGTGTCGGGAAGGTGACCATCATGGAATACCAGTTCCTTAAATTCCATATCTATAGGCTTAAGTCTTACCCACAGGAAACCTATTTTTATTTTATCCCTGGAACAAAATCTTGCAATAATTTTCTCTTTTTGGGCAAGTCCATCCTCAATCACTTATCCTTTAACATTTACAAGAATTTATCTGTAACCAACCCCATTTACATAGTCTCATTCATGCTATTTCCACAATAATTGCTAATAACCCTATTTTTTAGAATCGGCAGAAAGCATCAGCATCAATATCCCATTGCCACTGGGTTGATTTCAACTCAGTGGTACCCTATAGGACAGAATAGTATTGCCTCATAGGTTTCCAAGGCTGAAAAAAAATCTCTTTATTGTGAGTTGGGTGAAGGTTTACAGAATACATCTGTTTTCCATTTGACAGTTCACACATATTTTGCTTCATGATATTGACTGCAATCTGCTCAACGTAATATCACTTATCGCACTTCCTCCTTGTATTTCCTGTTTCCATTCCCCCTTCTTTCCTGACCCTTCTGAACTTGATCTTTGAATAAATTATATCCTTTTGATTCAAATAGTTGATTAGTGTTACTTTTTACCTTATAGATCTACCTATTGTTTGGCTGAAGATTGAGCCAAGGGAGTGAGTTCAGTTCCAGATCTGAAGGTGCCTAAGGACAACAGTCTTGTGGGTTCCAAGAATCTCTCTCTGAGCAATACCACTGAACATTTAAAATAAGTTTAAACTTCGTTGCACATATTTCTCCTATTCTATCCCAAAATTCCAAAGCAAACTCATTATCATTGTGTTGAAGCTGACTCATAGAGACCCTACAAGATAGAATAGAACTTCACCCTTTGATTTTCCAAGGCTTAAATCTTTACCAGAGCAGACAAACTCCTATTTCTCACATGGACCAACTGATAGGTTAGAACCACTTTCCTTGTGGTTAGGAGATCAATGAGGAGTCCACTCTGCCATTAGAGCTCGTTAAGAATGCGATCCAGCATCCCCTAATGCTATCCCTCTCAGATCAGTTGGTAGTGGTAATCAATGTAAATCTTAAGGGGGTCTGACTGCCACATCGTAACTCTTCCTTGGGGAAGATGGTGGGTTTGAACTGCTGATTGATTAGCCCTTAAGTGCTTAATTACTGCCTCACCAGGGTTCTCCTTAACATCAGAACAGTGGACACTTATTGGTTTATCTTACTGGTCTCTGTTCCCTAAAAATTGCACTTCATCCACAGGGTTTTCTTCCACAACACACAGCTGCTAGTGTTTTTGGTTTGTTTTTCCACATGACTTCACCTTCCTGGTCAAAGCTGATTTGTCCAGGGCTAAACACACAATGAAAACATAGCCATATTTGCACACTACAAAATTTGAAGTGAGACAGCAAGCTATTTGTTGAGTTTTTTGAATGACTGAAGTCTATAAGGAAGTGTTATGATACAGGAAACAGTGAGTTTTGATGTCCAGGATCTATGCTGGGGACCCAGTTGGCACTCCGAATGACTATTCAAAGTGATGGTATGAATTCTCCTCTTCCATGACCTACACATATAATAGCTATAACCACTAAGTCCATGATTTGACAAATGTCTTGTGTGATTGAGTTTGGGTTCCCCATAGGATTAGATCCTGAGACAAAGGTTTTAATTAAGCCATTTTCTGGGGAGATATCAATAAGGAAATGGGAAATAGAAAAGAGAAAGAAGGCAGCCAATGAAAAGTACATTATCAAACAATTTAAAATTGTGAGCAACTGGAGGTTAATCTTACTGGAGACACTGTAGAAAATCCACTAGTTATTCTGCCCAGAATGTGAGGGAGTGTGGCTATTTGTCCAACAACTCCTATGGGTCATTGGTTAAGGGTTACTCCAGGAAGCAAGAATTAACTCCACAACCTCCTAAGCCATGCATGCTCAGGTACAGTGGTCTACAGAAACTAGAGAAAGCAAGAAGAGAGATGTGCTGGCCATTCGGAATTAGGCTAGCATGCCAAGTTGTCAGACATGTCAGGTTCTTGAACTATCATAACTTGAAAGTCATCATGATCCTGTGAGATATACCACTGGTATTTCAAACACAAGCATAGTTACCCGTGGTGGAAAATTTTCAGAAAAGTTTACAAGCTAAATAGACTAGAAAGAATAACCTGCCAATCTACATCTGAAAAAAATAGTGGTGTTTGTGGAGCACATTGATAGCAGTGGAATATTGTTTCATATAGTGCAGGATGATGAACCCCTCAAGTGTGAAGACACTCAAAATATAATTGGGGAAGAGCTGTCTCCTCAAAGTAGAGTTGACCTTAGTGATATAAAGTTTTCAGGACCTATATTTGTTGATGTGGCAATGACTCAAAATGAGAAGAAACAGCAGTACTGCAATAACCACTAACAAGAAGATGGGATGCATGAAATATGGATCTAGAAAAATTGGAAGCCATGAAAAAATGGAACACATAAAGATCAAACACTCTAGGTGTTATTGAACTGAAATAGACTGGTATTGGCCATTTTGAATGTCACAATAATATGGTTTACATACCAGAGTAACAAATTTGAAAGGAATGGATGACTTTCATGTTAAAAATGAGAATGTTTCAACATCGATTCCAATGTTCACCATTGTTAGGTGTAGGATATATTACACCTACAAGGATGAATAATTAATAAAGTTATTATTCAAATTGACACACCAACCACTAATGCTAACAATAAAGCCATTGAGGATTTTTACCAACCTTTTCAGTCTGAAATTGATGAAACATGCAATCAAGATTACTGATGACTTGAATGCAAAAATTGGAAACTAAGGAGGAGGATCACTAGTTAGAAAATATGGCCATGGGGATGGAAGCCAAATGGGAGATCTCATGATAGAATTTTCCAATAAGGATGGCTTATTGATTGAAGATTTATTTTTCAGGGATGTAAACAGTAACCATAGACATGGATCATGTATATTCGATAGAAATACACACGAATTAAATCAACTATATCTGTTGAAATAAACTACTATACATACTCGAGTATAACCCAAGGCAACTAATTTTACCCCCCAAAGCTGGGGTGCTTTTTCAGCATAAAAAATGTGCTGAAAAAACCTCGGCTTATCCTCAAGTATTTACGGTATAAAGAAGTTCAATATCATCAGTCACGAGACTGGAGACGAACTGTGGAACAAACCATCAATGGCAAATTCAACTCGAATTCCAACAAAATTAAAACAAGTCCCCAAGAGTCAAAGTATGAATTTGAGTATATCTCATCTAAATTGGAGGATACTTCAAGAAGAAAGTTGACACATTGAACACAAATCACCTGAGATGATACGAGTTCTGCAATAATATCAAGAACATCATAAATAAAGAAATTCAAAGATAATTAAAAAGACAGAAACTAAAGAAAAGACAAAACGGATGTCACCTTGAATGTGGAGTAGCTGAAGCCAATGAAAGAAATGATGAAGTACGAAAAAGAGAGAGAGAAATATAGAAATAATTGATGAAGTAAAGACGCTGAATAAAGAAGCTGAACATAAAATCTCAAAGGGGAATTAAAAAAGATGGAATAAAGAATTATATGAAAAGGTGCAAAGACCTGGAATTAGGAAAGCAAAAATGAAAAGCATGTGCATTTCACTAGCTGAAAAAATTGAAGAGAAATTCAAAATACAGAATTACACAGATAGCATCAAAAGAAGATGAAAGGGATTCACTGACCACATGAAGCCCAGGCTCCACAGCGCTGAGTCCAGAAGACCAAGATAGCATAGGGTTCTCACTGCAGATTGCTCTGAAAGTGCTCACAGTAGTAGGCCCTGGATCAACTGGGGAAAATGTAGAACTCAAAATAAGAAGACTAACCTTAGGATATGATAGGCACTAGTGGAATTCCCATTTGACACCTGACCTCACCTCCATGGCTCAACTTTCAGCCCCCAAATAGGAGACCTATACTGTCAACGATGTACAATTCAGAGCCCAGCATTTGTCAGGGAGTTACTCAGAAGGCAGGAAGGCATGGGAACGAAAGACCAATGGAAACGGCAAACAAAGGGAGGGAATAGGAAAAGTAGTATTGCATTGTAGGTATTGCAATCAATATCATAAAACATTGCATGAATTGTAAAGAAAATCAATTTACTCTGTAGATTTTCCCTCACATCACAATCAAAACAGTGTAAAAAGAAAATAAGTCATATGACCGAGTACACTGGTAGATCTTGCTGAAGACCAATTTCCAGTGTTAAAAGATGTCACTTTGAGGAATAAGGCACAGCTGAGCCCTAGTGGTATATTGGTTACAAACATAATGCGTCAGAACCAACCAAGTTGGGTTGCTCAACACAAGATCAGCAGTTCTGCTCCCATACAAAGTTCCAGTATTGGAAACCCACAGGGATATCTCTCCCCTGTCCTATAGAATTGCTAAGGGTTGGATTCAACTTGATGGCAGTGAACTGGATGTAAGCCAGGCTGACTAGAGACACAAATCAAGTGACACTCATATATGTGCAATAAATAGTTTTTAATCAAGAAGTCATTATAGTATTTCTATTTCAAGGAAATATCCCAGGCCAGTCCAACTCAAGTCCATAAGTCCAACACTAGCCCATAAGTTCCTTTCCAACTTACGCAGTTACATGCAATGATGCAGAATGCAGGGATGTCAAAGGCCAGTGATTGCAATGTCGTGTGGACCCAAGGTCGATGGAAGCATGGCAAGACTCTGGCAGCTCTCAACGTGGGCAGGAAGCAGTCAGGTGAATGCAAAAAGAAGGGGAGGTTCCCAGGGCCCTCCTTATGAGAAGGCCATGGTCACAAAGAGGCACCATCAGGCTATGGTGTGATTGACAGATTGGATACCAACCTTACACTTTTACATATCTTCAAACTGACATAAAATTATATAACTATCATACTATGGCATTTTCAATCACCTCATATGTACTTGAAAATGGACAATAATTATGAAAGGTAAAATAAAAGTTGATGTCTTTGAATTATGATGCTGGTGAAGAATATTGAATATTCCATGGACTTTCAGAAGAAGGAACAAATCTTTCTTGGCGGAAGTAGAGCCAGAATGCTTCCTAGACGTGAGAATGGCAAGACTTCATATCACATACTTTGGACATCTTAACAGCTGAGCATAATCCCTAGAGAAGGATATCATACTTGGTAAAGTGGAGTGGTGAAAAAAAGAAGGTCCTCAATGGGATGAATTGGCATACTGGCTGCAAAAATGGTCTCCAACATTAACTGTGAGGAAACAGGCTGTGGGTGCTATGAGTTAGAGCCAAATTAACAGTGTCTAACAACGACAACTCCCCTCCCGCGCCCCATCTGTCAATTTGCTGCACTGTGGTAGCTTGTGCTTTGCTGTGATGCTGGGAGTTAGTCCACTAGTACTTCAAATACCAGGCAGGATCACCCACGGTGAACAGATTTCAACACAGCTTCCAGACTAAGAACTGACAGGACGACAAAACAATCAGTCCACTTCTGAGGGATTCACCATTGAAAACTTTATGCATAGCAGTAATATATTGTCTGATATAATGCCAGAAAATGAGTCCCTCAGATTGCAAAACAATCAAAATATCACCGAGAAAGAGAGCTTCCTCAAAGTAGAGTCCACCTTAATGATAACTCAAAACCTCACAACAGGAGCTGTAGATAACATCATAATAAATGGAGAAAATATTGAAGTTATCAAGGATTTCGTCTTGCTTAGATTCACAGCTAATGCTCATGGAAACAACAATCAAAAAACCAAATAACATATTGCATTAGGCAAATCTACTGCACAATACCACTTTAAAGTACTGAAGATCAAGAATTTCACTTAGGATTAAGTTGCGCCTGGCCCAAGGCATGGCATTTTCCGCCACACCTTATGCATGTGAAATTTGAACATTGAATGAGAACGACTGAAGGAGAACTGGTGCATTTGAATTAAGGTACTGACAAAAAAATACTAAAAGTACCATGGGTGGAGAGAAGAACAAACAAATCTGTCTGAGAAGAAGTGCAGCTAAATGTTCCTTGGCAGATAGGATGGCGAGACTTCATCTCATGTACTTTGCAGATGTTATCAGGACAGACCAGTCCCTGGAGGACATCATACACATTACAGTGGAGGGGTTGCAAAAAGAGGAAGACACCCGATCAAATGGATCGAGACAATTCCTACAACAATGGACTCAAACATAACAAAATTTTTGAGTATGGGGCAGGACCAGGCAATGTTTCATTCTGTTGTGTAGGCATTATTATGAGAAAGAACTGACTTGAAGGCATCTAGCAACAAAGTGTACTAAAGCTTCTTCTGGCACCTTCATTTGCTAATGGATTATAATTCAAAATGAGAAAAATCATTGCAACCATTCATTAATAATCAGAACATGAAACGTGCAAAATAAGAATCTAGGAAAATTGGAAATCATAAAAAAAAACGGAATCTGACCTATAAAGATCAATATCCTAGGCATTGGTGAGTTGAAATAGTCCCTTTGAATCTTAAAATGATAAGAATGACTATGCTGACAATGACAAATTCAAAAGAATGTCTCTTTCATCCTCAAAAAGAGCATTTTTAGATCTATCTTGAAGTGCAATGCTGCCTGTGACAGAATAATATTTATCTTCATACACAAGGAAGGCCGGTTAATAGAACCATTATTCAAATTTTCTCACAAACCACTAAAGCCAATGAACAATTGTAGCAACTTCTTTAGTCTGAAATTGACCACACATGTACTGAAAATACATTAATAATTGCTAACAATTGGAATGCACACATGGAAACAAAAAGGTAGGAAGAGTAATTAGAAACTATGGCTTTGGGGATCGAAAAGAAGCTGAAGAATGCATGAAAGAATTCTGCAAGAGCAATAACTTCCTCATTGCAAACACCTTTATTCAACAACAGGAGTGGCATATATACATGTGGAAAACACAGGAATGGAATTGATTAAATCTGTGGGAAGACATGATAGAGAAGCTCAATATCATTGAGACAAAACAAGACCGGGGGCCAACTATGTAAAGACTATCAATTACTAATATGCAAGTTCAAATCAAACCTGAAGAAAATTAAAATAAGAACGCAAAAGAGCCCAAATACAGTCTATATTATATTTGTGGTCGGCTGGGGTTTCTAGAGAAACAAACCAGTGATACTGATACATGTAGAAGAAGGAAATTTATATCAATAAAGAATTTTACATTAAGAAGTCCACACAACAAGAAACCCCAGTCCAACTCCAGCCCATAAATCAGATGCAAACTAGAGGCCCTTCCAGACTCCTGAAGCTGTTGGAGGAATAGCCCAAGAAACAGGAAAACCACAGGTTGGTGGAAGCAGAGTTGGGAGAATCCAATGTCAACAGGCAGTTGGCAGGCCACAGACAGCTCTTAGGGTCAGCAGGTCTCATGGTGATTGCCATCCCAAGAAGCCAGACGTAGGGTCCAGGGTCATTTCATCAGGAAGAAAAAGAGTGAGCCCATTCTCCACAGTCTACTTATAGCTATGAAATAGGTCATAGCCCCAAGGAGAGTGTGAGCTGCACCTTCTGAAGATCCTGGTCAAGCTAAATTGACACGAAACCTTACTATCACAATATCTCACCTGAATTTAGAGCCTATCTCAAGAATGGTTCGGACATATTGAACATTAATGATCAGCTACCAGAAGACTTGTGAAATAGCATAAAGGTCATCAATCTTTTTTTTTTTTGTCATGTCACCTGTGGCTATTTATTTATTTATCACAAATTATTTTATTGGGGGCTCCTCAAAAAGATCATTAATAATCCAGGAAAGAAAGAAAATACTACAGTGGATATCAGAGGAGACTGGGAAACTTGCTCTTGAACCTAAAGCACTTAAAGCAAATGGAAGAAATGATGAAATAAAAGAGTTGAACAGAAAAATTTGAAAGGACAGCTTGAGAAGATAAAGTAAAGAATTATATTGTAACGTGTAAAGACCTGGAATTAGGAAAGCAAAAGGAATGAGTACAGTCAGCATATCATAAATTGAAAGAACAGAAGAAAAAATCCAAGCCTCGGATTACAATGTTCAAGGATTATTTATCAAACTATTGAATGATGTAGGGAGAATCCAAAGAATATGGACGGAGTGTACAGAGTCTCTGTTCCCAAGAATTAGTTGAGGTTCTACTAGTTCAAAAGGCCAAGAGGAAGTTGAAGCTGCAATGTAAGCATTAGTGAAAAGCAAGGAAGGGATAGGAATGGAAATATTTCAACACGCTCATGCAGTGATAGTCCATGTCAAGAAATTTGGAAGATAGCTATCTGGCCAACCAACTGGAAGTGATTAATATTTGTGTCCATTCTAAAGAAATATGACGCAACAAAATCTGCAAATTAATTTAAAATAACATTAATATAACATGCAAGTACAATTTTATTGACGATACCTTTAAAAGTAGTTATAGCAATATGTCAACAGGAAGCTGCCAGAAATCCAGGCTGTATTAAAAGAGGGCATGAGGCAAGGTATATCAATGCTGGTTTCAGATGGACCTTGGCTGAAAACAGAGGATACAAGGAAAATGCTTACTTATGTACTATTGACTATGCAGAGGATTTTACTGTGTACCATAACAAACTTTGGGTAGCATATGAATACATATGAGAACAATGGGAATTCCCGTACATTTAATTGTGCTCCTGTGGTACCTGTACACAAACCAACAGGAAGTGGTTCGAATAGAACAAGTGGATAGTGCGTGGTTTAAAATCAGGAGAGTGTGTGTTGTGGTTATATCCTTTCACTATATGTGTTAGACAGGGTTCTCTAGAGAAACAAAACCAGGACATTTATGATTTGATAGATAGATAGAACACGAAGGAATATAACAGCTAATTAGTCCACATAGCAGTACAAATGACTCAGTTTAACTCACTTCCATGCAACAGTAAATATGGCAGTACAGCCAGGCAGCAAACTGCAGAACTAGGTAAGGCAGCCACACACTGGTCTGATCACCAGAGAGCAACTGAGAGATAGGTGTGGCTTGCTGAGCCATTTATCTCTTTGCCCACGAATCAAACTGCGAACTTATTAATCCCACATGTTCTTATTGGCCAGGTTGGCACTATAAACCTACCTATCTATCACACTATACTTATTCAAATAATCTGAGAAGCTGCTCTGTATGAAGAAGTTGAGGCATCTGGTTTGGAGGAAGAATCATTAACAACCTGTATTATGCAGATGACCCAATCTTGCTGGCTGAAAGTCAATAGGCCTTGAAGTACTTACTGATAAAGCTCATATAGTACACCTTCAGTATGAATTAGTCTTCAACACTAAGAATACAAATGTCTTCTCAACTTGACAAATATAAACACACAACATCATTACAAATAGAGAAATGTAGCTAAACTCTATTTTACTTGGACCCACAATCAATACTCACAGAAGCAGCAGTCAATAAATCAACGTATTTCATTGGAAAAATCTGTTGTAAAAGACCTCTTTAAAATGTGAAAGAGCAAATGTTTTACTCTGGGGATTAGCAAATTATGCCTGCTTTTAGCCTTGATATTTTTAATCACCTTAGATGCATGTGAAAGGAGTCTTAATTTCAGTGTCTGGTATGGGTTGAATGACTAACAGCAAGGTTGGTGGTTCAACCCACTTGCTGCTCCACAGAAGAAAGAGGAAGCTATTTGACCCTGTAAAGATTTACAGCCTTGGAAACCCTATATGGTCACTATGAATAAGAATAGACTTGATGGTAATGTTTGACATATGCATGTGAAAGATGGACCATAAATAAGGAAGACTGAAGAAAATATGATGCCTTTAAAATATGATGTTGCAAATAATATTGAATATACCATGAATGCCCAGCAGAACAAAGAGGTCTATCCCGGAAGAAGTACAGCCAGAATGTATTTTAGAAGTGAGGATGGTAAAACTCCATTTCATATACTTTGAACATGGTATCAGGAGAAATTAGTCCCTAGAAAAGGACAAAATACTTGGTAGAGCATCGTCAAAAAACAGGTAAGCCTGAATGAGATGGATCAACACAGTGGCTGTAACAATAGGCTAAAATATGACCATTGTGAGGATGTCACAGGACTAGAAAGGCTTTTATTCTATTGTGCATAGGGTCACTATAAGTGACAGTGCGTGAGTTTTTGTTGAATAACAACACTGGGATATGAGCAATGTGCCCATGGCATATGCTAAACTGTCACCATGCTGGACACAGTTCATCTTTGTGGCTTTAGAGGGTAATTATTTAGAGGGTTATGATTCCACTGAATTTTTTTCTGTGTATTCAAACTATTCCATCCTAAGATTCCACATATCTAGGGGTGCTCAAGTCTTAGGCTAGCTGAGCCCTAGCCTTAGCCTAAGCCTAGGGGTGCCTTAGCTTACACCTAGGGGTGCCCTAGCCTTAGGCTAGGGGAGCCCTAGTCTTAGCCTAAGCCTAGGTGTGCCCTAGGCTAAGCCTAGGGGTGCCCGAGCCTAAGCTTAGGGGTGCCCTAGTCTAACCTAGGGGTGCCCTAGCCTAAGCCTAGGGGTGCCCTAGGGTTAGGCAAGGGGAGCCCTAGCCTTAGCCTAAGCCAAGCGGTGTCCTAGCCTAAGCCTAGGGGTGCCCTAGCCTAAGCCTAGGGGTGCCCTAGCCTTAGACTAGGTGAGCCCTAGCCTTAGCCTAAGCCTAGGGGTGCCCTAGCCTAAGCCTAGGGGTGCCCTAGCATAAGCCTAGGGTTGCCCTAGCCTAAGCCTAGGGGTGCCCTAGCGTAAGGCTAGGGGTGCCCTAGCCTTAGTCTAGTGGAGCCCTAGCCTAAGCCTAAGCCAAGGGGTGCACTATCCTAAGCCATGGGGTGCCTTAGCCTAAGCCTAGGGGTGCCCTAGCCTAAGCCTAGGGATGCCTTACCCTAAGCCTAGGGTTGCCCTAGCCTTAGGCTACGGGAGCCCTAGCCTTAGCCTAAGCCTAGGGGTGCCTTAGCCTAAGACTAGGAGTGCCCTAGCCTAAGCCTAGGGGTGCCTTAGCTTACACCTAGGGGTGCCCTAGCCTTAGGCTAGGGGAGCCCTAGTCTTAGCCTAAGCCTAGGTGTGCCCTAGCCTAAGCCTAGGGGTGCCCTAGCCTAAGCTTAGGGGTGCCCTAGTCTAACCTAGGGGTGCCCTAGCCTAAGCCTAGGGGTGCCCTAAGGTTAGGCAAGGGGAGCCCTAGCCTTAGCCTAAGCCTAGCGGTGTCCTAGCCTAAGCCTAGGGGTGCCCTAGCCTAAGCCTAGGGGTGCCCTAGCCTTAGACTAGGTGAGCCCTAGCCTTAGCCTAAGCCTAGGGGTGCCCTAGCCTAAGCCTAGGGGTGCCCTAGCATAAGCCTAGGGTTGCCCTAGCCTAAGCCTAGGGGTGCCCTAGCGTAAGGCTAGGGGTGCCCTAGCCTTAGTCTAGTGGAGCCCTAGCCTAAGCCTAAGCCAAGGGGTGCACTATCCTAAGCCATGGGGTGCCTTAGCCTAAGCCTAGGGGTGCCCTAGCCTAAGCCTAGGGATGCCCTACCCTAAGCCTAGGGTTGCCCTAGCCTTAGCCTACGGGAGCCCTAGCCTTAGCCTAAGCCTAGGGGTGCCTTAGCCTAAGCCTAGGAGTGCCCTAGCCTAAGCCTAGGGATGCCCTACCCTAAGCCTAGGGGTGCCCTAGCCTTTGGCTAGGGGAGCCCTAGCCTTAGCCTAAGCCTAGGGGTGCCCTAGCCTAAGCCTAGGGGTGCCCTAGCCTTAGGCTAGGGGAGCCCTAGCCTTATCCTAAGCCTAGGGGTACCCTAGCCTAAGCCTAGGGGTGCCCTAGCCTAAGCCTAGGGGTGCCCTAGCCTAAGCCTAGTGGTGCCCTAGCCTTAGTCTAGGGGAGCCCTAGCCTTAGCCTAAGCCTAGGGTTGCCCTAGCCTAAGCCTAGGGGTGCCTTAGCCTAAGCCTAGGGGTGCCGTAGCCTTAGGCTAGGGGAGCCCTAGCCTTAGCCTAAGCCTAGGGGTGCCCTAGCCTAAGCCTAGGGGTTCCCTAGCCTAAGCCTAGGGGTGCCCTAGCCTAAGGCTAGGGGTGCCCTAGCCTTAGTCTAGTGGAGCCATAGCCTTAACCTAAGCCTAGGGTTGCCCTAGCCTAAGCCTAGGGGTGCCTTAGCCTTAGGCTAGCTGAGCCCTAGCATTAGCCTAAGCCTAGTGGTGACCAAGCCTACGCCTAGGGGTGCCCTAGACTAAGCCTAGGGGTGCCCTAGCCTAAGCCTTGGGGTACCCTATCCTATGCCATGGGGTGCCTTAGCCTAATCCTAGGGGTGCCCTAGCCTAAGCCAAGGGTTGCCCTACCCTAAGCCTAGGGGTGCCCTAGCCTTAGGCTAGGGGAGCCCTACCCTTAGCCTAAGCCTAGGGGTGCCCTAGCCTAAGCCTAGAGGTGCCCTAGCCAAAGCCTACGGGTGTCCTAGCCTAAGCTTAGGGGTGCCCTACCCTAAGCCTAGGGGTGCCCTAGCCTTAGGCTAGGGGATCCCTAGCCTTAGCCTAAGCCTATGGGTGCCCTAGCTTAAGCCTAGGGGTGCCCTAGCCTAAGCCTAGGGGTGCCCTAGTCTTAGGCTAGCAGAGCCCTAGCCTTAGCCTAAGCCTAGGGGTGCCGTAGCCTAAGACTAGGGGTGCCCTAGCCTAAGCTAAGGGGTGCCCTAGCCTAAGCCTTGATGTGCCCTAGCCTAAGCCTAGGAGTGCCCTACCCTAAGCTTAGGGGTGCCCTAGCCAAAGCCTAGGGGTGCCCTAGCCTAAGCCTAGGGGTGCCCTAGCCTAAGGCTAAGGGTGCCCTAGCCTTAGGCTAGGGGAGCCTTAGCCTTAGCCTAAGCCTAGAGGTGCCCTAGCCTAAGACTAGGGGTGCCCTAGCCTAAGTTCAGGGGTGCCCTAGCGTAAGCCTAGGGGTGCCCTAGCGTAAGCCTAGGGGTGCCCTAGCCTAAGCCTAGTGGTGCCCTAGCCTAAGCCTTGGGGTGCCCTAGCCTAAGCCTAGGGGTTCCCTAGCCTAAGCCTAGGGGTGCCCTAGCCTTAGTCAAGTGGAGCCCTAGCCTTAGCCTAAGCCTAGGGGTGCCCTAGCATAAGCCTAGGGGTGCCCTAGCCTAAGCCTAGGAGTTCCCTACCCTAAGCCTAGGGTTGCCCTAGCCTAAGCCTAGGGGTGCTCAAACCTTAGGCTAGCTGAACCCTAGCCTTAGCCTAAGCCTAGGGGTGCGCTATCTTACGCCTAGGGGTGCCCTAGCCTAAGCCTAGGGGTGCCCTAGCCTTAGGCTAGGGGAGCGCTAGCCTTAGACTAACCCTAGTGGTGCCCTAGCCTAAGCCTAGATGTGCCCTAGAATAAGCCTAGGGGTGCCCTACCCTAAGCTTAGGGGTGCCCTAGCCAAAGCCTAGGGGTGCCCTAGCCTTAGGCTAGCTGAGCCCTAGCCTTAGCCTAAGCCTAGGGGTGCCCTAGCCTAAGCCTAGGGGTGCCCTAGCCTAAGCCTAGGGGTGCCCTAGCCTTAGGCTAGGGGAGCCCTAGCCTTAGCCTAAGCCTAGGGGTGCCCTAGCCTAAGTCTAGGGGTGCCCTAGCCTAAGCCTAGGGGTGTCCTAGCCTAGGCCTAGGGGTGCCCTAGCCTAAGCCTAGGGGTGCCCTAGCCTTAGTCTAGTGGAGCCCTAGCCTTAGCCTAAGCCTAGTGGTGCCCTAGCCTAAGCCTAGATGTGCCCTAGCCTAAGCCTAGGGGTGCCCTACCCTAAGCTTAGGGGTGCCCTAGCCAAAGCCTAGGGGTGCCCTAGCCTTAGGCTAGCTGAGCCCTAGCCTTAGCCTAAGCCTAGGTGTGCCCTAGCCTAAGCCTAAGGGTGCCCTAGCCAAAGCCTAGGGGTGCCCTAGCCTGAGCCTTGGGGCGCCCTAGCCTAAGCCTAGGGGTGCCCTAGCCTAAGCCTAGGGGTGCCCTAGCCTAAGCTTAGGGGTGCCCTAGCGTAAGCCTAGGTGTTCCCTAGCCTAAGCCTAGCGGTACCCTAGCCTAAGCCTAGGGGTGCCCTAGCCTAAGCCTAGGGGTGCCCGAGCCTAAGCCTGGGGGTGCCCTAGCCTAAGCCTAGGGGTGCCCTAGCCTAAGCCTAGGGGTGCCCTAGCCTAAGACTAGGGGTGCCCTAGCCTAAGCTTAGGGGTGCCCTAGCATAAGACGATGGGTGCCCTAGCCTAAGCTTAGGTGTGCCCTAGCCTAAGCCTTGGGGTGCCCTAGCCTAAGCCTACGGGTGCCCTAGCCTAAGGCTCGGCGTGCCCTAGCCTTAGTCAAGTGGAGCCCTAGCCTTAGCCTAAGCCTACGGGTGCCCTAGCATAAGCCTAGGGGTGCCCTAGCCTAAGCCAAGGGGTGCCCTAGCCTAAGCTTAGGGGTGCCCTAGCCTATGCCTAGGGGTCCCCTAGCCTAAGCCTAGGGGTGCCCTAGCCTAAGCCTAGGGGTGCCCTAGCCTTAGGCTAGGGGAGCCCTAGCCTTAGCCTAAGCCTAGGGGTGCCCGAGCCTAAGCTTATGGGTGCCCTAGCCTAAGCCTAGCGGTGCCCTAGCCTAAGCCTAGGGGTTCCCTAGCCTAAGCCTAGGGGTGCCCTAGCCTTAGTCAAGTGGAGCCCTAGCCTTAGCCTAAGCCTAGGGGTGCCCTAGCATAAGCCTAGGGGTGCCCTAGCCTAAGCCTAGGAGTTCCCTACCCTAAGCCTAGGGTTGCCCTAGCCTAAGCCTAGGGGTGCTCAAGCCTTAGGCTAGCTGAACCCTAGCCTTAGCCTAAGCCTAGGGGTGCGCTATCTTACGCCTAGGGGTGCCCTAGCCTAAGCCTAGGGGTGCCCTAGCCTTAGGCTAGGGGAGCGCTAGCCTTAGACTAACCCTAGTGGTGCCCTAGCATAAGCCTAGATGTGCCCTAGAATAAGCCTAGGGGTGCCCTACCCTAAGCTTAGGGGTGCCCTAGCCAAAGCCTAGGGGTGCCCTAGCCTTAGGCTAGCTGAGCCCTAGCCTTAGCCTACGCCTAGGGGTGCCCTAGCCTAAGCCTAGGGGTGCCCTAGCCTAAGCCTAGGGGTGCCCTAGCCTAAGCCTAGGGGTGCCCTAGCCTTAGGCTAGGGGAGCCCTAGCCTTAGCCTAAGCCTAGGGGTGCCCTAGCCTAAGTCTAGGGGTGCCCTAGCCTAAGCCTAGGGGTGTCCTAGCCTAGGCCTAGGGGTGCCCTAGCCTAAGCCTAGGGGTGCCCTAGCCTTAGTCTAGTGGAGCCCTAGCCTTAGCCTAAGCCTAGTGGTGCCCTAGCTTAAGCCTAGATGTGCCTTAGCCTAAGCCTAGGGGTGCCCGACCCTAAGCTTAGGGGTGCCCTAGCCAAAGCCTAGGGGTGCCCTAGCCTTAGGCTAGCTGAGCCCTAGCCTTAGCCTAAGCCTAGGTGTGCCCTAGCCTAAGCCTAAGGGTGCCCTAGCCAAAGCCTAGGGGTGCCCTAGCCTAAGCCTTGGGGCGCCCTAGCCTAAGCCTAGGGGTGCCCTAGCCTAAGCCTAGGGGTGCCCTAGCCTAAGCTTAGGGGTGCCCTAGCATAAGCCTAGGTGTTCCCTAGCCTAAGCCTAGCGGTACCCTAGCCTAAGCCTAGGGGTGCCCTAGCCTAAGCCTATGGGTGCCCGAGCCTAAGCCTGGGGGTGCCCGAGCCTAAGCCTAGGGGTGCCCTAGCCTAAGCCTAGGGGTGCCCTAGCCTAAGACTAGGGGTGCCCTAGCCTAAGCTTAGGGGTGCCCTAGCATAAGACGATGGGTGCCCTAGCCTAAGCTTAGGTGTGCCCCAACCTAAGCCTAGGGGTCCCCTAGCCTAAGCCTAGGGGTGCCCTAGCCTAAGCCTAGGGGTGCCCTAGCCTTAGGCTAGGGGAGCCCTAGCCTTAGCCTAAGCCTAGGGGTGCCCGAGCCTAAGCCTATGGGTGCCCTAGCCTAAGCCTAGGGGTGCCCTAGCCTAAGCCTAGGGGTTCCCTAGCCTAAGCCTTGGGGTGCCCTAGCCTAAGCCTACGGGTGCCCTAGCCTAAGGCTCGGCGTGCCCTAGCCTTAGTCAAGTGGAGCCCTAGCCTTAGCCTAAGACTAGGGGTGCCCTAGCATAAGCCTAGGGGTGCCCTAGCCTAAGCCTAGGGGTTCCCTACCCTAAGCCTACGGTTGCCCTAGCCTAAGCCTAGGGGTGCTCAAGCCTTAGGCTAGCTGAGCCCTAGCCTTAGCCTAAGCCTAGGGGTGCCCTAGCCTACGCCAGGGGTGCCCAACCTTAGGCTAGGGAAGCCCTAGTCTTAGCCTAAGCGTAGGGGTGCCCTAGGCTAAGCCTAGGGGTGCCCTAGCCTAAGCTTAGGGATGCCCTTGTGTAAGCCTAGGGGTGCCCTAGCGTAAGCCTAGGGGTGCCCTAGCCTAAGTTTAGGGGTGCCCTAGCGTAAGCCTAGGGGTGCCCTAGCGTAAGCCTAGGGGTGCCCTAGCCTAAGCCTAGGGGTGCCCTAGCCTAAGCCTATGGGTGCCCTAGCCTAAGCCTAGGGGTGCCCTAGCCTTAGACTAGGGGTGCCCTAGACTAAGCCTAGGGGTGCCCTAGCCTTAGGCTAGCTGAGCCCTAGCATTAGCCTAAGCCTAGGGGTGACCTAGCCTACGCCTAGGGGTGCCCTAGCCTAAGCCTAGGGGTGCCCTAGCGTAAGTCTAGTGGTGCCCTATCCTAAGCCATGGGGTGCCTTAGCCTAATCCTAGGGGTGCCGTAGCCTAAGCCTAGGGTTGCCCTACCCTAAGCCTAGGGGTGCCCCAGCCTTAGGCTAGGGGATCTCTAGCCTTAGCCTAAGCCTACGGGTGCCCTAGCTTATGCCTAGGCGTGCCCTAGCCTAAGCCTAGGGGTGCCCTAGCCTTAGGCTAGGGGAGCCCTAGCCTTAGCCTAAACCTAGGGGTGCCCTAGCGTAAGCCTAGGGGTGCCCTAGCCTTAGGCTAGGGTAACCCTAGCCTTAGCCTAAGCCTATGGGTGCCCTAGCCTGAGCCTAGGGGTGCCCTAGCCTCAGCCTAGGGGTGCCCTAGCCTCAGCCTAGGGGTGCCCTAGCCTAAGCCTAGGAGTGCCCTAGCCTAAGCCTAGGGGTGCCCTAGCCTAAGCCTAGTGGTGCCTTAGCCTAAGCCTAGGGGTGACATAGCCTTTGCCTAAGCCTAGGGGTGCCATAGCCTAAGCCTAAGGGTGCCCTAACCTAAGCCTAGGGTGCCCTTGCCTAAGCCTAGGGGTGCCTTAGCCTAAGCCTAGGGGTGCCCTAGCCTAAGCCTAGGGGTGCCCTAGCCTAAGCCTAGGGGCGCCCAGGCCTTAGGCTAGAGGAGCCCTAGCCTTAGCCTAAGCCTCTGGCTGCCCTATCCTAAGCCTAGGGGTGCCCTAGCCTAAGCTTAGGGGTGCCCTAGCCTAACCCTAGGGGTGCCCTAGCCTTAGGCTAGGCGTGTCCTAACCTAAGCTTAGGGGTGCCCTTCCCTAAGCCTAGGGGTGCCCTAGCTTAAGCCTAGGGGTACCCTAGCCTAAGCCTAGAGGTGCCCTAGCCTAAGCCTAGGGGTGCCCTAGCCTAAGCCTAGGGGTGCCCAGGCCTTAGGCTAGAGGAGCCCAGCCTTAGCCTAAGCCTATGGCTGCCCTAGCCTAAGCCTAGGGGTGCCCTAGCCTAAGCCTATGGGTGCCCTAGCCTAACCCTAGGGGTGCCCTAGATTTAGGCTAGGGGAGCACTAGCCTTACCATAAGCCTAGGGGTGCCCTAGCCTAAGCCTAGGGGTGCCCTACCCTAAGCCTAGGGGAGCCCAACCATAAGCCTACGGGTGACCTAGCCTAAGCCTAGGCTTGCCCTAGACTAAGCCTAGGTTTGCCCTAGGCTTAGGCTAGCTGAGCCCTAGCCTAAGCCTAAGCCTAGGGGTGCCCTTGTCTAAGCCTAGGGGTGCCCTAGCCTAAGCCTAGGGGTGCCCTAAGCTAAGCCTAGGGGTGCCCTAACCTTAGGCTAGCGGAGCCTTAGCCTTAGCCTAAGCCTAGGGGTTCCTTGCCTAAGACTAGGGGTGCCGTAGCCTAAGCTAAGGGGTGCCCTAGCCTAAGCCTACGGGTGCCCTAGCCTAAGCCTAGGGGTGCCCTAGGGTTAGGCTAGGGGAGCCCTAGCCTTAGCCTAAGCCTAGGAGTGCCCTAGCCTAAGCCTAGGGGTGCCCTAGCCTTAGGTTAGGGGAGCCTAGCATTAGCCTAAGCCTAGGGGTGCCCTAGCCTAAGCCTAGTGGTGCCCTAGCCTAAGCCTAGGGGTGCCCTAGCCTAAGCCTAGGGGTGCCCTAGCCTAAGCCTAGGGGTGCCCTAGCCTTAGGCTAGGGGAGCGCTAGCCTTAGACTAACCCTAGTGGTGCCCTAGCCTAAGCCTAGATGTGCCCTAGAATAAGCCTAGGGGTGCCCTACCCTAAGCTTAGGGGTGCCCTAGCCAAAGCCTAGGGGTGCCCTAGCCTTAGGCTAGCTGAGCCCTAGCCTTAGCCTAAGCCTAGGGGTGCCCTAGCCTAAGCCTAGGGGTGCCCTAGCCTAAGCCTAGGGGTGCCCTAGCCTTAGGCTAGGGGAGCCCTAGCCTTAGCCTAAGCCTAGGGGTGCCCTAGCCTAAGTCTAGGGGTGCCCTAGCCTAAGCCTAGGGGTGTCCTAGCCTAGGCCTAGGGGTGCCCTAGCCTAAGCCTAGGGGTGCCCTAGCCTTAGTCTAGTGGAGCCCTAGCCTTAGCCTAAGCCTAGTGGTGCCCTAGCCTAAGCCTAGATGTGCCCTAGCCTAAGCCTAGGGGTGCCCTACCCTAAGCTTAGGGGTGCCCTAGCCAAAGCCTAGGGGTGCCCTAGCCTTAGGCTAGCTTAGCCCTAGCCTTAGCCTAAGCCTAGGTGTGCCCTAGCCTAAGCCTAAGGGTGCCCTAGCCAAAGCCTAGGGGTGCCCTAGCCTGAGCCTTGGGGCGCCCTAGCCTAAGCCTAGGGGTGCCCTAGCCTAAGCCTAGGGGTGCCCTAGCCTAAGCTTAGGGGTGCCCTAGCGTAAGCCTAGGTGTTCCCTAGCCTAAGCCTAGCGGTACCCTAGCCTAAGCCTAGGGGTGCCCTAGCCTAAGCCTAGGGGTGCCCGAGCCTAAGCCTGGGGGTGCCCTAGCCTAAGCCTAGGGGTGCCCTAGCCTAAGCCTAGGGGTGCCCTAGCCTAAGACTAGGGGTGCCCTAGCCTAAGCTTAGGGGTGCCCTAGCATAAGACGATGGGTGCCCTAGCCTAAGCTTAGGTGTGCCCTAGCCTAAGCCTTGTGGTGCCCTAGCCTAAGCCTACGGGTGCCCTAGCCTAAGGCTCGGCGTGCCCTAGCCTTAGTCAAGTGGAGCCCTAGCCTTAGCCTAAGCCTACGGGTGCCCTAGCATAAGCCTAGGGGTGCCCTAGCCTAAGCCAAGGGGTGCCCTAGCCTAAGCTTAGGGGTGCCCTAGCCTATGCCTAGGGGTCCCCTAGCCTAAGCCTAGGGGTGCCCTAGCCTAAGCCTAGGGGTGCCCTAGCCTTAGGCTAGGGGAGCCCTAGCCTTAGCCTAAGCCTAGGGGTGCCCGAGCCTAAGTTTATGGGTGCCCTAGCCTAAGCCTAGCGGTGCCCTAGCCTAAGCCTAGGGGTTCCCTAGCCTAAGCCTAGGGGTGCCCTAGCCTTAGTCAAGTGGAGCCCTAGCCTTAGCCTAAGCCTAGGGGTGCCCTAGCATAAGCCTAGGGGTGCCCTAGCCTAAGCCTAGGAGTTCCCTACCCTAAGCCTAGGGTTGCCCTAGCCTAAGCCTAGGGGTGCTCAAGCCTTAGGCTAGCTGAACCCTAGCCTTAGCCTAAGCCTAGGGGTGCGCTATCTTACGCCTAGGGGTGCCCTAGCCTAAGCGTAGGGGTGCCCTAGCCTTAGGCTAGGGGAGCGCTAGCCTTAGACTAACCCTAGTGGTGCCCTAGCATAAGCCTAGATGTGCCCTAGAATAAGCCTAGGGGTGCCCTACCCTAAGCTTAGGGGTGCCCTAGCCAAAGCCTAGGGGTGCCCTAGCCTTAGGCTAGCTGAGCCCTAGCCTTAGCCTACGCCTAGGGGTGCCCTAGCCTAAGCCTAGGGGTGCCCTAGCCTAAGCCTAGGGGTGCCCTAGCCTAAGCCTAGGGGTGCCCTAGCCTTAGGCTAGGGGAGCCCTAGCCTTAGCCTAAGCCTAGGGGTGCCCTAGCCTAAGTCTAGGGGTGCCCTAGCCTAAGCCTAGGGGTGTCCTAGCCTAGGCCTAGGGGTGCCCTAGCCTAAGCCTAGGGGTGCCCTAGCCTTAGTCTAGTGGAGCCCTAGCCTTAGCCTAAGCCTAGTGGTGCCCTAGCTTAAGCCTAGATGTGCCTTAGCCTAAGCCTAGGGGTGCCCGACCCTAAGCTTAGGGGTGCCCTAGCCAAAGCCTAGGGGTGCCCTAGCCTTAGGCTAGCTGAGCCCTAGCCTTAGCCTAAGCCTAGGTGTGCCCTAGCCTAAGCCTAAGGGTGCCCTAGCCAAAGCCTAGGGGTGCCCTAGCCTAAGCCTTGGGGCGCCCTAGCCTAAGCCTAGGGGTGCCCTAGCCTAAGCCTAGGGGTGCCCTAGCCTAAGCTTAGGGGTGCCCTAGCATAAGCCTAGGTGTTCCCTAGCCTAAGCCTAGCGGTACCCTAGCCTAAGCCTAGGGGTGCCCTAGCCTAAGCCTATGGGTGCCCGAGCCTAAGCCTGGGGGTGCCCGAGCCTAAGCCTAGGGGTGCCCTAGCCTAAGCCTAGGGGTGCCCTAGCCTAAGACTAGGGGTGCCCTAGCCTAAGCTTAGGGGTGCCCTAGCATAAGACGATGGGTGCCCTAGCCTAAGCTTAGGTGTGCCCCAACCTAAGCCTAGGGGTCCCCTAGCCTAAGCCTAGGGGTGCCCTAGCCTAAGCCTAGGGGTGCCCTAGCCTTAGGCTAGGGGAGCCCTAGCCTTAGCCTAAGCCTAGGGGTGCCCGAGCCTAAGCCTATGGGTGCCCTAGCCTAAGCCTAGGGGTGCCCTAGCCTAAGCCTAGGGGTTCCCTAGCCTAAGCCTTGGGGTGCCCTAGCCTAAGCCTACGGGTGCCCTAGCCTAAGGCTCGGCGTGCCCTAGCCTTAGTCAAGTGGAGCCCTAGCCTTAGCCTAAGACTAGGGGTGCCCTAGCATAAGCCTAGGGGTGCCCTAGCCTAAGCCTAGGGGTTCCCTACCCTAAGCCTACGTTTGCCCTCGCCTAAGCCTAGGGGTGCTCAAGCCTTAGGCTAGCTGAGCCCTAGCCTTAGCCTAAGCCTAGGGGTGCCCTAGCCTACGCCAGGGGTGCCCAACCTTAGGCTAGGGAAGCCCTAGTCTTAGCCTAAGCGTAGGGGTGCCCTAGGCTAAGCCTAGGGGTGCCCTAGCCTAAGCTTAGGGATGCCCTTGTGTAAGCCTAGGGGTGCCCTAGCGTAAGCCTAGGGGTGCCCTAGCCTAAGTTTAGGGGTGCCCTAGCGTAAGCCTAGGGGTGCCCTAGCGTAAGCCTAGGGGTGCCCTAGCCTAAGCCTAGGGGTGCCCTAGCCTAAGCCTAGGGGTGCCCTAGCCTTAGACTAGGGGAGCCCTAGCCGTAGCCTAAGCCTAGGGGTGCCCTAGCCTAAGCCTAGGGGTGCCCTAGCGTAAGCCTAGGGGTGCCCTAGACTAAGCCTAGGGGTGCCCTAGCCTTAGGCTAGCTGAGCCCTAGCATTAGCCTAAGCCTAGGGGTGACCTAGCCTACGCCAAGGGGTGCCCTAGCCTAAGCCTAGGGGTGCCCTAGCGTAAGTCTAGTGGTGCCCTATCCTAAGCCATGGGGTGCCTTAGCCTAATCCTAGGGGTGCCGTAGCCTAAGCCTAGGGTTGCCCTACCCTAAGCCTAGGGGTGCCCCAGCCTTAGGCTAGGGGATCTCTAGCCTTAGCCTAAGCCTACGGGTGCCCTAGCTTATGCCTAGGCGTGCCCTAGCCTAAGCCTAGGGGTGCCCTAGCCTTAGGCTAGGGGAGCCCTAGCCTTAGCCTAAACCTAGGGGTGCCCTAGCGTAAGCCTAGGGGTGCCCTAGCCTTAGGCTAGGGTAACCCTAGCCTTAGCCTAAGCCTATGGGTGCCCTAGCCTGAGCCTAGGGGTGCCCTAGCCTCAGCCTAGGGGTGCCCTAGCCTCAGCCTAGGGGTGCCCTAGCCTAAGCCTAGGAGTGCCCTAGCCTAAGCCTAGGGGTGCCCTAGCCTAAGCCTAGTGGTGCCTTAGCCTAAGCCTAGGGGTGACATAGCCTTTGCCTAAGCCTAGGGGTGCCATAGCCTAAGCCTAAGGGTGCCCTAACCTAAGCCTAGGGTGCCCTTGCCTAAGCCTAGGGGTGCCTTAGCCTAAGCCTAGGGGTGCCCTAGCCTAATCCTAGGGGTGCCCTAGCCTAAGCCTAGGGGCGCCCAGGCCTTAGGCTAGAGGAGCCCTAGCCTTAGCCTAAGCCTCTGGCTGCCCTATCCTAAGCCTAGGGGTGCCCTAGCCTAAGCCTAGGGGTGCCCTAGCCTAACCCTAGGGGTGCCCTAGCCTTAGGCTAGGCGTGTCCTAACCTAAGCCTAGGGGTGCCCTTCCCTAAGCCTAGGGGTGCCCTAGCTTAAGCCTAGGGGTACCCTAGCCTAAGCCTAGAGGTGCCCTAGCCTAAGCCTAGGGGTGCCCTAGCCTAAGCCTAGGGGTGCCCAGGCCTTAGGCTAGAGGAGCCCAGCCTTAGCCTAAGCCTATGGCTGCCCTAGCCTAAGCCTAGGGGTGCCCTAGCCTAAGCCTATGGGTGCCCTAGCCTAACCCTAGGGGTGCCCTAGATTTAGGCTAGGGGAGCACTAGCCTTACCATAAGCCTAGGGGTGCCCTAGCCTAAGCCTAGGGGTGCCCTACCCTAAGCCTAGGGGAGCCCAACCATAAGCCTACGGGTGACCTAGCCTAAGCCTAGGCTTGCCCTAGACTAAGCCTAGGTTTGCCCTAGGCTTAGGCTAGCTGAGCCCTAGCCTAAGCCTAAGCCTAGGGGTGCCCTTGTCTAAGCCTAGGGGTGCCCTAGCCTAAGCCTAGGGGTGCCCTAAGCTAAGCCTAGGGGTGCCCTAACCTTAGGCTAGCGGAGCCTTAGCCTTAGCCTAAGCCTAGGGGTTCCTTGCCTAAGACTAGGGGTGCCGTAGCCTAAGCTAAGGGGTGCCCTAGCCTAAGCCTACGGGTGCCCTAGCCTAAGCCTAGGGGTGCCCTAGGGTTAGGCTAGGGGAGCCCTAGCCTTAGCCTAAGCCTAGGAGTGCCCTAGCCTAAGCCTAGGGGTGCCCTAGCCTTAGGTTAGGGGAGCCTAGCATTAGCCTAAGCCTAGGGGTGCCCTAGCCTAAGCCTAGTGGTGCCCTAGCCTAAGCCTAGGGGTGCCCTAGCCTAAGCCTAGGCTTGCCCTAGCCTTAGGCTAGGGGAGCCCTAACCTTAGCATAAGCCTAGGGGTGCCATAGCCCAAGCCTAGGGGTACCCTAGCCTAAGCCTAGGGGTGCCCTAGCCTAAGCCTAGGGTTGCCCTAGCCTAAGCCTAGGGGTGCCCTAGCCTTAGTCTAGTGGAGCCCTAACCTTAGCCTAAGCCTAGTGGTGCCCTAGCCTAAACCTAGATGTGCCCTAGCCTAAGCCTAGGGGTGCCCTAGCCTTAGGCTAGGGGAGCCCTAGCCTTAGCCCAAGCCTAGGGGTGCCCTAGCCAAAGACTAGCGGTTCCCTAGCCTAAGCCTAGGGGTGGCCTAGCCTAAGCCTAAGGGTGGCCTAGCCTAAGCCTAGGTGTGCCCTAGCCTAAGCCTATGGGTGCCCTAGCCTAAGCCTAGGGGTGCCCTACACTAAGCCTAGGGGTGACCGAGCCTAAGCCTATAGGTGCCCTAGCCTTAGCGTAAGCCTAGGGGTGCCCTAGCCTAAGCCTAGGGGTTCCCTAGCCTTAGGCTAGGGGAGCCCTAGCCTAAGCATAGTGGTGCCCTAGCCTACGCCTAGGGGTGCCCTAGCCTAAGCCTAGGGGTGTCCTAGCATAAGCCTAGGTGTGCCCTAGCGTATGGCTAGTGGTGCCCTAGCCTTAGTCTAGTAGAACCCTAGCCTTAGCCTAAGGCTAGGGGTGTCCTATCCTAAGCCATGGGGTGCCTTAACCTAAGCCTAGGGGTGCCCTAGCCTAAGCCTAGGGATGCCCTACCCTAAGCCTAGGGGTGCCCTAGCCTTAGGCTAGGGGAGCCCTAGCCTTAGCCTAAGCCTAGGGGTGCCCTAGCCTAAGCCTAGGGGTACCCTAGCCTAAGCCTACGGGTGTCCTAACCTAAGCCTAGGGGTGCCCTACCGTAAGCCTAGCGGTGCCCTAGCCTTAGGCAAGGGAGCCCTAGCCTTAGACTAAGCCTTGGGGCACCCTAGCCTAAACCTAGGGGTTCCCTAGCCTAAGCCTAGGGGTGAGCTAGCCTAAGCCTAGGGGTGCGCTAGGCTAAGGCTAGGGGTGCCATAGCCTTAGTCTAGTGGAGCCCTAGCCTTAACCTAAGCTTAGGGGTGCCCTATCCTAAGCCTACTGGTGCCCTAGCCTAAGCTTAGGGGTGCCCTAGCCTAAGCCTAGGGGTGCCCTAGCTCAAGCTTAGGGATGCCCTAGCGATAGGCTAGAGGAGCCCTAGCCTTAGCCTAAGCCTAGGGGTGCCCTAGCCTAAGTCTAGGGGTGCTCTAGCCTAAGACTTGGGGTACCCTAGCCTAAGCCTAGGGGTGCCCTAGCCTAAGGGTAGGGGTCCCCAACCCTTAGTCTTGTGGAGTCCTCGCCTTAGCCTAAGCCTTGAGGTGCCCTATCCTAAGCCATGGGGTGCCCTAGCCTAATCCTAGGGGTGCCCTAACCTAAGCCTAGGCGTGCCCTAGCCTAAACCTAGGGGTGCCCTAGCCTAAGCCTACGGGTGTCCAAGCCTAAGCCTAGGGGTGCCCTAGCCTAAGCCTAGGGGTGCCCTAGCCTTAGGCTTGGGGAGCCCTAACCTTAGCCTAAGCCTTGGGGCGCCCTAGCCTAAACCTAGGGGTTCCCTAGCCTAAGCCTAGGGGTGACCTAGCCTAAGCCTAGGGGTGCCCTAGCCTAAGACTAGGGGTGCCCTAGCCTAGGCTTAGGGGTGCCCTAGTCTAAGCCTAGGGGTTCCCTAGCCTAAGATTAGGGGTGCCCTAGCCTAAGCCTAGGGGTGCCCTAGCTCAAACCTAGGGACGCCCTAGCGATAGGCTAGAGGAGCCCTAGCCTTAGCCTAAGCCTAGGGATGCCCTAGCCTAAGTCTAGGGGTGCCCTAGCCTAAGCCTTGGGGTACCCTAGCCTAAGCCTAGGGGTGCCCTAGCCTAAGGCTAGGGGTGCCCAAGCCTTAGCCTTCTGGAGTCCTCGCCTTAGCCTAAGCCTAGAGGAGCCCTATCCTAAGACATGGGGTGCCCTAGCCTAAGCCTAGGGGTGCCCTAGCCTAAGCCTAGGGGTGCCCTAGCCTAAGCCTAGGGGTGCCCTAGCCTAAGCCTACGGGTGTCCAAGCCTAAGCCTGGGGGTGCCCTAGCCTAAGCCTAGGGGTTCCCTAGCCTTAGGCTAGGGGAGCCCTAGCCTTAGCCTAAGTCTTGGGGCGCCCTAGCCTAAACCTAGGGGTTCCCTAGCCTAAGCCTAGGGGTGACCTAGCCTAAGCCTAGGGGTGCCCTAGCCTAAGACAAGGGGTGCCCTAGCCTAAGACTATGGGTGCCCTAGCCTAAGCCTAGGGGTGCCCTAGCCTAAGCCTAGGGGTGCCCTAACCTTAGGCTTGGGGGACCTAGCCTTAGCCTAATCCTAGGGATGCCCTAGCCTAAGCCTAGTGGTGTCCTAGCCTAAGCCTAGGGGTGCCCTAGGTTAAGCCTGGAGGTGCCCTAGCCTTAGACTAGGAGACCCTAGCCTTAGGCTAGGGGAGCCCTAGCCTTAGCCTAAGCCTTTGGCGCCCTAGCCTAAACCTTGTGGTTCCCTAGCCTAAGCATAGGGGTGAGCTAGCCTAAGACTAGGGGTGCCCTAGGCTAAGGCTAGGGGTGCCCTAGCCTTAGGCTAGCTGAGCCCTAGCATTAGCCTAAGCCTAGGGGTGACCTAGCCTACGCCTAGGGGTGCCCTAGCCTAAGCCTAGGGGTGCCCTAGCGTAAGTCTAGTGGTGCCCTATCCTAAGCCATGGGGTGCCTTAGCCTAATCCTAGGGGTGCCGTAGCCTAAGCCTAGGGTTGCCCTACCCTAAGCCTAGGGGTGCCCTAGCCTTAGGCTAGGGGAGCCCTATCCTTAGCCTAAGCCTAGGAGTGCCCTAGCCTAAGCCTACGGGTGCCCTAGCCTAAGCCTAGGAGTGCCCTAGCCTAAGCCTAGGGGTGCCCCAGCCTTAGGCTAGGGGATCTCTAGCCTTAGCCTAAGCCTACGGGTGCCCTAGCTTATGCCTAGGCGTGCCTTAGCCTAAGCCTAGGGGTGCCCTAGCCTTAGGCTAGGGGAGCCCTAGCCTTAGCCTAAACCTAGGGGTGCCCTAGCGTAAGCCTAGGGGTGCCCTAGCCTTAGGCTAGGGTAACCCTAGCCTTAGCCTAAGCCTATGGGTGCCCTAGCCTGAGCCTAGGGGTGCCCTAGCCTCAGCCTAGGGGTGCCCTAGCCTCAGCCTAGGGGTGCCCTAGCCTAAGCCTAGGAGTGCCCTAGCCTAAGCCTAGGGGTGCCCTAGCCTAAGCCTAGTGGTGCCTTAGCCTAAGCCTAGGGGTGACATAGCCTTTGCCTAAGCCTAGGGGTGCCATAGCCTAAGCCTAAGGGTGCCCTAACCTAAGCCTAGGGTGCCCTTGCCTAAGCCTAGGGGTGCCTTAGCCTAAGCCTAGGGGTGCCCTAGCCTAAGCCTAGGGGTGCCCTAGCCTAAGCCTAGGGGCGCCCAGGCCTTAGGCTAGAGGAGCCCTAGCCTTAGCCTAAGCCTCTGGCTGCCCTATCCTAAGCCTAGGGGTGCCCTAGCCTAAGCCTAGGGGTGCCCTAGCCTAACCCTAGGGGTGCCCTAGCCTTAGGCTAGGCGTGTCCTAACCTAAGCCTAGGGGTGCCCTTCCCTAAGCCTAGGGGTGCCCTAGCCTAAGCCTAGGGGTACCCTAGCCTAAGCCTAGAGGTGCCCTAGCCTAAGCCTAGTGGTGCCCTAGCCTAAGCCTAGGGGTGCCCAGGCCTTAGGCTAGAGGAGCCCAGCCTTAGCCTAAGCCTATGGCTGCCCTAGCCTAAGCCTAGGGGTGCCCTAGCCTAAGCCTATGGGTGCCCTAGCCTAACCCTAGGGGTGCCCTAGATTTAGGCTAGGGGAGCACTAGCCTTACCATAAGCCTAGGGGTGCCCTAGCCTAAGCCTAGGGGTGCCCTACCCTAAGCCTAGGGGAGCCCAACCATAAGCCTACGGGTGCCCTAGCCTAAGCCTAGGCTTGCCCTAGACTAAGCCTAGGCTTGCCCTAGGCTTAGGCTAGCTGAGCCCTAGCCTAAGCCTAAGCCTAGGGGTGCCCTTGTCTAAGCCTAGGGGTGCCCTAGCCTAAGCCTAGGGGTGCCCTAAGCTAAGCCTAGGGGTGCCCTAACCATAGGCTAGCGGAGCCTTAGCCTTAGCCTAAGCCTAGGGGTTCCTTGCCTAAGACTAGGGGTGCCGTAGCCTAAGCTAAGGGGTGCCCTAGCCTAAGCCTACGGGTGCCCTAGCCTAAGCCTAGGGGTGCCCTAGGGTTAGGCTAGGGGAGCCCTAGCCTTAGCCTAAGCCTAGGAGTGCCCTAGCCTAAGCCTAGGGGTGCCCTAGCCTTAGGTTAGGGGAGCCTAGCGTTAGCCTAAGCCTAGGGGTGCCCTAGCCTAAGCCTAGTGGTGCCCTAGCCTAAGCCTAGGGGTGCCCTAGCCTAAGCCTAGGCTTGCCCTAGCCTTAGGCTAGGGGAGCCCTAACCTTAGCATAAGCCTAGGGGTGCCATAGCCCAAGCCTAGGGGTACCCTAGCCTAAGCCTAGGGGTGCCCTAGCCTAAGCCTAGGGTTGCCCTAGCCTAAGCCTTGGGGTGCCCTAGCCTTAGTCTAGTGGAGCCCTAACCTTAGCCTAAGCCTAGTGGTGCCCTAGCCTAAACCTAGATGTGCCCTAGACTAAGCCTAGGGGTGCCCTAGCCTTAGGCTAGGGGAGCCCTAGCCTTAGCCCAAGCCTAGGGGTGCCCTAGCCAAAGACTAGCGGTTCCCTAGCCTAAGCCTAGGGGTGGCCTAGCCTAAGCCTAAGGGTGGCCTAGCCTAAGCCTAGGTGTGCCCTAGCCTAAGCCTATGGGTGCCCTAGCCTAAGCCTAGGGGTGCCCTACACTAAGCCTAGGGGTGACCGAGCCTAAGCCTATAGGTGCCCTAGCCTTAGCGTAAGCCTAGGGGTGCCCTAGCCTAAGCCTAGGGGTGCCCTAGCCTTAGGCTAGGGGAGCCCTAGCCTAAGCATAGTGGTGCCCTAGCCTACGCCTAGGGGTGCCCTAGCCTAAGCCTAGGGGTGTCCTAGCATAAGTCTAGGTGTGCCCTAGCGTATGGCTAGTGGTGCCCTAGCCTTAGTCTAGTAGAACCCTAGCCTTAGCCTAAGGCTAGGGGTGTCCTATCCTAAGCCATGGGGTGCCTTAACCTAAGCCTAGGGGTGCCCTAGCCTAAGCCTAGGGATGCCCTACCCTAAGCCTAGGGGTGCCCTAGCCTTAGGCTAGGGGAGCCCTAGCTTTAGCCTAAGCCTAGGGGTGCCCTAGCCTAAGCCTAGGGGTACCCTAGCCTAAGCCTACGGGTGTCCTAACCTAAGCCTAGGGGTGCCCTACCCTAAGCCTAGCGGTGCCCTAGCCTTAGGCAGGGGAGCCCTAGCCTTAGCCTAAGCCTTGGGGCACCCTAGCCTAAACCTAGGGGTTCCCTAGCCTAAGCCTAGGGGTGAGCTAGCCTAAGCCTAGGGGTGCGCTAGGCTAAGGCTAGGGGTGCCATAGCCTTAGTCTAGTGGAGCCCTAGCCTTAACCTAAGCTTAGGGGTGCCCTATCCTAAGCCTACTGGTGCCCTAGCCTAAGCTTAGGGGTGCCCTAGCCTAAGCCTAGGGGTGCCCTAGCTCAAGCTTAGGGATGCCCTAGCCATAGGCTAGAGGAGCCCTAGCCTTAGCCTAAGCCTAGGGGTGCCCTAGCCTAAGTCTAGGGGTGCTCTAGCCTAAGACTTGGGGTACCCTAGCCTAAGCCTAGGGGTGCCCTAGCCTAAGGGTAGGGGTCCCCAACCCTTAGTCTTGTGGAGTCCTCGCCTTAGCCTAAGCCTTGAGGTGCCCTATCCTAAGCCATGGGGTGCCCTAGCCTAATCCTAGGGGTGCCCTAACCTAAGCCTAGGCGTGCCCTAGCCTAAACCTAGGGGTGCCCTAGCCTAAGCCTACGGGTGTCCAAGCCTAAGCCTAGGGGTGCCCTAGCCTAAGCCTAGGGGTGCCCTAGCCTTAGGCTAGGGGAGCCCTAACCTTAGCCGAAGCCTTGGGGCGCCCTAGCCTAAACCTAGGGGTTCCCTAGCCTAAGCCTAGGGGTGACCTAGCCTAAGCCTAGGGGTGCCCTAGCCTAAGACTAGGGGTGCCCTAGCCTAGGATTAGGGGTGCCCTAGTCTAAGCCTAGGGGTGCCCTAGCCTAAGATTAGGGGTGCCCTAGCCTAAGCCTAGGGGTGCCCTAGCTCAAACCTAGGGACGCCCTAGCGATAGGCTAGAGGAGCCCTAGCCTTAGCCTAAGCCTAGGGATGCCCTAGCCTAAGTCTAGGGGTGCCCTAGCCTAAGCCTTGGGGTACCCTAGCCTAAGCCTAGGGGTGCCCTAGCCTAAGGCTAGGGGAGCCCTAGCCTTAGCCTAAGTCTTGGGGCGCCCTAGCCTAAACCTAGGGGTTCCCTAGCCTAAGCCTAGGGGTGACCTAGCCTAAGCCTAGGGGTGCCCTAGCCTAAGACAAGGGGTGCCCTAGCCTAAGACTATGGGTGCCCTAGCCTAAGCCTAGGGGTGCCCTAGCCTAAGCCTAGGGGTGCCCTAACCTTAGGCTTGGGGGACCTAGCCTTAGCCTAAGCCTAGGGATGCCCTAGCCTAAGCCTAGTGGTGTCCTAGCCTAAGCCTAGGGGTGCCCTAGGTTAAGCCTGGGGGTGCCCTAGCCTTAGACTAGGAGACCCTAGCCTTAGGCTAGGGGAGCCCTAGCCTTAGCCTAAGCCTTGGGGCGCCCTAGCCTAAACCTTGTGGTTCCCTAGCCTAAGCATAGGGGTGAGCTAGCCTAAGACTAGGGGTGCCCTAGGCTAAGGCTAGGGGTGCCCTAGCCTTAGTCTAGTGGAGCCCTATCCTTAGCCTAATGTTAGGGGTGCCCTATCCTAAGACTAGGGGTGCCCTAGCCTAAACCTAGTGGTGCCCTACCTTAAACCTAGGGTTGCCCTAGCCTAAACTTAGGGGTGCCCTAGCATAAGGCTAGGGGTGCCCTACCTTAGTCTCGTGGAGCCCTAGCCTTAGCCTAAGCCTAGGGGTGCCCTATCCTAAGCCATGGGGTGCCCTAGCCTAAGCCTAGGGGTGCCCTAGCCTAAGCCTACGGTTGCCCTACCCTAAGCCTAGGGGTGTCCTAGTCTTAGGCTAGGGGAGCCCTAGCCTTAGCCTAAGCCTAGGGGTGCCCTAGCCTAAGCCTAGGGGTGCCCTAGCCTAAGCCTACGGGTGTCCTAGCCTAAGCCTAGGGGTGCCCTACCCTAAGCCTAGGGGTGTCCTAGCCTTAGGCTAGGGGAGCCCTAGCCTTAGCCTAAGCCTAGGGGCGCCCTAGTCTAAACCTAGTGGTTCCCTAGCCTAAGCCTAGGGGTGAGCTACCCTAAGCCTAGGGGTGCCCTAGGCTAAGGCTAGGGGTGCCCTAGCCTTAGTCTAGTGGAGCCCTAGCCTTAGCCTTAGCTTAGGGGTGCCCTATCCTAAGCCTAGGGGTGCCCTAGCCTAAGCCTAGGGGTGCCCTAACCTATGGCTAGCGGTGCCCTTGCCTTATGCTAGGGGAGCCCTAGCCTTAGTCTAAGCCTAGGGGTGCCCTAGCTCAAGTCTAGGGATGCCCTAGCGTTAGGCTTGAGGAGCCCTAGCCTTAGCCTAGGGGTGCCCTAGCCTAAGCCTAGGGGTGTCCTAGCCTAAGCCTAGGGGTGCCCTAGCCTAAGCCTAGGGGTGCCCTAGCCTTAGGCTAGGGGAGCCCTAGCCTTAGCCTAAGCCTTGGGATGCCCTAGCTTAAACCTAGGGGTTCCCTAGCCTAAGCGTAGGGGTGCCCTAGCGTAAGCCTAGGGGTGCCCTAGCCTTAGGCTAGGGGAGCCCTAGCCTTAGCCTAAGCCTTGGGGCGCCCTAGCTTAAACCTAGGGGTTCCCTAGCCTAAACCTAGGGGTGACCTAGCCTAAGCCTAGGGGTGCCCTAGGCTAAGGCTAGGGGTGCCCGAGCCATAGTCTAGTGGAGCCCTAGCCTTACACTAAGCCTAGGGGTGCCTTAGCCCAAGCCTAGGGATGCCCTAGCGTTAGGCTAGAGGAGCCCTAGCTTAGCCTAAGCCTAGGGGTGCCCTAGCCTAAGCATAAGGGTGCCCTAGCCTAAGTCTAGGGGTGCCCTAGCCTAAGCCTAGGTGTACCCAAGCCTTAGGCTAGGAGAGTCCTCGCCTCAGCCTAAGCCTTGGGGTGCCCTAGCGTAAGCCTAGGGGTGCCCTAGCCTAAGCCTAGGGGTGCCCTAGCCGAAGCCTAGGGATGCCCTAGCGTTAGGCTAGAGGAGCCCTGGCCTTACCCTAAGTCTAGGGGTGCCCCAGCCTAAGCCTAGGGGTGCCCTAGCCTAAGTCTAGGGGTGCCTAGCCTAAGCATACGGGTGCCCCAACCTAAGCCTAGGGGTGCCCTAACCTTAGGCTAGCGGAGCCTTAGCCTTAGCCTAAGCCTAGGGGTGCGCTAGCGTAAGGCTAGGGGTGCCCTAGCCTTAGTCCAGTGGAGCCCTATCCTTAGCCTGAGCCTAGGGGTGCCCTATCCTAAGCCTAGGGGTGACCTAGCCTAAGCCTAGGGTTGCCCTACCCTAAGCCTAGGGGTGCCCTAGTCTTAGGCTAGGAGAGCCCTAGCCTTAGCCTAAGCCTAGGGGTGCCCTAGCCTAAGCCTAGGGGTGCCCTAGCCTAAGCCTACGGGTGTCCTAGCCTAAGCCTAGGGGTGCCCTACCCTAAGCTTAGGGGTGCCCTAGCCAAAGCCTAGGGGTGCCCTAGCCTTAGGCTAGCTGAGCCCTAGCCTTAGCCTAAGCCTAGGTGTGCCCTAGCCTAAGCCTAAGGGTGCCCTAGCCTAAGCCTAGGGGTGCCCTAGTCTAAGCCTTGGGGCGCCCTAGCCTAAGCCTAGGGGTGCCCTAGCCTAAGCCTAGGGGTGCCCTATCCTAAGCTTTGGGGTGCCCTAGCGTAAGCCTAGGTGTTCCCTAGCCTAAGCCTAGCGGTACCCTAGTCTAAGCCTAGGGGTGCCCTAGCCTAAGCCTATGGGTGCCCGAGCCTAAGCCTAAGGGTGCCCGAGCCTAAGCCTGGGGGTGCCCTAGCCTAAGCCTAGGGGTGCCCTAGCCTAAGCCTAGGGGTGCCCTAGCCTAAGCTTAGGGGTGCCCTAGCATAAGACGATGGGTGCCCTAGCCTAAGCTTAGGTGTGCCCTAGGCTAAGCCTAGGGGTGCCCTAGCCTAAGCCTAGGGGTGCCCTAGCCTTAGGCTAGGGGAGCCCTAGCCTTTGCCTAAGCCTAGGGGTGCCCGAGCCTAAGCCTATGGGTGCCCTAGCCTAAGCCTAGGGGTGCCCTAGCCTAAGCCTAGGGGTTCCCTAGCCTAAGCCTTGGGATGCCCTAGCCTAAGCCTACGGTTGCCCTAGCCTAAGGCTCGGGGTGCCCTAGCCTTAGTCAAGTGGAGCCCTAGCCTTAGCCTAAGCCTAGGGTCGCCCTAGCATAAGCCTAGGGGTGCTCTAGCCTAAGCCTAGGGGTTCCCTACCCTAAGCCTACGGTTGCCCTAGCCTAAGCCTAGGGGTGCTCAAGCCTTAGGCTAGCTGAGCCCTAGCCTTAGCCTAAGCCTAGGGGTGCCCTAGCCTACGCCTAGGGGTGCCCAACCTTAGGCTAGGGAAGCCCTAGTCTTAGCCTAAGCGTAGGGGTGCCCTAGCCTAAGCCTTGGGGCGCCCTAGCCTAAGCCTAGGGGTGCCGTAGCCTAAGCCTAGGGGTGCCCTAGCCTAAGCCTTGGGGCGCCCTAGCCTAAGCCTAGGGGTGCCCTAGCCTAAGCCTAGGGGTGCCCTAGCCTAAGCTTTGGGGTGCCCTAGCGTAAGCCTAGGTGTTCCCTAGCCTAAACCTAGCGGTACCCTAGCCTAAGCCTAGGGGTGCCCTAGCCTAAGCCTATGGGTGCCCGAGCCTAAGCCTAAGGGTGCCCGAGCCTAAGCCTGGGGGTGCCCTAGCCTAAGCCTAGGGGTGCCCTAGCCTAAGCCTTGGGGTGCCCTAGCCTAAGACTAGGGGTGCCCTAGCCTAAGCTTAGGGGTGCCCTAGCATAAGACGATGGGTGCCCCAGCCTAAGCTTAGGTGTGCCCTAGCCTAAGCCTAGGGGTGCCCTAGCCTAAGCCTAGGGGTGCCCTAGCCTTAGGCTAGGGGAGCCCTAGCCTTTGCCTAAGCCTAGGGGTGCCTGAGCCTAAGTCTATGGGTGCCCTAGCCTAAGCCTAGGGGTGCCCTAGCCTAAGCCTAGGGGTTCCCTAGCCTAAGCCTTGGGGTGCCCTAGCCTAAGCCTACGGGTGCCCTAGCCTAAGGCTCGGGGTGCCCTAGCCTTAGTCAAGTGGAGCCCTAGCCTTAGCCTAAGCCTAGGGTCGCCCTAGCATAAGCCTAGGGGTGCCCTAGCCTAAGTCTAGGGGTTCCCTACCCTAAGCCTACGGTTGCCCTAGCCTAAGCCTAGGGGTGCTCAAGCCTTAGGCTAGCTGAGCCCTAGCCTTAGCCTAAGCCTAGGGGTGCCCTAGCCTACGACTAGGGGTGCCCAACCTTAGGCTAGGGAAGCCCTAGTCTTAGCCTAAGCGTAGGGGTGCCCTAGGATAAGCCTAGGGGTGCCCTAGCCTAAGCTTAGGGATGCCCTTGTGTAAGCCTAGGGGTTCCCTAGCCTAAGCCTAGGGGTGCCCTAGCCTAAGTTTATGGGTGCCCTAGCGTAAGCCTAGGGGTGCCCTAGCGTAAGCCTAGGGGTGCCCTAGCCTAAGCCTAGGGGTGCCCTAGCCTAAGCCTATGGGTGCCCTAGCCTAAGCCTAGGGGTGCCCTAGCCTTAGACTAGGGGAGCCCTAGCCGTAGCCTAAGCCTAGGGGTGCCCTAGCCTAAGCCTAGGGGTGCCCTAGCGTAAGCCTAGGGGTGCCCTAGACTAAGCCTAGGGGTGCCCTAGCCTTAGGCTAGCTGAGCCCTAGCATTAGCCTAAGCCTAGGGGTGACCTAGCCTACGCCTAGGGGTGCCCTAGCCTAAGCCTAGGGGTGCCCTAGCCTAAGCCTAGGGGTGCCCTATCCTAAGCCATGGGGTGCCTTAGCCTAATCCTAGGGGTGCCGTAGCCTAAGCCTAGGGTTGCCCTACCCTAAGCCGAGGGGTGCCCTAGCCATAGGCTAGGGGAGCCCTATCCTTAGCCTAAGCCTAGGAGTGCCCTAGCCTAAGCCTACGGGTGCCCTAGCCTAAGCCTAGGAGTGCCCTAGCCTAAGCCTAGGGGTGCCCCAGCCTTAGGCTAGGGGATCTCTAGCCTTAGCCTAAGCCTACGGGTGCCCTAGCTTATGCCTAGGCGTGCCCTAGCCTAAGCCTAGGGGTGCCCTAGCCTTAGGCTAGGGGAGCCCTAGCCTTAGCCTAAACCTAGGGGTGCCCTAGCGTAAGCCTAGGGGTGCCCTAGCCTTAGGCTAGGGTAACCCTAGCCTTAGCCTAAGCCTATGGGTGCCCTAGCCTCAGTCTAGGGGTGCCCTAGCCTCAGCCTAGGGGTGCCCTAGCCTCAGCCTAGGGGTGCCCTAGCCTAAGCCTAGGAGTGCCCTAGCCTAAGCCTAGGGGTGCCCTAGCCTAAGCCTAGTGGTGCCTTAGCCTAAGCCTAGGGGTGACATAGCCTTTGCCTAAGCCTAGGGGTGCCATAGCCTAAGCCTAAAGGTGCCCTATC
Source organism: Tenrec ecaudatus (assembly GCF_050624435.1). Lineage (NCBI taxonomy): Eukaryota > Metazoa > Chordata > Mammalia > Afrosoricida > Tenrecidae > Tenrec > Tenrec ecaudatus. Next base: position 82,294 of record NW_027459490.1, read on the forward strand.
CTAAGCCTAGGGTGCCCTTGCCTAAGCCTAGGGGTGCCTTAGCCTAAGCCTAGGGGTGCCCTAGCCTAAGCCTAGGGGTGCCCTAGCCTAAGCCTAGGGGTGCCCAGGCCTTAGGCTAGAGGAGCCCTAGCCTTAGCCTAAGCCTCTGGCTGCCCTAGCCTAAGCCTAGGGGTGCCCTAGCCTAAGCCTAGGGGTGCCCTAGCCTAACCCTAGGGGTGCCCTAGCCTTAGGCTAGGCGTGTCCTAACCTAAGCCTAGGGGTGCCCTTCCCTAAGCCTAGGGGTGCCCTAGCCTAAGCCTAGGGGTACCCTAGCCTAAGCCTAGAGGTGCCCTAGCCTAAGCCTAGGGGTGCCCTAGCCTAAGCCTAGGGGTGCCCAGGCCTTAGGCTAGAGGAGCCCAGCCTTAGCCTAAGCCTATGGCTGCCCTAGCCTAAGCCTAGGGGTGCCCTAGCCTAAGCCTATGGGTGCCCTAGCCTAACCCTAGGGGTGCCCTAGATTTAGGCTAGGGGAGCAATAGCCTTAGCATAAGCCTAGGGGTGCCCTAGCCTAAGCCTAGGGGTGCCCTACCCTAAGCCTAGGGGAGCCCAACCATAAGCCTACGGGTGCCCTAGCCTAAGCCTAGGCTTGCCCTAGACTAAGCCTAGGCTTGCCCTAGGCTTAGGCTAGCTGAGCCCTAGCCTAAGCCTAAGCCTAGTGGTGCCCTTGTCTAAGCCTAGGGGTGCCCTAGCCTAAGCCTATGGGTGCCCTAGCCTAAGCCTAGGGGTGCCCTAGCCTTAGACTAGGGGAGCCGTAGCCGTAGCCTAAGCCTAGGGGTGCCCTAGCCTAAGCCTAGGGGTGCCCTAGCGTAAGCCTAGGGGTGCCCTAGACTAAGCCTAGGGGTGCCCTAGCCTTAGGCTAGCTGAGCCCTAGCATTAGCCTAAGCCTAGGGGTGACCTAGCCTACGCCTAGGGGTGCCCTAGCCTAAGCCTAGGGGTGCCCTAGCCTAAGCCTAGTGGTGCCCTATCCTAAGCCATGGGGTGCCTTAGCCTAATCCTAGGGGTGCCGTAGCCTAAGCCTAGGGTTGCCCTACCCTAAGCCGAGGGGTGCCCTAGCCTTAGGCTAGGGGAGCCCTATCCTTAGCCTAAGCCTAGGAGTGCCCTAGCCTAAGCCTACGGGTGCCCTAGCCTAAGCCTAGGAGTGCCCTAGCCTAAGCCTAGGGGTGCCCCAGCCTTAGGCTAGGGAATCTCTAGCCTTAGCCTAAGCCTACGGGTGCCCTAGCTTATGCCTAGGCGTGCCCTAGCCTAAGCCTAGGGGTGCCCTAGCCTTAGGCTAGGGGAGCCCTAGCCTTAGCCTAAACCTAGGGGTGCCCTAGCGTAAGCCTAGGGGTGCCCTAGCCTTAGGCTAGGGTATCCCTAGCCTTAGCCTAAGCCTATGGGTGCCCTAGCCTGAGCCTAGGGGTGCCCTAGCCCCAGCCTAGGGGTGCCCTAGCCTCAGCCTAGGGGTGCCCTAGCCTAAGCCTAGGAGTGCCCTAGCCTAAGCCTAGGGGTGCCCTAGCCTAAGCCTAGTGGTGCCTTAGCCTAAGCCTAGGGGTGACATAGCCTTTGCCTAAGCCTAGGGGTGCCATAGCCTAAGCCTAAGGGTGCCCTAACCTAAGCCTAGGGTGCCCTTGCCTAAGCCTAGGGGTGCCTTAACCTAAGCCTAGGGGTGCCCTAGCCTAAGCCTAGGGGTGCCCTAGCCTAAGCCTAGGGGCGCCCAGGCCTTAGGCTAGAGGAGCCCTAGCCTTAGCCTAAGCCTCTGGCTGCCCTAGCCTAAGCCTAGGGGTGCCCTAGCCTAAGCCTAGGGGTGCCCTAGCCTAACCCTAGGGGTGCCCTAGCCTTAGGCTAGGCGTGTCCTAACCTAAGCCTAGGGGTGCCCTTCCCTAAGCCTAGGGGTGCCCTAGCCTAAGCCTAGGGGTACCCTAGCCTAAGCCTAGAGGTGCCCTAGCCTAAGCCTAGGGGTGCCCTAGCCTAAGCCTAGGGGTGCCCAGGCCTTAGGCTAGAGGAGCCCAGCCTTAGCCTAAGCCTATGGCTGCCCTAGCCTAACCCTAGGGGTGCCCTAGCCTAAGCCTATGGGTGCCCTAGCCTAACCCTAGGGGTGCCCTAGATTTAGGCTAGGGGAGCACTAGCCTTAGCATAAGCCTAGGGGTGCCCTAGCCTAAGCCTAGGGGTGCCCTACTCTAAGCCTAGGGGAGCCCAACCATAAGCCTACGGGTGCCCTAGCCTAAGCCTAGGCTTGCCCTAGACTAAGCCTAGGCTTGCCCTAGGCTTAGGCTAGCTGAGCCCTAGCCTAAGCCTAAGCCTAGGGGTGCCCTTGTCTAAGCCTAGGGGTGCCCTAGCCTAAGCCTAGGGGTGCCCTAAGCTAAGCCTAGGGGTGCCCTAACCTTAGGCTAGCGGAGCCTTAGCCTTAGCCTAAGCCTAGGGGTTCCTTGCCTAAGACTAGGGGTGCCGTAGCCTAAGCTAAGGGGTGCCCTAGCCTAAGCCTACGGGTGCCCTAGCCTAAGCCTAGGGGTGCCCTAGGGTTAGGCTAGGGGAGCCCTAGCCTTAGCCTAAGCCTAGGAGTGCCCTAGCCTAAGCCTAGGGGTGCCCTAGCCTTAGGTTAGGGGAGCCTAGCGTTAGCCTAAGCCTAGGGGTGCCCTAGCCTAAGCCTAGTGGTGCCCTAGCCTAAGCCTAGGGGTGCCCTAGCCTAAGCCTAGGCTTGCCCTAGCCTTAGGCTAGGGGAGCCCTAACCTTAGCATAAGCCTAGGGGTGCCATAGCCCAAGCCTAGGGGTACCCTAGCCTAAGCCTAGGGGTGCCCTAGCCTAAGCCTAGGGGTGCCCTAGCCTTAGTCTAGTGGAGCCCTAACCTTAGCCTAAGCCTAGTGGTGCCCTAGCCTAAACCTAGATGTGCCCTAGCCTAAGCCTAGGGGTGCCCTAGCCTTAGGCTAGGGGAGCCCTAGCCTTAGCCCAAGCCTAGGGGTGCCCTAGCCAAAGACTAGCGGTTCCCTAGCCTAAGCCTAGGGGTGGCCTAGCCTAAGCCTAAGGGTGGCCTAGCCTAAGCCTAGGTGTGCCCTAGCCTAAGCCTATGGGTGCCCTAGCCTAAGCCTAGGGGTGCCCTACACTAAGCCTAGGGGTGCCCGAGCCTAAGCCTATAGGTGCCCTAGCCTTAGCGTAAGCCTAGGGGTGCCCTAGCCTAAGCCTAGGGGTGCCCTAGCCTTAGGCTAGGGGAGCCCTAGCCTAAGCATAGTGGTGCCCTAGCCTACGCCTAGGGGTGCCATAGCCTAAGCCTAGGGGTGTCCTAGCCTTAGGCTAAGGGAGCCCTAGTCTTAGTGTAAGCTTAGGGGTGCCCTATTCTAAGCCTAGGGGTGCCCTAGCCTAAGCCTAGGGGTGCCCTAGGGTTAGGCAAGGGGAGCCTTAGCCTTAGCCTAAGCCTAGCGGTGTCCTAGCCTAAGACTAGGGGTGCCCTATCCTAAGACTAGGGGTGCCCTAGCATAAGCCTAGGGTTGCCCTAGCATAAGCCTAGGGGTGCCCTAGCATAAGCCTAGGGTTGCCCTAGCATAAGCCTAGGTGTGCCCTAGCGTATGGCTAGTGGTGCCCTAGCCTTAGTCTAGTAGAACCCTAGCCTTAGCCTAAGCCTAGGGGTGTCCTATCCTAAGCCATGGGGTGCCTTAACCTAAGCCTAGGGGTGCCCTAGCCTAAGCCTAGGGATGCCCTACCCTAAGCCTAGGGGTGCCCTAGCCTTAGGCTAGGGGTGCCATAGCCTTAGTCTAGTGGAGCCCTAGCCTTAACCTAAGTTTAGGGGTGCCCTATCCTAAGCCTACTGGTGCCCTAGCCTAAGCTTAGGGGTGCCCTAGCCTAAGCCTAGGGGTGCCCTAGCTCAAGCTTAGGGATGCCCTAGCGATAGGCTAGCGGAGCCTTAGCCTTAGCCTAAGCCTAGGGGTGCCCTAGCCTAAGTCTAGGGGTGCTCTAGCCTAAGACTTGGGGTACCCTAGCCTAAGCCTAGGGGTGCCCTAGCCTAAGGGTAGGGGTGCCCAACCCTTAGTCTTGTGGAGTCCTCGCCTTAGCCTAAGCCTTGAGGTGCCCTATCCTAAGCCATGGGGTGCCCTAGCCTAATCCTAGGGGTGCCCTAACCTAAGCTTAGGCGTGCCCTAGCCTAAGCCTAGGGGTGCCCTAGCCTAAGCCTACGGGTGTCCAAGTCTAAGCCTAGGGGTGCCCTAGCCTAAGCCTAGGGGTGCCCTAGCCTTAGGCTAGGGGAGCCCTAGCCTTAGCCTAAGCCTTGGGGCGCCCTAGCCTAAACCTAGGGGTTCCCTAGCCTAAGCCTAGGGGTGACCTAGCCTAAGCCTAGGGGTGCCCTAGCCTAAGACTAGGGGTGCCCTAGCCTAGGCTTAGGGGTGCCCTAGTCTAAGCCTAGGGGTGCCCTAGCCTAAGATTAGGGGTGCCCTAGCCTAAGCCTAGGGGTGCCCTAGCTCAAACCTAGGGATGCCCTAGCGATAGGCTAGAGGAGCCCTAGCCTTAGCCTAAGCCTAGGGATGCCCTAGCCTAAGTCTAGAGGTGCCCTAGCCTAAGCCTTGGGGTACCCTAGCCTAAGCCTAGGGGTGCCCTAGCCTAAGGCTAGGGGTGCCCAAGCCTTAGCCTTGTGGAGTCCTCGCCTTAGCCTAAGCCTAGAGGAGCCCTATCCTAAGACATGGGGTGCCCTAGCCTAAGCCTAGGGGTGCCCTAGCCTAAGCCTAGGGGTGCCCTAGCCTAAGCCTACGGGTGTCCAAGCCTAAGCCTAGGGGTGCCCTAGCCTAAGCCTAGGGGTTCCCTAGCCTTAGGCTAGGGGAGCCCTAGCCTTAGCCTAAGTCTTGGGGCGCCCTAGCCTAAACCTAGGGGTTCCCTAGCCTAAGCCTAGGGGTGACCTAGCCTAAGCCTAGGGGTGCCCTAGCCTAAGACTAGGGGTGCCCTAGCCTAAGACTATGGGTGCCCTAGCCTAAGCCTAGGGGTGCCCTAGCCTAAGCCTAGGGGTGCCCTAACCTTAGGCTTGGGGGACCTAGCCTTAGCCTAAGCCTAGGGATGCCCTAGCCTAAGCCTAGTGGTGTCCTAGCCTAAGCCTAGGGGTGCCCTAGGTTAAGCCTGGGGGTGCCCTAGCCTTAGACTAGGAGACCCTAGCCTTAGGCTAGGGGAGCCCTAGCCTTAGCCTAAACCTTGGGGCCCCCTAGCCTAAACCTTGTGGTTCCCTAGCCTAAGCATAGGGGTGAGCTAGCCTAAGACTAGGGGTGCCCTAGGCTAAGGCTAGGGGTGCCCTAGCCTTAGTCTAGTGGAGCCCTATCCCTAGCCTAAGGTTAGGGGTGCCCTATCCTAAGCCTAGGGGTGCCCTAGCCTAAACCTAGTGGTGCCCTACCATAAACCTAGGGTTGCCCTAGCCTAAACTTAGGGGTGCCCTAGCGTAAGGCTAGGGGTGCCCTACCTTAGTCTCGTGGAGCCCTAGCCTTAGCCTAAGCCTAGGGGTGCCCTATCCTAAGCCATGGGGTGCCCTAGCCTAAGCCTAGGGGTGCCCTAGCCTAAGCCTACGGTTGCCCTACCCTAAGCCTAGGGGTGTCCTAGTCTTAGGCTAGGGGAGCCCTAGCCTTAGCCTAAGCCTAGGCGTGCCCTAGCCTAAGCCTAGGGGTGCCCTAGCCTAAGCCTACGGGTGTCCTAGCCTAAGCCTAGGGGTGCCCTACCCTAAGCCTAGGGGTGTCCTAGCCTTAGGCTAGGGGAGCCCTAGCCTTAGCCTAAGCCTAGGGGCGCCCTAGTCTAAACCTAGTGGTTCCCTAGCCTAAGCCTATGGGTGAGCTACCCTAAGCCTAGGGGTGCCCTAGGCTAAGGCTAGGGGTGCCCTAGCCTTAGTCTAGTGGAGCCCTAGCCTTAGCCTTAGCTTAGGGGTGCCCTATCCTAAGCCTAGGGGTGCCCTAGCCTAAGCCTAGGGGTGCCCTAACCTATGGCTACCGGTGCCCTTGCCTTATGCTAGGGGAGCCCTAGCCTTAGTCTAAGCCTAGGGGTGCCCTAGCCCAAGTCTAGGGATGCCCTAGCGTTAGGCTTGAGGAGCCCTCGCCTTAGCCTAGGGGTGCCCTAGCCTAAGCCTAGGAGTGCCCTAGCCTTAGGCTAGGGGAGCCCTAGCCTTAGCCTAAGCCTTGGGGTGCCCTAGCTTAAACCTAGGGGTTCCCTAGCCTAAGCCTAGGGGTGCCCTAGCGTAAGGCTAGGGGTGCCCTAGCCTTAGTCTAGTGGAGCCCTAGCCTTAGCCTAAGCCTAGGGGTGCCCTATCCTAAGCCATGGGGTGCCCTAGCCTAAGCCTAGGGGTGCCCTAGCCTAAGCCTACGGTTGCCCTACCCTAAGCCTAGGGGTGGCCTAGTCTTAGGCTAGGGGAGCCCTAGACTTAGCCTAAGCCTAGGGGTGCCCTAGCCTAAGCCTAGGGGTGCCCTAGCCTAAGCCTACGGGTGTCCTAGCCTAAGCCTAGGGGTGCCCTACCCTAAGCCTAGGGGTGCCCTAGCCTAAGCCTAGGGCTGCCATAGCCTAAGCCTATGGCTGCCCTTGCCTAAGCCTAGGGGTGCCCTAGCCTAAGCCTAGGGGTGCCTTAGCCTAAGCCTAAGGGTGCCCTAGCCTAAGCCTAGGGGTGCCCTAGCCTAAGCCTAGGAGTGCCCTAGCGTAAGCCTAGGGGTGCCCTAGCCTTAGGCTAGGGGAGCCCTAGCCTTAGCCTAAGCCTTGGGGCTCCCTAGCTTAAACCTAGGGGTTCCCTAGCCTAAACCTAGGGGTGACCTAGCCTAAGCCTAGGGGTGCCCTAGGCTAAGGCTAGGGGTGCCCGAGCCATAGTCTAGTGGAGCCATAGCCTTACACTGAGCCTAGGGGTGCCTTAGCCCAAGCCTAGGGATGCCCTAGCGTTAGGCTAGAGGAGCCCTAGCTTAGCCTAAGCCTAGGGGTGCCCTAGCCTAAGCATAAGGGTGCCCTAGCCTAAGTCTAGGGGTGCCCTAGCCTAAGCCTAGGTGTACCCAAGCCTTAGGCTAGGAGAGTCCTCGCCTCAGCCTAAGCCTTGGGGTGCCCTAGCCTAAGCCTAGGGGTGCCCTAGACTAAGCCTAGGGGTGCCCTAGCCGAAGCCTAGGGGTGCCCTAACCTTAGGCTAGGGGAGTCCTCCCCTTAGCCGAAGCCTTGGGGTGCCATAGCCTAAGTCTAGGGGTGCCTAGCCTAAGCATACGGGTGCCCTAACCTAAGCCTAGGGGTGCCCTAACCTTAGGCTAGGGGAGTCCTCCCCTTAGCCGAAGCCTTGGGGTGCCATAGCCTAAGCCTAGGGGTGCCCTAGCCTAAGCCTAGGGGTGCCATAGCCCAAGCCTAGGGATGCCCTAGCGTTAGGCTAGAGGAGCCCTAGCCTTACCCTAAGCCTAGGGGTGCCCTAGCCTAAGACAAGGGGTGCCCTAGCTTAAGCCTAGGGGTGCCCTAGCTTAAGCCTAGGGGTACACTAGCCTTAGGCTAGGGGAGCCCTAGCCTTAGCCTAAGCCTAGGGGTGCCCTAGCCTGAGCTTAGGGGTGCCCTAGCGTAAGCATAGGGGTGCCCTAGCCTAAGCCTAGGGGTGCGCAAGCGTAAGGCTAGGGGTGCCCTAGCCTTAGTCCAATGGAGCCCTATCCTTAGCCTGAGCCTTGGGGTGCCCTATCCTAAGCCTAGGGGTGCCCTAGCCTAAGCCTAGGGTTGCCCTACCCTAAGCCTAGGGGTGCCCTAGTCTTAGGCTAGGGGAGCCCTAGCCTTAGCCTAAGCCTAGGGGTGCCCTAGCCTAAGCCTAGGGGTGCCCTAGCCTAAGCCTACGGGTGTCCTAGCCTAAGCCTAGGGGTGCCCTACCCTAAGCCTAGGGTTCCCTAGCCTTAGGCTAGGGGAGCCCTAGCCTTAGCCTAAGCCTTGGGGCGCCCTAGCCTAAACCTAGGGGTTCCCTAGCCTAAGCCCAGGGGTGCCCTAGGCTAAGGCTAGGGGTGCCCTAGCCTTAGTCTAGTGGAGCCCTAGCCTTAGCCTACGCTTAGGGGTGCCTTATCCTAAGCCTAGGGGTGCCCTAGCCGTAGTCTAAGCCTAGGGGTGCCCTAGCCTAAACCTAGGGGTTCCCTAGCCTAAGCCCAGGGTGCCCTAGGCTAAGGCTAGGGGTGCCCTAGCCTTAGTCTAGTGGAGCCCTAGCCTTAGCCTACGCTTAGGGGTGCCCTATCCTAAGCCTAGGGGTGCCCTAGCCGTAGTCTAAGCCTAGGGGTGCCCTAGCCCAAGCCTAGGCATGCCCTAGTGTTAGGCTAGAGGAGCCCTAGCCTTAGCCTAAGCCTAGGGGTGCCCTAGCCTCAGCCTAGGGGTGCCCTAGCCTAAGCCTACGGTTGCCCTACCCTAAGCCTAGGGGTGCCCTAGTCTTAGGCTAGGGGAGCGCTAGCATTAGCCTAAGCCTAGGGGTGCTCTAGCCTAAGCCTAGGGGTGCCCTAGCCTAAGCCTACGGGTGTCCTAGCCTAAGCCCAGGGGTGCCCTAGGCTAAGGCTAGGGGTGCCCTAACCTTAGTCTAGTGGAGCCCTAGCCTTAGCCTACGCTTAGGGGTGCCCTATCCTAAGCCTAGGGGTGCCTTAGCCGTAGTCTAAGCCTAGGGGTGCCCTAGCCCAAGCCTAGGCATGCCCTAGTGTTAGGCTACAGGAGCCCTAGCCTTAGCCTAAGCCTAGGGGTGCCCTAGCCTCAGCCTAGGGGTGCCCTAGCCTAAGTCTAGGGGTGCCCTAGCCTAAGCCTAGGTGTACCCTAGCCTTAGGCTAGGGGAGTCCTCACCTTAGCCGAAGCCTTGGGGTGCCATAGCCTAAGCCTAGGGGTGCCCTAGCCCAAGCCTAGGGATGCCCTAGCGTTAGTCTAGAGGAGCCCTAGCCTTACCCTAAGCCTAAGGGTGCCCTAGCCTAAGCCAAGGGGTGCCCTAGCCTAAGCCTAGGGGTGCCCTAGCTTAAGCCTAGGGGTACCCTAGCCTTAGGCTAGGGGAGCCCTAGCCTTAGCCTAAGCCTAGGGGTGCCCCAGCCTAAGCCTAGGGGTGCCCTAACCTAAGTCTAGGGGTGCCTAGCCTAAGCACAGGGGTGCCCTAGCCTAAGTCTAGGGGTGCCTAGCCTAAGCATAGGGGTGCCCTAACCTAAGCCTAGGGGTTCCCTACCTAAGACAAGGGGTGCCCTAGCCTAAGCCTACGGGTACCCAAGCCTAAGCTTAGGGGTGCCCTAGCCTTAGGCTAGGGAAGCCCTAGCCTTAGCCTAAGCCTTGGGGTGCCCTAGCCTAAGCCTAGGGCTGCCCTAGCCTAAGCCTAGGGGTGCCCTAGCCAAAGCCTAGGGGTGCCCTAGCCTAAGCCTAGGGGTGCCCTAGCCTAAGCCTAGGGTTGCCCTAGCCTAAGCCTAGGGGTACACAAGCCTTAGGCTAGGGGAGCCGTAGCCTTAGCCTAAGCCTAGGTGTGCCCCAGCCTAAGCCTAGGGGTGCCCTAGCCGAAGTGTAGGGGTGCCCTAGCCTAAGCATAGGGGTGCCCTACCCTAAGCCTACGGGTTCCCTACCTAAGCCTAGGGGTGCCCTAGCCTAAGCCTAGGGGTGCCCTAGCCCAAGCCTAGGGATGCCCTAGCGAAAGGCTAGAGGAGCCCTAGCCTTAGCCTAAGCCTAGGGGTGCCCTAGCCTAAGTGTAGGGGTGCCCTAGCCTAAGCCTTGGGGTACCCTAGCCTAAGCCTAGGGGTGTCCTAGCCTAAGCCTAGGGGTGCCCTATCCTAAGGCTAGGCGTTCCCTAGCCTTAGGCTTGTGGAGTCCTCGCCTTAGCCTAAGCCTAGAGGTGCCCTATCCTAAGCCATGGGGTGCCCTAGCCTAAGCCTAGGGGTGCCCTAGCCTAAGCTTAGGGGTGCCCTAGCCTAAGCCTAGGGGTGCCCTAGCCTAAGCCTAGGGGTGCCCTAGCCTAAGGTTCCGGGTGTCCAAGCCTAAGCCTAGGGGTGCCCTAGCCTAAGCCTAGGGGTGCCCTAGCCTTAGGCTAGGGGAGCCCTAGCCTTAGCCTAAGCCTTGGGGTGCCCTAGCCTAAACATAGGGGTTCCCTAGCCTAAGCCTAGGGGTGCCCTAGCCTAAGACTAGGGGTGCCCTACCCTAAGCTTAGGGGTGCCCTAGTCTAAGACTAGGGGTGCCCTAGCCTAAGCCTAGGGGTGCCCTAGGGTTAGGCAAGGGGAGCCCTAGCCTTAGCCTAAACCTAGGGGTGCCCTAGCCTAAGCTTTGGGGTGCCCTAGCCTAAGACTATGGGTGCGCTAGCCTAAGCCTAGGGGTGCCCTAGCCTAAGCCTAGGGGTGCCCTAGCCTAAGCCTAGGGGTGCCCTAGCCTAAGCCTAGGGGTGCCCTAGCCTAAGCCTAGGGGTGCCCTAGCCTTAGGCTTGGGGGCCCTAGCGTTAGCCTAAGCCTAGGGGTGCCCTAACCTAAGCCTAGGGGTGCCCTAGCCCAAGTCTAGGGTTGCCCTAGCCTAAGCCTAGGGGTACCCTAGCCTTTGGATAGGGGAGTCCTCGCCTTAGCCGAAGCCTTGGGGTGACCTAGCCTAAGCCTAGGGGTGCCCTAGCCTAAGCCTCGGGGTGCCCTAGCCCAAGCCTAGGGATGCCCTAGCGAAAGGCTAGAGGAGCCCTAGCCTTAGCCTAAGCCTAGGGGTGCCCTAGCCTAAGTGTAGGGGTGCCCTAGCCTAAGCCTTGGGGTACCCTAGCCTAAGCCTAGGGGTGTCCTAGCCTAAGCCTAGGGGTGCCCTAGCCTAAGGCTAGGGGTTCCCTAGCCTTAGTCTTGTGGAGTCCTCGCCTTAGCCTAAGCCTAGAGGTGCCCTATCCTAAGCCATGGGGTGCCCTAGCCTAAGCCTAGGGGTGCCCTAGCCTAAGCTTAGGGGTGCCCTAGCCTAAGCCTGGGGGTGCCCTAGCCTAAGCCTAGGGGTGCCCTAGCCTAAGCCTACGGGTGTCCAAGACTAAGCCTAGGGGTGCCCTAGCCTAAGCCTAGGGGTGCCCTAGCCTTAGGCTACGGGAGCCCTAGCCTTAGCCTAAGCCTTGGGGTGCTCTAGCCTAAACCAAGGGGTTCCCTAGCCTAAGCCTAGGGGTGCCCTAGCCTAAGACTAGGGGTGCCCTACCCTAAGCTTAGGGGTGCCCTAGTCTAAGCCTAGGGGTGCCCTAGCCTAAGCCTCGGGGTGCCCTAGGGTTAGGCAAGGGGATCCCTAGCCTTAGCCTAAACCTAGGGGTGCCCTAGCCTAAGCTTTGGGGTGCCCTAGCCTAAGACTATGGGTGCGCTAGCCTAAGCCTAGGGGTGCCCTAGCCTAAGCCTAGGGGTGCCCTAGCCTTAGGCTTGGGGGCCCTAGCCTTAGCCTAAGCCTAGGGGTGCCCTAACCTAAGCCTAGGGGTGCCCTAGCCTAAGCCTACGGTTGCCCTACCCTAAGCCTAGGGGTGCCCTAGTCTTAGGCTAGGGGAGCCGTAGCATTAGCCTAAGCCTAGGGGTGCCCTAGCCTAAGCCTAGGGGTGCCCTAGCCTATGCCTACGGGTGTCCAAGCCTAAGCCTAGGGGTGCCCTAGCCTAAGCCTAGGGGTACCCTAGCCTAAGCCTTTAGGTGCCCTAGCCTAAGCCTAGGGGTGCCCTAGCCTAAGCCTAGGGGTGCCCAGGCCTTAGGCTAGAGGAGCCCAGCCTTAGCCTAAGCCTATGGCTGCCCTAGCCTAAGCCTAGGGGTGCCCTAGCCTAAGCCCATGGGTGCCCTAGCCTAACCCTAGGGGTGCCCTAGATTTAGGCTAGGGGAGCACTAGCCTTAGCATAAGCCTAGGGGTGCCCTAGCCTAAGCCTAGGGGTGCCCTACTCTAAGCCTAGGGGAGCCCAACCATAAGCCTACGGGTGCCCTAGCCTAAGCCTAGGCTTGCCCTAGACTAAGCCTAGGCTTGCCCTAGGCTTAGGCTAGGGGAGCCCTAACCTTAGCATAAGCCTAGGGGTGCCATAGCCCAAGCCTAGGGGTACCCTAGCCTAAGCCTAGGGGTGCCCTAGCCTAAGCCTAGGGGTGCCCTAGCCTTAGTCTAGTGGAGCCCTAACCTTAGCCTAAGCCTAGTGGTGCCCTAGCCTAAACCTAGATGTGCCCTAGCCTAAGCCTAGGGGTGCCCTAGCCTTAGGCTAGGGGAGCCCTAGCCTTAGCCCAAGCCTAGGGGTGCACTAGCCAAAGACTAGCGGTTCCCTAGCCTAAGCCTAGGGGTGGCCTAGCCTAAGCCTAAGGGTGGCCTAGCCTATGCCTAGGTGTGCCCTAGCCTAAGGCTATGGGTGCCCTAGCCTAAGCCTAGGGGTGCCCTACACTAAGCCTAGGGGTGCCCGAGCCTAAGCCTATAGGTGCCCTAGCCTTAGCGTAAGCCTAGGGGTGCCCTAGCCTAAGCCTAGGGGTGCCCTAGCCTTAGGCTAGGGGAGCCCTAGCATAAGCATAGTGGTGCCCTAGCCTACGCCTAGGGGTGCCATAGCCTAAGCCTAGGGGTGCCATAGCCTAAGCCTAAGGGTGCCCTAACCTAAGCCTAGGGTGCCCTTGCCTAAGCCTAGGGGTGCCTTAACCTAAGCCTAGGGGTGCCCTAGCCTAAGCCTAGGGGTGCCCTAGCCTAAGCCTAGGGGCGCCCAGGCCTTAGGCTAGAGGAGCCCTAGCCTTAGCCTAAGCCTCTGGCTGCCCTAGCCTAAGCCTAGGGGTGCCCTAGCCTAAGCCTAGGGGTGCCCTAGCCTAACCCTAGGGGTGCCCTAGCCTTAGGCTAGGCGTGTCCTAACCTAAGCCTAGGGGTGCCCTTCCCTAAGCCTAGGGGTGCCCTAGCCTAAGCCTAGGGGTACCCTAGCCTAAGCCTAGAGGTGCCCTAGCCTAAGCCTAGGGGTGCCCTAGCCTAAGCCAAGGGGTGCCCAGGCCTTAGGCTAGAGGAGCCCAGCCTTAGCCTAAGCCTATGGCTGCCCTAGCCTAAGCCTAGGGGTGCCCTAGCCTAAGCCTATGGGTGCCCTAGCCTAACCCTAGGGGTGCCCTAGGCTTAGGCTAGCTGAGCCCTAGCCTAAGCCTAAGCCTAGGGGTGCCCTTGTCTAAGCCTAGGGGTGCCCTAGCCTAAGCCTAGGGGTGCCCTAAGCTAAGCCTAGGGGTGCCCTAACCTTAGGCTAGCGGAGCCTTAGCCTTAGCCTAAGCCTAGGGGTTCCTTGCCTAAGACTAGGGGTGCCGTAGTCTAAGCTAAGGGGTGCCCTAGCCCTAGCCTAGGAGTGCCCTAGCCTAAGCCTAGGGGTGCCCTAGGGTTAGGCTAGGGGAGCCCTAGCCTTAGCCTAAGCCTAGGAGTGCCCTAGCCTAAGCCTAGGGGTGCCCTAGCCTTAGGTTAGGGGAGCCTAGCGTTAGCCTAAGCCTAGGGGTGCCCTAGCCTAAGCCTAGTGGTGCCCTAGCCTAAGCCTAGGGGTGCCCTAGCCTAAGCCTAGGCTTGCCCTAGCCTTAGGCTAGGGGAGCCCTAACCTTAGCATAAGCCTAGGGGTGCCATAGCCCAAGCCTAGGGGTACCCTAGCCTAAGCCTAGGGGTGCCCTAGCCTAAGCCTAGGGGTGCCCTAGCCTTAGTCTAGTGGAGCCCTAACCTTAGCCTAAGCCTAGTGGTGCCCTAGCCTAAACCTAGATGTGCCCTAGCCTAAGCCTAGGGGTGCCCTAGCCTTAGGCTAGGGGAGCCCTAGCCTTAGCCCAAGCCTAGGGGTGCCCTAGCCAAAGACTAGCGGTTCCCTAGCCTAAGCCTAGGGGTGGCCTAGCCTAAGCCTAATGGTGGCCTAGCCTAAGCCTAGGTGTGCCCTAGCCTAAGCCTATGGGTGCCCTAGCCTAAGCCTAGGCGTGCCCTAGCCTAAGCCTAGGGGTGCCCTAGCCTAAGCCTACGGGTGTCCAAGTCTAAGCCTAGGGGTGCCCTAGCCTAAGGCTAGGGGTGCCCAAGCCTTAGCCTTGTGGAGTCCTCGCCTTAGCCTAAGCCTAGAGGAGCCCTATCCTAAGACATGGGGTGCCCTAGCCTAAGCCTAGGGGTGCCCTAGCCTAAGCCTAGGGGTGCCCTAGCCTAAGCCTAGGGGTGCCCTAGCCTAAGCCTACGGGTGTCCAAGCCTAAGCCTAGGGGTGCCCTAGCCTAAGCCTAGGGGTTCCCTAGCCTTAGGCTAGGGGAGCCCTAGCCTTAGCCTAAGTCTTGGGGCGCCCTAGCCTAAACCTAGGGGTTCCCTAGCCTAAGCCTAGGGGTGACCTAGCCTAAGCCTAGGGGTGCCCTAGCCTAAGACTAGGGGTGCCCTAGCCTAAGACTATGGGTGCCCTAGCCTAAGCCTAGGGGTGCCCTAGCCTAAGCCTAGGGGTGCCCTAACCTTAGGCTTGAGGGACCTAGCCTTAGCCTAAGCCTAGTGATGCCCTAGCCTAAGCCTAGTGGTGTCCTAGCCTAAGCCTAGGGGTGCCCTAGGTTAAGCCTGGGGGTGCCCTAGCCTTAGACTAGGAGACCCTAGCCTTAGACTAGGAGACCCTAGCCTTAGGCTAGGGGAGCCCTAGCCTTAGCCTAAGCCTTGGGGCGCCCTAGCCTAAACCTTGTGGTTCCCTAGCCTAAGCATAGGGGTGAGCTAGCCTAAGACTAGGGGTGCCCTAGGCTAAGGCTAGGGGTGCCCTAGCCTTAGTCTAGTGGAGCCCTATCCTTAGCCTAAGGTTAGGGGTGCCCTATCCTAAGCCTAGGGGTGCCCTAGCCTAAACCTAGTGGTGCCCTACCATAAACCTAGGGTTGCCCTAGCCTAAACTTAGGGGTGCCCTAGCGTAAGGCTAGGGGTGCCCTACCTTAGTCTCGTGGAGCCCTAGCCTTAGCCTAAGCCTAGGGGTGCCCTATCCTAAGCCATGGGGTGCCCTAGCCTAAGCCTAGGGGTGCCCTAGCCTAAGCCTACGGTTGCCCTACCCTAAGCCTAGGGGTGTCCTACTCTTAGGCTAGGGGAGCCCTAGCCTTAGCCTAAGCCTAGGCGTGCCCTAGCCTAAGCCTAGGGGTGCCCTAGCCTAAGCCTACGGGTGTCCTAGCCTAAGCCTAGGGGTGCCCTACCCTAAGCCTAGGGGTGTCCTAGCCTTAGGCTAGGGGAGCCCTAGCCTTAGCCTAAGCCTAGGGGCGCCCTAGTCTAAACCTAGTGGTTCCCTAGCCTAAGCCTAGGGGTGAGCTACCCTAAGCCTAGGGGTGCCCTAGGCTAAGGCTAGGGGTGCCCTAGCCTTAGTCTAGTGGAGCCCTAGCCTTAGCCTTAGCTTAGGGGTGCCCTATCCTAAGCCTAGGGGTGCCCTAGCCTAAGCCTAGGGGTGCCCTAACCTATGGCTAGCGGTGCCCTTGCCTTATGCTAGGGGAGCCCTAGCCTTAGTCTAAGCCTAGGGGTGCCCTAGCCCAAGTCTAGGGATGCCCTAGCGTTAGGCTTGAGGAGCCCTAGCCTTAGCCTAGGGGTGCCCTAGCCTAAGCCTAGGAGTGCCCTAGCCTTAGGCTAGGGGAGCCCTAGCCTTAGCCTAAGCCTAGGGTGTCCTAGCCTAAGCCTAGGGGTGCCCTAGCCTAAGCCTAGGGGTGCCCTAGCCTTAGGCTAGGGGAGCCCTAGCCTTAGCCTAAGCCTTGGGGTGCCCTAGCTTAAACCTAGGGGTTCCCTAGCCTAAGCCTAGGGGTGCCCTAGCGTAAGGCTAGGGGTGCCCTAGCCTTAGTCTAGTGGAGCCCTAGCCTTAGCCTAAGCCTAGGGGTGCCCTATCCTAAGCCATGGGGTGCCCTAGCCTAAGCCTAGGGGTGCCCTAGCCTAAGCCTACGGTTGCCCTACCCTAAGCCTAGTGGTGGCCTAGTCTTAGGCTAGGGGAGCCCTAGACTTAGCCTAAGCCTAGGGGTGCCCTAGCCTAAGCCTAGGGGTGCCCTAGCCTAAGCCTACGGGTGTCCTAGCCTAAGCCTAGGGGTGCCCTACCCTAAGCCTAGGGGTGCCCTAGCCTAAGCCTAGGGCTGCCATAGCATAAGCCTATGGCTGCCCTTGCCTAAGCCTAGGGGTGCCCTAGCCTAAGCCTAGGGGTGCCTTAGCCTAAGCCTAAGGGTGCCCTAGCCTAAGCCTAGGGGTGCCCTAGCCTAAGCCTTGGAGTGCCCTAGCGTAAGCCTAGGGTGCCCTAGCCTTAGGCTAGGGGAGCCCTAGCCTTAGCCTAAGCCTTGGGGCGCCCTAGCTTAAACCTAGGGGTTCCCTAGCCTAAACCTAGGGGTGACCTAGCCTAAGCCTAGGGGTGCCCTAGGCTAAGGCTAGGGGTGCCCGAGCCATAGTCTAGTGGAGCCATAGCCTTACACTGAGCCTAGGGGTGCCTTAGCCCAAGCCTAGGGATGCCCTAGCGTTAGGCTAGAGGAGCCCTAGCTTAGCCTAAGCCTAGGGGTGCCCTAGCCTAAGCATAAGGGTGCCCTAGCCTAAGTCTAGGGGTGCCCTAGCCTAAGCCTAGGTGTACCCAAGCCTTAGGCTAGGAGAGTCCTCGCCTCAGCCTAAGCCTTGGGGTGCCCTAGCCTAAGCCTAGGGGTGCCCTAGCCTAAGCCTAGGGGTGCCCTAGCCGAAGCCTAGGGATGCCCTAGCGTTAGGCTAGAGGAGCCCTGGCCTTACCCTAAGTCTAGGGGTGCCCCAGCCTAAGCCTAGGGGTGCCCTAGCCTAAGTCTAGGGGTGCCTAGCCTAAGCATACGGGTGCCCTAACCTAAGCCTAGGGGTGCCCTAACCTTAGGCTAGCGGAGCCTTAGCCTTAGCCTAAGCCTAGGGGTGCGCTAGCGTAAGGCTAGGGGTGCCCTAGCCTTAGTCCAGTGGAGCCCTATCCTTAGCCTGAGCCTAGGGGTGCCCTATCCTAAGCCTAGGGATGCCCTAGCCTAAGCCTAGGGTTGCCCTACCCTAAGTCTAGGGGTGCCCTAGTCTTAGGCTAGGCGAGCCCTAGCCTTAGCCTAAGCCTAGGGGTGCCCTAGCCTAAGCCTAGGGGTGCCCTAGCCTAAGCCTACGGGTGTCCTAGCCTAAGCCTAGGGGTGCCCTACCCTAAGCCTAGGGTTGCCCTAGCCTTAGGCTCGGGGAGCCCTAGCCTTAGCCTAAGCCTTGGGGCGCCCTAGCCTAAACCTAGGGGTTCCCTAGCCTAAGCGCAGGGGTGCCCTAGGCTAAGGCTAGGGGTGCCCTAGCCTTAGTCTAGTGGAGCCCTAGCCTTAGCCTACGCTTAGGAGTGCCCTATCCTAAGCCTAGGGGTGCCCTAGCCATAGTCTAAGCCTAGGGGTGCCCTAGCCCAAGCCTAGGCATGCCGTAGTGTTAGGCTAGAGGAGCCCTAGCCCTAGCCTAAGCCTAGGTGTACCCTAGCCTTAGGCTAGGGGAGTCCTCGCCTTAGCCGAAGCCCTGGTGTGCCATAGCCTAAGCCTAGGGGTGCCCTAGCCTAAGCCTAGGGGTGCCCTAGCCCAAGCCTAGGGATGCCTTAGCGTTAGGCTAGAGGAGCCCTAGCCTTACCCTAAGCCTAGGGGTGCCCTAGCCTAAGCCAAGGGGTGCCCTAGCCTAAGCCTAGGGGTGCCCTAGCTTAAGCCTAGCGGTACCCTAGCCTTAGGCTAGGGGAGCCGTAGCCTTAGCCTAAGCCTAGGGGTGCCCCAGCCTAAGCCTAGGGGTGCCCTAGCCTAAGCCTAGGGGTGCCCTAGCCTAAGCCTAGGGGTGCCCCAGCCTAAGCCTAGGGGTGCCCTACTCTAAGCCTAGGAGTGCCCTAGCGTAAGCTTAGGGGTGCCCTAGCCTTAGCCTAGGGGAGCCCTAGCCTTAGCCTAAGCCTTGGGGCGACCCTAGCTTAAACCTAGGGGTGCCCTAGCCTAAGCCTAGGGGTGCCCTAGCCTAAGCCTACGGGTGTCCTAGCCTAAGACTAGGGGTGCCCTACCCTAAGCCTAGGGTTGCCCTAGCCTTAGGCTAGGGGAGCCCTAGCCTTAGCCTAAACCTTGGGGCGCCCTAGCCTAAACCTAGGGGTTCCCTAGCCTAAGCCCAGGGGTGCCCTAGGCTAAGGCTAGGGGTGCCCTAGCCTTAGTCTAGTGGAGCCCTAGCCTTAGCCTACGCTTAGGGGTGCCCTATCCTAAGCCTAGGGGTGCCCTAGCCGTAGTCTAAGCCTAGGGGTGCCCTAGCCCAAGCCTAGGCATGCCCTAGTGTTAGGCTAGAGGAGCCCTAGCCTTAGCCTAAACCTAGGGGGGCCCTAGCCTGAACCTAGGGGTGCCCTAGCCTAAGTCTAGGGGTGCCCTAGCCTAAGCCTAGGTGTACCCTAGCCTTAGGCTAGGGGAGTCCTCCCCTTAGCCGAAGCCTTGGGGTGCCATAGCCTAAGCCTAGGGGTGCCCTAGCCTAAGCCTAGGGGTGCCATAGCCCAAGCCTAGGGATGCCCTAGCGTTAGGCTAGAGGAGCCCTAGCCTTACCCTAAGCCTAGGGGTGCCCTAGCCTAAGACAAGGGGTGCCCTAGCTTAAGCCTAGGGGTGCCCTAGCTTAAGCCTAGGGGTACACTAGCCTTAGGCTAGGGGAGCCCTAGCCTTAGCCTAAGCCTAGGGGTGCCCTAGCCTGAGCTTAGGGGTGCCCTAGCGTAAGCATAGGGGTGCCCTAGCCTAAGCCTAGGGGTGCGCAAGCGTAAGGCTAGGGGTGCCCTAGCCTTAGTCCAATGGAGCCCTATCCTTAGCTTGAGCCTTGGGGTGCCCTATCCTAAGCCTAGGGGTGCCCTAGCCTAAGCCTAGGGTTGCCCTACCCTAAGCCTAGGGGTGCCCTAATCTTAGGCTAGGGGAGCCCTAGCCTTAGCCTAAGCCTAGGGGTGCCCTAGCCTAAGCCTAGGGGTGCCCTAGCCTAAGCCTACGGGTGTCCTAGCCTAAGCCTAGGGGTGCCCTACTCTAAGCCTAGGGTTCCCTAGCCTTAGGCTAGGGGAGCCCTAGCCTTAGCCTAAGCCTTGGGGCGCCCTAGCCTAAACCTAGGGGTTCCCTAGCCTAAGCCCAGGGGTGCCCTAGGCTAAGGCTAGGGGTGCCCTAGCCTTAGTCTAGTGGAGCCCTAGCCTTAGCCTACGCTTAGGGGTGCCCTATCCTAAACCTAGGGGTGCCCTAGCCGTAGTCTAAGCCTAGGGGTGCCCTAGCCTAAACCTAGGGGTTCCCTAGCCTAAGCCCAGGGGTGCCCTAGGCTAAGGCTAGGGGTGCCCTAGCCTTAGTCTAGTGGAGCCCTAGCCTTAGCCTACGCTTAGGGGTGCCCTATCCTAAGCCTAGGGGTGCCCTAGCCGTAGTCTAAGCCTAGGGGTGCCCTAGCCCAAGCCTAGGCATGCCCTAGTGTTAGGCTAGAGGAGCCCTAGCCTTAGCCTAAGCCTAGGGGTGCCCTAGCCTCAGCCTAGGGGTGCCCTAGCCTAAGCCTACGGTTGCCCTACCCTAAGCCTAGGGGTGCCCTAGTCTTAGGCTAGGGGAGCGCTAGCATTAGCCTAAGCCTAGGGGTGCTCTAGCCTAAGCCTAGGGGTGCCCTAGCCTAAGCCTACGGGTGTCCTAGCCTAAGCCCAGGGGTGCCCTAGGCTAAGGCTAGGGGTGCCCTAGCCTTAGTCTAGTGGAGCCCTAGCCTTAGCCTACGCTTAGGGGTGCCCTATCCTAAGCCTAGGGGTGCCTTAGCCGTAGTCTAAGCCTAGGGGTGCCCTAGCCCAAGCCTAGGCATGCCCTAGTGTTAGGCTACAGGAGCCCTAGCCTTAGCCTAAGCCTAGGGGTGCCCTAGCCTCAGCCTAGGGGTGCCCTAGCCTAAGTCTAGGGGTGCCCTAGCCTAAGCCTAGGTGTACCCTAGCCTTAGGCTAGGGGAGTCCTCACCTTAGCCGAAGCCTTGGGGTGCCATAGCCTAAGCCTAGGGGTGCCCTAGCCCAAGCCTAGGGATGCCCTAGCGTTAGTCTAGAGGAGCCCTAGCCTTACCCTAAGCCTAAGGGTGCCCTAGCCTAAGCCAAGGGGTGCCCTAGCCTAAGCCTGGGGGTGCCCTAGCTTAAGCCTAGGGGTACCCTAGCCTTAGGCTAGGGGAGCCCTAGCCTTAGCCTAAGCCTAGGGGTGCCCCAGCCTAAGCCTAGGGGTGCCCTAACCTAAGTCTAGGGGTGCCTAGCCTAAGCATAGGGGTGCCCTAGCCTAAGTCTAGGGGTGCCTAGCCTAAGCATAGGGGTGCCCTAACCTAAGCCTAGGGGTTCCCTACCTAAGACAAGGGGTGCCCTAGCCTAAGCCTACGGGTACCCAAGCCTAAGCTTAGGGGTGCCCTAGCCTTAGGCTAGGGAAGCCCTAGCCTTAGCCTAAGCCTTGGGGTGCCCTAGCCTAAGCCTAGGGCTGCCCTAGCCTAAGCCTAGGGGTGCCCTAGCCAAAGCCTAGGGGTGCCCTAGCCTAAGCCTAGGGGTGCCCTAGCCTAAGCCTAGGGTTGCCCTAGCCTAAGCCTAGGGGTACACAAGCCTTAGGCTAGGGGAGCCCTAGCCTTAGCCTAAGCCTAGGTGTGCCCCAGCCTAAGCCTAGGGGTGCCCTAGCCGAAGTGTAGGGGTGCCCTAGCCTAAGCATAGGGGTGCCCTACCCTAAGCCTACGGGTTCCCTACCTAAGCCTAGGGGTGCACTAGCCTAAGCCTACGGGTGACCTAGCCTAAGCCTAGGGGTGCCCTAGCCTTAGGCTAGGGAAGCCCTAGCCTTAGCCTAAGCCTAGGGTTGCCCTAGCCTAAGCCTAGGGGTGCCCTAGCCTAAGCCTAGGATGCTCTAGCCTAAGGGTAGTGGTGCCTAGCCTAAGCCTAGGGGTTCCCTAGCCTAAGCCTAGGGGTGCCCTTGCCTAAACCTAGGGGTGCCCCAGCCTAAGCCTAGGAGTGCCGTATCCCAAGCCTAGGGGTGCACTAGCGTTAGTCTAGAGGAGCCCTAGCCTGAGCCTAAGCCTAGTGGTGCCCTATCCTAAGCCTAAGGGTGCCCTAGCCCAAGTCTAGGGTTGCCCTAGCCTAAGCCTAGGGGTACCCTAGCCTTTGGATAGGGGAGTCCTCGCCTTAGCCAAAGCCTTGGGGTGACCTAGCCAAAGCCTAGGGGTGCCCTAGCCTAAGCCTAGGGGTGCCCTAGCCCAAGCCTAGGGATGCCCTAGCGAAAGGCTAGAGGAGCCCTAGCCTTAGCCTAAGCCTAGGGGTGCCCTAGCCTAAGTGTAGGGGTGCCCTAGCCTAAGCCTTGGGGTACCCTAGCCTAAGCCTAGGGGTGTCCTAGCCTAATCCTAGGGGTGCCCTATCCTAAGGCTAGGGGTTCCCTAGCCTTAGGCTTGTGGAGTCCTCGCCTTAGCCTAAGCCTAGAGGTGCCCTATCCTAAGCCATGGGGTGCCCTAGCCTAAGCCTAGGGGTGCCCTAGCCTAAGCTTAGGGGTGCCCTAGCCTAAGCCTAGGGGTGCCCTAGCCTAAGCCTAGGGGTGCCCTAGCCTAAGGTTCCGGGTGTCCAAGCCTAAGCCTAGGGGTGCCCTAGCCTAAGCCTAGGGGTGCCCTAGCCTTAGGCTAGGGGAGCCCTAGCCTTAGCCTAAGCCTTGGGGTGCCCTAGCCTAAACCTAGGGGTTCCCTAGCCTAAGCCTAGGGGTGCCCTAGCCTAAGACTAGGGGTGCCCTACCCTAAGTTTAGGGGTGCCCTAGTCTAAGCCTAGGGGTGCCCTAGCCTAAGCCTAGGGGTGCCCTAGGGTTAGGCAAGGGGAGCCCTAGCCTTAGCCTAAACCTAGGGGTGCCCTAGCCTAAGCTTTGGGGTGCCCTAGCCTAAGACTATGGGTGCGCTAGCCTAAGCCTAGGGGTGCCCTAGCCTAAGCCTAGGGGTGCCCTAGCCTAAGCCTAGGGGTGCCCTAGCCTTAGGCTTGGGGGCCCTAGCGTTAGCCTAAGCCTAGGGGTGCCCTAACCTAAGCCTAGGGGTGCCCTAGCCCAAGTCTAGGGTTGCCCTAGCCTAAGCCTAGGGGTACCCTAGCCTTTGGATAGGGGAGTCCTCGCCTTAGCCGAAGCCTTGGGGTGACCTAGCCTAAGCCTAGGGGTGCCCTAGCCTAAGCCTCGGGGTGCCCTAGCCCAAGCCTAGGGATGCCCAAGCGAAAGGCTAGAGGAGCCCTAGCCTTAGCCTAAGCCTAGGGGTGCCCTAGCCTAAGTGTAGGGGTGCCCTAGTCTAAGCCTTGGGGTACCCTAGCCTAAGCCTAGGGGTGTCCTAGCCTAAGCCTAGGGGTGCCCTAGCCTAAGGCTAGGGGTTCCCTAGCCTTAGTCTTGTGGAGTCCTCGCCTTAGCCTAAGCCTAGAGGTGCCCTATCCTAAGCCATGGGGTGCCCTAGCCTAAGCCTAGGGGTGCCCTAGCCTAAGCTTAGGGGTGCCCTAGCCTAAGCCTGGGGGTGCCCTAGCCTAAGCCTAGGGGTGCCCTAGCCTAAGCCTACGGGTGTCCAAGACTAAGCCTAGGGGTGCCCTAGCCTAAGCCTAGGGGTGCCCTAGCCTTAGGCTAGGGGAGCCCTAGCCTTAGCCTAAGCCTTGGGGTGCTCTAGCCTAAACCAAGGGGTTCCCTAGCCTAAGCCTAGGGGTGCCCTAGCCTAAGACTATGGGTGCCCTACCCTAAGCTTAGGGGTGCCCTAGTCTAAGCCTAGGGGTTCCCTAGCCTAAGCCTCGGGGTGCCCTAGGGTTAGGCAAGGGGAGCCCTAGCCTTAGCCTAAACCTAGGGGTGCCCTAGCCTAAGCTTTGGGGTGCCCTAGCCTAAGACTATGGGTGCGCTAGCCTAAGCCTAGGGGTGCCCTAGCCTAAGCCTAGGGGTGCCCTAGCCTTAGGCTTGGGGGCCCTAGCCTTAGGCTTGGGGGCCCTAGCCTTAGCCTAAGCCTAGGGGTGCCCTAACCTAAGCCTAGGGGTGCCCTAGCCTAAGCCTACGGTTGCCCTACCCTAAGCCTAGGGGTGCCCTAGTCTTAGGCTAGGGGAGCCGTAGCATTAGCCTAAGCCTAGGGGTGCCCTAGCCTAAGCCTAGGGGTGCCCTAGCCTATGCCTACGGGTGTCCAAGCCTAAACCTAGGGGTGCCCTAGCCTAAGCCTAGGGGTGCCCTAGCCTTAGGCTAGGGGAGCCCTAGCCTTAGCCTAAGCCTTGGGGTGCACTAGCCTAAACCTAGGGGTTCCCTTCCCTAAGCCTACGGGTGCCCTAGCCTAAGACTAGTGGTGCCCTAGCCTAAGCTTAGGGGTGCCCTAGTCTAAGCCTAGGGGTGCCCTAGCCTAAGCCTAGGGGTGCCCTAGGGTTAGGCAAGGGGAGCCCTAGCCTTAGCCTAAACCTAGGGGTGCCCTAGCCTAAGCTTTGTGGTGCCCTAGCCTAAGACTATGGGTGCCCTAGCCTAAGCCTAGGAGTGCCCTAGCCTAAGCCTAGGGGTGCCCTAGCCTAAGCCTAGGGGTGCCCTAGCCTTAGGCTTGGGGGCCCTAGCCTTAGCCTAAGCCTAGGGGTGCCCTAGCCTAAGCCTGGGGGTGCCCCAGCCTTAGACCAGGGGACCCTAGCCTTAGGCTAGGGGAGCCCAAGCCTTATCCTAAGCCTTGGGGTGCCCTAGCCTAATCCTAGGGGTGAGCTAGCCTAAGCCTAGGGGTGCCCTAGGCTAAGGATACGGGTGCCCTAGCCTTAGTCTAGTGGAGCCCTAACCTTAGCCTAAGCTTAGGGGTGCCCTATCCTAAGCCTAGGGGTGCCCTAGCCTAAACCTAGTGGTGCCCTACCATAAACCTAGGGTTGCCCTAGCCTAAGCCTAGGGGTGCCCTAGCGTAAGGCTAGGGGTGCCCTAGCCTTAGTCTAGTGGAGCCCTAGCCTTAGCCTAAGCCTAGGGGTGCCCTATCCTAAGCCATGGGGTGCCCTAGCCTAAGCCTAGTGGTGCCCTAGCCTAAGCTTACGGTTGCCCTACCCTAAGGCTAGGGGTGCCCTAGTCTTAGGCTAGGGGAGCCCTAGCATTAGCCTAAGCCTAGGGGTGCTCTAGCCTAAGCCTAGGGGTGCCCTAGCCTAAGCCTAAGGGTGTCCTAGCCTAAGCCTAGGGGTGCCCTACCCTAAGCCTAGGGGTGCCCTAGCCTTAGGCTACGGAAGCCCTAGCCTTAGTCTAAGCCTAGGGGCGCCCTAGTCTAAACCTAGGGGTTCCCTAGCCTAAGCCTAGGGGTGAGCTAGCCTAAGCCTAGGGGTGCCCTAGGTAAGGCTAGGGGTGCCCTAGCCTAAGTCTAGTGGAGCCCTAACCTTAGCCTAAGCTTAGGGGTGCCCTATCCTAAGCCTAGGGGTGCCCTAGCCTTAGGCTAGGGGAGTCCTCGCCTTAGCCGAAGCCTTGGGGTGCCCTAGCCTAAGCCTAGGTGTTCCCTAGCCTAAGCCTAGGGATTCCCTAGCCTAAGGCTAGGGGTTGCCTAGCCCAAGACTAGGGATGCCCTAGCGTTAGGCTAGAGGAGCCCTGGCCTTACACTAAGCCTAGGGGTGCCCTATCCTAAGCCATGGGGTGCCCTAGCCTAAGCCTAGGGGTGCCCTAGCCTAAGCCTACGGTTGCCCTACCCTAAGCCTAGGGGTGCCCTAGTCTTAGGCTAGGGGAGCCCTAGCATTAGCCTAAGCCTAGGGGTGCCCTAGCCTAAGCCTAGGGGTGCCCTAGCCTAAGCCTACGGGTGTCCTAGCCTAAGCCTAGGGGTGCCCTACCCTAAGCCTAGGGGTGCCCTAGCCTTAGTCTAGTGGAGCCCTAGCCTTAGCCTAAGCTTAGGAGTGCCCTATCCTAAGCCTAGGGGTGCCATACCCTAAGCCTAGGGCTGCCCTAGCCTAAGGTTAGCGGTGCCCTTGCCTTAGGCAAGGGGAACCCTAGCCTTATTCTAAGCCTAGGGGTGCCTTAGCCCAAGTCTAGGGATGCCCTAGCGTTAGGCTAGAGGAGCCCTAGCCTTAGCCTAAGCCTAGGGGTGCCCTAGCCTAAGCCTATGGGTGTCCTAGCCTTAGTCTATGGGTGGCCTAGCCTAAGCCTAGGTGTACCCAAGCCTTAGGCTAGGGGAGTCCTCGCCTTAGCCGAAGCCTTGGGGTGCCCTAGCCTAAGCCTAGGGGTTCCCTAGCCTAAGCCTAGGGGTTCCCTAGCCTAAGCCTAGGGGTGCCCTAGCCTAAGCTAGCGGTGCCCTTGCCTTAGGCAAGGGGAACCCTAGCCTTAGTCTAAGCCTAGGGGTGCCCTAGCCCAAATCTAGGGATGCCCTAGCGTTAGGCTAGAGGAGCCCTGGCCTTACACTAAGCCTAGGGGTGCCCTAGCCTAAGCCTAGGAGTGCCCTAGCCTTAGGCTAGGGGAGCCCTAGCCTTAGCCTAAGCCTAGGGGTGACCTAGCCTAAGCCTAGGGGTGCCCTAGGCTAAGGCTAGGGGTGCCCGAGCCTTAGTCTAGTGGAGCCCTAGCCTTACCCTAAGCCTAGGGGTGCCTTAGCCCAAGCCTAAGATGCCCTAGCGTTAGGCTAGAGGAGCCCTAGCTTAGCCTAAGCCTAGGGGTGCCCTAGCCTAAGCCTAAGGGTGCCCTAGCCTAAGTCTAGGGGTGCCCTAGCCTAAGCCTAGGTGTACCCAAGCCTTACGCGAGGAGAGTCCTCGCCTCAGCCTAAGCCTTGGGGTGCCCTAGCCTAAGCCAAGGGGTGCCCTAGCCTAAGCCTAGGGGTGCCCTAGCCGAAGCCTAGGGATGCCCTAGCGTTAGGCTAGAGGAGCCCTGGCCTTACACTAAGCCTAGGGGTGGCCCAGCGTAAGCCTAGGGGTGCCCTAGCCTAAGTCTAGGGGTGCCTAGCCTAAGAATAGGGGTGCCCTAACCTAAGCCTAGGGGTTCCCTACCTAAGCCTAGTGGTTCCCTAGCCTAAGACTACGGGTGCCCTAGCCTAAGTCTAGGGGTGCCCTAGCCTTAGGCTAGGGGAGCCCTAGCCTTAGCCTAAACCTAGGGGTGCCCTAGCCTGAGCCTGGGGGTGCCCTAGCGTAAGCATAGGGGTGCCCTAGCCTAAGCCTAGGGTTGCCCTAGCCTAAGCCTAGGGGTGCGCTAGCGTAAGGCTAGGGGTGCCCTAGCCTTAGTCCAGTGGAGCCCTAGCCTTAGCCTAAGCCTAGGGGTGCCCTATCCTAAGCCTAGGGGTGCCCTAGCCTAAGCCTAGGGTTGCCCTACCCTAAGCCTAGGGGTGCCCTAGTCTTAGGCTAGGGGTGCCCAAGCCTTAGCCTAAGCCTAGGGGTGCCCTAGCCTAAGCCTAGGGGTGCCCTAGCCTAAGCCTAGGGGTGCCCTAGCCTAAGCCTAGGGTTGCCCTAGCCTTAGGCTAGGGGAGCCCTAGCCTTAGCCTAAGCCTTGGGGTGCCCTAGCCTAAACCTAGGGGTTCCCTAGCCTAAGCCTAGGGGTGCCCTAGGCTAAGCCTAGTGGTGCCCTAGCCCAAGCCTAGGCATGCCCTAGTGTTAGGCTAGAGGAGCCCTAGCCTTAGCCTAAGCCTAGGCGTGCCCTAGCCTCAGCCTAGGGGTGCCCTAGCCTAAGTCTAGGGGTGCCCTAGCCTAAGCCTAGGTGTACCCTAGCCTTAGGCTAGGGGAGTCCTCGCCTTAGCCGAAGCCTAGGGGTGCCCTAGCCTAAGCCTAGGGGTGCCCTAGCCTAAGCCTAGGGGTGCCCCAGCCCAAGCCTAGGGATGCCCTAGCGTTAGGTTAGAGGAGCCCTAGCCTTACCCACGCCTAGGGGTGCCCTAGCCTAAGCCTAGGGGTGCCCTAGCTTAAGCCTAGGGGTACCCTAGCCTTAGGCTAGGGGAGCCCTAGCCTTAACCTAAGCCTAGGGGTGCCCCAGCCTAAGCCTAGGGGTGCCCTAGCCTAAGTCTACGGGTGCCTAGCCTAAGCATTGGGGTGCCCTAGCCTAAGTCCAGGGGTGCCTAGCCTAAGCATAGGGGTACCCTAACCTAAGCCTAGGGGTTCCCTACCTAAGCCAAGGGGTGCCCTAGCCTATGCGTACGGGTGCCCAAGCCTAAGCCTAAGGGTGCCCTAGCCTTAGGCTAGGGAAGCCCTAGCCTTAGCCTAAGCCTAGGGGTGCCCTAGCCTAAGCCTAGGGCTGCCCTAGCCTAAGCCTAGGGGTGCCCTAGCCTAAGCCTAGGGGTGCCCTAGCCTAAGCCTAGCGGTGCCCTAGCCTAAGCCTAATGGTGCCCTAGCCTAAACTTAGGGGTGCCCTAGCCTAAGGCTAGGGGTGCACTAGCATTAGGCTAGGGGAGCCCTAGTCTTAGTCTAAGCCTAGGGGTGCCGTAGCCTAAGCCTAGGGGTGCCGTAGCCCAAGCCTAGGGATGCCGTAGTGTTAGGCTAGAGGAGCCCTAGCCTGAGCCTAAGCCTAGGGGTGCCCTAGCCTAAGCCTAGGGGTGCCCTAGCCTATGTCTAGGGGTGCCCTTGCCTAAGCTTAGGGGTACCCTAGCCTTAGGCTAGGGGAGTCCTCGCCTTAGCCGAAGCTTTGGGGTGCCCTAGCCTAAGCCTAGGGGTGCCCTAGCGTAAGCCTATGGGTGCCCTAGCCCAAGCCTAGGGATGCCCTAGCGTTATGCTAGAGGAGCCCTAGCCTTAGCCTAAGCCTAGGTGTGCCCTAGCCTAAGTCTAGGGGTGCTCTAGCCTAAGCCTAGGGGTACCCTAGCTTTTGGCTAGGGGAGCCCTAGCCTTAGCTTAAGCCTAGGGGTGCCCTAGCCTAAGCCTAGGGGTGCCCTAGCATAAGCCTAGGTTTGCCCTAGCCTAAGCCTAGGGGTGCCCTAGCCTAAGGCTAGGGGTGCCCTAGCCTTAGTCTAGTGGAGCCCTCGCCCTAGCCAAAGCCTAGGGGTTCCCTATCCTAAGCCATGGGGTGCCCTAGCCTAAATCTAGGTGTGGCCTAGCCTAAGCCTAGGGTTGTCCTAGCCTAAGCCTAGGGGTGCCCTAGCCTTAGGCTAGGGGAGCCCTAGCCTTAGCCTAAGCCTAGGGGTGCCCTAGCCTAAGCCTAGGGGTGCCCTAGCCTAAGCCTACGGGTGTCCTAGCCTAAGCCTAGGGGTTGCCTAGCCTAAGCCTAGGG
This sequence comes from Tenrec ecaudatus, assembly GCF_050624435.1. Classification (NCBI taxonomy): domain Eukaryota; kingdom Metazoa; phylum Chordata; class Mammalia; order Afrosoricida; family Tenrecidae; genus Tenrec; species Tenrec ecaudatus. Next base: position 110,179 of record NW_027459490.1, read on the forward strand.
GTTGCCTAGCCTAAGCCTAGGGGTGCCCTAGCCTTAGGCTAGGGGAGCCCTAGCCTTAGTTTAGTGGAGGCCTAGCGTTAGCCTAAGCTTAGGGGTGCCCTATTCTAAGCCTAGGGGTGCCCTAGCCTAAGCCTAGGGGTGCCCTAGCCTTAGGCTAGTGGAGCCCTAGACTTAGTCTAAGCCAAGGGGTGCCCTAGCCCAAGCCTAGGGATGCCTATCGTTAGGCTAGAGGAGCCCTAGCTTAGCCTAAGCCTAGGGGTGCCCTAGCCTAAGCCTAGGGGTGCCCTAGCCCAAGCCTAGGGGTGCCCTACCTAAGCCTAGGGGTGCCCTACCCTAAGCCTAGGGTTTCCCTAGCCTAAGCCTAGGGGTGCCCTAGCCTTAGTCTAGTGGAGCCCTAGCCTTAGCCTAAGCTTAAGGGTGCCCTATCCTAAGACTATTGTGCCCTAGCCTAAGCCTATGGGTCCCCTACCCTAAGGCTAGGGTGCCCTAGCCTTAGGCTAGAGGAGCCTAAGCCTAGGGGTGCCCTAGCCTAAGCCTAGGGGTGCCCTAGCCTAAGTCAAGGGGTGCCCTAGCCTAAACCTAGGTGTACACTAGCCTTAGGCTAGGGGAGTCCTCGCCTTAGCCGAAGCCTTGGGGTGCCCTAGCCTAAGCCTAGGGGTGCCCTAGCCTAAGGCTAGGGGTGCCCTAGCCTTAGTCTAGTGGAGCCCTAGCCTTAGCCTAAGCTTAGGGGTGCCCTATCCTAAGACTATTGTGTCCTAGCCTAAGCCTATGGGTCCCCTAGCCTAAGTCTAGAGGAGCCCTAGCCTTAGCCTAAGCCTAGGGGTGCCCTAGCCTAAGCCTAGGGGTGCCCTAGCCTAAGTCAAGGGGTGCCCAATCTAAGCCTAGGTGTACCCTAGCCTTAGGCTAGGGGAGTCCTCGCCTTAGCCGAAGCCTTGGGGTGCCCTAGCCTAAGCCTAGGGGTGCCCTAGCCTAAGCCTAGGTGTGGCCTAGCCCAAGCCTAGGGGTGCCCTAGCCCAAGCCTAGGGATGCCCTAGCGTTAGGCTAGAGGAGCCCTAGCCTTACCCTAAGCCTAGGGGTGCCCTAGCCTAAGTCTAGGGGTCCCCTAGCATAAGCCTAGAGGTGCCCTAGCCTAAGTCTAGGGGTGCCCTAGCCTAAGCCTAGGGGTACCCTAGCCTAAGCCTAGGGATGCCCTAGCCTTAGCCTAAACCTAGGGGGCCCTAGCCTTAGCCTAAGCCTAGGGGTGCCCTAGCCTAAGTCTAGGGGTGCCTAGCCTAAGCATAGGGGTGCCCTATCCTAAGCCTAGGGGTTCCCTACCTAAGCTTAGGGGTGCCCTAGCCTAAGCCTACGGGTGCCCTAGCCTAAGCCTAGGGGTTTCCTAGCCTTAGGCTAGGGAAGCCCTAGACTTAGCCTAAGCCTAGGGCTGCCCTAGCCTAAGCCTAGGGGTGCCCTAGCCTAGGCCTAGGGGTGCCCTAGCCTAAGCCTAGGGGTGCCCTAGCCTAAGCCTTGGGGTGCCCTAGCCTAAGCCTAGGGGTGCCCTATCCTAAGCCTAGGGGTGCCCTAGCCTTAGGCTAGGGGAGCCCTAACCTTAGCCTAAGCCTAGGGGTGCCCTAGCCTAAGCCTAGGGGTGCCCTAGCCTAAGCCTACGGGTGTCCTAGCCTAAGCCTAGGGGTGCCCTAGCCTAAGCCTAGGGGTGCCCTAGCCTTAGGCTAGGGGAGCCCTAGCCTTAGCCTAAGCCTTGGGGCGCCCTAGCCTAAACCTAGGGGTTCCCTAGCCTTAGGGTAGGGGAGCCCTAGCCTTAGCCTAAGCCTAGGGGTGCCCTAGCCTAAGCCTAGAGGTGCCCTAGCCTAAGTCTAGGGGTGCCCTAGCCTAAGCCTACGGTAACCTAGCCTTAGGCTAGAGGAGCCCTAGCTTTAGCCTAAGCCTAGGGGTGCCCTAGCCTAAGCCTAGAGGTGCCCTAGCCTAAGTCTAGGGGTGCCCTAGCCTAAGCCTAGGGGTACCCTAGCCTAAGCCTACGGATGCCCTAGCCTTAGCCTAAACCTAGGGGGCCCTAGCCTAAGCCTAGGGGTGCCCTAACCTAAGCCTAGGGTTGCCCTAGCCTAAGCCTAGGGGTGCCCTAGCGTGAGGCTAGGGGTGCCCTAGCCTTAGTCCAGTGGAGCCCTAGCCTTAGCCTAAGCCTAGGGGTGCCCTATCCTAAGACATGGGGTGCCGTAGCCTAAGCCTAGGGGTGCCCTAGCCTAAGCCTAGGGTTGCCCTACCCTAAGCCTAGGGGTGCCCTAGTCTTAGGCTAGGGGAGCCCTAGCCTTATCCTAAGCCTAGGGATGCCCTAGACTAAGCCTAGAGGTGCCCTGCCCTAAGCCTAGGGTTGCCTTAGCCTTAGGCTAGGGGAGCCCTAGCCTTAGCCAAAGCCTTGGTGCGCCCTAGCCTAAACCTAGGGGTTCCCTAGCATAAGCCTAAGGGTGAGCTAGCCTAAGCCTAGGGGTGCCCTAGGCTAAGGCAAGGGGTGCCTTAGCCTTAGTCTAGTGGAGCCCTAGCCTTAGCCTAAGCTTAGGGGTGCCCTATCCTAAGCCTAGGGGTGCCCTATCCTAAGGCTAGGGGTGCCCTAGCCATAGGCTAGGGGAGCCCTAGCCTTATTCGAAGCCTAGGGGTGCCCTAGCCCAAGCCTAGGGATGCCCTATCGTTAGGCTAGAGGAGCCCTAGCCTTAGCTTAAGCCTAGGGGTGACCTAGCCTAAGCCTAGGGGTACCCTAGCCTAAGTCTAGGGGTGCCCTAGCCAAAGCCTAGGTGTAACCTAGCCTTAGGCTAGGGGAGTCCTCGCCTGAGACGAAGCCTTGGGGTGCCCTAGCCTAAGCCTAGGGGTGCCCTAGCCCAAGCCTAGGGATGCCCTAGAGTTAGGCTAGAGGTGCCCTAGCCTTACCCTAAGTCTAGAGGTGCCCTAGCCTAAGTCTAGGGGTGCCCAAGACTAAGTCTAGGGGTGCCCTAGCCAAAGCCTAGGTGTAACCTAGCCTTAGGCTAGGGGAGTCCTCGCCTGAGCCGAAGCCTAGGGGTGCCCTAGCCTAAGCCTAGGGGTGCCCTAGCCGAAGCCTAGGGATGCCCTAGCGTTAGGCTAGAGGAGCCCTGGCCTTACCCTAAGCCTAGGGGTGGCCCAGCGTAAGCCTAGGGGTGCCCTAGCCTAAGTCTAGGGGTGCCTAGCCTAAGAATAGGGGTGCCCTAACCTAAGCCTAGGGGTTCCCTACCTAAGCCTAGTGGTTCCCTAGCCTAGGACTACGGGTGCCCTAGCCTAAGTCTAGGGGTGCCCTAGCCTTAGGCTAGGGGAGCCCTAGCCTTAGCCTAAACCTAGGGGTGCCCTAGCCTGAGCCTGGGGGTGCCCTAGCGTAAGCATAGGGGTGCCCTAGCCTAAGCCTAGGGTTGCCCTAGCCTAAGCCTAGGGGTGCGCTAGCGTAAGGCTAGGGGTGCCCTAGCCTTAGTCCAGTGGAGCCCTAGCCTTAGCCTAAGCCTAGGGGTGCCCTATCCTAAGCCTAGGGGTGCCCTAGCCTAAGCCTAGGGTTGCCCTACCCTAAGCCTAGGGGTGCCCTAGTCTTAGGCTAGGGGTGCCCAAGCCTTAGCCTAAGCCTAGGGGTGCCCTAGCCTAAGCCTAGGGGTGCCCTAGCCTAAGCCTAGGGTTGCCCTAGCCTTAGGCTAGGGGAGCCCTAGCCTTAGCCTAAGCCTTGGGGTGCCCTAGCCTAAACCTAGGGGTTCCCTAGCCTAAGCCTAGGGGTGCCCTAGGCTAAGCCTAGTGGTGCCCTAGCCCAAGCCTAGGCATGCCCTAGTGTTAGGCTAGAGGAGCCCTAGCCTTAGCCTAAGCCTAGGCGTGCCCTAGCCTCAGCCTAGGGGTGCCCTAGCCTAAGTCTAGGGGTGCCCTAGCCTAAGCCTAGGTTTACCCTAGCCTTAGGCTAGGGGAGTCCTCGCCTTAGCCGAAGCCTAGGGGTGCCCTAGCCTAAGCCTAGGGGTGCCCTAGCCTAAGCCTAGGGGTGCCCTAGCCCAAGCCTAGGGATGCCCTAGCGTTAGGTTAGAGGAGCCCTAGCCTTACCCACGCCTAGGGGTGCCCTAGCCTAAGCCTAGGGGTGCCCTAGCTTAAGCCTAGGGGTACCCTAGCCTTAGGCTAGGGGAGCCCTAGCCTTAACCTAAGCCTAGGGGTGCCCCAGCCTAAGCCTAGGGGTGCCCTAGCCTAAGTCTACGGGTGCCTAGCCTAAGCATTGGGGTGCCCTAGCCTAAGTCCAGGGGTGCCTAGCCTAAGCATAGGGGTACCCTATCCTAAGCCTAGGGGTTCCCTACCTAAGCCAAGGGGTGCCCTAGCCTATGCGTACGGGTGCCCAAGCCTAAGCCTAAGGGTGCCCTAGCCTTAGGCTAGGGAATCCCTAGTCTTAGCCTAAGCCTAGGGGTGCCCTAGCCTAAGCCTAGGGCTGCCCTAGCCTAAGCCTAGGGGTGCCCTAGCCTAAGGCTAGGGGTGCACTAGCATTAGGCTAGGGGAGCCCTAGTCTTAGTCTAAGCCTAGGGGTGCCTTAGCCTAAGCCTAGGGGTGCCGTAGCCCAAGCCTAGGGATGCCGTAGCGTTAGGCTAGAGGAGCCCTAGCCTGAGCCTAAGCCTAGGGGTGCCCTAGCCTAAGCCTAGGGGTGCCCTAGCCTATGTCTAGGGGTGCCCTTGCCTAAGCTTAGGGGTACCCTAGCCTTAGGCTAGGGGAGTCCTCGCCTTAGCCGAAGCTTTGGGGTGCCCTAGCCTAAGCCTAGGGGTGCCCTAGCGTAAGCCTATGGGTGCCCTAGCCCAAGCCTAGGGATGCCCTAGCGTTATGCTAGAGGAGCCCTAGCCTTAGCCTAAGCCTAGGTGTGCCCTAGCCTAAGTCTAGGGGTGCCCTAGCCTAAGCCTAGGGGTACCCTAGCTTTTGGCTAGGGGAGCCCTAGCCTTAGCTTAAGCCTAGGGGTGCCCTAGCCTAAGCCTAGGGGTGCCCTAGCATAAGCCTAGGTTTGCCCTAGCCTAAGCCTAGGGGTGCCCTAGCCTAAGGCTAGGGGTGCCCTAGCCTTAGTCTAGTGGAGCCCTCGCCCTAGCCAAAGCCTAGGGGTGCCCTATCCTAAGCCATGGGGTGCCCTAGCCTAAATCTAGGTGTGGCCTAGCCTAAGCCTAGGGTTGTCCTAGCCTAAGCCTAGGGGTGCCCTAGCCTTAGGCTAGGGGAGCCCTAGCCTTAGCCTAAGCCTAGGGGTGCCCTAGCCTAAGCCTAGGGGTGCCCTAGCCTAAGCCTACGGGTGTCCTAGCCTAAGCCTAGGGGTTGCCTAGCCTAAGCCTAGGGGTTGCCTAGCCTAAGCCTAGGGGTGCCCTAGCCTTAGGCTAGGGGAGCCCTAGCCTTAGTTTAGTGGAGGCCTAGCGTTAACCTAAGCTTAGGGGTGCCCTATTCTAAGCCTAGGGGTGCCCTAGCCTAAGCCTAGGGGTGCCCTAGCCTTAGGCTAGTGGAGCCCTAGACATAGTCTAAGCCAAGGGGTGCCCTAGCCCAAGCCTAGGGATGCCTATCGTTAGGCTAGAGGAGCCCTAGCTTAGCCTAAGCCTAGGGGTGCCCTAGCCTAAGCCTAGGGGTGCCCTAGCCCAAGCCTAGGGGTGCCCTACCTAAGCCTAGGGGTGCCCTACCCTAAGCCTACGGTTTCCCTAGCCTAAGCCTAGGGTTGCCCTAGCCTTAGTCTAGTGGAGCCCTAGCCTTAGCCTAAGCTTAGGGGTGCCCTATCCTAAGACTATTGTGCCCTAGCCTAAGCCTATGGGTCCCCTACCCTAAGGCTAGGGTGCCCTAGCCTTAGGCTAGAGGAGCCTAAGCCTAGGGGTGCCCTAGCCTAAGCCTAGGGGTGCCCTAGCCTAAGTCAAGGGGTGCCCTAGCCTAAACTTAGGTGTACACTAGCCTTAGGCTAGGGGAGTCCTCGCCTTAGCCGAAGCCTTGGGGTGCCCTAGCCTAAGCCTAGGGGTGCCTAGCCTAAGGCTAGGGGTGCCCTAGATTTAGTTTAGTGGAGCCCTCGCCCTAGTCGAAGCCTAGGGGTGCCCTATCCTAAGCCATGGGGTGCCCTAGCCTAAGCCTAGGTGTGGCCTAGCCTAAGCCTAGGGTTGCCCTAGCCTAAGCCTAGGGGTGCCCTAGCCTAAGCCTAGGGGTGCCCTAGCCTAAGCCTATGGGTGTCCTAGAAGAAGCCTTGGGGTGCCCTAGCCTAAGCCTAGGGGTGCCCTAGCCTTAGGCTAGGGGAGACCTAGCCTTAGCCTAAGCCTTGGGGCGCCCTAGCCTAAACCTAGGGGTTCCCTAGCCTAAACCTAAGGGTGACCTAGCCTAAGCCTAGGGGTGCCCTAGGCTAAGGCTAGGGGTATCCTAGCCTTAGTTTAGTGGAGCCCTAGCCTTAGCCTAAGCTTAGGGGTGCCCTATGCTAAGCCTAGGGGTTCCCTAGCCTTAGGCTAGGGGAGCCCTAGCCTTAGTCTAAGCCTAGGGGTGCTCTAGCCTAAGCTTATGGGTGTCCTAGAATAAGCCTAGGGGTGCCCTAGCCTAAGCCTAGGGGTGCCCTAGCCTTAGGCTAGGGGAGACCTAGCCTTAGCCTAAGCCTTGTGGCGCCCTAGCCTAAACCTAGGGGTTCCCTAGCCTAAACCTAAGGGTGACCTAGCCTAAGCCTAGGGGTGCCCTAGGCTAAGGCTAGGGGTGCCTTAGCCTTAGTTTAGTGGAGCCCTAGCCTTAGTCTAAGCCTAGGGGTGCCCTAGCCTAAGCCTAGGGGTGCCCTAGCCTTAGGCTAGGGGAGACCTAGCGTTAGCCTAAGCCTAGGGGTGCCCTAACCTAAGCCTAGGGGTGCCCTAGCCCAAGCCTAGGGTTGCCCTACCCTAAGCCTAGGGTTTCCCTAGCCTAAGCCTAGGGGTGCCCCAGCCTTAATCTAGTGGAGCCCTACCCTTCCCTAAGCTTAGGGGTGCCCTATCCTAAGACTATTGTGCCCTAGCCTAAGCCTATGGGTCCCCTAGCCTAAGGCTAGGGGTGCCCTAGCCTTAGTCTAGTGGAGCCCTAGCCTTAGCCTAAGCTTAGGGGTGCCCTATCCTAAGACTATTGTGTCCTAGCCTAAGCCTATGGGTCCCCTAGCCTAAGTCTAGAGGAGCCCTAGCCTTAGCCTAAGCCTAGGGGTGCCCTAGCCTAAGCCTAGGGGTGCCCTAGCCTATGTCAAGGGGTGCCCAATCTAAGCCTAGGTGTACCCTAGCCTTAGGCTAGGGGAGTCCTCGCCTTAGCCGAAGCCTTGGGGTGCCCTAGCCTAAGCCTAGGGGTGCCCTAGCCTAAGCCTAGGTGTGGCCTAGCCCAAGCCTAGGGGTGCCCTAGCCCAAGCCTAGGGATGCCCTAGCGTTAGGCTAGAGGAGCCCTAGCCTTACCCTAAGCCTAGGGGTGCCCTAGCCTAAGTCTAGGGGTCCCCTAGCATAAGCCTAGAGGTGCCCTAGCCTAAGTCTAGGGGTGCCCTAGCCTAAGCCTAGGGGTACCCTAGCCTAAGCCTAGGGATGCCCTAGCCTTAGCCTAAACCTAGGGGGCCCTAGCCTTAGCCTAAGCCTAGGGGTGCCCTAGCCTAAGTCTAGGGGTGCCTAGCCTAAGCATAGGGGTGCCCTATCCTAAGCCTAGGGGTTCCCTACCTAAGCTTAGGGGTGCCCTAGCCTAAGCCTACGGGTGCCCTAGCCTAAGCCTAGGGGTTTCCTAGCCTTAGGCTAGGGAAGCCCTAGACTTAGCCTAAGCCTAGGGCTGCCCTAGCCTAAGCCTAGGGGTGCCCTAGCCTAGGCCTAGGGGTGCCCTAGCCTAAGCCTAGGGGTGCCCTAGCCTAAGCTTTGGGGTGCCCTAGCCTAAGCCTAGGGGTGCCCTATCCTAAGCCTAGGGGTGCCCTAGCCTTAGGCTAGGGGAGCCCTAACCTTAGCCTAAGCCTAGGGGTGCCCTAGCCTAAGCCTAGGGGTGCCCTAGCCTAAGCCTACGGGTGTCCTAGCCTAAGCCTAGGGGTGCCCTAGCCTAAGCCTAGGGGTGCCCTAGCCTAAGCCTAGGGGTGCCCTAGCCTAAGCCTACGGGTGTCCTAGCCTAAGCCTAGGGGTGCCCTAGCCTAAGCCTTGGGGCGCCCTAGCCTAAACCTAGGGGTTCCCTAGCCTTAGGGTAGGGGAGCCCTAGCCTTAGCCTAAGCCTAGGGGTGCCCTAGCCTAAGCCTAGAGGTGCCCTAGCCTAAGTCTAGGGGTGCCCTAGCCTAAGCCTAGGGGTACCCTAGCCTAAGCCTACGGATGCCCTAGCCTTAGCCTAAACCTAGGGGGCCCTAGCCTAAGCCTAGGGGTGCCCTAGCCTAAGCCTAGGGTTGCCCTAGCCTAAGCCTAGGGGTGCCCTAGCGTGAGGCTAGGGGTGCCCTAGCCTTAGTCCAGTGGAGCCCTAGCCTAAGCCTAAGCCTAGGGGTGCCCTATCCTAAGACATGGGGTGCCGTAGCCTAAGCCTAGGGGTGCCCTAGCCTAAGCCTAGGGTTGCCCTACCCTAAGCCTAGGGGTGCCCTAGTCTTAGGCTAGGGGAGCCCTAGCTTTATCCTAAGCCTAGGGATGCCCTAGACTAAGCCTAGAGGTGCCCTGCCTTAAGCCTAGGGTTGCCTTAGCCTTAGGCTAGGGGAGCCCTAGCCTTAGCCAAAGCCTTGGTGCGCCCTAGCCTAAACCTAGGGGTTCCCTAGCATAAGCCTAAGGGTGAGCTAGCCTAAGCCTAGGGGTGCCCTAGGCTAAGGCAAGGGGTGCCTTAGCCTTAGTCTAGTGGAGCCCTAGCCTTAGCCTAAGCTTAGGGGTGCCCTATCCTAAGCCTAGGGGTGCCCTATCCTAAGGCTAGGGGTGCCCTAGCCATAGGCTACGGGAGCCCTAGCCTTAGTCGAAGCCTAGGGGTGCCCAAGCCCAAGCCTAGGGATGCCCTATCGTTAGGCTAGAGGAGCCCTAGCCTTAGCTTAAGCCTAGGGGTGACCTAGCCTAAGCCTAGGGGTACCCTAGCCTAAGTCTAGGGGTGCCCTAGCCAAAGCCTAGGTGTAACCTAGCCTTAGGCTAGGGGAGTCCTCGCCTGAGACGAAGCCTTGGGGTGCCCTAGCCTAAGCCTAGGGGTGCCCTAGCCCAAGCCTAGGGATGCCCTAGAGTTAGGCTAGAGGTGCCCTAGCCTTACCCTAAGTCTAGAGGTGCCCTAGCCTAAGTCTAGGGGTGCCCAAGAATAAGTCTAGGGGTGCCCTAGCCAAAGCCTAGGTGTAACCTAGCCTTAGGCTAGGGGAGTCCTCGCCTGAGCCGAAGCCTAGGGGTGCCCTAGCCTAAGCCTAGGGGTGCCCTAGCCGAAGCCTAGGGATGCCCTAGCGTTAGGCTAGAGGAGCCCTGGCCTTACCCTAAGCCTAGGGGTGGCCCAGCGTAAGCCTAGGGGTGCCCTAGCCTAAGTCTAGGGGTGCCTAGCCTAAGAATAGGGGTGCCCTAACCTAAGCCTAGGGGTTCCCTACCTAAGCCTAGTGGTTCCCTAGCCTAGGACTACGGGTGCCCTAGCCTAAGTCTAGGGGTGCCCTAGCCTTAGGCTAGGGGAGCCCTAGCCTTAGCCTAAACCTAGGGGTGCCCTAGCCTGAGCCTGGGGGTGCCCTAGCGTAAGCATAGGGGTGCCCTAGCCTAAGCCTAGGGTTGCCCTAGCCTAAGCCTAGGGGTGCGCTAGCGTAAGGCTAGGGGTGCCCTAGCCTTAGTCCAGTGGAGCCCTAGCCTTAGCCTAAGCCTAGGGGTGCCCTATCCTAAGCCTAGGGGTGCCCTAGCCTAAGCCTAGGGTTGCCCTACCCTAAGCCTAGGGGTGCCCTAGTCTTAGGCTAGGGGTGCCCAAGCCTTAGCCTAAGCCTAGGGGTGCCCTAGCCTAAGCCTAGGGGTGCCCTAGCCTAAGCCTAGGGTTGCCCTAGCCTTAGGCTAGGGGAGCCCTAGCCTTAGCCTAAGCCTTGGGGTGCCCTAGCCTAAACCTAGGGGTTCCCTAGCCTAAGCCTAGGGGTGCCCTAGGCTAAGCCTAGTGGTGCCCTAGCCCAAGCCTAGGCATGCCCTAGTGTTAGGCTAGAGGAGCCCTAGCCTTAGCCTAAGCCTAGGCGTGCCCTAGCCTCAGCCTAGGGGTGCCCTAGCCTAAGTCTAGGGGTGCCCTAGCCTAAGCCTAGGTTTACCCTAGCCTTAGGCTAGGGGAGTCCTCGCCTTAGCCGAAGCCTAGGGGTGCCCTAGCCTAAGCCTAGGGGTGCCCTAGCCTAAGCCTAGGGGTGCCCTAGCCCAAGCCTAGGGATGCCCTAGCGTTAGGTTAGAGGAGCCCTAGCCTTACCCACGCCTAGGGGTGCCCTAGCCTAAGCCTAGGGGTGCCCTAGCTTAAGCCTAGGGGTACCCTAGCCTTAGGCTAGGGGAGCCCTAGCCTTAACCTAAGCCTAGGGGTGCCCCAGCCTAAGCCTAGGGGTGCCCTAGCCTAAGTCTACGGGTGCCTAGCCTAAGCATTGGGGTGCCCTAGCCTAAGTCCAGGGGTGCCTAGCCTAAGCATAGGGGTACCCTATCCTAAGCCTAGGGGTTCCCTACCTAAGCCAAGGGGTGCCCTAGCCTATGCGTACGGGTGCCCAAGCCTAAGCCTAAGGGTGCCCTAGCCTTAGGCTAGGGAAGCCCTAGTCTTAGCCTAAGCCTAGGGGTGCCCTAGCCTAAGCCTAGGGCTGCCCTAGCCTAAGCCTAGGGGTGCCCTAGCCTAAGGCTATGGGTGCACTAGCATTAGGCTAGGGGAGCCCTAGTCTTAGTCTAAGCCTAGGGGTGCCTTAGCCTAAGCCTAGGGGTGCCGTAGCCCAAGCCTAGGGATGCCGTAGCGTTAGGCTAGAGGAGCCCTAGCCTGAGCCTAAGCCTTGGGGTGCCCTAGCCTAAGCCTAGGGGTGCCCTAGCCTATGTCTAGGGGTGCCCTTGCCTAAGCTTAGGGGTACCCTAGCCTTAGGCTAGGGGAGTCCTCGCCTTAGCCGAAGCTTTGGGGTGCCCTAGCCTAAGCCTAGGGGTGCCCTAGCGTAAGCCTATGGGTGCCCTAGCCCAAGCCTAGGGATGCCCTAGCGTTATGCTAGAGGAGCCCTAGCCTTAGCCTAAGCCTAGGTGTGCCCTAGCCTAAGTCTAGGGGTGCCCTAGCCTAAGCCTAGGGGTACCCTAGCTTTTGGCTAGGGGAGCCCTAGCCTTAGCTTAAGCCTAGGGGTGCCCTAGCCTAAGCCTAGGGGTGCCCTAGCATAAGCCTAGGTTTGCCCTAGCCTAAGCCTAGGGGTGCCCTAGCCTAAGGCTAGGGGTGCCCTAGCCTTAGTCTAGTGGAGCCCTCGCCCTAGCCAAAGCCTAGGGGTGCCCTATCCTAAGCCATGGGGTGCCCTAGCCTAAATCTAGGTGTGGCCTAGCCTAAGCCTAGGGTTGTCCTAGCCTAAGCCTAGGGGTGCCCTAGCCTTAGGCTAGGGGAGCCCTAGCCTTAGCCTAAGCCTAGGGGTGCCCTAGCCTAAGCCTAGGGGTGCCCTAGCCTAAGCCTACGGGTGTCCTAGCCTAAGCCTAGGGGTTGCCTAGCCTAAGCCTAGGGGTTGCCTAGCCTAAGCCTAGGGGTGCCCTAGCCTTAAGCTAGGGGAGCCCTAGCCTTAGTTTAGTGGAGGCCTAGCGTTAACCTAAGCTTAGGGGTGCCCTATTCTAAGCCTAGGGGTGCCCTAGCCTAAGCCTAGGGGTGCCCTAGCCTTAGGCTAGTGGAGCCCTAGACTTAGTCTAAGCCAAGGGGTGCCCTAGCCCAAGCCTAGGGATGCCTATCGTTAGGCTAGAGGAGCCCTAGCTTAGCCTAAGCCTAGGGGTGCCCTAGCCTAAGCCTAGGGGTGCCCTAGCCCAAGCCTAGGGGTGCCCTACCTAAGCCTAGGGGTGCCCTACCCTAAGCCTACGGTTTCCCTACCCTAAGCCTAGGGGTGCCCTAGCCTTAGTCTAGTGGAGCCCTAGCCTTAGCCTAAGCTTAGGGGTGCCCTATCCTAAGACTATTGTGCCCTAGCCTAAGCCTATGGGTCCCCTACCCTAAGGCTAGGGTGCCCTAGCCTTAGGCTAGAGGAGCCTAAGCCTAGGGGTGCCCTAGCCTAAGCCTAGGGGTGCCCTAGCCTAAGTCAAGGGGTGCCCTAGCCTAAACTTAGGTGTACACTAGCCTTAGGCTAGGGGAGTCCTCGCCTTAGCCGAAGCCTTGGGGTGCCCTAGCCTAAGCCTAGGGGTGCCTAGCCTAAGGCTAGGGGTGCCCTAGATTTAGTTTAGTGGAGCCCTCTCCCTAGTCGAAGCCTAGGGGTGCCCTATCCTAAGCCATGGGGTGCCCTAGCCTAAGCCTAGGTGTGGCGTAGCCTAAGCCTAGGGTTGCCCTAGCCTAAGCCTAGGGGTGCCCTAGCCTAAGCCTAGGGGTGCCCTAGCCTAAGCCTATGGGTGTCCTAGAAGAAGCCTTGGGGTGCCCTAGCCTAAGCCTAGGGGTGCCCTAGCCTTAGGCTAGGGGAGACCTAGCCTTAGCCTAAGCCTTGGGGCGCCCTAGCCTAAACCTAAGGGTGACCTAGCCTAAGCCTAGGGGTGCCCTAGGCTAAGGCTAGGGGTATCCTAGCCTTAGTTTAGTGGAGCCCTAGCCTTAGCCTAAGCTTAGGGGTGCCCTATGCTAAGCCTAGGGGTTCCCTAGCCTTAGGCTAGGGGAGCCCTAGCCTTAGTCTAAGCCTAGGGGTGCTCTAGCCTAAGCTTATGGGTGTCCTAGAATAAGCCTAGGGGTGCCCTAGCCTAAGCCTAGGGGTGCCCTAGCCTTAGGCTAGGGGAGACCTAGCCTTAGCCTAAGCCTTGTGGCGCCCTAGCCTAAACCTAGGGGTTCCCTAGCCTAAACCTAAGGGTGACCTAGCCTAAGCCTAGGGGTGCCCTAGGCTAAGGCTAGGGGTGCCTTAGCCTTAGTTTAGTGGAGCCCTAGCCTTAGTCTAAGCCTAGGGGTGCCCTAGCCTAAGCCTAGGGGTGCCCTAGCCTTAGGCTAGGGGAGACCTAGCGTTAGCCTAAGCCTAGGGGTGCCCTAACCTAAGCCTAGGGGTGCCCTAGCCCAAGCCTAGGGTTGCCCTACCCTAAGCCTAGGGTTTCCCTAGCCTAAGCCTAGGGGTGCCCCAGCCTTAATCTAGTGGAGCCCTACCCTTGCCTAAGCTTAGGGGTGCCCTATCCTAAGACTATTGTGCCCTAGCCTAAGCCTATGGGTCCCCTAGCCTAAGGCTAGGGGTGCCCTAGCCTTAGTCTAGTGGAGCCCTAGCCTTAGCCTAAGCTTAGGGGTGCCCTATCCTAAGACTATTGTGTCCTAGCCTAAGCCTATGGGTCCCCTAGCCTAAGTCTAGAGGAGCCCTAGCCTTAGCCTAAGCCTAGGGGTGCCCTAGCCTAAGCCTAGGGGTGCCCTAGACTATGTCAAGGGGTGCCCAATCTAAGCCTAGGTGTACCCTAGCCTTAGGCTAGGGGAGTCCTCGCCTTAGCCGAAGCCTTGGGGTGCCCTAGCCTAAGCCTAGGGGTGCCCTAGCCTAAGCCTAGGTGTGGCCTAGCCCAAGCCTAGGGGTGCCCTAGCCCAAGCCTAGGGATGCCCTAGCGTTAGGCTAGAGGAGCCCTAGCCTTACCCTAAGCCTAGGGGTGCCCTAGCCTAAGTCTAGGGGTCCCCTAGCATAAGCCTAGAGGTGCCCTAGCCTAAGTCTAGGGGTGCCCTAGCCTAAGCCTAGGGGTACCCTAGCCTAAGCCTAGGGATGCCCTAGCCTTAGCCTAAACCTAGGGGGCCCTAGCCTTAGCCTAAGCCTAGGGGTGCCCTAGCCTAAGTCTAGGGGTGCCTAGCCTAAGCATAGGGGTGCCCTATCCTAAGCCTAGGGGTTCCCTACCTAAGCTTAGGGGTGCCCTAGCCTAAGCCTACGGGTGCCCTAGCCTAAGCCTAGGGGTTTCCTAGCCTTAGGCTAGGGAAGCCCTAGACTTAGCCTAAGCCTAGGGCTGCCCTAGCCTAAGCCTAGGGGTGCCCTAGCCTAGGCCTAGGGGTGCCCTAGCCTAAGCCTAGGGGTGCCCTAGCCTAAGCCTTGGGGTGCCCTAGCCTAAGCCTAGGGGTGCCCTATCCTAAGCCTAGGGGTGCCCTAGCCTTAGGCTAGGGGAGCCCTAACCTTAGCCTAAGCCTAGGGGTGCCCTAGCCTAAGCCTAGGGGTGCCCTAGCCTAAGCCTACGGGTGTCCTAGCCTAAGCCTAGGGGTGCCCTAGCCTAAGCCTAGGGGTGCCCTAGCCTTAGGCTAGGGGAGCCCTAGCCTTAGCCTAAGCCTTGGGGCGCCCTAGCCTAAACCTAGGGGTTCCCTAGCCTTAGGGTAGGGGAGCCCTAGCCTTAGCCTAAGCCTAGGGGTGCCCTAGCCTAAGCCTAGAGGTGCCCTAGCCTAAGTCTAGGGGTGCCCTAGCCTAAGCCTAGGGGTACCCTAGCCTAAGCCTACGGATGCCCTAGCCTTAGCCTAAACCTAGGGGGCCCTAGCCTAAGCCTAGGGGTGCCCTAGCCTAAGCCTAGGGTTGCCCTAGCCTAAGCCTAGGGGTGCCCTAGCGTGAGGCTAGGGGTGCCCTAGCCTTAGTCCAGTGGAGCCCTAGCCTTAGCCTAAGCCTAGGGGTGCCCTATCCTAAGACATGGGGTGCCGTAGCCTAAGCCTAGGGGTGCCCTAGCCTAAGCCTAGGGTTGCCCTACCCTAAGCCTAGGGGTGCCCTAGTCTTAGGCTAGGGGAGCCCTAGCCTTATCCTAAGCCTAGGGATGCCCTAGACTAAGCCTAGAGGTGCCCTGCCCTAAGCCTAGGGTTGCCTTAGCCTTAGGCTAGGGGAGCCCTAGCCTTAGCCAAAGCCTTGGTGCGCCCTAGCCTAAACCTAGGGGTTCCCTAGCATAAGCCTAAGGGTGAGCTAGCCTAAGCCTAGGGGTGTCCTAGGCTAAGGCAAGGGGTGCCCTAGCCTTAGTCTAGTGGAGCCCTAGCCTTAGCCTAAGCTTAGGGGTGCCCTATCCTAAGCCTAGGGGTGCCCTATCCTAAGGCTAGGGGTGCCCTAGCCATAGGCTAGGGGAGCCCTAGCCTTAGTCGAAGCCTAGGGGTGCCCTAGCCCAAGCCTAGGGATGCCCTAGCGTTAGGCTAGAGGAGCCCTAGCCTTAGCTTAAGCCTAGGGGTGACCTAGCCTAAGCCTAGGGGTGCCTTAGCCTAAGTCTAGGGGTGCCCTAGCCAAAGCCTAGGTGTAACCTAGCCTTAGGCTAGGGGAGTCCTCGCCTGAGCCGAAGCCTTGGGGTGCCCTAGCCTAAGCCTAGGAGTGCCCTAGCCCAAGCCTAGGGATGCCCTAGAGTTAGGCTAGAGGTGCCCTAGCCTTACCTTAAGTCTAGAGGTGCCCTAGCCTAAGTCTAGGGGTGCCCTAGACTAAGTCTAGGGGTGCCCTAGCTTAAGCCTAGGGGTACCCTAGCCTTAGGCTAGGGGAGCCCTAGCCTTAGCCTAATCCTAGGGGTGCCCCAGCCTAAGCCTAGGGGTGCCTTAGCCTAAGTCTAGGGGTGCATAGCCTAAGCATAGGGGTTCCCTACCTAAGCCTAGGGGTGCCCTAGCCCAAGCCTAGGGGTGCCCTAGCCCAAGCCTAGGGATGCCCTAGCTTTAGGCTAGAGGAGCCCTAGCCTTACCCTAAGCCTAGGGGTGCCCTAGCCTATGTCTAGAGGTGCCCTAGCATAAGCCTTGGGGTACCCTAGCCTTAGGCTAGGGGAGCCCTAGCCTTAGCCTAAGCCTAGGGATGCCCCATACTAAGTCTAGGGGTGCCCTAGCCTAAGTCTAGGGGTGTCTAGCCTAAGCCTAGGGGTGCCCTAGCCTAAGCCTAAGGGTGCCCTAGCCTAAGCCTAGGGGTGCCCTAGCCTAAGCCTAGGGGTGCCCTAGCCTAAGCCTTGGGGTGCCCTAGCCTAAGCCTAGGGGTGTTCTAGCCTAAGCCTAGGGGTGCGCTAGCCTAAGCCTAGGGTGCCCTAGCCTTAGGCTAGGGGAGCCCTAGCCTTAGCCTAAGCCTTGGGGCACCCTAGCCTAAACCTAGGGGTTCCCTAGCCTTAGGCTAGGGGAGCCCTAGCCTTAGCCTAAGCCTAGGGGTGCCCTGGACTAAGCCTAGGTGTACCCTAGCCTTAGGCTAGGGGAGTCCTCGCCTTAGCCGAAGCCATGGGGTGCCCCAGTCGAAGCCTAGGGGTGCCCTAGCCTAAGTCTAGGGGTGCCTAGCCTAAGCATAGGGGTTCCCTACCTAAGCCTAGGGGTGCCCTAGCCTAAGCCTACGGGTGACCTAGCCTAATCCTAGGGGTGCCCTAGCCTTAGGCTACGGAAGCCCTAGCCTTAGCCTAAGCCTAGGGGTGCCCTAGCCTAAGCCTAGGGCTGCCCTAGCCTAAGCCTAGGGCTTCCCTAGCCTAAGCCAGTGGTGCCCTATCCTAAGCCTAGGGGTGCCCTAGCCTAAGCCTAGGGGTGCCCTAGCCTAAGCTTAGGGGTGCCCTAGCCTAAGCATAGGGGTGCCCTATCCTAAGCCTAGGGGTGCCCTAGCCTAAGCCTAGCGGTGCCCTAGCCTAAGCCTACCGGTGTCCTAGCCTAAGCCTAGGGGTGCCCTAGCCTAAGCCTAGGGGTGCCCTAGACTTAGGCTAGGGGAGCCCTTGCCTTAGCCTAAGCCTTGGGGCACCCTAGCCTAAACCTAGGGGTTCCCTAGCCTAAGCCTAGGGGTGACCTAGCCTAACCCTAGGGGTGCCCTAGGCTAAGGCTAGGGGTGCCCTAGCCTTAGTCTAGTGGAGCCCCATCCTTAGCCTAAGCTTAGGGGTGCCCTATGCTAAGCCTAGGGTTGCCCAAGCCAAAGCCTAGGGGTGCCCTAGCCCAAGCCTAGGTATGCCTATCGTTAGGCTAGAGGAGCCCTAGATTAGCCTAAGCCTAGGGGTGCCCTAGCCTAAGCCAAGGGGTGCCCTACCCTAAGCCTAGGGTTTCCCTAGCCTAAGCCTAGGGGTGCCCTAGCCTTAGTCTAGTGGAGCCCTAGCCTTAGCCTAAGCTTAGTGGTGCCCTATCCTAAGCCTATTGTGCCCTAGTCTAAGCCTCTGGGTCCCCTAGCCTAAGGGTAGGGGTGCCCAAACCTTAGGCTAGAGGAGCCCTAGCCTTAGCCTAAGCCTAGGGGTGCCCTAGCCTAAACCTAGGGGTGCCCTAGCCTAAGCCTACGGGTGCCCTAGCCTAAGCCTAGGGGTGCCCTAGCCTTAGGCTAGGGAAGCCCTAACCTTAGCCTAAGTCTAAGGGTGCCCTAGCCTAAGCCTAGGACTGCCCTAGCCTAAGCCTAGGGGTGCCCTAGCCTAAGCCTAGGGGTGCCCTAGCCTAAGCCTACGGGTGCCCTAGCCTAAGCCTACGGATGCCCTAGCCTAAGCCTAGGGGTGCCCTAGCCTAAGCCTAGGGGTGCCCTAGCCTAAGCCTAGGGGTGCCCTAGCCCAAGCCTAGGGATGCCGTAGCGTTAGGCTAGAAGAAACCTAGCCTTACCCTAAGCCTAGGGGTGCCCTAGCCTAAGTCTAGGGGTGCCCTAGTATAAGCCTAGGGGTACCCTAGCCTTAGGCTAGGGGAGCCCTAGCCTTAGCCTAAGCCTAGGGGTGCCCCATACTAAGCCTAGGGGTGCCCTAGCCTAAGTCTAGGGGAGCCTAGCCTAAGCATAGGGGTGCCCTAGCCTAAGCCTAGGGGTTCCCTACCTAAGCTTAGGGGTGCCCTAGCCTAAGCCTACGGGTGCCCTAGCCTAAGCCGAGGGGTGCCCTAGCCTAAACCTAGGGCTGCCCTAGCCTAAGCCTAGGGCTTCCCTAGCCTAAACCTAGGGCTGCCCTAGCCTAAGCCTAGGGCTTCCCTAGCCTAAGCCTAGTGGTGCCCTATCCTAAGCCTAGGGGTGCCCTAGCCTAAGCCTAGGGGTGCCCTAGCCTAAGCCTAGGGGTGCCCGAGCCTAAGCATAGGGGTGCCCTATCCTAAGCCTAGGGGTGCCCTAGCCTAAGCCTAGCGGTGCCCTAGCCTAAGCCTACCGGTGTCCTAGCCTAAGCCTAGGGGTGCCCTAGCCTAAGCCTAGGGGTGCCCTAGACTTAGGCTAGGGGAGCCCTTGCCTTAGCCTAAGCCTTGGGGCACCCTAGCCTAAAACTAGGGGTTCCCTAGCCTAAGCCTAGGGGTGACCTAGCCTAACCCTAGGGGTGCCCTAGGCTAAGGCTAGTGGTGCCCTAGCCTTAGTCTAGTGGAGCCCTATCCTTAGCCTAAGCTTAGGGGTGCCCTATGCTAAGCCTAGGGTTGCCCAAGCCGAAGCCTAGGGGTGCCCTAGCCTTAGGCTAGGGGAGCCCTAGCCTTAGTCTAAGACTAGGGGTGCCCTAGCCCAAGCCTAGGTATGCCTATCGTTAGGCTAGAGGAGCCCTAGATTAGCCTAAGCCTAGGGGTGCCCTAGCCTAATCCTAGGGGTGCCCTACCCTAAGCCTAGGGTTTCCCTAGCCTAAGCCTAGGGGTGCCCTAGCCTTAGTCTAGTGGAGCCCTAGCCTTAGCCTAAGCTTAGTGGTGCCCTATCCTAAGCCTATTGTGCCCTAGTCTAAGCCTCTGGGTCCCCTAGCCTAAGGGTAGGGGTGCCCAAACCTTAGGCTAGAGGAGCCCTAGCCTTAGCCTAAGCCTAGGGGTGCCCTAGCCTAAGCCTAGGGGTGCCCTAGCCTAAGCCTACGGGTGCCCTAGCCTAAGCCTAGGGGTGCCCTAGCCTTAGGCTAGGGAAGCCCTAACCTTAGCCTAAGCCTAGGGGTACCCTAGCCTAAGCCTAGGACTGCCCTAAGCCTAGGGGTGCCCTAGCCTAAGCCTAGGGGTGCCCTAGCCCAAGCCTAGGGATGCCGTAGCGTTAGGCTAGAGGAACCCTAGCCTTACCCTAAGCCTAGGGGTGCCCTAGCCTAAGTCTAGGGGTGCCCTAGAATAAGCCTAGGGGTACCCTAGCCTTAGGCTAGGGGAGCCCTAGCCTTAGCCTAAGCCTAGGGGTGCCCCATACTAAGCCTAGGGGTGCCCTAGCCTAAGTCTAGGGGTGCCTAGCCTAAGCATAGGGGTGCCCTATCCTAAGCCTAGGGGTTCCCTACCTAAGCTTAGGGGTGCCCTAGCCTAAGCCTACGGGTGCCCTAGCCTAAGCCTAGGGGTGCCCTAGCCTTAGGCTAGGGAAGCCCTAACCTTAGCCTAAGCCTAGGGGTGCCCTAGCCTAAGCCTAGGACTGCCCTAGCCTAAACCTAGGGCTGCCCTAGCCTAAGCCTAGGGGTGCCCTAGCCTAAGCCTAGGGGTGCCCTAGCCTAAGCCTAGGGGTGCCCTAGCCTAAGCCTAGGGGTGCCCTATCCTAAGCCTAGGGGTGCCCTAGCCTTAGGCTAGGGGAGCCCTAACATTAGCCTAAGCCTAGGGGTGCCCTAGCCTAAGCCTAGGGGTGCCCTAGCCTAAGCCTACGGGTGTCCTAGCCTAAGCCAAGGGGTGCCCTAGCCTAAGCCTAGGGGTGCCCTAGCCTTAGGCTAGGGGAGCCCTAGCCTTAGCCTAAGCCTAGGGGCGCCCTAGCCTAAACCTAGGGGTTCCCTAGCCTTAGGGTAGGGGAGCCCTAGCCTTAGCCTAAGCCTAGGGGTGCCCTAGCCGAAGCCTAGGGATGCTCTAGCGATAGGCTAGAGGAGCCCTAGCCTTAGCCTAAGCCTAGGGGTGCCCTAGCCTAAGCCTAGTGGTGCCCTAGCCTAAGTATAGGGGTGCCCTAGCCTAAGCCTAGGGTAACCTAGCCTTAGGCTAGAGGAGCCCTAGCTTTAGCCTAAGCCTAGGGGTGCCCTAGCCTAAGCCTAGAGGTGCCTTAGCCTAAGTCTAGGGGTGCCCTAGCCTAAGCCTAGGGGTACCCTAGCCTAAGCCTACGGATGCCCTAGCCTTAGCCTAAACCTAGGGGGCCCTAGCCTAAGCCTAGGGGTGCCCTAGCCTAAGCCTAGGGTTGACCTAGCCTAAGCCTAGGGGTGCCCTAGCGTGAGGCTAGGGGTGCCCTAGCCTTAGTCCAGTGGAGCCCTAGCCTTAGCCTAAGCCTAGGGGTGCCCTATCCTAAGACATGGGGTGCCGTAGCCTAAGCCTAGGGCTGCCCTAGCCTAAGCCTAGGGTTGCCCTACCCTAAGCCTAGAGGTGCCCTAGTCTTAGGCTAGGGGAGCCCTAGCCTTATCCTAAGCCTAGGGATGCCCTGGACTAAGCCTAGGGTTGCCTTAGCCTTAGGCTAGGGGAGGCCTAGCCTTAGCCAAAGCCTTGGTGCGCCCTAGCCTAAACCTAGGGTTTCCCTAGCATAAGCCTAAGGGTGAGCTAGCCTAAGCCTAGGGGTGCCCTAGGCTAAGGCAAGGGGTGACCTAGCCTTAGTCTAGTGGAGCCCTAGCCTTAGCCTAAGCTTAGGGGTGCCCTATCCTAACCCTAGGGGTGCCCTATCCTAAGGCTAGGGGTGCCCTAGCCATAGGCTAGTGGAGCCCTAGCCTTAGTCGAAGCCTAGGGGTGCCCTAGCCCAACCCTAGGGATGCCCTAGCGTTAGGCTAGAGGAGCCCTAGCCTTAGCTTAAGCCTAGGGGTGACCTAGCCTAAGCCTAGGGGTGCCCTAGCCTAAGTCTAGGGGTGCCCTAGCCTAAGCCTAGGTGTAACCTAGCCTTAGGCTAGGGGAGTCCTCGCCTGAACCGAAGCCTTGGGGTGCCCTAGCCTAAGCCTAGGGGTGCCCTAGCCCAAGCCTAGGGATGCCCTAGAGTTAGGCTAGAGGAGCCCTAGCATTACCCTAAGTCTAGAGGTGCCCTAGCCTAAGTCTAGGGGTGCCCTAGACTAAGTCTAGGGGTGCCCTAGCTTAAGCCTAGGGGTACCCTAGCCTTTGGCTAGGGGAGCCCTAGCCTTAGCCTAATCCTAGGGGTGCCCCAGCCTAAGCCTAGGGGTGCCTTACCCTAAGTCTAGGGGTGCATAGCCTAAGCATAGGGGTTCCCTACCTAAGCCTAGGGGTGCCCTAGCCCAAGGCTAGGGGTGCCCTAGCCCAAGCCTAGGGATGCCTTAGCTTTAGGCTAGAGGAGCCCTAGCCTTACCCTAAGCCTAGGGGTGCCCTAGCCTATGTCTAGGGGTGCCCTAGCATAAGCCTAGGGGTGCCCTAGCCTAAGCCTAGGGGTGTTCTAGCCTAAGCCTCGGGGTGCCCTAGCCTAAGCCTAGGGTGCCCTAGCCTTAGTCTAGGGGAGCCCTAGCCTTAGCCTAATCCTTGGGGCACCCTATCCTAAACCTAGGGGTTCCCTAGCCTTAGGCTAGGGGAGCCCTAGCCTTAGCCTAAGCCTAGGGGTGCCCTGGCCTAAGCCTAGGTGTACCCTAGCCTTAGGCTAGGGGAGTCCTCGCCTTAGCCGAAGCCTTGGGGTGCCCCAGACGAAGCCTAGGGGTGCCCTAGCCTAAGTCAAGGGGTGCCTAGCCTAAGCATAGGGGTTCCCTACCTAAGCCTAGGGGTGCCCTAGCCTAAGCCTACGGGTGACCTAGCCTAATCCTAGGGGTGCCCTAGCCTTAGGCTACGGAAGCCCTAGCCTTAGCCTAAGCCTAGGGGTGCCCTAGCCTAAGCCTAGGGCTGCCCTAGCCTAAGCCTAGGGCTTCCCTAGCCTAAGCCTAGTGGTGCCCTATCCTAAGCCTAGGGGTGCCCTAGCCTAAGCCTAGGGGTGCCCTAGCCTAAGCCTAGGGGTGCCCTAGCCTAAGCATAGGGGTGCCCTATCCTAAGCCTAGGGGTGCCCTAGCCTAAGCCTAGCGGTGCCCTAGCCTAAGCCTACCGGTGTCCTAGCCTAAGCCTAGGGGTGCCCTAGCCTAAGCCTAGGGGTGCCCTAGACTTAGGCTAGGGGAGGCCTTGCCTTAGCCTAAGCCTTGGGGCACCCTAGCCTAAACCTAGGGGTTCCCTAGCCTAAGCCTAGGGGTGACCTAGCCTAACCCTAGGGGTGCCCTAGGCTAAGGCTAGGGGTGCCCTAGCCTTAGTCTAGTGGAGCCCTATCCTTAGCCTAAGCTTAGGGGTGCCCTATGCTAAGCCTAGGGTTGCCCAAGCCGAAGCCTAGCGTGCCCTAGCCCAAGCCTAGGTATGCCTTTCGTTAGGCTAGAGGAGCCCTAGATTAGCCTAAGCCTAGGGGTGCCCCAGCCTAAGCCAAGGGGTGCCCTACCCTAAGCCTAGGGTTTCCCTAGCCTAAGCCTAGGGGTGCCCTAGCCTTAGTCTAGTGGAGCCCTAGCCTTAGCCTAAGCTTAGTGGTGCCCTATCCTAAGCCTATTGTGCCCTAGTCTAAGCCTCTGGGTCCCCTAGCCTAAGGGTAGGGGTGCCCAAACCTTAGGCTAGAGGAGCCCTAGCCTTAGCCTAAGCCTAGGGGTGCCCTAGCCTAAGCCTAGGGGTGCCCTAGCCTAAGCCTACGGGTGCCCTAGCCTAAGCCTAGGGGTGCCCTAGCCTTAGGCTAGGGAAGCCCTAACCTTAGCCTAAGCCTAGGGGTGCCCTAGCCTAAGCCTAGGACTGCCCTAGCCTAAGCCTAGGGGTGCCCTAGCCTAAGCCTAGGGGTGCCCTAGGCTAAGCCTACGGGTGCCTTAGCCTAAGCCTACGGATGCCCTAGCCTAAGCCTAGGGGTGCCCTAGCCTAAGCCTAGGGGTGCCCTAGCCTAAGCCTAGGGGTGCCCTAGCCCAAGCCTAGGGATGCCGTAGCGTTAGGCTAGAGGAAACCTAGCCTTACCCTAAGCCTAGGGGTGCCCTAGCCTAAGTCTAGGGGTGCCCTAGAATAAGCCTAGGGGTACCCTAGCCTTAGGCTAGGGGAGCCCTAGCCTTAGCCTAAGCCTAGGGGTGCCCCATACTAAGCCTAGGGGTGCCCTAGCCTAAGTCTAGGGGTGCCTAGCCTAAGCATAGGGGTGCCCTATCCTAAGCCTAGGGGTTCCCTACCTAAGCTTAGGGGTGCCCTAGCCTAAGCCTACGGGTGCCTTAGCCTAAGCCGAGGGGTGCCCTAGCCTTAGGCTAGGGAAGCCCTAACCTTAGCCTAAGCCTAGGGGTGCCCTAGCCTAAGCCTAGGACTGCCCTAGCCTAAACCTAGGGCTGCCCTAGCCTAAGCCTAGGGCTTCCCTAGCCTAAGCCTAGTGGTGCCCTATCCTAAGCCTAGGGGTGCCCTAGCCTAAGCCTAGGGGTGCCCTAGCCTAAGCCTAGGGGTGCCCGAGCCTAAGCCTAGCGGTGCCCTAGCCTAAGCCTACCGGTGTCCTAGCCTAAGCCTAGGGGTGCCCTAGCCTAAGCCTAGGGGTGCCCTAGACTTAGGCTAGGGGAGCCCTTGCCTTAGCCTAAGCCTTGGGGCACCCTAGCCTAAATCTAAGGGTTCCCTAGCCTAAGCCTAGGGGTGACCTAGCCTAACCCTAGGGGTGCCCTAGGCTAAGGCTAGGGGTGCCCTAGCCTTAGTCTAGTGGAGCCCTATCCTTAGCCTAAGCTTAGGGGTGCCCTATGCTAAGCCTAGGGTTGCCCAAGCCGAAGCCTAGGGGTGCCCTAGCCTTAGGCTAGGGGAGCCCTAGCCTTAGTCTAAGCCTAGGGGTGCCCTAGCCCAAGCCTAGGTATGCCTATCGTTAGGCTAGAGGAGCCCTAGATTAGCCTAAGTCTAGGGGTGCCCTAGCCTAATCCTAGGGGTGCCCTACCCTAAGCCTAGGGTTTCCCTAGCCTAAGCCTAGGGGTGCCCTAGCCTTAGTCTAGTGGAGCCCTAGCCTTAGCCTAAGCTTAGTGGTGCCCTATCCTAAGCCTATTGTGCCCTAGTCTAAGCCTCTGGGTCCCCTAGCCTAAGGGTAGGGGTGCCCAAACCTTAGGCTAGAGGAGCCCTAGCCTTAGCCTAAGCCTAGGGGTGCCCTAGCCTAAGCCTAGGGGTGCCCTAGCCTAAGCCTACGGGTGCCCTAGCCTAAGCCTAGGGGTGCCCTAGCCTTAGGCTAGGGAAGCCCTAACCTTAGCCTAAGCCTAGGGGTACCCTAGCCTAAGCCTAGGACTGCCCTAAGCCTAGGGGTGCCCTAGCCTAAGCCTAGGGGTGACCTAGCCCAAGCCTAGGGATGCCGTAGCGTTAGGCTAGAGGAACCCTAGCCTTACCCTAAGCCTAGGGGTGCCCTAGCCTAAGTCTAGGGGTGCCCTAGAATAAGCCTAGGGGTGCCCTAGCCTAAGTCTAGGGGTGCCCCATACTAAGACTAGGGGTGCCCTAGCCTAAGTCTAGGGGTGCCTAGCCTAAGCATAGGGGTGCCCTATCCTAAGCCTAGGAGTTCCCTACCTAAGCTTAGGGGTGCCCTAGCCTAAGCCTACGGGTGCCCTAGCCTAAGCCTAGGGGTGCCCTAGCCTTAGGCTAGGGAAGCCCTAACCTTAGCCTCAGCCTAGGGGTGCCCTAGCCTAAGCCTAGGACTGCCCTAGCCTAAACCTAGGGCTGCCCTAGCCTAAGCCTAGGGGTGCCCTAGCCTAAGCCTAGGGGTGCCCTAGCCTAAGCCTAGGGGTGCCCTAGCCTAAGCTTAGGGGTGCCATATCCTAAGCCTAGGGGTGCCCTAGCCTTAGGCTAGGGGAGCCCTAACATTAGCCTAAGCCTAGGGTGCCCTAGCCTAAGCCTAGGGGTGCCCTAGCCTAAGCCTACGGGTGTCCTAGCCTAAGCCTAGGGGTGCCCTAGCCTAAGCCTAGGGGTGCCCTAGCCTTAGGCTAGGGGAGCCCTAGCCTTAGCCTAAGCCTTGGGGCGCCCTAGCCTAAACCTAGGGGTTCCCTAGCCTTAGGGTAGGGGAGCCCTAGCCTTAGCCTAAGCCTAGGGATGCCCTAGCCGAAGCCTAGGGATGCTCTAGCGATAGGCTAGAGGAGCCCTAGCCTTAGCCTAAGCCTAGGGGTGCCCTAGCCTAAGCCTAGTGGTGCCCTAGCCTAAGTCTAGGGGTGCCCTAGCCTAAGCCTAGGGTAACCTAGCCTAAGCCTACGGATGCCCTAGCCTTAGCCTAAACCTAGGGTGCCCTAGCCTAAGCCTAGGGGTGCCCTAGCCTAAGCCTTGGGGTGCCCTAGCGTGAGGCTAGGGGTGCCCTAGCCTTAGTCCAGTGGAGCCCTAGCCTTAGCCTAAGCCTAGGGGTGCCCTATCCGAAGACATGGGGTGCCGCAGCCTAAGCCTAGGGCTGCCCTAGCCTAAGCCTAGGGTTGCCCTACCCTAAGCCTAGAGGTGCCCTAGTCTTAGGCTAGGGGAGCCCTAGCCTTATCCTAAGCCTAGGGATGCCCTGGACTAAGCCTAGGGGTGCCCAGCCCTAAGCCTAGGGTTGCCTTAGCCTTAGGCTAGGGGAGCCCTAGCCTTAGCCAAAGCCTTGGTGCGCCCTAGCCTAAACCTAGGGGTTCCCTAGCATAAGCCTAAGGGTGAGCTAGCCTAAGCCGAGGGGTGCCCTAGGCTAAGGCAAGGGGTGCCCTAGCCTTAGTCTAGTGGAGCCCTAGCCTTAGCCTAAGCTTAGGGGTGCCCTATCCTAAGCCTAGGGGTGCCCTATCCTAAGGCTAGGGGTGCCCTAGCCATAGGCTAGGGGAGCCCTAGCCTTAGTCGAAGCCTAGGGGTGCCCTAGCCCAATCCTAGGGATGCCCTAGCGTTAGGCTAGAGGAGCCCTAGCCTTAGCTTAAGCCTAGGGGTGACCTAGCCTAAGCCTAGGGGTGCCCTAGCCTAAGTCTAGGGGTGCCCTAGCCTAAGCCTAGGTGTAACCTAGCCTTAGGCTAGGGGAGTCCTCGCCTGAGCCGAAGCCTTGGGGTGCCCTAGCCTAAGCCTAGGGGTGCCCTAGCCCAAGCCTAGGGATGCCCTAGAGTTAGGCTAGAGGAGCCCTAGCCTTACCCTAAGTCTAGAGGTGCCTAGCCTAAGTCTAGGGGTGCCCTAGACTAAGTCTAGGGGTGCCCTAGCTTAAGCCTAGGGGTACCCTAGCCTTTGGCTAGGGGAGCCCTAGCCTTAGCCTAATCCTAGGGGTGCCCCAGCCTAAGCCTAGGGGTGCCTTAGCCTAAGTCTAGGGGTGCATAGCCTAAGCATAGTGGTTCCCTACCTAAGCCTAGGGGTGCCCTAGCCCAAGGCTAGGGGTGCCCTAGCCCAAGCCTAGGGATGCCCTAGCTTTAGGCTAGAGGAGCCCTTGCCTTACCCTAAGCCTAGGGGTGCCCTAGCCTATGTCTAGGGGTGCCCTAGCATAAGCCTAGGGGTACCCTAGCCTTAGGCTAGGGGAGCCCTAGCCTTAGCCTAAGCCTAGGGATGCCCCATACTAAGCCTAGGGGTGCCCTAGCCTAAGCTAGGGGTGTCTAGCCTAAGCCTAGGGCTGCCCTAGACTAAGCCTAGGGGTGCCCTAGCCTAAGCCTAGGGTTGCCCTAGCCTAAGCCTAGGGGTGTTCTAGCCTAAGCCTAGGGGTGCCCTAGCCTAAGCATTGGGGTGCCCTAGCCTTAGGCTAGGGGAGCCCTAGGCTTAGCCTAAGCCTTGGGGCACCCTAGCCTAAACCTAGGGGTTCCCTAGCCTTAGGCTAGGGGAGCCCTAGCCTTAGCCTAAGCCTAGGGGTGCCCTGGCCTAAGCCTTAGTGTACCCTAGCCTTAGGCTAGGGGAGTCCTCGCCTTAGCCGAAGCCTTGGGGTGCCCCAGACTAAGCCTAGGGGTGCCCTAGCCTAAGCCTACGGGTGACCAAGCCTAATCCTAGGGGTGCCCTAGCCTTAGGCTACAGAAGCCCTAGCCTTAGCCTAAGCCTAGGGGTGCCCTAGCCTAAGCCTAGGGCTGCCCTAGCCTAAGCCTAGGGCTTCCCTAGCCTAAGCCTAGTGGTGCCCTATCCTAAGCCTAGGGGTGCCCTAGCCTAAGCCTAGGGGTGCCCTAGCCTAAGCCTAGTGGTGCCCTATCCTAAGCATAGGTGTGCCCTATCCTAAGCCTAGGGGTGCCCTAGCCTAAGCCTAGCGGTGCCCTAGCCTAAGCCTACCGGTGTCCTAGCCTAAGCCTAGGGGTGCCCTAGACTTAGGCTAGGGGAGCCCTTGCCTTAGCCTAAGCCTTGGGGCACCCTTGCCTAAACCTAGGGGTTCCCTAGCCTAACCCTAGGGGTGCCCTAGGCTAATGCTAGGGGTGCCCTAGCCTTAGTCTAGTGGAGCCCTATCCTTAGCCTAAGCTTAGGGGTGCCCTATGCTAAGCCTAGGGTTGCCCAAGCCGAAGCCTAGGGGTGCCCTAGCCTTAGGCTAGGGGAGCCCTAGCCTTAGTCTAAGCCTAGGGGTGCCCTAGCCCAAGCCTAGGTATGCCTATCGTTAGGCTAGAGGAGCCCTAGATTAGCCTAAGCCTAGGGGTGCCCTAGCCTAAGCCTAGGGGTGCCCTACCCTAAGCCTAGGGTTTCCCTAGCCTAAGCCTAGGGGTGCCCTAGCCTTAGTCTAGTGGAGCCCTAGCCTTAGCCTAAGCTTAGTGGTGCCCTATCCTAAGCCTATTGTGCCCTAGTCTAAGCCTCTGGGTCCCCTAGCCTAAGGGTAGGGGTGCCCAAACCTTAGGCTAGAGGAGCCCTAGCCTTAGCCTAAGCCTAGGGGTGCCCTAGACTAAGCCTAGGGGTGCCCTAGCCTAAGTCAAGGGGTGCCCTAGCCTAAGCCTAGGGGTGCCCTAGCCTAAGCCTAGTGGTGCCCTAGCCCAAGCCTAGGGATGCCGAAGCGTTAGGGTAGAGGAACCCTAGCCTTACCCTAAGCCTAGGGGTGCCCTAGCCTAAGTCTAGGGGTGCCCTAGAATAAGGCTAGGGGTACCCTAGCCTTAGGCTAGGGGAGCCCTAGCCTTAGCCTAAGCCTAGGGGTGCCCCATACTAAGCCTAGGGGTGCCCTAGCCTAAGTCTAGGGGTGCCTAGCCTAAGCCTAGGGGTGCCCTATCCTAAGCCTAGGGGTTCCCTACCTAAGCTTAGGGGTGCCCTAGCCTAAGCCTACGGGTGCCCTAGCCTAAGCCTAGGGGTGCCCTAGCCTTAGGCTAGGGAAGCCCTAACCTTAGCCTAAGCTTAGGGGTGCCCTAGCCTAAGCCTAGGACTGCCCTAGCCTAAAACTAGGGCTGCCCTAGCCTAAGCCTAGGGGTGCCCTAGCCTAAGCCTAGGGGTGCCCTAGCCTAAGCCTAGGGGTGCCCTAGCCTAAGCCTACGGGTGCCCTAGCCTAAGCCTAGGGGTGCCCTTGCCTAAGCCTTGGTGTGCCCTAGCCTTAGGCTAGGGGAGACCTAGCCTTAGCCTAAGCCTAGGGGTGCCCTAGCCTAAGCCTAGGGGTGCCCTAGCCTAAGCCTAGGGGTGCCCTAGCCTAAGCCTAGGGGTGCCCTAGCCTAAGCCTAGGGGTGCCCTAGCCTAAGCCTAGGGGTGCCCTAGCCTAAGCCTAGGGGTGCCCTAGCCTTAGGCTAGGGGAGCCCTAGCCTTAGCCTAGGCCCTGGGGCGCCCTAGCCTAAACCTAGGGGTTCCCTAGCCTTAGGGTAGGGGAGCCCTAGCCTTAGCCTAAG
Organism: Tenrec ecaudatus; assembly: GCF_050624435.1. Lineage (NCBI taxonomy): Eukaryota > Metazoa > Chordata > Mammalia > Afrosoricida > Tenrecidae > Tenrec > Tenrec ecaudatus. Next base: position 138,594 of record NW_027459490.1, read on the forward strand.
CTTAGGGGTGCCCTAGCCGAAGCCTAGGGATCCCCTAGCGTTAGGCTAGAGGAGCCCTAGCCTTAGCCTAAACCTAGGGGTGTCCTAGCCTAAGCCTAGAGGTGCCCTAGCCTAAGTCTAGGGGTGTCCTAGACTAAGCCTAGGGGTACCCTAGCCTTAGGCTAGAGGAGCCATAGCCTTAGCCTAAGCCTAGGGGTGCCCTAGCCTAAGCCTAAGGGTGCCCTAGCCTAAGCTTAGGGGTCCCCTAGCCTAAGCCTTGGGATGCCCTAGCCTTAGCCTAAACCTAGGGGGCCCTAGCCTTAGCCTAGGGGTGCCCTAGCCTAAGCCTAAGCCTAGGGGTGCCCTAGACTAAGACATGGGTTGCCGTAGCCTAAGCCTAGGGTTGCCCTACCCTAAGCCTAGGGGTGCCCTAGCCTTAGTACAGTGGAGCCCTAGCCTTAGCCTAAGCCTAGGGGTGCCCTAGACTAAGACATGGGGTGCCGTAGCCTAAGCCTAGGGTTGCCCTACCCTAAGCCTAGGGGTGCCCTAGTCTTAGGCTAGGGGAGCCCTAGCCTTAGCCTAAGCCTAGGGGTGCCCTAGCCTAAGCCTAGGGGTGCCCTAGCTTAAGCCTACTGGATTCCTAGCCTAAGCCTAGGGGTGCCCTACCCTAAGCCTAGGATTCCCCTAGCCTTAGGCTAGGGGAGCCCTAGCCTTAGCCAAAATCATGGGGCGCCCTAGCCTAAACCTAGGGGTTCCCTAGCCTAAGCCTAGAGGTGAGCTAGCCTAAGCCTAGGGGTGCCCTAGGCTAAGGCTAGGGGGCCCTAGCCTTAGTCTAGTGGAGCCCTAGCCTTAGCCTAAGCTTAGGGGTGCCCTATCCTAAGCCTAGGGGTGTCCTATCCTAAGGCTAGGGGAGCCCTAGCCTTCGTCTAAGCCTAGGGGTACCCTAGCCCAAGCCTAGGGATGCCGTTGCGTTAGGCTAGAGGAGCCCTAGCCTTAGCCTAAGCCTAGGGGTGCCCTAGCCTAAGCCTAGGGGTACCCTAGCCTAAGCCTAGGGGTGCCCTAGCCTAAGTCTTGGGGTGCCCTAGCCTAAGCCTAGGTGTACCCTAGCCTTAGGCTAGGGGAGTCCTCGCCTTAGCCGAAGCCTTGGGGTGCCCTAGCCTAAGCTTTGGGGTGCCCTAGCCTAAGCCTAGGGGTGCCCTAGCCCAAGCCTAGGGATGCCCTAGCGTTAGGCTAGAAGAGCCCTAGCCTTACCCTAAGCATAGGGTTGCCCTAGCCTAAGCCTAGGGGTGCCCTAGCCTAAGCCTAGGGGTGCCTTAGCCCAAGCCTAGGGATGCCCTAGCGTTAGGCTAGAGGAGCCCTAGCTTAGCCTAAGCCTAGGGGTGCCCTAGCCTAAGCCTAGGGGTGCCCTAGCCTAAGTCTAGGGGTGCCCTACCCTAAGCCTAGGTGTACCCTAGCCTTAGGCTAGGGGAGATCTCGCCTCAGCCGAAGGCTTGGGGTGCCCTAGCCTAAGCCTAGAGGTGCCCTTACCTAAGCCTAGGGGTGCCCTAGCCCAAGCCTAGGGATGCCCTAGCGTTAGGCTAGAGGAGCCCTAGACTTAGCCTAAGCCTAGGGGTGCCCCAGCCTAAGCCTCGGGGTGCCCTAGCCTAAGTCTAGGGGTGCCTAGCCTAAGCATAAGGTTGCCCTAACCTAAGCCTAGGGGTTCCCTACCTAAGCCTAGGGGTGCCCTAGCCTAAGCCTACGGGTGCCCTGGCCTAAGCCTAGGGGTGCCCTAGCCTTAGGCTAGGGAAGCCCTAGCCTTAGCCTAAGCCTAGGGTTGCCCTAGTATAAGCCTAGGGCTGCCCTATCCTAAGCCTAGGGGTGCCCTAGGCTAAGGCTAGGGGGCCCTAGCCTTAGTCTAGTGGAGCCCTAGCCTTAGCCTAAGCTTAGGGGTGCCCTATCCTAAGCCTAGGGGTGTCCTATCCTAAGGCTAGGGGAGCCCTAGCCTTCGTCTAAGCCTAGGGGTACCCTAGCCCAAGCCTAGGGATGCCGTTGCGTTAGGCTAGAGGAGCCCTAGCCTTAGCCTAAGCCTAGGGGTGCCCTAGCCTAAGCCTAGGGGTACCCTAGCCTAAGCCTAGGGGTGCCCTAGCCTAAGTCTTGGGGTGCCCTAGCCTAAGCCTAGGTGTACCCTAGCCTTAGGCTAGGGGAGTCCTCGCCTTAGCCGAAGCCTTGGGGTGCCCTAGCCTAAGCTTTGGGGTGCCCTAGCCTAAGCCTAGGGGTGCCCTAGCCCAAGCCTAGGGATGCCCTAGCGTTAGGCTAGAAGAGCCCTAGCCTTACCCTAAGCATAGGGTTGCCCTAGCCTAAGCCTAGGGGTGCCCTAGCCTAAGCCTAGGGGTGCCTTAGCCCAAGCCTAGGGATGCCCTAGCGTTAGGCTAGAGGAGCCCTAGCTTAGCCTAAGCCTAGGGGTGCCCTAGCCTAAGCCTAGGGGTGCCCTAGCCTAAGTCTAGGGGTGCCCTACCCTAAGCCTAGGTGTACCCTAGCCTTAGGCTAGGGGAGATCTCGCCTCAGCCGAAGGCTTGGGGTGCCCTAGCCTAAGCCTAGAGGTGCCCTTACCTAAGCCTAGGGGTGCCCTAGCCCAAGCCTAGGGATGCCCTAGCGTTAGGCTAGAGGAGCCCTAGACTTAGCCTAAGCCTAGGGGTGCCCCAGCCTAAGCCTCGGGGTGCCCTAGCCTAAGTCTAGGGGTGCCTAGCCTAAGCATAAGGTTGCCCTAACCTAAGCCTAGGGGTTCCCTACCTAAGCCTAGGGGTGCCCTAGCCTAAGCCTACGGGTGCCCTGGCCTAAGCCTAGGGGTGCCCTAGCCTTAGGCTAGGGAAGCCCTAGCCTTAGCCTAAGCCTAGGGTTGCCCTAGTATAAGCCTAGGGCTGCCCTATCCTAAGCCTAGGGGTGCCCTAGCCTAAGCCTAGGGGTGCCCTAGCCCAAGCCTTGGGGTGCTCTATCCTAAGGCTACGGGTGCCCTAGCCTAATCTATGGGGTGCCCTAGCCTAAGGCTAGGGGTGCCCTCGCCTTAGGCTAGGGGAGCCCTAGCCTTAGCCTAAGCCTAGGGGTGCCCTAGCCTAAGATAGGGGTGCCCTAGCCTAAGCCTAGGGGTGCCCTATCCTAAGCCTAGGGGTGCCCTATCCTAAGCCTAGGGGTGCCCTATCCTAAGCCTAGGGGTGCCCTTGCATAAGCCTAGGGGTGCCCTTGCCTAAGCCTAGTGGTGCCCTAGCCTTAGGCTAGCGGAGCCCTAGCCTTAGCCTAAGCCTAGGGGTGCGCTAGCCTAAGCCTAGGGGTGCCCTAGCCTAAGCCTACGGTTGTCCTAGCCTAAGCTTAGGGTTGCCCTAGCCTAAGTCTAGGGGTGTCCTAGCCTAAGCCTAGGGGTACCCTAGCCTTAGGCTATAGGAGCCATAGCCTTAGCCTAAGCCTAGGGGTGCCCTAGCCTAAGCCTAAGGGTGCCCTACCTAAGCCTAGGGGTCCCCTAGCCTAAGCCTAGGTATGCCCTAGCCTTAGCCTAAACCTAGGGGGCCCTAGCCTCAGCCTAGGGGTGCCCTAGCGTAAGCCTAGGGGTGCCCTAGCGTAAGCCTAGGGGTGCCCTACCCTAAGCCTACGGTTGCACTAGCCTAAGCCTAGGGGTGCCCTAGTGTAAGGCTAGGGGTGCCCTAGCCTTAGTACAGTGGAGCACTAGCCGTGGCCTAAGCCTAGGGGTGCCCTAGACTAAGACATGGGGTGCCGTAGCCTAAGCCTAGGGGTGCCCTAGCCTAAGCCTAGGGTTGCCCTACCCTAAGCCTAGGGGTGCCCTAGTCTTAGGCTAGGGGAGCCCTAGCCTTAGCCTAAGCCTAGGGGTACCCTAGCCTAAGCCTAGGGGTGCCCTAGCCTAAGCCTACGGGTTTCCTAGCCTAAGCCTAGGGGTGCCCCACCCTAAGCCTAGGGTTCCCCTAGCCTTAGGCTAGGGGAGCCCTAGCCATAGCCAAAGCCATGGGGCACCCTAGCCTAAACCTAGGGGTTCCCTAGCCTAAGCCTAGAGGTGAGCTAGCCTAAACCTTGGAGTGCCCTAGGCTAAGGCTACGGGTATCCTAGCCTTAGTCTAGTGGAGCCCTAGCCTTACCCTAAGCTTAGGGGTGCCCTAGCCTAAGCCTAAGGGTCCCCTAGCCTTAGCCTAAGCCTAGGGGTGCCCTAGCCTAAGATAGGGGTGCCCTAGCCTAAGCCTAGGGGTGCCCTAACCTAAGCCTAGGGGTGCCCTAGCCCAAGCCTAGGGATGCCCTAGCGTTAGGCTAGAGGAGCCCTAGCCTTAGCCTAAGCCTAGGGGTGCCCTAGCCTAAGCCTAGGGGTGCCCTAGCCAAAGCCTAGTGGTGCCCTAGCCTAAGTCTTGGGGTGCCCTAGCCTAAGCCTAGGTGTACCCTAGCCTTAGGCTAGGGGAGTCCTCGCCTTAGCCGAAGTCTTGGGGTGCCCTAGCCTAAGCCTTGGGGTGCCCTATCCTAAGACTCGGGGTGACCTAGCACAAGCCTAGGGATGCCCTAGCGTTAGGCTACAGGAGCCCTAGCCTTAGCCTAAGCCTAGGGGTGCCCTAGCCTAAGCCTAGGGGTGCCCTAGCCTAAGCCTAGGGGTGCCCTAGCCTAAGATAGGGGTGCCCTAGCCTAAGCCTAGGGGTGCCCTAACCTAAGCCTAGGGGTGCCCTAGCCCAAGCCTAGGGATGCCCTAGCGTTAGGCTAGAGGAGCCCTAGCCTTAGCCTAAGCCTAGGGGTGCCCTAGCCTAAGCCTAGGGGTGCCCTAGCCTAAGCCTAGGGGTGCCCTAGCCTAAGCCTAGGGGTGCCCTAGCCTAGCCTAGGGGTGCCCTAGCCTTAGGCTAGGGGAGCCCTAGCCTTAGTCTAAGCCTAGGGGCGCCCTAGCCTAAGCCTTGGGGTGCCTTAGCCCAAGCCTGGGGATGCCCTAGCGTTAGGCTAGAGGAGCCCTAGCTTAGTCTAAGCTTAGGGGTGCCCTAGCCTAAGCCTAGGGGTGCCCTAGCCTAAGTCTAGGGGTGCCCTAGCCTAAGCCTAGGTGTACCCTAGCCTTAGGCTAGGGGAGACCTAGACATAGCCTAAGCCTAGGGGTGCCCCAGCCTAAGCCTAGGGGCGCCCTAGCCTAAGATAGAGGTGCCCTAGTCTAAGCCTAGGGGTGCCCTAACCTAAGCCTAGGGGTGCCCTAGTCTAAGCCTAAGGGTGCCCTAGCCTTAGACTAGGGGAGCCCTAGCCTTAGCCTAAGCCTAGGGGTGCCCTAGACTAAGCCTAGGGGTGCCCTAGCCTAAGCCTAGGGGTGCCGTAGCTTATGTCAAGGGGTGCCCTAGCCTAAGCCTAGGGGTGCCCTAGCCTAAGCCTAGGGGTGCCCTAGCCCAAGCCTATGGATGCCGTAGCGTTAGTCTAGAGGAACCCTGGCCTTACCCTAAGCCTAGGGGTGCCCTAGCCTAAGTCTAGGGTTGCCTAGCCTAAGCATAGCGGTGCCCTATCCTAAGCCTAGGGGTTCCCTACCTAAGCTTAGGGGTGCCCTAGTCTAAGACTAGGGGTGCCCTAGCCTAAGCCTAGGGGTGCCTTAGCCCAAGCCTAGGTGTACCCTAGCCTTAGGTTAGGGGAGACCTCGCCTCAGCCGAAGGCTTGGGGTGCCCTAGCCTAAGCCTAGGGGTGCCCTAGCCTAAGCCTAGGGGTGCCCTAGCCCAAGCCTAGGGCTGCCCTATCCTAAGCCTCGGGGTGCCCTAGCCTAAGCCTAGGAGTGCTCTATCCTAAGCCTAGGGGTGCCCTAGAATAAGCCTAGGGGTACCCTAGCCTTAGGCTAGGGGAGCCCTAGCCTTAGCCTAAGCCTAGGGGTGCCCCATACTAAGCCTAGGGGTGCCCTAGCCTAAGTCTAGGGGTGCCTAGCCTAAGCCTAGGGGTGCCCTATCCTAAGCCTAGGGGTTCCCTACCTAAGCTTAGGGGTGCCCTAGCCTAAGCCTACGGGTGCCCTAGCCTAAGCCTAGGGGTGCCCTAGCCTTAGGCTAGGGAAGCCCTAACCTTAGCCTAAGCTTAGGGGTGCCCTAGCCTAAGCCTAGGACTGCCCTAGCCTAAACCTAGGGCTGCCCTAGCCTAAGCCTAGGGGTGCCCTAGCCTAAGCCTAGGGGTGCCCTAGCCTAAGCCTAGGGGTGCCCTAGCCTAAGCCTACGGGTGCCCTAGCCTAAGCCTAGGGGTGCCCTTGCCTAAGCCTTGGTGTGCCCTAGCCTTAGGCTAGGGGAGACCTAGCCTTAGCCTAAGCCTAGGGGTGCCCTAGCCTAAGCCTAGGGGTGCCCTAGCCTAAGCCTAGGGGTGCCCTAGCCTAAGCCTAGGGGTGCCCTAGCCTAAGCCTAGGGGTGCCCTAGCCTAAGCCTAGGGGTGCCCTAGCCTAAGCCTAGGGGTGCCCTAGCCTAAGCCTAGGGGTGCCCTAGCCTAAGCCTAGGGGTGCCCTAGCCTAAGCCTAGGGGTGCCCTAGCCTTAGGCTAGGGGAGCCCTAGCCTTAGCCTAGGCCCTGGGGCGCCCTAGCCTAAACCTAGGGGTTCCCTAGCCTTAGGGTAGGGGAGCCCTAGCCTTAGCCTAAGCTTAGGGGTGCCCTAGCCGAAGCCTAGGGATCCCCTAGCGTTAGGCTAGAGGAGCCCTAGCCTTAGCCTAAACCTAGGGGTGTCCTAGCCTAAGCCTAGAGGTGCCCTAGCCTAAGTCTAGGGGTGTCCTAGACTAAGCCTAGGGGTACCCTAGCCTTAGGCTAGAGGAGCCATAGCCTTAGCCTAAGCCTAGGGGTGCCCTAGCCTAAGCCTAAGGGTGCCCTAGCCTAAGCTTAGGGGTCCCCTAGCCTAAGCCTTGGGATGCCCTAGCCTTAGCCTAAACCTAGGGGGCCCTAGCCTTAGCCTAGGGGTGCCCTAGCCTAAGCCTAAGCCTAGGGGTGCCCTAGACTAAGACATGGGTTGCCGTAGCCTAAGCCTAGGGTTGCCCTACCCTAAGCCTAGGGGTGCCCTAGCCTTAGTACAGTGGAGCCCTAGCCTTAGCCTAAGCCTAGGGGTGCCCTAGACTAAGACACGGGGTGCCGTAGCCTAAGCCTAGGGTTGCCCTACCCTAAGCCTAGGGGTGCCCTAGTCTTAGGCTAGGGGAGCCCTAGCCTTAGCCTAAGCCTAGGGGTGCCCTAGCCTAAGCCTAGGGGTGCCCTAGCTTAAGCCTACTGGATTCCTAGCCTAAGCCTAGGGGTGCCCTACCCTAAGCCTAGGATTCCCCTAGCCTTAGGCTAGGGGAGCCCTAGCCTTAGCCAAAATCATGGGGCGCCCTAGCCTAAACCTAGGGGTTCCCTAGCCTAAGCCTAGAGGTGAGCTAGCCTAAGCCTAGGGGTGCCCTAGGCTAAGGCTAGGGGGCCCTAGCCTTAGTCTAGTGGAGCCCTAGCCTTAGCCTAAGCTTAGGGGTGCCCTATCCTAAGCCTAGGGGTGTCCTATCCTAAGGCTAGGGGAGCCCTAGCCTTCGTCTAAGCCTAGGGGTACCCTAGCCCAAGCCTAGGGATGCCGTTGCGTTAGGCTAGAGGAGCCCTAGCCTTAGCCTAAGCCTAGGGGTGCCCTAGCCTAAGCCTAGGGGTACCCTAGCCTAAGCCTAGGGGTGCCCTAGCCTAAGTCTTGGGGTGCCCTAGCCTAAGCCTAGGTGTACCCTAGCCTTAGGCTAGGGGAGTCCTCGCCTTAGCCGAAGCCTTGGGGTGCCCTAGCCTAAGCTTTGGGGTGCCCTAGCCTAAGCCTAGGGGTGCCCTAGCCCAAGCCTAGGGATGCCCTAGCGTTAGGCTAGAAGAGCCCTAGCCTTACCCTAAGCATAGGGTTGCCCTAGCCTAAGCCTAGGGGTGCCCTAGCCTAAGCCTAGGGGTGCCTTAGCCCAAGCCTAGGGATGCCCTAGCGTTAGGCTAGAGGAGCCCTAGCTTAGCCTAAGCCTAGGGGTGCCCTAGCCTAAGCCTAGGGGTGCCCTAGCCTAAGTCTAGGGGTGCCCTACCCTAAGCCTAGGTGTACCCTAGCCTTAGGCTAGGGGAGATCTCGCCTCAGCCGAAGGCTTGGGGTGCCCTAGCCTAAGCCTAGAGGTGCCCTTACCTAAGCCTAGGGGTGCCCTAGCCCAAGCCTAGGGATGCCCTAGCGTTAGGCTAGAGGAGCCCTAGACTTAGCCTAAGCCTAGGGGTGCCCCAGCCTAAGCCTCGGGGTGCCCAAGCCTAAGTCTAGGGGTGCCTAGCCTAAGCATAAGGTTGCCCTAACCTAAGCCTAGGGGTTCCCTACCTAAGCCTAGGGGTGCCCTAGCCTAAGCCTACGGGTGCCCTGGCCTAAGCCTAGGGGTGCCCTAGCCTTAGGCTAGGGAAGCCCTAGCCTTAGCCTAAGCCTAGGGTTGCCCTAGTATAAGCCTAGGGCTGCCCTATCCTAAGCCTAGGGGTGCCCTAGCCTAAGCCTAGGGGTGCCCTAGCCCAAGCCTTGGGGTGCTCTATCCTAAGGCTACGGGTGCCCTAGCCTAATCTATGGGGTGCCCTAGCCTAAGGCTAGGGGTGCCCTCGCCTTAGGCTAGGGGAGCCCTAGCCTTAGCCTAAGCCTAGGGGTGCCCTAGCCTAAGATAGGGGTGCCCTAGCCTAAGCCTAGGGGTGCCCTATCCTAAGCCTAGGGGTGCCCTATCCTAAGCCTAGGGGTGCCCTATCCTAAGCCTAGGGGTGCCCTTGCATAAGCCTAGGGGTGCCCTTGCCTAAGCCTAGTGGTGCCCTAGCCTTAGGCTAGCGGAGCCCTAGCCTTAGCCTAAGCCTAGGGGTGCGCTAGCCTAAGCCTAGGGGTGCCCTAGCCTAAGCCTACGGTTGTCCTAGCCTAAGCTTAGAGTAGCCCTAGCCTAAGTCTAGGGGTGTCCTAGCCTAAGCCTAGGGGTACCCTAGCCTTAGGCTATAGGAGCCATAGCCTTAGCCTAAGCCTAGGGGTGCCCTAGCCTAAGCCTAAGGGTGCCCTACCTAAGCCTAGGGGTCCCCTAGCCTAAGCCTAGGTATGCCCTAGCCTTAGCCTAAACCTAGGGGGCCCTAGCCTCAGCCTAGGGGTGCCCTAGCGTAAGCCTAGGGGTGCCCTACCCTAAGCCTACGGTTGCACTAGCCTAAGCCTAGGGGTGCCCTAGTGTAAGGCTAGGGGTGCCCTAGCCTTAGTACAGTGGAGCACTAGCCGTGGCCTAAGCCTAGGGGTGCCCTAGACTAAGACATGGGGTGCCGTAGCCTAAGCCTAGGGGTGCCCTAGCCTAAGCCTAGGGTTGCCCTACCCTAAGCCTAGGGGTGCCCTAGTCTTAGGCTAGGGGAGCCCTAGCCTTAGCCTAAGCCTAGGGGTACCCTAGCCTAAGCCTAGGGGTGCCCTAGCCTAAGCCTACGGGTTTCCTAGCCTAAGCCTAGGGGTGCCCCACCCTAAGCCTAGGGTTCCCCTAGCCTTAGGCTAGGGGAGCCCTAGCCATAGCCAAAGCCATGGGGCACCCTAGCCTAAACCTAGGGGTTCCCTAGCCTAAGCCTAGAGGTGAGCTAGCCTAAACCTTGGAGTGCCCTAGGCTAAGGCTACGGGTGCCCTAGCCTTAGTCTAGTGGAGCCCTAGCCTTACCCTAAGCTTAGGGGTGCCCTAGCCTAAGCCTAAGGGTCCCCTAGCCTTAGCCTAAGCCTAGGGGTGCCCTAGCCTAAGATAGGGGTGCCCTAGCCTAAGCCTAGGGGTGCCCTAACCTAAGCCTAGGGGTGCCCTAGCCCAAGCCTAGGGATGCCCTAGCGTTAGGCTAGAGGAGCCCTAGCCTTAGCCTAAGCCTAGGGGTGCCCTAGCCTAAGCCTAGGGGTGCCCTAGCCAAAGCCTAGTGGTGCCCTAGCCTAAGTCTTGGGGTGCCCTAGCCTAAGCCTAGGTGTACCCTAGCCTTAGGCTAGGGGAGTCCTCGCCTTAGCCGAAGCCTTGGGGTGCCCTAGCCTAAGCCTTGGGGTGCCCTATCCTAAGACTCGGGGTGACCTAGCACAAGCCTAGGGATGCCCTAGCGTTAGGCTACAGGAGCCCTAGCCTTAGCCTAAGCCTAGGGGTGCCCTAGCCTAAGCCTAGGGGTGCCCTAGCCTAAGCCTAGGGGTGCCCTAGCCTAAGATAGGGGTGCCCTAGCCTAAGCCTAGGGGTGCCCTAACCTAAGCCTAGGGGTGCCCTAGCCCAAGCCTAGGGGTGCCCTAGCCTAAGCCTAGGGGTGCCCTAGCCTAAGCCTAGGGGTGCCCTAGCCTAAGCCTAGGGGTGCCCTAGCCTAAGCCTAGGGGTGCCCTAGCCTTAGGCTATGGGAGCCCTAGCCTTAGTCTAAGCCTAGGGGCGCCCTAGCCTAAGCCTTGGGGTGCCTTAGCCCAAGCCTGGGGATGCCCTAGCGTTAGGCTAGAGGAGCCCTAGCTTAGTCTAAGCTTAGGGGTGCCCTAGCCTAAGCCTAGGGGTGCCCTAGCCTAAGTCTAGGGGTGCCCTAGCCTAAGCCTAGGTGTACCCTAGCCTTAGGCTAGGGGAGACCTAGACATAGCCTAAGCCTAGGGGTGCCCCAGCCTAAGCCTAGGGGCGCCCTAGCCTAAGATAGAGGTGCCCTAGTCAAAGCCTAGGGGTGCCCTAACCTAAGCCTAGGGGTGCCCTAGTCTAAGCCTAAGGGTGCCCTAGCCTTAGACTAGGGGAGCCCTAGCCTTAGCCTAAGCCTAGGGGTGCCCTAGACTAAGCCTAGGGGTGCCCTAGCCTAAGCCTAGGGGTGCCGTAGCCTATGTCAAGGGGTGCCCTAGCCTAAGCCTAGGGGTGCCCTAGCCTAAGCCTAGGGGTGCCCTAGCCCAAGCCTATGGATGCCGTAGCGTTAGTCTAGAGGAACCCTGGCCTTACCCTAAGCCTAGGGGTGCCCTAGCCTAAGTCTAGGGTTGCCTAGCCTAAGCATAGCGGTGCCCTATCCTAAGCCTAGGGGTTCCCTACCTAAGCTTAGGGGTGCCCTAGTCTAAGACTAGGGGTGCCCTAGCCTAAGCCTAGGGGTGCCTTAGCCCAAGCCTAGGTGTACCCTAGCCTTAGGTTAGGGGAGACCTCGCCTCAGCCGAAGGCTTGGGGTGCCCTAGCCTAAGCCTAGGGGTGCCCTAGCCTAAGCCTAGGGGTGCCCTAGCCCAAGCCTAGGGCTGCCCTATCCTAAGCCTCGGGGTGCCCTAGCCTAAGCCTAGGAGTGCTCTATCCTAAGCCTAGGGGTGCCCTAGCCTAAGGTTAGGGGTGCCCTAGCCTAAGATAGGGGTGCCCTAGCCTAAGCCTAGGGGTGCCCTAGGCTAAGCCTATGGGTGCCCTAGCCTTAGCCGAAGCCTATGGGTGCCCTAGCCTAAGTGTAGGGGTGCCCTAGCCTGAGCCTAGGGGTGCCCTAGCCTTAGGCTAGGAGTGCCCTAGCCTAAGCCTAGGGGTGCCTTAGCCTAAGCCTAGGGGTCCCCTAGAATTAGCCTAAGCCTTGGGGTGCCCTCGCCTAAACCTAGGGGTCTCCTAGCCATACCTTAAGCCTAGGGGTAACCTAGCCTGAGCCTAGGGGTGCCGTAGCCTTAGCCTAGGGGTGCCCTAGCCTCAGCCTAGGGGAGCCCTAGCTTTAGCCTAATCCTAGGGGTGCCCTCGCTTAAGCATATGGGTGCCCTAGCCTAAGCCTAGGGGTGCCCTAGCCTCAACCTAGGGGTGCCCTAGCCTTGGGATAGGAGAGCCCTAGCCTTAGCCTTCACCTAGGGGTGCCCTAGCCTAAGTGTAGGGGTGCCCTAGCCTGAGCCTAGGGGTGCCCTAGCCTTAGGCTAGGAGTGCCCTAGCCTAAGCCTAGGGGTGCCTTAGCCTAAGCCTAGGGGTCCCCTAGAATTAGCCTAAGCCTTGGGGTGCCCTCGCCTAAACCTAGGGGTCTCCTAGCCATACCTTAAGCCTAGGGGTAACCTAGCCTGAGCCTAGGGGTGCCGTAGCCTTAGCCTAGGGGTGCCCTAGCCTCAGCCTAAGGGAGCCCTAGCTTTAGCCTAATCCTAGGGGTGCCCTCGCTTAAGCCTATGGGTGCCCTAGCCTAAGCCTAGGGGTGCCCTAGCCTCAACCTAGGGGTGCCCTAGCCTTGGGATAGGAGAGCCCTAGCCTTAGCCTTCACCTAGGGGTGCCCTAGCCTAAGAATAGGGGTGCCCTAGCCTAAGCCTAGGGGTGCCCTAGCCTGAGCCTAGGGGTGCCCTAGCCTGAGCCTAGGGGTGCCCTAGCCTGAGCCTACGGGTGCCCTAGCCTGAGGCTATGGGAGCCCTAGCTTTAGTCTAGCCTAGGATTGCCCTAGCCTAAGTATAGGGGTGCCATAGCCTGAGTCTAGGGGTGCCCTAGCCTGAGGTTAGGGGAGCCGTAGCCTTAGTCCAAGCCTAAGGGTGCCCTAGCCTAAGCCTAGGGGTTCCCTAACCTAAGCCAGGGGTGCCCTAGCCTCAGCCTACGGGTGCCCTCGCCTTAGGCTTGGGGAGCCCTAGCCTTAGCCTAAGCCTAGGGTTACCGTAGCCTAAGCCTAGTGATGCCCTAGCCTGAGCCTAGGGGTGCCCTAGCCTTAGGCTAGGGGAGCCCTAGCCTTAGCCTAAGCCTAGGGGTGCCCTTGCTTAAGCCTACAGGTGCTCTAGCCTAAGCCTAGGGGTGCCCTAGCCTTAGGCTAGGCGAGCCCTAGCTTTAGCCTAAGCCTAGGGCTGCCCTAGCCTAAGCCTAGGGGTGCCCTAGCCTAACCCTAAGGGTGCCCTAGCCTTAGGCTAGGGGAGCACTAGCCTTAGCCTAACCCTATGGGTGCTCTAGCCTAAGCATATGGGTGCTCTAGGCTAAGCCTAGGGGTGCCCTAGCCTAAGGCTATGGGAGCCCTAGCCTTAGCCTAAGCCTAGGAGTGCCCTAGCCTAAGAATAGGGGTGCCCTAGCCTAAGCTTAGGGGTGCCCTAGGCTAAGGCTAGGGGTCCCTAGCCTAAGCCTAGGGGTGCCCTAGTGTTAGGCGAGGGGAGCCCTAGCCTTACCCTAATCCTAGGGGTGCCCTAGCCTAAGCCTAGGAGTGCCCTAGCCAAAGCCTAGGGGTGCCCTAGCCTTAGGATAGGGGAGAACTAGCCTTAGCCTAATCCTAAGGGTGCCCTAGCCTAAGCCTAGGAGTGCCCTAGCCAAAGCCTAGGGGTGCCCTACCCTAAGCCTAGGGGTGCCCTAGCCTAAGCCTAGGGGTGCCCTAGCCTAAGCCTAGGTTTGCCCTAGCCTTAGGCTAGTTGAGCCCTAGCCTAAGCCTAAGCCTAGGGGTGCACTAGCCTAAGCCTAGGGGTGCCCTACCCTAAGCCTAGGGGTGCACTAGCCTAAGCCTAGGGGTGCCCTAGCCTAAGCCTAGGTTTTCCCTAGCCTTAGGCTAGTTGAGCCCTAGCCTAAGCCTAAGCCTAGGGGTGCACTAGCCTAAGCCTAGGGGTGCCCTAGCCTAAGCCAAGGGGTGCCCTAGCCTAAGCCTAGGGGTGCCCTAGCCTAAGCCTAGGGTTGCCCTAGCCTAAGCCTAGGGGTGCCCTAGCCTAAGCCTAGGGGTGCCCAGGCCTTAGGCTAGAGGAGCCCTAGCCTTAGCCTAAGCCTATGGCTGCCCTAGCCGAAGCCTAGGGGTGCCCTAGCCTAACCGTAGGGGTGCGCTAGCCTTAGGCTAGGGGAGCCCTAGCCTTAGCCAAAGCCTTGGGGCGCCCTAGCCTAAAACTAGGGGTTCCCTAGCCTTAGGCTAGGGGAGCCCTAGCCTTAGCCTAAGATTAGGGGTGCCCTAGCCGAAGCCTAGGGATGCCCTAGCCTCAGCCTACGGGTGCCCTCGCCTTAGGCTTGGGGAGCCCTAGCCTTAGCCTAAGCCTAGGGCTGCCCTATCCTAAACCTAGGGGTGCCCTAGCCTAAGCCTAGGGGTGCCCTAGCCTAAGCCTAGGGGTGCTCTATCCTAAGCCTAGTGGTGCCCTAGCCTAAGCTTAGGGGTGCCCTAGCCTAAGGTTAGGGGTGCCCTAGCCTTAGGCTAGGGGAGCCTTAGCCTAAGCCTAGGGGTGCCCTAGCCTAAGATAGGGGTGCCCTAGCCTAAGCCTAGGGGTGCCCTAGACTAAGACATGGGGTGCCGTAGCCTAAGCCTAGGGGTGCCCTAGCCTAAGCCTAGGGTTGCCCTACCCTAAGCCTAGGGGTGCCCTAGTCTTAGGCTAGGGGAGCCCTAGCCTTAGCCTAAGCCTAGGGGTACCCTAGCCTAAGCCTAGGGGTGCCCTAGCCTAAGCCTACGGGTTTCCTAGCCTAAGCCTAGGGGTGCCCCACCCTAAGCCTAGGGTTCCCCTAGCCTTAGGCTAGGGGAGCCCTAGCCATAGCCAAAGCCATGGGGCACCCTAGCCTAAACCTAGGGGTTCCCTAGCCTAAGCCTAGAGGTGAGCTAGCCTAAACCTTGGAGTGCCCTAGGCTAAGGCTACGGGTGCCCTAGCCTTAGTCTAGTGGAGCCCTAGCCTTACCCTAAGCTTAGGGGTGCCCTAGCCTAAGCCTAAGGGTCCCCTAGCCTTAGCCTAAGCCTAGGGGTGCCCTAGCCTAAGATAGGGGTGCCCTAGCCTAAGCCTAGGGGTGCCCTAACCTAAGCCTAGGGGTGCCCTAGCCCAAGCCTAGGGATGCCCTAGCGTTAGGCTAGAGGAGCCCTAGCCTTAGCCTAAGCCTAGGGGTGCCCTAGCCTAAGCCTAGGGGTGCCCTAGCCAAAGCCTAGTGGTGCCCTAGCCTAAGTCTTGGGGTGCCCTAGCCTAAGCCTAGGTGTACCCTAGCCTTAGGCTAGGGGAGTCCTCGCCTTAGCCGAAGCCTTGGGGTGCCCTAGCCTAAGCCTTGGGGTGCCCTATCCTAAGACTCGGGGTGACCTAGCACAAGCCTAGGGATGCCCTAGCGTTAGGCTACAGGAGCCCTAGCCTTAGCCTAAGCCTAGGGGTGCCCTAGCCTAAGCCTAGGGGTGCCCTAGCCTAAGCCTAGGGGTGCCCTAGCCTAAGATAGGGGTGCCCTAGCCTAAGCCTAGGGGTGCCCTAACCTAAGCCTAGGGGTGCCCTAGCCCAAGCCTAGGGATGCCCTAGCGTTAGGCTAGAGGAGCCCTAGCCTTAGCCTAAGCCTAGGGGTGCCCTAGCCTAAGCCTAGGGGTGCCCTAGCCTAAGCCTAGGGGTGCCCTAGCCTAAGCCTAGGGGTGCCCTAGCCTTAGGCTAGGGGAGCCCTAGCCTTAGTCTAAGCCTAGGGGCGCCCTAGCCTAAGCCTAGGGGTGCCTTAGCCCAAGCCTGGGGATGCCCTAGCGTTAGGCTAGAGGAGCCCTAGCTTAGTCTAAGCTTAGGGGTGCCCTAGCCTAAGCCTAGGGGTGCCCTAGCCTAAGTCTAGGGGTGCCCTAGCCTAAGCCTAGGTGTACCCTAGCCTTAGGCTAGGGGAGACCTAGACATAGCCTAAGCCTAGGGGTGCCCCAGCCTAAGCCTAGGGGCGCCCTAGCCTAAGATAGAGGTGCCCTAGTCTAAGCCTAGGGGTGCCCTAACCTAAGCCTAGGGGTGCCCTAGTCTAAGCCTAAGGGTGCCCTAGCCTTAGACTAGGGGAGCCCTAGCCTTAGCCTAAGCCTAGGGGTGCCCTAGACTAAGCCTAGGGGTGCCCTAGCCTAAGCCTAGGGGTTCCGTAGCCTATGTCAAGGGGTGCCCTAGCCTAAGCCTAGGGGTGCCCTAGCCTAAGCCTAGGGGTGCCCTAGCCCAAGCCTATGGATGCCGTAGCGTTAGTCTAGAGGAACCCTGGCCTTACCCTAAGCCTAGGGGTGCCCTAGCCTAAGTCTAGGGTTGCCTAGCCTAAGCATAGGGGTGCCCTATCCTAAGCCTAGGGGTTCCCTACCTAAGCTTAGGGGTGCCCTAGTCTAAGACTAGGGGTGCTCTAGCCTAAGCCTAGGGGTGCCTTAGCCCAAGCCTAGGTGTACCCTAGCCTTAGGTTAGGGGAGACCTCGCCTCAGCCGAAGGCTTGGGGTGCCCTAGCCTAAGCCTAGGGGTGCCCTAGCCTAAGCCTAGGGGTGCCCTAGCCCAAGCCTAGGGCTGCCCTATCCTAAGCCTCGGGGTGCCCTAGCCTAAGCCTAGGAGTGCTCTATCCTAAGCCTAGGGGTGCCCTAGCCTAAGGTTAGGGGTGCCCTAGCCTAAGATAGGGGTGCCCTAGCCTAAGCCTAGGGGTGCCCTAGGCTAAGCCTATGGGTGCCCTAGCCTTAGCCTAAGCCTATGGGTGCCCTAGCCTAAGTGTAGGGGTGCCCTAGCCTGAGCCTAGGGGTGCCCTAGCCTTAGGCTAGGAGTGCCCTAGCCTAAGCCTAGGGGTGCCTTAGCCTAAGCCTAGGGGTCCCCTAGAATTAGCCTAAGCCTTGGGGTGCCCTCGCCTAAACCTAGGGGTCTCCTAGCCATACCTTAAGCCTAGGGGTAACCTAGCCTGAGCCTAGGGGTGCCGTAGCCTTAGCCTAGGGGTGCCCTAGCCTCAGTCTAGGGGAGCCCTAGCTTTAGCCTAATCCTAGGGGTGCCCTCGCTTAAGCCTATGGGTGCCCTAGCCTAAGCCTAGGGGTGCCCTAGCCTCAACCTAGGGGTGCCCTAGCCTTGGGATAGGAGAGCCCTAGCCTTAGCCTTCACTTGGGGTGCCCTAGCCTAAGATTAGGGGTGCCCTAGCCTAAGCCTAGGGGTGCCCTAGCCTGAGCCTAGGGGTGCCCTAGCCTGAGCCTAGGGGTGCCCTAGCCTGAGCCTACGGGTGCCCTAGCCTGAGGCTATGGGAGCCCTAGCTTTAGTCTAGCCTAGGATTGCCCTAGCCTAAGTATAGGGGTGCCATAGCCTGAGTCTAGGGGTGCCCTAGCCTGAGGTTAGGGGAGCCGTAGCCTTAGTCCAAGCCTAAGGGTGCCCTAGCCTAAGCCTAGGGGTTCCCTAACCTAAGCCAGGGGTGCCCTAGCCTCAGCCTACGGGTGCCCTCGCCTTAGGCTTGGGGAGCCCTAGCCTTAGCCTAAGCCTAGGGTTGCCGTAGCCTAAGCCTAGTGATGCCCTAGCCTGAGCCTAGGGGTGCCCTAGCCTTAGGCTATGGGAGCCCTAGCCATAGCCAAAGCCATGGGGCACCCTAGCCTAAACCTAGGGGTTCCCTAGCCTAAGCCTAGAGGTGAGCTAGCCTAAACCTTGGAGTGCCCTAGGCTAAGGCTACGGGTGCCCTAGCCTTAGTCTAGTGGAGCCCTAGCCTTACCCTAAGCTTAGGGGTGCCCTAGCCTAAGCCTAAGGGTCCCCTAGCCTTAGCCTAAGCCTAGGGGTGCCCTAGCCTAAGATAGGGGTGCCCTAGCCTAAGCCTAGGGGTGCCCTAACCTAAGCCTAGGGGTGCCCTAGCCCAAGCCTAGGGATGCCCTAGCGTTAGGCTAGAGGAGCCCTAGCCTTAGCCTAAGCCTAGGGGTGCCCTAGCCTAAGCCTAGGGGTGCCCTAGCCAAAGCCTAGTGGTGCCCTAGCCTAAGTCTTGGGGTGCCCTAGCCTAAGCCTAGGTGTACCCTAGCCTTAGGCTAGGGGAGTCCTCGCCTTAGCCGAAGCCTTGGGGTGCCCTAGCCTAAGCCTTGGGGTGCCCTATTCTAAGACTCGGGGTGACCTAGCACAAGCCTAGGGATGCCCTAGCGTTAGGCTACAGGAGCCCTAGCCTTAGCCTAAGCCTAGGGGTGCCCTATCCTAAGCCTAGGGGTGCCCTAGCCTAAGCCTAGGGGTGCCCTAGCCTAAATTAGGGGTGCCCTAGCCTAAGCCTAGGGGTGCCCTAACCTAAGCCTAGGGGTGCCCTAGCCCAAGCCTAGGGATGCCCTAGCGTTAGGCTAGAGGAGCCCTAGCCTTAGCCTAAGCCTAGGGGTGCCCTAGCCTAAGCCTAGGGGTGCCCTAGCCTAAGCCTAGGGGTGCCCTAGCCTAAGCCTAGGGGTGCCCTAGCCTAAGCCTAGGGGTGCCCTAGCCTAAGCCTAGGGGTGCCCTAGCCTTAGGCTAGGGGAGCCCTAGCCTTAGTCTAAGCCTAGGCGCGCCCTAGCCTAAGCCTTGGGGTGCCTTAGCCCATGCCTGGGGATGCCCTAGCGTTAGGCTAGAGGAGCCCTAGCTTAGTCTAAGCTTAGGGGTGCCCTAGCCTAAGCCTAGGGGTGCCCTAGCCTAAGTCTAGGGGTGCCCTAGCCTAAGCCTAGGTGTACCCTAGCCTTAGGCTAGGGGAGACCTAGACATAGCCTAAGCCTAGGGGTGCCCCAGCCTAAGCCTAGGGGCGCCCTAGCCTAAGATAGAGGTGCCCTAGTCTAAGCCTAGGGGTGCCCTAACCTAAGCCTAGGGGTGCCCTAGTCTAAGCCTAAGGGTGCCCTAGCCTTAGACTAGGGGAGCCCTAGCCTTAGCCTAAGCCTAGGGGTGCCCTAGACTAAGCCTAGGGGTGCCCTAGCCTAAGCCTAGGGGTTCCGTAGCCTATGTCAAGGGGTGCCCTAGCCTAAGCCTAGGGGTGCCCTAGCCTAAGCCTAGGGGTGCCCTAGCCCAAGCCTATGGATGCCGTAGCGTTAGTCTAGAGGAACCCTGGCCTTACCCTAAGCCTAGGGGTGCCCTAGCCTAAGTCTAGGGTTGCCTAGCCTAAGCATAGCGGTGCCCTATCCTAAGCCTAGGGGTTCCCTACCTAAGCTTAGGGGTGCCCTAGTCTAAGACTAGGGGTGCCCTAGCCTAAGCCTAGGGGTGCCCTAGCCCAAGCCTAGGGCTGCCCTATCCTAAGCCTCGGGGTGCCCTAGCCTAAGCCTAGGAGTGCTCTATCCTAAGCCTAGGGGTGCCCTAGCCTAAGGTTAGGGGTGCCCTAGCCTAAGATAGGGGTGCCCTAGCCTAAGCCTAGGGGTGCCCTAGGCTAAGCCTATGGGTGCCCTAGCCTTAGCCTAAGCCTATGGGTGCCCTAGCCTAAGTGTAGGGGTGCCCTAGCCTGAGCCTAGGGGTGCCCTAGCCTTAGGCTAGGAGTGCCCTAGCCTAAGCCTAGGGGTGCCTTAGCCTAAGCCTAGGGGTCCCCTATAATTAGCCTAAGCCTTGGGGTGCCCTCGCCTAAACCTAGGGGTCTCCTAGCCATACCTTAAGCCTAGGGGTAACCTAGCCTGAGCCTAGGGGTGCCGTAGCCTTAGCCTAGGGGTGCCCTAGCCTCAGCCTAGGGGAGCCCTAGCTTTAGCCTAATCCTAGGGGTGCCCTCGCTTAAGCATATGGGTGCCCTAGCCTAAGCCTAGGGGTGCCCTAGCCTCAACCTAGGGGTGCCCTAGCCTTGGGATAGGAGAGCCCTAGCCTTAGCCTTCACCTAGGGGTGCCCTAGCCTAAGTGTAGGGGTGCCCTAGCCTGAGCCTAGGGGTGCCCTAGCCTTAGGCTAGGAGTGCCCTAGCCTAAGCCTAGGGGTGCCTTAGCCTAAGCCTAGGGGTCCCCTAGAATTAGCCTAAGCCTTGGGGTGCCCTCGCCTAAACCTAGGGGTCTCCTAGCCATACCTTAAGCCTAGGGGTAACCTAGCCTGAGCCTAGGGGTGCCGTAGCCTTAGCCTAGGGGTGCCCTAGCCTCAGCCTAAGGGAGCCCTAGCTTTAGCCTAATCCTAGGGGTGCCCTCGCTTAAGCCTATGGGTGCCCTAGCCTAAGCCTTGGGGTGCCCTAGCCTCAACCTAGGGGTGCCCTAGCCTTGGGATAGGAGAGCCCTAGCCTTAGCCTTCACCTAGGGGTGCCCTAGCCTAAGAATAGGGGTGCCCTAGCCTAAGCCTAGGGGTGCCCTAGTCTGAGCCTAGGGGTGCCCTAGCCTGAGCCTAGGGGTGCCCTAGCCTGAGCCTACGGGTGCCCTAGCCTGAGGCTATGGGAGCCCTAGCTTTAGTCTAGCCTAGGATTGCCCTAGCCTAAGTATAGGGGTGCCATAGCCTGAGTCTAGGGGTGCCCTAGCCTGAGGTTAGGGGAGCCGTAGCCTTAGTCCAAGCCTAAGGGTGCCCTAGCCTAAGCCTAGGGGTTCCCTAACCTAAGCCAGGGGTGCCCTAGCCTCAGCCTACGGGTGCCCTCGCCTTAGGCTTGGGGAGCCCTAGCCTTAGCCTAAGCCTAGGGTTGCCGTAGCCTAAGCCTAGTGATGCCCTAGCCTGAGCCTAGGGGTGCCCTAGCCTTAGGCTAGGGGAGCCCTAGCCTTAGCCTAAGCCTAGGGGTGCCCTTGCTTAAGCCTACAGGTGCTCTAGCCTAAGCCTAGGGGTGCCCTAGCCTTAGGCTAGGCGAGCCCTAGCTTTAGCCTAAGCCTAGGGCTGCCCTAGCCTAAGCCTAGGGGTGCCCTAGCCTAACCCTAAGGGTGCCCTAGCCTTAGGCTAGGGGAGCACTAGCCTTAGCCTAACCCTATGGGTGCTCTAGCCTAAGCATATGGGTGCTCTAGGCTAAGCCTAGTGGTGCCCTAGCCTAAGGCTATGGGAGCCCTAGCCTTAGCCTAAGCCTAGGAGTGCCCTAGCCTAAGAATAGGGGTGCCCTAGCCTAAGCTTAGGGGTGCCCTAGGCTAAGGCTAGGGGTCCCTAGCCTAAGCCTAGGGGTGCCCTAGTGTTAGGCGAGGGGAGCCCTAGCCTTACCCTAATCCTAGGGGTGCCCTAGCCTAAGCCTAGGAGTGCCCTAGCCAAAGCCTAGGGGTGCCCTAGCCTTAGGATAGGGGAGAACTAGCCTTAGCCTAATCCTAAGGGTGCCCTAGCCTAAGCCTAGGAGTGCCCTAGCCAAAGCCTAGGGGTGCCCTACCCTAAGCCTAGGGGTGCCCTAGCCTAAGCCTAGGGGTGCCCTAGCCTAAGCCTAGGTTTGCCCTAGCCTTAGGCTAGTTGAGCCCTAGCCTAAGCCTAAGCCTAGGGGTGCACTAGCCTAAGCCTAGGGGTGCCCTACCCTAAGCCTAGGGGTGCACTAGCCTAAGCCTAGGGGTGCCCTAGCCTAAACCTAGGTTTTCCCTAGCCTTAGGCTAGTTGAGCCCTAGCCTAAGCCTAAGCCTAGGGGTGCACTAGCCTAAGCCTAGGGGTGCCCTAGCCTAAGCCAAGGGGTGCCCTAGCCTAAGCCTAGGGGTGCCCTAGCCTAAGCCTAGGGTTGCCCTAGCCTAAGCCTAGGGGTGCCCTAGCCTAAGCCTAGGGGTGCCCAGGCCTTAGGCTAGAGGAGCCCTAGCCTTAGCCTAAGCCTATGGCTGCCCTAGCCGAAGCCTAGGGGTGCCCTAGCCTAACCGTAGGGGTGCGCTAGCCTTAGGCTAGGGGAGCCCTAGCCTTAGCCAAAGCCTTGGGGCGCCCTAGCCTAAAACTAGGGGTTCCCTAGCCTTAGGCTAGGGGAGCCCTAGCCTTAGCCTAAGATTAGGGGTGCCCTAGCCGAAGCCTAGGGATGCCCTAGCCTCAGCCTACGGGTGCCCTCGCCTTAGGCTTGGGGAGCCCTAGCCTTAGCCTAAGCCTAGGGCTGCCCTATCCTAAACCTAGGGGTGCCCTAGCCTAAGCCTAGGGGTGCCCTAGCCTAAGCCTAGGGGTGCTCTATCCTAAGCCTAGTGGTGCCCTAGCCTAAGCTTAGGGGTGCCCTAGCCTAAGGTTAGGGGTGCCCTAGCCTTAGGCTAGGGGAGCCTTAGCCTAAGCCTAGGGGTGCCCTAGCCTAAGATAGGGGTGCCCTAGCCTAAGCCTAGGGGTGCCCTAGACTAAGACATGGGGTGCCGTAGCCTAAGCCTAGGGGTGCCCTAGCCTAAGCCTAGGGTTGCCCTACCCTAAGCCTAGGGGTGCCCTAGTCTTAGGCTAGGGGAGCCCTAGCCTTAGCCTAAGCCTAGGGGTACCCTAGCCTAAGCCTAGGGGTGCCCTAGCCTAAGCCTACGGGTTTCCTAGCCTAAGCCTAGGGGTGCCCCACCCTAAGCCTAGGGTTCCCCTAGCCTTAGGCTAGGGGAGCCCTAGCCATAGGCAAAGCCATGGGGCACCCTAGCCTAAACCTAGGGGTTCCCTAGCCTAAGCCTAGAGGTGAGCTAGCCTAAACCTTGGAGTGCCCTAGGCTAAGGCTACGGGTGCCCTAGCCTTAGTCTAGTGGAGCCCTAGCCTTACCCTAAGCTTAGGGGTGCCCTAGCCTAAGCCTAAGGGTCCCCTAGCCTTAGCCTAAGCCTAGGGGTGCCCTAGCCTAAGATAGGGGTGCCCTAGCCTAAGCCTAGGGGTGCCCTAACCTAAGCCTAGGGGTGCCCTAGCCCAAGCCTAGGGATGCCCTAGCGTTAGGCTAGAGGAGCCCTAGCCTTAGCCTAAGCCTAGGGGTGCCCTAGCCTAAGCCTAGGGGTGCCCTAGCCAAAGCCTAGTGGTGCCCTAGCCTAAGTCTTGGGGTGCCCTAGCCTAAGCCTAGGTGTACCCTAGCCTTAGGCTAGGGGAGTCCTCGCCTTAGCCGAAGCCTTGGGGTGCCCTAGCCTAAGCCTTGGGGTGCCCTATCCTAAGACTCGGGGTGACCTAGCACAAGCCTAGGGATGCCCTAGCGTTAGGCTACAGGAGCCCTAGCCTTAGCCTAAGCCTAGGGGTGCCCTAGCCTAAGCCTAGGGGTGCCCTAGCCTAAGGCTAGGGGTGCCCTAGCCTAAGATAGGGGTGCCCTAGCCTAAGCCTAGGGGTGCCCTAACCTAAGCCTAGGGGTGCCCTAGCCCAAGCCTAGGGATGCCCTAGCGTTAGGCTAGAGGAGCCCTAGCCTTAGCCTAAGCCTAGGGGTGCCCTAGCCTAAGCCTAGGGGTGCCCTAGCCTAAGCCTAGGGGTGCCCTAGCCTAAGCCTAGGGGTGCCCTAGCCTTAGGCTAGGGGAGCCCTAGCCTTAGTCTAAGCCTAGGGGCGCCCTAGCCTAAGCCTAGGGGTGCCTTAGCCCAAGCCTGGGGATGCCCTAGCGTTAGGCTAGAGGAGCCCTAGCTTAGTCTAAGCTTAGGGGTGCCCTAGCCTAAGCCTAGGGGTGCCCTAGCCTAAGTCTAGGGGTGCCCTAGCCTAAGCCTAGGTGTACCCTAGCCTTAGGCTAGGGGAGACCTAGACATAGCCTAAGCCTAGGGGTGCCCCAGCCTAAGCCTAGGGGCGCCCTAGCCTAAGATAGAGGTGCCCTAGTCTAAGCCTAGGGGTGCCCTAACCTAAGCCTAGGGGTGCCCTAGTCTAAGCCTAAGGGTGCCCTAGCCTTAGACTAGGGGAGCCCTAGCCTTAGCCTAAGCCTAGGGGTGCCCTAGACTAAGCCTAGGGGTGCCCTAGCCTAAGCCTAGGGGTTCCGTAGCCTATGTCAAGAGGTGCCCTAGCCTAAGCCTAGGGGTGCCCTAGCCTAAGCCTAGGTGTACCCTAGCCTTAGGCTAGGGGAGACCTAGACATAGCCTAAGCCTAGGGGTGCCCCAGCCTAAGCCTAGGGGCGCCCTAGCCTAAGATAGAGGTGCCCTAGTCTAAGCCTAGGGGTGCCCTAACCTAAGCCTAGGGGTGCCCTAGTCTAAGCCTAAGGGTGCCCTAGCCTTAGACTAGGGGAGCCCTAGCCTTAGCCTAAGCCTAGGGGTGCCCTAGACTAAGCCTAGGGGTGCCCTAGCCTAAGCCTAGGGGTTCCGTAGCCTATGTCAAGGGGTGCCCTAGCCTAAGCCTAGGGGTGCCCTAGCCTAAGCCTAGGGGTGCCCTAGCCCAAGCCTATGGATGCCGTAGCGTTAGTCTAGAGGAACCCTGGCCTTACCCTAAGCCTAGGGGTGCCCTAGCCTAAGTCTAGGGTTGCCTAGCCTAAGCATAGCGGTGCCCTATCCTAAGCCTAGGGGTTCCCTACCTAAGCTTAGGGGTGCCCTAGTCTAAGACTAGGGGTGCCCTAGCCTAAGCCTAGGGGTGCCCTAGCCCAAGCCTAGGGCTGCCCTATCCTAAGCCTCGGGGTGCCCTAGCCTAAGCCTAGGAGTGCTCTATCCTAAGCCTAGGGGTGCCCTAGCCTAAGGTTAGGGGTGCCCTAGCCTAAGATAGGGGTGCCCTAGCCTAAGCCTAGGGGTGCCCTAGGCTAAGCCTATGGGTGCCCTAGCCTTAGCCTAAGCCTATGGGTGCCCTAGCCTAAGTGTAGGGGTGCCCTAGTCTGAGCCTAGGGGTGCCCTAGCCTTAGGCTAGGAGTGCCCTAGCCTAAGCCTAGGGGTGCCTTAGCCTAAGCCTAGGGGTCCCCTAGAATTAGCCTAAGCCTTGGGGTGCCCTCGCCTAAACCTAGGGGTCTCCTAGCCATACCTTAAGCCTAGGGGTAACCTAGCCTGAGCCTAGGGGTGCCGTAGCCTTAGCCTAGGGGTGCCCTAGCCTCAGCCTAGGGGAGCCCTAGCTTTAGCCTAATCCTAGGGGTGCCCTCGCTTAAGCATATGGGTGCCCTAGCCTAAGCCTAGGGGTGCCCTAGCCTCAACCTAGGGGTGCCCTAGCCTTGGGATAGGAGAGCCCTAGCCTTAGCCTTCACTTGGGGTGCCCTAGCCTAAGTGTAGGGGTGCCCTAGCCTGAGCCTAGGGGTGCCCTAGCCTTAGGCTAGGAGTGCCCTAGCCTAAGCCTAGGGGTGCCTTAGCCTAAGCCTAGGGGTCCCCTAGAATTAGCCTAAGCCTTGGGGTGCCCTCGCCTAAACCTAGGGGTCTCCTAGCCATACCTTAAGCCTAGGGGTAACCTAGCCTGAGCCTAGGGGTGCCGTAGCCTTAGCCTAGGGGTGCCCTAGCCTCAGCCTAAGGGAGCCCTAGCTTTAGCCTAATCCTAGGGGTGCCCTCGCTTAAGCCTATGGGTGCCCTAGCCTAAGCCTAGGGGTGCCCTAGCCTCAACCTAGGGGTGCCCTAGCCTTGGGATAGGAGAGCCCTAGCCTTAGCCTTCACCTAGGGGTGCCCTAGCCTAAGAATAGGGGTGCCCTAGCCTAAGCCTAGGGGTGCCCTAGCCTGAGCCTAGGGGTGCCCTAGCCTGAGCCTAGGGGTGCCCTAGCCTGAGCCTACGGGTGCCCTAGCCTGAGGCTATGGGAGCCCTAGCTTTAGTCTAGCCTAGGATTGCCCTAGCCTAAGTATAGGGGTGCCATAGCCTGAGTCTAGGGGTGCCCTAGCCTGAGGTTAGGGGAGCCGTAGCCTTAGTCCAAGCCTAAGGGTGCCCTAGCCTAAGCCTAGGGGTTCCCTAACCTAAGCCAGGGGTGCCCTAGTCTCAGCCTACGGGTGCCCTCGCCTTAGGCTTGGGGAGCCCTAGCCTTAGCCTAAGCCTAGGGTTGCCGTAGCCTAAGCCTAGTGATGCCCTAGCCTGAGCCTAGGGGTGCCCTAGCCTTAGGCTAGGGGAGCCCTAGCCTTAGCCTAAGCCTAGGGGTGCCCTTGCTTAAGCCTACAGGTGCTCTAGCCTAAGCCTAGGGGTGCCCTAGCCTTAGGCTAGGCGAGCCCTAGCTTTAGCCTAAGCCTAGGGCTGCCCTAGCCTAAGCCTAGGGGTGCCCTAGCCTAACCCTAAGGGTGTCCTAGCCTTAGGCTAGGGGAGCACTAGCCTTAGCCTAACCCTATGGGTGCTCTAGCCTAAGCATATGGGTGCTCTAGGCTAAGCCTAGGGGTGCCCTAGCCTAAGGCTATGGGAGCCCTAGCCTTAGCCTAAGCCTAGGAGTGCCCTAGCCTAAGAATAGGGGTGCCCTAGCCTAAGCTTAGGGGTGCCCTAGCCTAAGGCTAGGGGTCCCTAGCCTAAGCCTAGGGGTGCCCTAGTGTTAGGCGAGGGGAGCCCTAGCCTTACCCTAATCCTAGGGGTGCCCTAGCCTAAGCCTAGGAGTGCCCTAGCCAAAGCCTAGGGGTGCCCTAGCCTTAGGATAGGGGAGAACTAGCCTTAGCCTAATCCTAAGGGTGCCCTAGCCTAAGCCTAGGAGTGCCCTAGCCAAAGCCTAGGGGTGCCCTACCCTAAGCCTAGGGGTGCCCTAGCCTAAGCCTAGGGGTGCCCTAGCCTAAGCCTAGGTTTACCCTAGCCTTAGGCTAGTTGAGCCCTAGCCTAAGCCTAAGCCTAGGGGTGCACTAGCCTAAGCCTAGGGGTGCCCTACCCTAAGCCTAGGGGTGCACTAGCCTAAGCCTAGGGGTGCCCTAGCCTAAGCCTAGGTTTTCCCTAGCCTTAGGCTAGTTGAGCCCTAGCCTAAGCCTAAGCCTAGGGGTGCACTAGCCTAAGCCTAGGGGTGCCCTAGCCTAAGCCAAGGGGTGCCCTAGCCTAAGCCTAGGGGTGCCCTAGCCTAAGCCTAGGGTTGCCCTAGCCTAAGCCTAGGGGTGCCCTAGCCTAAGCCTAGGGGTGCCCAGGCCTTAGGCTAGAGGAGCCCTAGCCTTAGCCTAAGCCTATGGCTGCCCTAGCCGAAGCCTAGGGGTGCCCTAGCCTAACCGTAGGGGTGCGCTAGCCTTAGGCTAGGGGAGCCCTAGCCTTAGCCAAAGCCTTGGGGCGCCCTAGCCTAAAACTAGGGGTTCCCTAGCCTTAGGCTAGGGGAGCCCTAGCCTTAGCCTAAGATTAGGGGTGCCCTAGCCGAAGCCTAGGGATGCCCTAGCCTCAGCCTACGGGTGCCCTCGCCTTAGGCTTGGGGAGCCCTAGCCTTAGCCTAAGCCTAGGGCTGCCCTATCCTAAACCTAGGGGTGCCCTAGCCTAAGCCTAGGGGTGCCCTAGCCTAAGCCTAGGGGTGCTCTATCCTAAGCCTAGTGGTGCCCTAGCCTAAGCTTAGGGGTGCCCTAGCCTAAGGTTAGGGGTGCCCTAGCCTTAGGCTAGGGGAGCCTTAGCCTAAGCCTAGGGGTGCCCTAGCCTAAGATAGGGGTGCCCTAGCCTAAGCCTAGGGGTGCCCTAGACTAAGACATGGGGTGCCGTAGCCTAAGCCTAGGGGTGCCCTAGCCTAAGCCTAGGGTTGCCCTACCCTAAGCCTAGGGGTGCCCTAGTCTTAGGCTAGGGGAGCCCTAGCCTTAGCCTAAGCCTAGGGGTACCCTAGCCTAAGCCTAGGGGTGCCCTAGCCTAAGCCTACGGGTTTCCTAGCCTAAGCCTAGGGGTGCCCCACCCTAAGCCTAGGGTTCCCCTAGCCTTAGGCTAGGGGAGCCCTAGCCATAGGCAAAGCCATGGGGCACCCTAGCCTAAACCTAGGGGTTCCCTAGCCTAAGCCTAGAGGTGAGCTAGCCTAAACCTTGGAGTGCCCTAGGCTAAGGCTACGGGTGCCCTAGCCTTAGTCTAGTGGAGCCCTAGCCTTACCCTAAGCTTAGGGGTGCCCTAGCCTAAGCCTAAGGGTCCCCTAGCCTTAGCCTAAGCCTAGGGGTGCCCTAGCCTAAGATAGGGGTGCCCTAGCCTAAGCCTAGGGGTGCCCTAACCTAAGCCTAGGGGTGCCCTAGCCCAAGCCTAGGGATGCCCTAGCGTTAGGCTAGAGGAGCCCTAGCCTTAGCCTAAGCCTAGGGGTGCCCTAGCCTAAGCCTAGGGGTGCCCTAGCCAAAGCCTAGTGGTGCCCTAGCCTAAGTCTTGGGGTGCCCTAGCCTAAGCCTAGGTGTACCCTAGCCTTAGGCTAGGGGAGTCCTCGCCTTAGCCGAAGCCTTGGGGTGCCCTAGCCTAAGCCTTGGGGTGCCCTATCCTAAGACTCGGGGTGACCTAGCACAAGCCTAGGGATGCCCTAGCGTTAGGCTACAGGAGCCCTAGCCTTAGCCTAAGCCTAGGGGTGCCCTAGCCTAAGCCTAGGGGTGCCCTAGCCTAAGCCTAGGGGTGCCCTAGCCTAAGATAGGGGTGCCCTAGCCTAAGCCTAGGGTGCCCTAACCTAAGCCTAGGGGTGCCCTAGCCCAAGCCTAGGGATGCCCTAGCGTTAGGCTAGAGGAGCCCTAGCCTTAGCCTAAGCCTAGGGGTGCCCTAGCCTAAGCCTAGGGGTGCCCTAGCCTAAGCCTAGGGGTGCCCTAGCCTAAGCCTAGGGGTGCCCTAGCCTTAGGCTAGGGGAGCCCTAGCCTTAGTCTAAGCCTAGGGGCGCCCTAGCCTAAGCCTAGGGGTGCCTTAGCCCAAGCCTGGGGATGCCCTAGCGTTAGGCTAGAGGAGCCCTAGCTTAGTCTAAGCTTAGGGGTGCCCTAGCCTAAGCCTAGGGGTGCCCTAGCCTAAGTCTAGGGGTGCCCTAGCCTAAGCCTAGGTGTACCCTAGCCTTAGGCTAGGGGAGACCTAGACATAGCCTAAGCCTAGGGGTGCCCCAGCCTAAGCCTAGGGGCGCCCTAGCCTAAGATAGAGGTGCCCTAGTCTAAGCCTAGGGGTGCCCTAACCTAAGCCTAGGGGTGCCCTAGTCTAAGCCTAAGGGTGCCCTAGCCTTAGACTAGGGGAGCCCTAGCCTTAGCCTAAGCCTAGGGGTGCCCTAGACTAAGCCTAGGGGTGCCCTAGCCTAAGCCTAGGGGTTCCGTAGCCTATGTCAAGAGGTGCCCTAGCCTAAGCCTAGGGGTGCCCTAGCCTAAGCCTAGGGGTGCCCTAGCCCAAGCCTATGGATGCCGTAGCGTTAGTCTAGAGGAACCCTGGCCTTACCCTAAGCCTAGGGGTGCCCTAGCCTAAGTCTAGGGTTGCCTAGCCTAAGCATAGGGGTGCCCTATCCTAAGCCTAGGGGTTCCCTACCTAAGCTTAGGGGTGCCCTAGTCTAAGACTAGGGGTGCTCTAGCCTAAGCCTAGGGGTGCCTTAGCCCAAGCCTAGGTGTACCCTAGCCTTAGGTTAGGGGAGACCTCGCCTCAGCCAAAGACTTGGGGTGCCCTAGCCTAAGCCTAGGGGTGCCCTAGCCTAAGCCTAGGGGTGCCCTAGCCCAAGCCTAGGGCTGCCCTATCCTAAGCCTCGGGGTGCCCTAGCCTAAGCCTAGGAGTGCTCTATCCTAAGCCTAGGGGTGCCCTAGCCTAAGGTTAGGGGTGCCCTAGCCTAAGATAGGGGTGCCCTAGCCTAAGCCTAGGGGTGCCCTAGGCTAAGCCTATGGGTGCCCTAGCCTTAGCCTAAGCCTATGGGTGCCCTAGCCTAAGTGTAGGGGTGCCCTAGCCTGAGCCTAGGGGTGCCCTAGCCTTAGGCTAGGAGTGCCCTAGCCTAAGCCTAGGGGTGCCTTAGCCTAAGCCTAGGGGTCCCCTAGAATTAGCCTAAGCCTTGGGGTGCCCTCGCCTAAACCTAGGGGTCTCCTAGCCATACCTTAAGCCTAGGGGTAACCTAGCCTGAGCCTAGGGGTGCCGTAGCCTTAGCCTAGGGGTGCCCTAGCCTCAGTCTAGGGGAGCCCTAGCTTTAGCCTAATCCTAGGGGTGCCCTCGCTTAAGCCTATGGGTGCCCTAGCCTAAGCCTAGGGGTGCCCTAGCCTCAACCTAGGGGTGCCCTAGCCTTGGGATAGGAGAGCCCTAGCCTTAGCCTTCACTTGGGGTGCCCTAGCCTAAGATTAGGGGTGCCCTAGCCTAAGCCTAGGGGTGCCCTAGCCTGAGCCTAGGGGTGCCCTAGCCTGAGCCTAGGGGTGCCCTAGCCTGAGCCTACGGGTGCCCTAGCCTGAGGCTATGGGAGCCCTAGCTTTAGTCTAGCCTAGGATTGCCCTAGCCTAAGTATAGGGGTGCCATAGCCTGAGTCTAGGGGTGCCCTAGCCTGAGGTTAGGGGAGCCGTAGCCTTAGTCCAACCCTAAGGGTGCCCTAGCCTAAGCCTAGGGGTTCCCTAACCTAAGCCAGGGGTGCCCTAGCCTCAGCCTACCGGTGCCCTCGCCTTAGGCTTGGGGAGCCCTAGCCTTAGCCTAAGCCTAGGGTTGCCGTAGCCTAAGCCTAGTGATGCCCTAGCCTGAGCCTAGGGGTGCCCTAGCCTTAGGCTAGGGGAGCCCTAGCCTTAGCCTAAGCCTAGGGGTGCCCTTGCTTAAGCCTACAGGTGCTCTAGCCTAAGCCTAGGGGTGCCCTAGCCTTAGGCTAGGCGAGCCCTAGCTTTAGCCTAAGCCTAGGGCTGCCCTAGCCTAAGCCTAGGGGTGCCCTAGCCTAACCCTAAGGGTGCCCTAGCCTTAGGCTAGGGGAGCACTAGCCTTAGCCTAACCCTATGGGTGCTCTAGCCTAAGCCTATGGGTGCTCTAGGCTAAGCCTAGGGGTGCCCTAGCCTAAGGCTATGGGAGCCCTAGCCTTAGCCTAAGCCTAGGAGTGCCCTAGCCTAAGATTAGGGGTGCCCTAGCCTAAGCTTAGGGGTGCCCTAGCCTAAGCCTAGGGGTCCCTAGCCTAAGCCTAGGGGTGCCCTAGTGTTAGGCGAGGGGAGCCCTAGCCTTAGCCTAATCCTAGGGGTGCCCTAGCCTAAGCCTAGGAGTGCCCTAGCCAAAGCCTAGGGGTGCCCTAGCCTTAGGATAGGGGAGAACTAGCCTTAGCCTAATCCTAAGGGTGCCCTAGCCTAAGCCTAGGAGTGCCCTAGCCAAAGCCTAGGGGTGCCCTACCCTAAGCCTAGGGGTGCCCTAGCCTAAGCCTAGGGGTGCCCTAGCCTAAGCCTAGGTTTGCCCTAGCCTTAGGCTAGTTGAGCCCTAGCCTAAGCCTAAGCCTAGGGGTGCACTAGCCTAAGCCTAGGGGTGCCCTAGCCTAAGCCAAGGGGTGCCCTAGCCTAAGCCTAGGGGTGCCCTAGCCTAAGCCTAGGGTTGCCCTAGCCTAAGCCTAGGGGTGCCCTAGCCTAAGCCTAGGGGTGCCCAGGCCTTAGGCTAGAGGAGCCCTAGCCTTAGCCTAAGCCTATGGCTGCCCTAGCCGAAGCCTAGGGGTGCCCTAGCCTAACCGTAGGGGTGCGCTAGCCTTAGGCTAGGGGAGCCCTAGCCTTAGCCAAAGCCTTGGGGCGCCCTAGCCTAAACCTAGGGGTTCCCTAGCCTTAGGCTAGGGGAGCCCTAGCCTTAGCCTAAGATTAGGGGTGCCCTAGCCGAAGCCTAGGGATGCCTTAGCCTCAGCCTATGGGTGCCCTCGCCTTAGGCTTGGGGAGCCCTAGCCTTAGCCTAAGCCTAGGGCTGCCCTATCCTAAACCTAGGGGTGCCCTAGCCTAAGCCTAGGGGTGCCCTAGCCTAAGCCTAGGGGTGCTCTATCCTAAGCCTAGTGGTGCCCTAGCCTAAGCTTAGGGGTGCCCTAGCCAAAGGTTAGGGGTGCCCTAGCCTTAGGCTAGGGGAGCCTTAGCCTAAGCCTAGGGGTGCCCTAGCCTAAGATAGGGGTGCCCTAGCCTAAGCCTAGGGGTGCCCTATCCTAAGCCTAGGGGTGCCCTAGCCTTAGGCTAGGGGATCCCTAGCCTTAGCCTAAGCCTATGGGTGCCCTAGCCTAAGTGTAGGGGTGCCCTAGCCTGAGCCAAGGGGTGCCCTAGCCTTAGGCTAGGGGTGCCCTAGCCTAAGACTAGGGGTGCCTTAGCCTAAGCCTAGGGGTCCCTTAGCCTTAGTCTAAGCCTAGGGGTGCCCTAGAATAAGCCTAGGGGTGCCCTAGCCTAAGCCTCAGGGTGCCTTTGCCTTAGCCTAGGGGTCCCCTAGCATTAGCCTAAGCCTTGGGGTGCCCTAGCCTAAACCTAGGGGTCTCCTAGCCATACCTTAAGCCTAGAGGTACCCTAGCCTGAGCCTAGGGGTGCCGTAGCCTTAGCCTAGGGGTGCCCTAGCCTAAGCCTAGGGGAGCCCTAGCTTTGGCCTAAGCCTAGGGGTGCCCTAGCCTAAACTTAGGGGTGCCCTAGCCTAAGCCTAGGGGTGCCTTAGCCTAAGCCTAGGGGTCCCCAAGCCTTAGCCTAAACTTAGGGGTGCCCTAGCTTAAGCCTATGGGTGCCCTAGCCTAAGCCTAGGGGTGCCCTAGCCATAGGCTAGGGGAGCCCTAGCCTTAGCCTAAGCTTAGGGGTGCCCGAGCCTAAGCCTAGGGTTGCCCTAGCCTAAGCCTAGGGGTGCCCTAGCCTTGGGATAGGGGAGCCCTAGCCTTAGCCTTCGCCTAGGGGTGCCCTAGCCTAAGATTAGGGGTGCCCTAGCCTAAGCCTAGGGGTGCCCTAACCTGAGGCTAGGGGTGCCCTAGCCTGAGCCTAGGGGTGCCCTAGCCTGAGCCTACGGGTGCCCTAGCCTGAGGCTATGGGTGCCCAAGCTTTAGTCTAGCCAAGGATTGCCCTAGCCTAAGCCTAGGGGTGCCCTAGCCTAACCATAGGGGTGCCCTAGCCTTAGGCTAGGGGAGCACTAGCCTTAGCCTAAACCTATGGGTGCTCTAGCTTAAGCCTATGGGTGCTCTAGCCTAAGCCTAGGGGTGCCCTAACCTAAGGCTAGGGGTGCCCTAGCCTAAGCCTAGGGGTGCCCTAGACTAAGCTTAGGGGTGCCCTAGCCTAAGCCTAAGGTTGCCCTAGCCTAAGCCTAGTGGTACCCTAGCCTTAGGCTAGGGGAGCCCTAGCCTTAGCCTAAGCCTAGGAGTGCCCTACCCTAAGACTAGGGGTGCCCTAGCCTAAGCTTAGGGGTGCCCTAGCCTAAGCCTAGGGGTGCCCTAGTGTTAGGCGAGGGGAGCCCTAGCCTTAGCCTAATCCTAGGGGTGCCCTAGCCTAAGCCTAGGAGTGCCCTAGCCAAAGCCTAGGGGTGCCCTAGCCTTAGGATAGGGGAGACCTAGCCTTAGCCCAATCCTAAGGGTGCCCTAGCCTAAGCCTAGGAGTGCCCTAGCCAAAGCCTAGGGGTGCCCTAGCCTTCGGATAGGGGAGACCTAGCCTTAGCCTAAGCCTAGGCTGCCCTAGCCTCAGCCTAGGGGTTCCCTAGCCTAAGCCTAGGGGTGCCTTAGAATAAGCCTAGGAGTGCCCTAGCCTAAGCCTAGGGGTGCCCTAGGCTAAGCCTAAGGGTGCCCTAACCTAAGACTACGGTGCCCTTGCCTAAGCCTAGGGATGCCGTAGCCTAAGCCTAGGGGTCCCCTAGCCTTAGCCTAAGCCTAGGGGTGCCCTAGGCTAAGCCTAGGGGTGCCCTAGCCTAAGCCTAGGGGTGCCCAGGCCTTAGGCTAGAGTAGCCCTAGCTTTAGCTTAAGCTTAGGGGTGCCTTAGTCTAACCCTAGGGGTGCCCTAGCCTTAGGCTGGGGGTGCCCTAGCCTAAGCCTAGGGGTGCCCTAGCCTAAGCCTAGGCGTGCGCTAGGCTAAGCCTAGGGGTGCCCTACCCTAAGCCTAGGGGTGCCCTACCCTAAGCCTAGGGGTGCCCTAGCCTAAGCCTACGCTTGCTCTAGCCTTAGGCTAGTTGAGCCCTAGCCTAAGCCTAAGCCTAGGGGTGCACTAGCCTAAGCCTAGGGGTGCCCTAGCCTAAGCCTAGGGGTGCCCTAGCCTAAGCCTAGGGGTGCCCTAGCCTAAGCCTAGGGTTGCCCTAGCCTAAGCCTAGGGGTGCCCAGGCCTTAGGCTAGAGGAGCCCTAGCCTTACCCTAAGCCTATGGCTGCCCTAGCCGAAGCCTAGGGGTGCCCTAGCCTAACCGTAGGGGTGCGCTAGCCTTAGGCCAGGGGAGCCCTAGCCTTAGCCTAAGCCTTGGGGCGCCCTAGCCTAAACCTATGTGTTCCCTAGCCTTAGGCTAGGGGAGCCCTAGCCTTAGCCTAAGCTTAGGGGTGCCCTAGCCGAAGCCTAGGGATGCCCTAGCGTTAGGCTAGAGGAGCCCTAGCCTTAACTTAAGCCTAGGGGGGTCCTAGCCTAAGCCTAGAGGTGGCCTAGCCTAAGTCTAGGGGTGTCCTAGCCTAAGCCTAAGGGTACCCTAGCCTTAGGCTAGAGGAGCCATAGCCTTAGCCTAAGCCTAGGGGTGCCCTAGCCTAAGCCTAAGGGTGCCCTAGCCAAAGCCTTGGGGCGCCCTAGCCTAAACCAAGGGGTTCCCTAGCCTAAGCCTAGGGGTGAGCTAGCCTAAGCCTAGGGGTGCCCTATCCTAAGGCTTGGGGTGCCCTAGGCTTAGGCTAGGGGAGCCCTAGCCTTAGTCTAAGCCTAGGGGTGCCCTAGCCCAAGCCTAGGGATGCCCTAGCGTTAGGCTACAGGAGCCCTAGCCTTAGCCTAAGCCTAGGGGTTCCCTAGCCTAAGCCTAGGGGTGCCCTAGCCTAAGTCTTGGGGTGCCATAGCCTAAGCCTAGGTGTACCCTAGCCTTAGGCTAGGGGAGTCCTCGCCTTAGCTGAAGCCTTGGGGTGCACTAGCCTAAGCCTTGGGGTACCCTAGCCTAAGCCTAGGGGTGCCCTAGCCCAAGCCTAGGGATGCCCTAGCGTTATGCTAGAGGAGCCATAGCCTTACCTTAAGCCAAGGGGTGCCCTAGGCTAAGCCTAGGGGTGCCCTAGCCTAAGCCTAGGGGTGTCCTAGCCTAAGGCTAGGGGTGCCCTAGCCTTAGGCTAGTGGAGCCCTAGCCTTAGTCTAAGCCTAGGGGTGCCCTAGCCTAAGCCTAGGGGTACCTTAGACCAAGCCTAGGGATGTCCTAGCGTTAGGCTAGAGGAGCCCTAGCTTAGCCTAACCCTAGGGGTGCCCTAGCCTAAGCCTAGGGGTGCCCTAGCCTAAGTCTAGGGGTGCCCTAGCCTAGGCCTAGGTGTACCCTAGCCCTAGGCTAGGGGAGACCTCGCCTCAGCCGAAGGCTTGGGGTGCCCTAGCCTAAGCCTAGGGGTGCCCTAGCCTAAGCCTAGGGGTGTCCTAGCCCAAGCCTAGGGATGCCCTAGCGTTAGGCTAGAGGAGCCCTAGACTTAGCCTAAGCCTAGGGTTGCCCAGCCTAAGCCTAGGGGTGCCCTAGCCTAAGTCTAGGAGTGCCTAGCCTAAGTATAAGGGTGCCCTAACCTAAGAATAGGGGTTCACTACCTAAGCCTAGGGGTGCCCTAGCCTAAGCCTACGGGTGCCCTACCCTAAGCCTAGGGGTGCTCTAGCCTAATCCTAGGGGTGACCTAATCTAAGCCTAGGGGTGCCCTAGCCTTAGGCTAGTGGAGCCCTAGCCTTAGCCTAAGCCTAGGGGTGCCCTAGCCTAAGCCTAGGGGTTCCCTCGCCTAAGCCGAGAGGTGCCCTAGCCTAAGCCTAGGGGTGCCCTAGCCTAAGGCTAGAGGTGCCCTAGCCTTAGTCTAGTGGAGCCCTAGCCTTAGCCTAAGCCTAGGGGTGCCCTAGCCTAAGCCTAGGGGAGCCCTAGCCTAAGCCTAGGGGTGCGCTACCCTAAGCCTAGGGTTGCCCTAGCCTTAGCCTAGCTGAGCCCTAGCCTTATCCTAAGCCTAGGGGTGCCCTAGCCTAAGCCTAGGGGTGCCCTAGCCTAAGCCTAGGGGTGCCCTACCCTAAGCCTAGGGGTGCGCTACCCTATGCCGAGGGTTGCCCTAGCCTTAGCCTAGCTGAGCCCTAGCCTTAACCTAAGCCTAGGGGTGCCCTAGCCTAAGCCTAGGGGTGCCCTAGCCTAAGCCTAGGGGTGCCCTACCCTAAGCCTAGGGGTGCGCTACCCTATGCCGAGGGTTGTCCTAGCCTAAGCCTAGAGGTGCCCTAGCCTTAGGCTAGGTGAGCCCTAGCCTTAGCCTAAGCCAAGGGGTGCCCTAGCCTAAGCCTAGGGGTGCCCTAGCCTAAGCCTAGGGGTGCCCTAGCTTTAGGCTAGGGGAGCCCTAGCCTTAGCCTAAGCCTAGGGTTGCCCTAGCCTAAGACTAGGGGTGCCCTAGCCTACGCCTAATGGTTCCCTACCCTAAGCCTAGTGGTGCCTTAGCCTTAGGCTAGGGGAGCCCTCGCTTTAGCCTAAGCCTAGGGGTGCCCTAGCCTAAGACTAGTGGTGCCCTAGCCTAAGCCTAGTGGTGCCCTTGCCTAAGCCTAGGGGTGCGCTTTCCTAAGCCTAGGGGTGCCCTAGCGTAAGCCTAGTGGTGTCCTAGCCTAAGCCAAGGGGTGCCCTAGCCTAAGCCTAGGTGTGCCCTAGCCTTAGATTGGGGAGCCCTAGCCTTAGCCTAAGCCTATGGGTGCCCTAGCCTAAGCCTAGGGGTGCCCTAGCATAAGCCTAGGGTTGCCCTAGCCTAAGCCTAGGGGTGCCCTAGCCTAAGGCTAGGGGTGCCCTAGCCTTAGTCTAGTGGAGCCCTAGCCTTAGCCTACGCCTAGTGGTGCCTTATCCTAAGCCATGGGGTGCCCTAGCCTAAGCCTAGGGGTGCCCTAGCCTAAGCCTAGGGGTGCCCTAGCTTTAGGCTAGGGGAGCCCTAGCCTTAGCCTAAGCCTAGGGTTGCCCTAGCCTAAGACTAGGGGTGCCCTAGCCTTAGCCTACGGGTGTCCTAGCCTAAGCCTAGGCGTGCCCTAGCCTAAGCCTAGGGGTTCCCTAACCTAAGGCTAGGGGGGCCCTAGCCTTAGCGTAAGACTTGGGGCGCCCTAGCCTAAACCTAGGGGCTCCCTAGACTAAGCCTAGGGGTGACCTTAGCTTAGGCTAGGGTAGCCCTAGCCTTAGTCTAAGCCTAGGGGTGCCCTAGCCTATGCCTAGGGGTGCCCTAGCCCAAGCCTAGGGATGCCCTAGCGTTAGGCTACAGGATCCCTAGCCTTATCCTAAGCCTAGGGTGACCTAGACTAAGCCTAGGGGTGCCCTAGCCTTAGGCTAGTGGAGCCCTAGCCTTAGCCTAAGTCTAGGGGTGCCTAGCCTAAGCATAGGGGTGCCCTAACCTAAGCCTAGGGGTTCCCTACCTAAGCCTAGGGGTGCCCTAGCCTAAGCCTAGGGGTGCCCTACCCTAAGCCTTGGGGTGCCCTAGCCTAAGCCTAAGGGTGCCCTAGCCTAAGATTAGGGATGCCCTAGCCTAAGCCTAAGGGTGCCCTTGCCTAAGCCTAGTGGTGCCATAGCCTTAGGCTAGGGGAGCCCTAGCCTTAGCCTAAGCCTAGGGGTGCCCTAGCTTAAGACTAGGGATGCCCTAGCCTAAGCTTAGGGGTGCCCTACCATAAGCCTAAGGGTCCTTAGCCTAAACCTAGGGGTGCCCTTGGCTTAGGCTAGGGGAGCCCTAGCCTTAGCCTAATCCTAGGGGTGCCCTAGCCTAAGACTAGGAGTGCCCTAGCCAAAGCCTAGGGGTGCCCTAGCCTAAGGATAGGGGAGACCTAGCCTTAGCCTAAGCCTACGGGTGCCCTAGCTTAAGCCTAGGGGTGCCCTAGCCTAAGCCTAGGGGTGCCCTAGACTTAGGCTAGGGGAGCCCTAGCCTTAGCCTAAGCCTATGGGTGCCCTAGCCTCAGCCTAGGGGTGCCCTAGCCTCAGCCTAGGAGTGCCCTAGCCCAAGCATAGGAGTGCGCTAGCCTAAGCCTAGGGGTGCGCTAGCCTAAGCCTAGTGGTGCCTTAGACTAAGCCTAGAGGTGACCTACCCTTAGCCTAAGCCTAGGGGTGCCCTAGCCTAAGTCTAAGGGTTCCCTAACCTAAGCCTAGGGTGCCCTTGCCTAAGACTAGGGATGCCTTAGCCTAAGCCTAGGAGTCCCCTAGCCTTAGCCTAAGCCTAGGGGTGCCCTAGCCAAAGCCTAGGGGTGCCATAGCCTAAGCCTAGGGGTGCCATAGCCTAAGCCTTGGGATGCCCTAGCCTAAGCCTAGGGGTGCCCAGGCCTTAGGCGAGAGGAGCCCTAGCCTTAGCCTAAGCCTATGGCTGCCCTAGCATAAGCCTAGGGGTGCCCTAGCCTAAGCCTAGGTGGTGCCCTAGCCTAACACTATGGGTGCCCTAACCTTAGGCTAGGGGAGCACTAGCCTTAGCCTAAGCCTAGGGGTGC
This sequence comes from Tenrec ecaudatus, assembly GCF_050624435.1. NCBI lineage: Eukaryota > Metazoa > Chordata > Mammalia > Afrosoricida > Tenrecidae > Tenrec > Tenrec ecaudatus. The sequence goes on from NW_027459490.1 coordinate 176,012, forward strand.
CCTAGCATAAACTTAGGGGTGCCCTAGCCTAAGCCTGTGGTGCCTTAGCCTACGCCCAGGGGTCCCCTAGCCTTAGCCTAAGCCTAGGTGCCCCCTAGCCTAAGCCTATGGGTGCCCTAGCCTAAGCCTAGGGGTGCCCTAGCCATAGCCCAGGGGAGCCCTAGCCTAACCCTAGGGGTGCCCTAACCTCAGGCTAGGGGACCACTAGCCTTAATCTAAGCCTAGGGGTGCCCTAGCCTAAGCCTAGGCGTGCCCTAGCCTAAGCCTAGGGGTGCCCTACCCTAAGGCTTGGGGTGCCCTACCCTAAGCCTAGGGGTGCCCTAGCCTAAGCCTTGGGGTGCCCTAGCCTAAGCCTAGGGGTGCCCTACCCTTAGGCTAGGGGAGCCCTAGCCTTTGCCTAAGCCTAGGGGTGTCCTAGCCTAAGCCTAGGGGTGTCCTAGCTTAAGCCTAGGGGTGCCCTAGCCTAAGCCTAGGGTTGCGCTAGCCTAAGCCTAGGGGTGCCCTAGCCTAAGCCTCGGGGTGCGCAGGCCTTAGGGTAGAGGAGCACTAGCCTTAGCCTAACCCTATGGCTGCCCTAGCCTAAGCCAAGGGGTGCCCTAGCCTAAGCCTAGGGGTGCCCTAGCCTAACCCTATGGGTGCCCTAGCCTTAGGCTAGGGGAGCACTAGCCTTAGCCTAAGCCTAGGGGTGCCCAAGTGTAAACTTAGGGGTGCCCTAGCTTAAGCCTAGGGGTGCCTTAGCCTAAGCCTTGGGGTCCCCTAGCCTTAGCCTAAGCCTAGGGGTGCCCTAGACTAAGACTATGGGTGCCCTAGCCTAAGCCTAGGGGTGCCCTAGCCATAGCCTAAGGGAGCCCTAGCCTTAGCCTAAGCTTAGGGGTGCCCGAGCCTAAGGCTAGGGTTGCCCTAGCCTAAGCCTAGGGGTGCCCTAGCCTCAGGCTAGGAGAGCCCTAGCCTTAGCCTACGCCTAGGGGTGCCCTAGCGTAAACTTAGGGGTGCCCTAGCCTAAGCCTGGGGTGCCTTAGCCTAAGCCTAGGGGTCCCCTAGCCTTAACCTAAGCCCAGGGGTGCCCTAGACTAAGCCTATGGGTGCCCTAGCGTAAGCCTAGGCGTGCCCTAGCCATAGCCTAGGGGAGCCCTAGCCTTAGCCTAAGCTTAGGGGTGCCCGAGCCTAAGCCTAGGGTTGCCCTAGCCTAAGCCTAGGGGTGCCTTAGCCTTAGGCTAGGGGAGCCCTAGCCTTAGCCTACGCCTAGGGGTGCCCTAGCCTAAGCTTAGGGGTGCCCTAGGCTAAGCCTAGGCGTGCCCTAGCCTAAGCCTAGGGGTGCACTAGCCTAAGCCTAGGGGTGCCCTAGCCTGTGGCTAGGGGAGTCGTAGCCTAAGCCTACGGGTGTCCTTGCCTAAGCCTAGCGATGCCTTAGCCTAAGCCTAGGGGTCCCCTAGCCTTAGCCTAAGCCTAGGGGTGCCCTATCCTAAGCCTACGGGTGCCCTCACCTTAGGCTAGGGGAGCCCTAGCCTTAGCCTAAGCCTAGGGATGCCGTAGCCTAAGCCTAGGGATGCCCTAGCCTGAGCCTAGGGGAGACCCAGCCTTAGGCTAGGGGAGCCCTAGCCTTGGCCTAAGCCTCGGGGAGCCCTAGCCTAAGCCTAGGGGTGCCCTAGCCTAAGGCTAAGGGTGCCCTTGCCTAAGCTTACGGGTGCTGTAACCTAAGCCTAGGGGTGCCCTAGCCTTAGGCTAGGCGAGCCCTAGCCTTAGCCTAAGCATAGGGCTACCCTAGCCTAAGCCTAGGGGTGCCCTAGCTTAACCCTAGGGGTGCCCTAGCCTTAGGCTAGGGGAGCACTAGCCTTAGCCTAAGCCTAGGGGTGCCCTAGCCTAAGCCTTGGGGTGCCCTAGCCTAAGCCTAAGGGTGCCCTAGCCTAAGATTAGGGGTGCCCTAGCCTAAGCCTAAGGGTGCCCTTGCCTAAGCCTAGTGGTGCCATAGCCTTAGGCTAGGGGAGCCCTAGCCTTAGCCTAAGCCTAGGGGTGCCCTAGCTTAAGACTAGGGATGCCCTAGCCTAAGCTTAGGGGTTCCCTACCATAAGCCTAAGGGTCCTTAGCCTAAACCTAGGGGTGCCCTTGGGTTAGGCTAGGGGAGCCCTAGCCTTAGCCTAATCCTAGGGGTGCCCTAGCCTAAGACTAGGAGTGCCCTAGCCAAAGCCTAGGGGTGCCCTAGCCTAAGGATAGGGGAGACCTAGCCTTAGCCTAAGCCTACGGGTGCCCTAGCTTAAGCTTAGGGGTGCCCTAGCCTAAGCCTAGGGGTGCCCTAGACTTAGGCTAGGGGAGCCCTAGCCTTAGCCTAAGCCTATGGGTGCCCTAGCCTCAGCCTAGGGGTGCCCTAGCCTCAGCCTAGGAGTGCCCTAGCCTAAGCATAGGAGTGCCCTAGCCTAAGCCTAGGGGTGCGCTAGCCTAAGCCTAGGGATGCCTTAGCCTAAGCTAGTAGTCCCCTAGCCTTAGCCTAAGCCTAGGGGTGCCCTAGCCAAAGCCTAGGGGTGCCCTAGCCTAAGCCTAGGGGTGCCATAGCCTAAGCCTTGGGATGCCCTAGCCTAAGCCTAGGGGTGCCCAGGCCTTAGGCTAGAGGAGCCCTAGCCTTAGCCTAAGCCTATGGCTGCCCTAGCATAAGCCTAGGGGTGCCCTAGCCTAAGCCTAGGTGGTGCCCTAGCCTAACCCTATGGGTGCCCTAGCCTTAGGCTAGGGGAGCACTAGCCTTAGCCTAAGCCTAGGGGTGCCCTAGCGTAAACTTAGGGGTGCCCTAGCCTAAGCCTGTGGTGCCTTAGCCTACGCCCAGGGGTCCCCTAGCCTTAGCCTAAGCCTATGGGTGCCCTAGCCTAAGCCTAGGGGTGCCCTAGCCATAGCCCAGGGGAGCCCTAGCCTAACCCTAGGGGTGCCCTAGCCTTAGGCTAGGGGACCACTAGCCTTAACCTAAACCTAGGGGTGCCCTAGCCTAAGCCTAGGGGTGCCCTACCCTAAGGCTTGGGGTGCCCTACCCTAAGCCTAGGGGTGCCCTAGCCTAAGCCTTGGGGTGCCCTAGCCTAAGCCTAGGGGTGCCCTACCCTTAGGCTAGGGGAGCCCTAGCCTTTGCCTAAGCCTAGGGGTGTCCTAGCCTAAGCCTAGGGGTGTCCTAGCTTAAGCCTAGGGGTGCCCTAGCCTAAGCCTAGGGTTGCGCTAGCCTAAGCCTAGGGGTGCCCTAGCCTAAGCCTCGGGGTGCCCAGGCCTTAGGGTAGAGGAGCACTAGCCTTAGCCTAACCCTATGGCTGCCCTAGCCTAAGCCAAGGGGTGCCCTAGCCTAAGCCTAGGGGTGCCCGAGCCTAACCCTATGGGTGCCCTAGCCTTAGGCTAGGGGAGCACTAGCCTTAGCCTAAGCCTAGGGGTGCCCTAGCGTAAACTTAGGGGTGCCCTAGCCTAAGCCTAGGGGTGCCTTAGCCTAAGCCTTGGGGTCCCCTAGCCTTAGCCTAAGCCTAGGGGTGCCCTAGACTAAGCCTATGGGTGCCCTAGCCTAAGCCTAGGGGTGCCCTAGCCATAGCCTAAGGGAGCCCTAGCCTTAGCCTAAGCTTAGGGGTGCCCGAGCCTAAGCCTAGGGTTGCCCTAGCCTAAGTCTAGGGGTGCCATAGCCTTAGGCTAGGAGAGCCCTAGCCTTAGCCTACGCCTAGGGGTGCCCTAGCGTAAAATTAGGGGTGCCCTAGCCTAAGCCTAGGGGTGCCTTAGCCTAAGCCTAGGGGTCCCCTAGCCTTAGCCTAAGCCCAGAGGTGCCCTAGACTAAGCCTATGGGTGCCCTAGCGTAAGCCTAGGCGTGCCCTAGCCATAGCCTAGGGGAGCCCTAGCCTTAGCCTAAGCTTAGGGGTGCCCGAGCCTAAGCCTAGGGTTGCCCTAGCCTAAGCCTAGGGGTGCCTTAGCCTTAGGCTAGGGGAGCCCTAGCCTTAGCCAACGCCTAGGGGTGCCCTAGCCTAAGCTTAGGGGTGCCCTAGGCTAAGCCTAGGCGTGCCCTAGCCTAAGCCTAGGGGTGCCCTAGCCTGAGCCTAGGGGTGCCGTAGCCTGAGCCTACGGGTGCCCTAGCCTGAGGCTAGGGGAGCCCTAGCCTTAGTCTAGCCTAGGATTGCCCTAGCCTAAGCCTAGGGGTGCACAAGTCTAAGCCTAGGGGTGCCCTAGCCTGTGGCTAGGGGAGTCGTAGCCTAAGCCTACGGGTGTCCTTGCCTAAGCCTAGCGATGCCTTAGCCTAAGCCTAGGGGTCCCCTAGCCTTAGCCAAAGCCTAGGGGTGCCCTATCCTAAGCCTACGGGTGCCCTCACCTTAGGCTAGGGGAGCCCTAGCCTTAGCCTAAGCCTAGGGATGCCGTAGCCTAAGCCTAGGGATGCCCTAGCCTGAGCCTAGGGGAGACACAGCCTTAGGCTAGGGGAGCCCTAGCCTTGGCCTAAGCCTCGGGGTGCCCTAGCCTAAGCCTAGGGGTGCCCTAGCCTAAGGCTAAGGGTGCCCTTGCCTAAGCTTACGGGTGCTGTAACCTAAGCCTAGGGGTTCCCTAGCCTTAGGCTAGGCGAGCCCTAGCCTTAGCCTAAGCATAGGGCTACCCTAGCCTAAGCCTAGGGGTGCCCTAGCCTAACCCTAGGGGTGCCCTAGCCTTAGGCTAGGGGAGCACTAGCCTTAGCCTAAGCCTAGGGGTGTCCTAGCCTAAGCCTAAGGGTGCCCTATCCTAAGCCTAGGGGTGCCCTAGCCTAAGCTTAGGGGTGCCCTAGCCTAAGCCTAAGGGTGCCCTAGCCTAGGCCTAGTGGTGCCCTAGCCTTAGGCTAGGGGAGCCCTAGCATTAGCCTAAGCCTAGGGGTGCCCTAGCCTAAGCTTAGGGGTGCCCTAGCCTAATCCTAGGGGTCCCTAGCCTAAGCTTATGTGTGCCCTAGGGTTAGGCTAGGGGAGCCCTAGCCTTAGCCTAATCCTAGGGGTGCCCTAGCCTAAGCCTAGGAGTGCCCTAGCCAAAGCCTAGGGGTGCCCTAGCCTTAGGATAGGGAGCCCTAGCCTTAGCCTAAGCCTATGGGTGCCCTAGCCTCAGCCTCGCGGTGCCCTAGCCTCAGCCTAGGTGTGACCTAGCCTAAGCCTAGGGGTGCCTAACCTAAGACTAGTGGTGCTTTAGACTAAGCCTAGGGGTGACCTAGTCTTAGCCTAAGCCTAGGGGTGCCCTAGCCTAAGCCTAAGGGTGCCCTAACCTAAGCCTACGGTGCCCTTGCCTAAGCCTAGGGATGCCTTAGCCTAAGCCTAGGGGTCCCCTAGCTTTAGCCTAAGCCTCGGGTGCCCTAGCCTAAGCCTAGGGGTGCCCTAGCGTAAGCCTAGGGGTGCCCTAGCCTAAGCCTAGTGGTGCCCTAGCCTTAGGCTAGGGGAGCCCTAGCCTTAGCCTAAGCCTAGGGGTGCTCTAGCCTAAGACTAGGGGTGCCCTAGCCTAAGTTAGGGGTGCCCTAGCCTAAGCCTAGTGGTCCCCTAGCGTAAGCGTAGGGGTGCCCTAGGGTTAGGCTAGGGGAGCCCTAGCCTTAGCCTAAGTCTACGGGTGCCCTAGTTTAAGCCTAGGGGTGCCCTAGCCTAAGCCTAGGGGTGCCCTAGCCTTAGGCTATTGGAGCCCTAGCCTTAGCCTAAGCCTATGGGTGCCCTAGCTTCAGCCTAGGGCTGCCCTAGCCTAAGCCTCGGAGTGCCTTAGCCTAAGCCTAGGCGTGCCCTAGCCTAAGTCTAGTGGTGCCTTAGCCTAAGCCTAGGGGTGACCTAGTCTTAGCCTAAGTCTAGGGGTGCCCTAGCCTAAGCCTAGGGGTGCCCTAGCCTAAGCCTAGTGGTGCCCTAGCCTTAGGCTAGGGGCGCCGTAGCGTTAGCCTAACCCTAGGGGTGCCTTAGCCTAAGCCTAGCGGTGACCTAGTCTTAGCCTAAGCCTAGGGGTGCCCTAGCCTAAGCCTAGGGGTGCCCTAGCCTAAGCCTAGTGGTGCCTTAGCCTCAGCCTAGGGGTGACCTAGCCTTAGCCTAATCCTAGAGGTGCCTTAGCCTAAGCCTTGGGGTGCCCTAGCCTAAGCTTAGGGGTGCCCTAGCCTAAGCCTAGGGGTGCCCTAGCCTAAGCCTAGGGGTGCCCTAGCCTAAGCCTAAGGGTGCCCTAGCCTAAGACTAGGGGTGCCCAGGCCTTAGGATAGAGGAGCCCTAGCCTTAGCCTAAGCCTAGGGGTGCCCTAGCCTAACCCTAGGGGTGCCCTAGCCTTAGGCTAGGGGAGCACTAGCCTTAGCCTAAGCCTAGGGGTGTCCTAGCCTAAGCCTAGGGGTGCCCTATCCTAAGCCTAGGGGTGCCCTAGCCTAAGCTTAGGGGTGCCCTAGCCTAAGCCTAAGGGTGCCCTAGCCTAGGCCTAGTGGTGCCCTAGCCTTAGGCTAGGGGAGCCCTAGCATTAGCCTAAGCCTAGGGGTGCCCTAGCCTAAGCCTTGGGGTGCCCTAGCCTAAGCTTAGGGGTGCCCTAGCCTAATCCTAGGGGTCCCTAGCCTAAGCTTATGTGTGCCCTAGGGTTAGGCTAGGGGAGCCCTAGCCTTAGCCTAATCCTAGGGGTGCCCTAGCCTAAGCCTAGGAGTGCCCTAGCCAAAGCCTAGGGGTGCCCTAGCCTTAGGATAGGGACCCCTAGCCTTAGCCTAAGCCTATGGGTGCCCTAGCCTCAGCCTCGGGGTGCCCTAGCCTCAGCCTAGGTGTGACCTAGCCTAAGCCTAGGGTTGCCCTAGCCTAAGACTAGTGGTGCTTTAGACTAAGCCTAGGGGTGACCTAGTCTTAGCCTAAGCCTAGGGGTGCCCTAGCCTAAGCCTAAGGGTGCCCTAACCTAAGCCTAGGGTGCCCTTGCCTAAGCCTAGGGATGCCTTAGCCTAAGCCTAGGGGTCCCCTAGCTTTAGCCTAAGCCTAGGGTGCCCTAGCCTTAGCCTAGGGGTGCCCTAGCGTAAGCCTAGGGGTGCCCTAGCCTAAGCCTAGTGGTGCCCTAGCCTTAGGCTTGGGGAGCCCTAGCCTTAGCCTAAGCCTAGGGGTGCTCTAGCCTAAGACTAGGGGTGCCCTAGCCTAAGTTAGGGGTGCCCTAGCCTAAGCCTAGTGGTCCCCTAGCGTAAGCGTAGGGGTGCCCTAGGGTTAGGCTAGGGGAGCCCTAGCCTTAGCCTAAGTCTAAGGGTGCCCTAGTTTAAGGCTAGGGGTGCCCTAGCCTAAGCCTAGGGGTGCCCTAGCCTTAGGCTATTGGAGCCCTAGCCTTAGCCTAAGCCTATGGGTGCCCTAGCTTCAGCCTAGGGCTGCCCTAGCCTAAGCCTCGGAGTGCCTTAGGCTAAGCCTAGGCGTGCCCTAGCCTAAGTCTAGTGGTGCCTTAGCCTAAGCCTAGGGGTGACCTAGTCTTAGCCTAAGTCTAGGGGTGCCCTAGCCTAAGCCTAGGGGTGCCCTAGCCTAAGCCTAGTGGTGCCCTAGCCTTAGGCTAGGGGAGCCGTAGCGTTAGCCTAACCCTAGGGGTGCCTTAGCCTAAGCCTAGCGGTGACCTAGTCTTAGCCTAAGCCTAGGGGTGCCCTAGCCTAAGCCTAGTGGTGCCTTAGCCTCAGCCTAGGGGTGACCTAGCCTTAGCCTAAGCCTAGAGGTGCCTTAGCCTAAGCCTAGGGGTGCCCTAGCCTAAGCTTAGGGGTGCCCTAGCCTAAGCCTAGGGGTGCCCTAGCCTAAGCCTAGGGGTGCCCTAGCCTAAGCCTAAGGGTGCCCTAGCCTAAGACTAGGGGTGCCCAGGCCTTAGGATAGAGGAGCCCTAGCCTTAGCCTAAGCCTAGGGGTGCCCTAGCCTAAGCCTAGGGGTGCCCTAGCCAAAGCCAAGGGGTGCCCTAGCCTTAGACTAAGCCTAGAGGTGCCCTAGCCAAAGCCTAGGTGTGCCCTAGCCTAAGCCTAGGGGTGCCCAGGCCTCAGGCTAGAGGAGCCCTAGCCTTAGCCTAAGCCTATGGCTGCCCTAGCCTAAGCCTAGGGTTGCCCTAGCCTAAGCCTAGGGGTGCCCTAGCCTAACCCTAGGGGTACCCTAGCCTTAGGCTAGGGGAGCACTAGCCTTTGCCTAAGCCTACGGGTGCCCTCACCTTAGGCTAGGGGAGCCCTAGCCTTAGCCTAAGCCTAGGGATGCCGTAGCCTAAGCCTAGGGATGCCCTAGCCTGAGCCTAGGGGAGACACAGCCTTAGGCTAGGGGAGCCCTAGCCTTGGCCTAAGCCTCGGGGTGCCCTAGCCTAAGCCTAGGGGTGCCCTAGCCTAAGGCTAAGGGTGCCCTTGCCTAAGCTTACGGGTGCTGTAACCTAAGCCTAGGGGTTCCCTAGCCTTAGGCTAGGCGAGCCCTAGCCTTAGCCTAAGCATAGGGCTACCCTAGCCTAAGCCTAGGGGTGCCCTAGCCTAACCCTAGGGGTGCCCTAGCCTTAGGCTAGGGGAGCACTAGCCTTAGCCTAAGCCTAGGGGTGTCCTAGCCTAAGCCTAAGGGTGCCCTATCCTAAGCCTAGGGGTGCCCTAGCCTAAGCTTAGGGGTGCCCTAGCCTAAGCCTAAGGGTGCCCTAGCCTAGGCCTAGTGGTGCCCTAGCCTTAGGCTAGGGGAGCCCTAGCATTAGCCTAAGCCTAGGGGTGCCCTAGCCTAAGCTTAGGGGTGCCCTAGCCTAATCCTAGGGGTCCCTAGCCTAAGCTTATGTGTGCCCTAGGGTTAGGCTAGGGGAGCCCTAGCCTTAGCCTAATCCTAGGGGTGCCCTAGCCTAAGCCTAGGAGTGCCCTAGCCAAAGCCTAGGGGTGCCCTAGCCTTAGGATAGGGAGCCCTAGCCTTAGCCTAAGCCTATGGGTGCCCTAGCCTCAGCCTCGCGGTGCCCTAGCCTCAGCCTAGGTGTGACCTAGCCTAAGCCTAGGGGTGCCTAACCTAAGACTAGTGGTGCTTTAGACTAAGCCTAGGGGTGACCTAGTCTTAGCCTAAGCCTAGGGGTGCCCTAGCCTAAGCCTAAGGGTGCCCTAACCTAAGCCTACGGTGCCCTTGCCTAAGCCTAGGGATGCCTTAGCCTAAGCCTAGGGGTCCCCTAGCTTTAGCCTAAGCCTCGGGTGCCCTAGCCTAAGCCTAGGGGTGCCCTAGCGTAAGCCTAGGGGTGCCCTAGCCTAAGCCTAGTGGTGCCCTAGCCTTAGGCTAGGGGAGCCCTAGCCTTAGCCTAAGCCTAGGGGTGCTCTAGCCTAAGACTAGGGGTGCCCTAGCCTAAGTTAGGGGTGCCCTAGCCTAAGCCTAGTGGTCCCCTAGCGTAAGCGTAGGGGTGCCCTAGGGTTAGGCTAGGGGAGCCCTAGCCTTAGCCTAAGTCTACGGGTGCCCTAGTTTAAGCCTAGGGGTGCCCTAGCCTAAGCCTAGGGGTGCCCTAGCCTTAGGCTATTGGAGCCCTAGCCTTAGCCTAAGCCTATGGGTGCCCTAGCTTCAGCCTAGGGCTGCCCTAGCCTAAGCCTCGGAGTGCCTTAGCCTAAGCCTAGGCGTGCCCTAGCCTAAGTCTAGTGGTGCCTTAGCCTAAGCCTAGGGGTGACCTAGTCTTAGCCTAAGTCTAGGGGTGCCCTAGCCTAAGCCTAGGGGTGCCCTAGCCTAAGCCTAGTGGTGCCCTAGCCTTAGGCTAGGGGCGCCGTAGCGTTAGCCTAACCCTAGGGGTGCCTTAGCCTAAGCCTAGCGGTGACCTAGTCTTAGCCTAAGCCTAGGGGTGCCCTAGCCTAAGCCTAGGGGTGCCCTAGCCTAAGCCTAGTGGTGCCTTAGCCTCAGCCTAGGGGTGACCTAGCCTTAGCCTAATCCTAGAGGTGCCTTAGCCTAAGCCTTGGGGTGCCCTAGCCTAAGCTTAGGGGTGCCCTAGCCTAAGCCTAGGGGTGCCCTAGCCTAAGCCTAGGGGTGCCCTAGCCTAAGCCTAAGGGTGCCCTAGCCTAAGACTAGGGGTGCCCAGGCCTTAGGATAGAGGAGCCCTAGCCTTAGCCTAAGCCTAGGGGTGCCCTAGCCTAACCCTAGGGGTGCCCTAGCCTTAGGCTAGGGGAGCACTAGCCTTAGCCTAAGCCTAGGGGTGTCCTAGCCTAAGCCTAGGGGTGCCCTATCCTAAGCCTAGGGGTGCCCTAGCCTAAGCTTAGGGGTGCCCTAGCCTAAGCCTAAGGGTGCCCTAGCCTAGGCCTAGTGGTGCCCTAGCCTTAGGCTAGGGGAGCCCTAGCATTAGCCTAAGCCTAGGGGTGCCCTAGCCTAAGCCTTGGGGTGCCCTAGCCTAAGCTTAGGGGTGCCCTAGCCTAATCCTAGGGGTCCCTAGCCTAAGCTTATGTGTGCCCTAGGGTTAGGCTAGGGGAGCCCTAGCCTTAGCCTAATCCTAGGGGTGCCCTAGCCTAAGCCTAGGAGTGCCCTAGCCAAAGCCTAGGGGTGCCCTAGCCTTAGGATAGGGACCCCTAGCCTTAGCCTAAGCCTATGGGTGCCCTAGCCTCAGCCTCGGGGTGCCCTAGCCTCAGCCTAGGTGTGACCTAGCCTAAGCCTAGGGTTGCCCTAGCCTAAGACTAGTGGTGCTTTAGACTAAGCCTAGGGGTGACCTAGTCTTAGCCTAAGCCTAGGGGTGCCCTAGCCTAAGCCTAAGGGTGCCCTAACCTAAGCCTAGGGTGCCCTTGCCTAAGCCTAGGGATGCCTTAGCCTAAGCCTAGGGGTCCCCTAGCTTTAGCCTAAGCCTAGGGTGCCCTAGCCTTAGCCTAGGGGTGCCCTAGCGTAAGCCTAGGGGTGCCCTAGCCTAAGCCTAGTGGTGCCCTAGCCTTAGGCTTGGGGAGCCCTAGCCTTAGCCTAAGCCTAGGGGTGCTCTAGCCTAAGACTAGGGGTGCCCTAGCCTAAGTTAGGGGTGCCCTAGCCTAAGCCTAGTGGTCCCCTAGCGTAAGCGTAGGGGTGCCCTAGGGTTAGGCTAGGGGAGCCCTAGCCTTAGCCTAAGTCTAAGGGTGCCCTAGTTTAAGGCTAGGGGTGCCCTAGCCTAAGCCTAGGGGTGCCCTAGCCTTAGGCTATTGGAGCCCTAGCCTTAGCCTAAGCCTATGGGTGCCCTAGCTTCAGCCTAGGGCTGCCCTAGCCTAAGCCTCGGAGGGCCTTAGGCTAAGCCTAGGCGTGCCCTAGCCTAAGTCTAGTGGTGCCTTAGCCTAAGCCTAGGGGTGACCTAGTCTTAGCCTAAGTCTAGGGGTGCCCTAGCCTAAGCCTAGGGGTGCCCTAGCCTAAGCCTAGTGGTGCCCTAGCCTTAGGCTAGGGGAGCCGTAGCGTTAGCCTAACCCTAGGGGTGCCTTAGCCTAAGCCTAGCGGTGACCTAGTCTTAGCCTAAGCCTAGGGGTGCCCTAGCCTAAGCCTAGTGGTGCCTTAGCCTCAGCCTAGGGGTGACCTAGCCTTAGCCTAAGCCTAGAGGTGCCTTAGCCTAAGCCTAGGGGTGCCCTAGCCTAAGCTTAGGGGTGCCCTAGCCTAAGCCTAGGGGTGCCCTAGCCTAAGCCTAGGGGTGCCCTAGCCTAAGCCTAAGGGTGCCCTAGCCTAAGACTAGGGGTGCCCAGGCCTTAGGATAGAGGAGCCCTAGCCTTAGCCTAAGCCTAGGGGTGCCCTAGCCTAAGCCTAGGGGTGCCCTAGCCAAAGCCAAGGGGTGCCCTAGCCTTAGACTAAGCCTAGAGGTGCCCTAGCCAAAGCCTAGGTGTGCCCTAGCCTAAGCCTAGGGGTGCCCAGGCCTCAGGCTAGAGGAGCCCTAGCCTTAGCCTAAGCCTATGGCTGCCCTAGCCTAAGCCTAGGGTTGCCCTAGCCTAAGCCTAGGGGTGCCCTAGCCTAACCCTAGGGGTACCCTAGCCTTAGGCTAGGGGAGCACTAGCCTTTGCCTAAGCCTAGGGGTGCCCTAGCCTAAGCCTAGGCGTGCCCTAGCCCAAGCCTAGGGGTGCCCTACCCTAAGCCTAGGGGTGCCCTAGCATAAGCCTAGGCTTGCCCTAGCCTTAGGCTAGCTGAGCCCTAGCCTAAGCCTAAGCCTAGGGGTGCCCTAGACTAAGCCTATGGGTGCCCTAGCCTAAGCCTAGGGGTGCCCTAGCCATAGCCTAAGGGAGCCCTAGCCTTAGCCTAAGCTTAGGGGTGCCGGAGCCTAAGCCTAGGGTTGCCCTAGCCTAAGCCTAGGGGTGCCCTAGCCTTAGGCTAGGAGAGCCCTAGCCTTAGCCTACGCCTAGGGGTGCCCTAGCGTAAACTTAGGGGTGCCCTAGCCTAAGCCTAGGGGTGCCTTAGCCTAAGCCTAGGGGTCCCCTAGCCTTAGCCTAAGCCCAGGGGTGCCCTAGACTAAGCCTATGGGTGCCCTAGCGTAAGCCTAGGCGTGCCCTAGCCATAGCCTAGGGGAGCCCTAGCCTTAGCCAAAGCTTAGGGGTGCCCGAGCCTAAGCCTAGGGTTGCCCTAGCCTAAGCCTAGGGGTGCCTTAGCCTTAGGCTAGGGGAGCCCTAGCCTTAGCCTACGCCTAGGGGTGCCCTAGCCTAAGCTTAGGGGTGCCCTAGGCTAAGCCTAGGCGTGCCCTAGCCTAAGCCTAGGGGTGCCCTAGCCTGAGCCTAGGGGTGCCGTAGCCTGAGCCTACGGGTGCCCTAGCCTGAGGCTAGGGGAGCCCTAGCCTTAGTCTAGCCTAGGATTGCCCTAGCCTAAGCCTAGGGGTGCACTAGTCTAAGCCTAGGGGTGCCCTAGCCTGTGGCTAGGGGAGTCGTAGCCTAAGCCTACGGGTGTCCTTGCCTAAGCCTAGCGATGCCTTAGCCTAAGCCTAGGGGTCCCCTAGCCTTAGCCAAAGCCTAGGGGTGCCCTATCCTAAGCCTACGGGTGCCCTCACCTTAGGCTAGGGGAGCCCTAGCCTTAGCCTAAGCCTAGGGATGCCGTAGCCTTAGCCTAGGGATGCCCTAGCCTGAGCCTAGGCGAGACACAGCCTTAGGCTAGGGGAGCCCTAGCCTTGGCCTAAGCCTCGGGGTGCCCTAGCCTAAGCCTAGGGGTGCCCTAGCCTAAGGCTAAGGGTGCCCTTGCCTAAGCTTACGGGTGCTGTAACCTAAGCCTAGCGGTGCCCTAGCCTTAGGCTAGGCGAGCCCTAGCCTTAGCCTAAGCATCGGGCTACCCTAGCCTAAGCCTAGGGGTGCCCTAGCCTAACCTTAGGGGTGCCCTAGCCTTAGGCTAGGGGAGCACTAGCCTTAGCCTAAGCCTAGGGGTGTCCTAGCCTAAGCCTAGGGGTGCCCTATCCTAAGCCTAGGGGTGCCCTAGCCTAAGCTTAGGGGTGCCCTAGCCTAAGCCTAAGGGTGCCCTAGCCTAGGCCTAGTGGTGCCCTAGCCTTAGGCTAGGGGAGCCCTAGCATTAGCCTAAGCCTAGGGGTGCCCTAGCCTAAGCCTTGGGGTGCCCTAGCCTAAGCTTAGGGGTGCCCTAGCCTAAGCCTTGGGGTCCCTAGCCTAAGCTTATGTGTGCCCTAGGGTTAGGCTAGGGGAGCCCTAGCCTTAGCCTAATCCTAGGGGTGCCCTAGCCTAAGCCTAGGAGTGCCCTAGCCAAAGCCTAGGGGTGCCCTAGCCTTAGGATAGGGAGCCCTAGCCTTAGCCTAAGCCTATGGGTGCCCTAGCCTCAGCCTCGGGGTGCCCTAGCCTCAGCCTAGGTGTGACCTAGCCTAAGCCTAGGGGTGCCCTAGCCTAAGACTAGTGGTGCTTTAGACTAAGCCTAGGGGTGACCTAATCTTAGCCTAAGCCTAGGGGTGCCCTAGCCTAAGCCTAAGGGTGCCCTAACCTAAGCCTAGGGTGCCCTTGCCTAAGCCTAGGGATGCCTTAGCCTAAGCCTAGGGGTCCCCTAGCTTTAGCCTAAGCCTAGGGTGCCCTAGCCTAAGCCTAGGGGTGCCCTAGCGTAAGCCTAGGGGTGCCCTAGCCTAAGCCTAGTGGTGCCCTAGCCTTAGGCTAGGGGAGCCCTAGCCTTAGCCTAAGCCTAGGGGTGCTCTAGCCTAAGACTAGGGGTGCCCTAGCCTAAGTTAGGGGTGCCCTAGCCTAAGCCTAGTGGTCCCCTAGCGTAAGCGTAGGGGTGCCCTAGGGTTAGGCTAGGGGAGCCCTAGCCTTAGCCTAAGTCTACGGGTGCCCTAGTTTAAGCCTAGGGGTGCCCTAGCCTAAGCCTAGGGGTGCCCTAGCCTTAGGCTATTTGAGCCCTAGCCTTAGCCTAAGCCTATGGGTGCCCTAGCTTCAGCCTAGGGCTGCCCTAGCCTAAGCCTCGGAGTGCCTTAGCCTAAGCCTAGGCGTGCCCTAGCCTAAGTCTAGTGGTGCCTTAGCCTAAGCCTAGAGGTGACCTAGTCTTAGCCTAAGTCTAGGGGTGCCCTAGCCTAAGCCTAGGGGTGCCCTAGCCAAAGCCTTGTGGTGCCCTAGCCTTAGGCTAGGGGAGCCGTAGCGTTAGCCTAACCCTAGGGGTGCCTTAGCCTAAGCCTAGCGGTGACCTAGTCTTAGCCTAAGCCTAGGGGTCCCCTAGCCTAAGCCTAGGGGTGCCCTAGCCTAAGCCTAGTGGTGCCTTAGCCTCAGCCTAGGGGTGACCTAGCCTTAGCCTAAGCCTAGAGGTGCCTTAGCCTAAGCCTAGGGGTGCCCTAGCCTAAGCTTAGGGGTGCCCTAGCCTAAGCCTAGGGGTGCCCTAGCCTAAGCCTAGGGGTGCCCTAGCCTAAGCCTAAGGGTGCCCTAGCCTAAGCCTAGGGGTGCCCAGGCCTTAGGATAGAGGAGCCCTAGCCTTAGCCTAAGCCTAGGAGTGCCCTAGCCTAAGCCTAGGGGTGCCCTAGCCAAAGCCAAGGGGTGCCCTAGCCTTAGACTAAGCCTAGAGGTGCCCTAGCCTAAGCCTAGGTGTGCCCCAGCCTAAGCCTAGGGGTGCCCAGGCCTCAGGCTAGAGGAGCCCCAGCCTTAGACTAAGCCTATGGCTGCCCTAGCCTAAGCTTAAGGTTGCCCTAGCCTAAGCCTAGGGGTGCCTTAGCCTAACCCTAGGGGTACCCTAGCCTTAGGCTAGGGGAGCACTAGCCTTTGCCTAAGCCTAGGGGTGCCCTAGCCTAAGCCTAGGCGTGCCCTAGCCCAAGCCTAGGGGTGCCCTACCCTAAGCCTAGGGGTGCCCTAGCATAAGCCTAGGGGTGCCCTTGCCTAAGCCTAGGGGTGCCCTTGCCTAAGCCCAGGGGTGCCCTAGCATAAGCCTAGGGGTGCCCTAGCCCAAGCCTAGGGGTGCCCTACCCTAAGCCTAGGGGTGCCCTAGCATAAGCCTAGGCTTGCCCTAGCCTTAGGCTAGCTGAGCCCTAGCCTAAGCCTAAGCCTAGGGGTGCCCTAGCCTAAGCCTAGGGGTGCCCTTGCCTAAGCCCAGGGGTGCCCTAGCCTAAGCCTAGGGGTGCCCTAGCCTTAGGCTAGGGGTGCCCAGGCCTTAGGATAGAGGAGCCCTAGCCTTAGCCTAAGCTTATGGCTGCCCTAGCCTAAGCCTATGGCTGCCCTAGCCTAAGCCTAGGGTTGCCCTAGCCTAAGCCTAGGGGTGCCCTAGCCTAAGCCTAGGGGTGCCCTAGCCTAAGCCTAGGGGTGCCCTAGCCTCAGCCTAGGGGTGCCCTAGCCTAAGGCTAGGGGTGCCCAGGCCTGAGGATAGAGGAGCCCTAGCCTTAGCCTAAGCCTATGGCTGCCCTAGCCTAAGCCTATGGCTGCCCTAGCCTAAGCCTAGGGTTGCCCTAGCCTAAGCCTAGGGGTGCCCTAGCCTAAGCCTAGGGGTGCCCTAGCCTAAGCCTAGGCGTGCCCTAGCCTAAGCCGAGGGGTGCCCTACCCTAAGCCTAGGGGTGCCCTACCCTAAGCCTATGGGTGCCCTACACTAAGCCTAGGGGTGCCCTAGCCTAAGCCTAGGGGTGCCCTAGCCTAAGCCTAGGGGTTCCCTAGCCTAAGCCTAGGGGTGCCCTAGCCTTAGGCTAGGGGAGCCCTAGCCTTAGCCTAGTGGTGCCCTATCCTAAGCCAAGGGGTGCCCTAGCCTAAGCCTAGGGGTGCCCTAGCCTTAGGCTAGGGGAGCCCTAACCTTAGCCTAAGCCTTGGGGTGCCCTAGCCCAAGCCTAAGGGTGTTGTAGCCTAAGCCTAGGGGAGCCCTAACCTAAGCCTAGGGGTGCCCTAGCCTAAGCCAAGGGGTGCCCTTGCCTTAGCCTAAGCCTTGGGGTGCCCTAGCCTAAGACTAGGGGTGCCCTAGCCTTAGCCTAAGCCTATGGGTGCCCTAGCCTCAGCCTCGGGGTGCCCTAGCCTCAGCCTAGGTGTGTCCTAGCCTAAGCCTAGGAGTGCCCTAGCCTAAGACTAGTGGTGCCTTAGACTAAGCCTAGGGGTGACCTAGTCTTAGCTTAAGCCTAGGGGTGCCCTAGCCTAAGCCTAAGGGTGCCCTAACCTAAGTCTAGGGTGCCCTTGCCTAAGCCTAGGGATGCCTTAGCCTAAGCCTAGGAATCCCCTAGCCTTAGCCTAAGCCTAGGGTGCCCTAGCCTAAGCCTAGGGGTGCCCTAGCCTAAGCTTAGGGGTGCCCTAGCCTAAGCCTACTGGTGCCCTAGCCTTAGACTAGGGGAGCCCTAGCCTTAGCCTAAGCCTAGGGGTGCCCTAGTCTGAGACTAGGGGTGCCCTAGCCTAAGTTAGGGGTACCCTAGCCTAAGCCTAGTGGTCCCCTAGCGTAAGCCTAGGGGTGCCCTAGGGTTAGGCTAGGAGAGCCCTAGCCTTACCCTAAGTCTACGGGTGCCCTAGTATAAGCCTAGGGGTGCCCTAGCCAAAGCCTAGGGGTGCCCTACCCTTAGGCTATTGGAGCCCTAGCCTTAGCCTAAGCCTATGGGTGCCCTAGCTTCAGCCTAGGGCTCCCTAGCCTAAGCCTAGGAGTGCCCTAGCCTAAGCCTAGGGGTGACCTAGCCTAAGCCTAGTGGTGCCTTAGCCTAAGCCTAGGGGTGACCTAGTCTTAGCCTAAGTCTAGGGGTGCCCTAGCCTAAGCCTAGGGGTGCCCTAGCCTAAGCCTAGTGGTGCCCTAGCCTTAGGCTAGGGGAGCCCTAGTCTTAGCCTAAGCCTAGGGGTGCCCTAACCTAAGACTTGGGGTGTCTTAGCCTAAGCCTAGGGGTGACCTAGTCTTAGCCTAAGCCTAGGGGTGCCCTAGCCTAAGCCTAGTAGTGCCTTAGCCTAAGCCTAGGGGTGACCTAGCCTTAGCCTAAGCCTAGAGGTGCCTTAGCCTAAGCCTAGGGGTGCCCTAGCCTAAGCCTAGGGGTGCCCTAGCCTAAGCCTAGGGGTGCCCTAGCCTAAGCCTAAGGGTGCCCTAGACTAAGCCTAGGGGTGCCCAGGCCTTAGGATAGAGGAGCCCTAGCCTTAGCCTAAGCCTATGGCTGCCCTAGCCTAAGCCTAGGGTTGCCCTAGCCTAAGCCTAGGGGTGCCCTAGCCTAACCCTAGGGGTACCCTAGCCTTAGGCTAGGGGAGCACTAGCCTTAGCCTAAGCCTAGGGGTGCCCTAACCTAAGCCTAGGCGTGCCCTAGCATAAGCCTAGGCTTGCCCTAGCCTTAGCCTAGCTGAGCCCTAGCCTAAGCCTAAGCTTAGGGGTGCCCTAGCCTAAGCCTAGGGGTGCCCTAGCTTAAGCCTAGGGGTGCCCTAGCCTAAGCCTAGGGGTGCCCTAGCCTTAGGCTAGGGGTGCCCAGGCCTTAGGATAGAGGAGCCCTAGCCTTAGCCTACGCTTATGGCTGCCCTAGCCTAAGTCTATGGCTGCCCTAGCCTAAGCCTAGGGTTGCCCTAACCTAAGCCTAGGCGTGCCCTAGCATAAGCCTAGGCTTGCCCTAGCCTTAGGCTAGCTGAGCCCTAGCCTAAGCCTAAGCTTAGGGGTGCCCTAGCCTAAGCCTAGGGGTGCCCTAGCCTAAGCCTAGGGGTGCCCTAGCCTAAGCCTAGGGGTGCCCTAGCCTTAGGCTAGGGGTGCCCAGGCCTTAGGATAGAGGAGCCCTAGCCTTAGCCTAAGCTTATGGCTGCCCTAGCCTAAGCCTATGGCTGCCCTAGCCTAAGCCTAGGGTTGCCCTAGCCTAAGCCTAGGGGTGCCCTAGCCTAAGCCTAGGGGTGCCCTAGCCTAAGCCTAGGGGTGCCCTAGCCTAAGCCTAGGGGTGCCCTAGCCTCAGCCTAGAGGTGCCCTAGCCTAAGGCTAGGGGTGCCCAGGCCTTAGGATAGAGGAGCCCTAGCCTTAGCCTAAGCCAATGGCTGCCCTAGCCTAAGCCTAGGGTTGCCCTAGCCGAAGCCTAGGGGTGCCCTAGCCTAACCCTAGGGGTGACCTAGCCTTATCCTAGGGGAGCACTAGCCTTAGCCTAAGCCTAGGGGTGCCCTAGCCTAAGCCTAGGGGTGCCCTAGCCAAAGCCAAGGGGTGCCCTAGCCTTAGACTAAGCCTAGGGGTGCCCTAGCCTAAGCCTAGGGGTGCCCTAGCCTAAGCCTAAGGGTGCCCAGGCCTTAGGCTAGAGGAGCCCTAGCCTTAGCCTAAGCCTATGGCTGCCCTAGCCTAAGCCTAGGGGTGCCCTAGCCTAAGCCTAGGGATGCCCTAGCCTAACCCTAGTGGTGCCCTAGCCTTAGGCTAGGGGAACACTAGCCTTAGCCTAAGCCTATGGGTGCCCTAACATAAGCCTAGGCGTGCCCTAGCCTAAGCCGAGGGGTGCCCTACCCTAAGCCTAGGGGTGCCCTACCCTAAGCCCAGGGGTGCCCTAGCCTAAGCCTAGGCTTGCCCTAGCCTTAGGCTAGCTGAGCCCTAGCCTAAGCCTTAGCCTAGGGGTGCCCTTCGCCTAAGCCTAGGGGTGCCCTAGCCTAAGCTTAGGGGTGCCATAGCCTTAGGCTGGAGGAGCCCTAGCCTTAGCCTAAGCCTAGAGGTGCCCTAGCCTAAGCCTAGGGGTGCCCTAGCCTAAGCCTAGGGGTGCCCAAGCCTTAGGCTAGGGGAGCCCTAGACTTAGTCTAAGCCTAGGGGTGCCCTAGTCTAAGCCTAGTGGTGCCCTATCCTAAGCCTAGGGGTGCCCTAGCCTAAGCCTAGGGGTGCCCTAACCTTAGGCTAGGGGAGCCCTAACCTTAGCCTAAACCTAGGGGTGCCCTAGCCCAAGCCTAGGGGTGCCGTAGCCTAAGCCTAGGGGTGCCCTAGCCTAAGCCTAGGGGTGCCCTAGCCTAAGATTACGGGTGCCCTAGCCTAAGGCTAGGGGTGCCCTAGCCTTAGTCTAGTGGAGCCCTTGCCTTAACCTAAGCATAGGGGTGCCCGACCCTAAGCCTAGGGGTGCCCTAGCCTAAGCCTAGGGGTGCCCTAGCCTTACGCTAGCTGAGCCCTTGCCTTAGCATAAGCTTAGGGGTGCCCTACCCTAAGACTAGGGGTGCCCTAGCCTAAGCCTTGGGGTGCCCTAGCCTAAGCCTAGTGGTGCCCTACCCTTAGGCTAGGATAGGCCTAGCCTTAGCCTAGTGGTGCCCTATCCTAAGCCAAGGGGTGCCCTAGCCTAAGCCTAGGGGTGCCCTAGCCTTAGGCTAGGGGAGCCCTAACCTTAGCCTAAGCCTTGGGGTGCCCAACCCAAGCCTAGATGTGACCTAGCCTAAGCCTAGGGGTGCCCTACCCTAAGCCTAGGGGTGCCCTAGCCTAAGCCTAGGGGTGCCCTAGCCTAAGCCAAGGGGTGCCCTAGCCTTAGCCTAAGCCTTGGGGTGCCCTAGCCTAAGCTTATTGGTGCCCTAGCGTAAGCCTAGGAGTGCCCTAGCCTAAGCCTTGGGGTGCCAAGGCCATAGGCTAGAGGAGCCCTAGCCTTAGCCTAAGCCTATGGCTGCCGTAGCCTAAGACTAGGGGTGCCCTAGCCTAAGCCTAGGGGTGCCCTAGCCTAACACTATGGGGGCCCTAGCCTTAGGCTAGGGGAGCACTAGCCTTAGCCTAAGCCTAAGGGTGCCCTAGCCTAAACTTAGGGGTGCCCTAGCCTAAGCCTAGGGGTGCCTTAGCCTAAGCCTAGGGGTCCCCTAGCCTTAGCCTAAGCCTAGGGGAGCCCTAGCCTTAGCCTAAGCTTAGGGGTGCCCGAGCCTAAGCCTAGGGTTGCCCAAGCCTAAGCCTAGGGGTGCCGTAGCCTTAGGCTAGGGGTGCCCTAGCCTTAGGCTAGGCGAGCCCTAGCCTTAGCCTACGCCTAGGGGTGCCCTAGCCTAAATTTAGGGGTGCCCTAGCCTAAGCCTAGGGGTGCCCTAGCCTAAGCCTAGGGGTGCCCTAGCCTAAGCCTAGGGGTGCCGTAGCCTAAGCCTAGAGGTGCCCTAGTCTTAGGCTAGCTGAGCCCTAGCCTTAGCCTAAGCCTAGGGGTGCCCTAGCCTAAGACTAGGGGTGCCATAGCCTAAGCCTTGGGGTGCCCTAGCCTAAGCCTAGGGGTGCCCAAGGGTTAGGCTAGGGGAGCCCTAGCCTTAGCCTAAGCCTAGGGCTGCCCTAGCCTAAGCCTAGGGGTGCCCTAGCCTAAACCTAGGGGTGCCCTAGCCTAAGCCTAGTGGTGCCCTAGCCTAAGCCTAGGGGTGCCCGAGCCTTAGGCTAGGGGAGCACTAGCCTTTGCCTAAGCCTAGGGGTGCCCTAGCCTAAGCCTAGGCGTGCCCTAGCCCAAGCCTAGGGGTGCCCTACCCTAAGCCTAGGGGTGCCCTAGCATAAGCCTAGGCTTGCCCTAGCCTTAGGCTAGCTGAGCCCTAGCCTAAGCCTAAGCCTAGGGGTGCCCTAGCCTAAGCCTAGGGGTGCCCTTGCCTAAGCCCAGGGGTGCCCTAGCCTAAGCCTAGGGGTGCCCTAGCCTTAGGCTAGGGGTGCCCAGGCCTTAGGATAGAGGAGCCCTAGCCTTAGCCTAAGCTTATGGCTGCCCTAGCCTAAGCCTATGGCTGCCCTAGCCTAAGCCTAGGGTTGCCCTAGCCTAAGCCTAGGGGTGCCCTAGCCTAAGCCTAGGGGTGCCCTAGCCTAAGCCTAGGGGTGCCCTAGCCTCAGCCTAGGGGTGCCCTAGCCTAAGACTAGGGGTGCCCAGGCCTGAGGATAGAGGTGCCCTAGCCTTAGCCTAAGCCTATGGCTGCCCTAGCCTAAGCCTATGGCTGCCCTAGCCTAAGCCTAGGGTTGCCCTAGCCTAAGCCTAGGGGTGCCCTAGCCTAAGCCTAGGGGTGCCCTAGCCTAAGCCTAGGCGTGCCCTAGCCTAAGCCGAGGGGTGCCCTACCCTAAGCCTAGGGGTGCCCTACCCTAAGCCTAGGGGTGCCCTACACTAAGCCTAGGGGTGCCCTAGCCTAAGCCTAGGGGTGCCCTAGCCTAAGCCTAGGGGTGCCCTAGCCTAAGCCTAGGGGTGCCCTAGCCTTAGGCTAGGGGAGCCCTAGCCTTACCCTAGTGGTGCCCTATCCTAAGCCAAGGGGTGCCCTAGCCTAAGCCTAGGGGTGCCCTAGCCTTAGGCTAGGGGAGCCCTAACCTTAGCCTAAGCCTTGGGGTGCCCTAGCCCAAGCCTAGGGGTGTTGTAGCCTAAGCCTAGGGGTGCCCTAACCTAAGCCTAGGGGTGCCCTAGCCTAAGCCAAGGGGTGCCCTTGCCTTAGCCTAAGCCTTGGGGTGCCCTAGCCTAAGACTAGGGGTGCCCTAGCCTTAGCCTAAGCCTATGGGTGCCCTAGCCTCAGCCTCGGGGTGCCCTAGCCTCAGCCTAGGTGTGTCCTAGCCTAAGCCTAGGAGTGCCCTAGCCTAAGACTAGTGGTGCCTTAGACTAAGCCTAGGGGTGACCTAATCTTAGCCTAAGCCTAGGGGTGCCCTAACCTAAGACTAGGGGTGCCCTAGCCTAAGTTAGGGGTGCCCTAGCCTAAGCCTAGTGGTCCCCTAGCGTAAGTCTAGGGGTGCCCTAGGGTTAGGCTAGGGGAGCCCTAGCCTTACCCTAAGTCTACGGGTGCCCTAGTATAAGCCTAGGGGTGCCCTAGCCAAAGCCTAGGGGTGCCCTAGCCTTAGGCTATTGGAGCCCTAGCCGTAGCCTAAGCCTATGGGTGCCCTAGCTTTAGCCTAGGGCTGCCCTAGCCTAAGCCTAGGAGTGCCCTAGCCTAAGCCTAGGGGTGACCTAGCCTAAACCTAGTGGTGCCTTAGCCTAAGCCTAGGGGTGACCTAGTCTTAGCCTAAGTCTAGGGGTGCCCTAGCCTAAGCCTAGGGGTGCCCTAGCCTAAGCCTAGTGGTGCCCTAGCCTTAGGCTAGGGGAGCCCTAGTCTTAGCCTAAGCCTAGGGGTGCCCTAACCTAAGACTAGGGGTGTCTTAGCCTAAGCCTAGGGGTGACCTAGTCTTAGCCTAAGCCTAGGGGTGCCCTAGCCTAAGCCTAGTAGTGCCATAGCCTAAGCCTAGGGGTGACCTAGCCTTAGCCTAAGCCTAGAGGTGCCTTAGCCTAAGCCTAGGGGTGCCCTAGCCTAAGCCTAGGGGTGCCCTAGCCTAAGCCTAGGGGTGCCCTAGCCTAAGCCTAAGGGTGCCCTAGACTAAGCCTAGGGGTGCCCAGGCCTTAGGATAGAGGAGCCCTAGCCTTAGCCTAAGCCTATGGCTGCCCTAGCCTAAGCCTAGGGTTGCCCTAGCCTAAGCCTAGGGGTGCCCTAGCCTAACCCTAGGGGTACCGTAGCCTTAGGCTAGGGGAGCACTAGCCTTAGCCTAAGCCTAGGGGTGCCCTAACCTAAGCCTAGGCGTGCCCTAGCATAAGCCTAGGCTTGCCCTAGCCTTAGGCTAGCTGAGCCCTAGCCTAAGCCTAAGCTTAGGGGTGCCCTACCCTAAGACTAGGGGTGCCCTAGCCTAAGCCTTGGGGTGCCCTAGCCTAAGCCTAGGGGTGCCCTACCCTTAGGCTAGGCGAGGCCTAGCCTTAGCCTAGTGGTGCCCTATCCTAAGCCAAGGGGTGCCCTAGCCTAAGCCTAGGGGTGCCCTAGCCTTAGGCTAGGGGAGCCCTAACCTTAGCCTAAGCCCTGGGGTGCCCAACCCAAGCCTAGATGTGACCTAGCCTAAGCCTAGGGGTGCCCTACCCTAAGCCTAGGGGTGCCGTAGCCTAAGCCTAGGGGTGCCCTAGCCTAAGCCAAGGGGTGCCCTAGCCTTAGCCTAAGCCTTGGGGTGCCCTAGCCTAAGCTTATTGGTGCCCTAGCGTAAGCCTAGGGGTGCCCTAGCCTAAGCCTTGGGGTGCCCAGGCCATAGGCTAGAGGAGCCCTAGCCTTAGCCTAAGCTTTTGGCTGCCGTAGCCTAAGACTAGGGGTGCCCTAGCCTAAGCCTAGGGGTGCCCTAGCCTAACACTATGGGTGCCCTAGCCTTAGGCTAGGGGAGCACTAGCCTTAGCCTAAGCCTAAGGGTGCCCTAGCCTAAACTTAGGGGTGCCCTAGCCTAAGCTTAGGGGTGCCTTAGCCTAAGCCTAGGGGTCCACTAGCCTTAGCCTAAGCCTAGGGGTGCCCTAGCCTAAGCCTATTGGTGCCCTAGCCTAAGCCTAGGGGTGCCCTAGCCATAGCCTAGGGGAGCCCTAGCCTTAGCCTAAGCTTAGGGGTGCCCGAGCCTAAGCCTAGGGTTGCCCAAGCCTAAGCCTAGGGGTGCCGTAGACTTAGGCTAGGGGTGCCCTAGCCTTAGGCTAGGGGAGCCCTAGCCTTAGCCTACGCCTAGGCGTGCCCTAGCCTAAACTTAGGGGTGCCCTAGCCTAAGCCTAGGGGTGCCCTAGCCTAAGCCTAGGGGTGCCCTAGCCTAAGCCTAGGGGTGCCGTAGCCTAAGCCTAGAGGTGCCCTAACCTTAGGCTAGCTGAGCCCTAGCCTTAGCCTAAGCATAGGGGTGCCCTAGCCTAAGACTAGGGGTGCCATAGCCTAAGCCTTGGGGTGCCCTAGCCTAAGCCTAGGGGTGCCCAAGGGTTAGGCTAGGGGAGCCCTAGCCTTAGCCTAAGCCTAGGGCTGCCCTAGCCTAAGACTAGGGGTGCCCTAGCCTAAGCCTAGTGGTGCCCTAGCCTTAGGCTAGGGGAGCCCTAGTCTTAGCCTAAGCCTAGGGGTGCCCTAACCTAAGACTAGGGGTGTCTTAGCCTAAGCCTAGGGGTGACCTAGTCTTAGCCTAAGCCTAGGGGTGCCCTAGCCTAAGCCTAGTAGTGCCATAGCCTAAGCCTAGGGGTGACCTAGCCTTAGCCTAAGCCTAGAGGTGCCTTAGCCTAAGCCTAGGGGTGCCCTAGCCTAAGCCTAGGGGTGCCCTAGCCTAAGCCTAGGGGTGCCCTAGCCTAAGCCTAAGGGTGCCCTAGACTAAGCCTAGGGGTGCCCAGGCCTTAGGATAGAGGAGCCCTAGCCTTAGCCTAAGCCTATGGCTGCCCTAGCCTAAGCCTAGGGTTGCCCTAGCCTAAGCCTAGGGGTGCCCTAGCCTAACCCTAGGGGTACCCTAGCCTTAGGCTAGGGGAGCACTAGCCTTAGCCTAAGCCTAGGGGTGCCCTAACCTAAGCCTAGGCGTGCCCTAGCATAAGCCTAGGCTTGCCCTAGCCTTAGGCTAGCTGAGCCCTAGCCTAAGCCTAAGCTTAGGGGTGCCCTACCCTAAGACTAGGGGTGCCCTAGCCTAAGCCTTGGGGTGCCCTAGCCTAAGCCTAGGGGTGCCCTACCCTTAGGCTAGGCGAGGCCTAGCCTTAGCCTAGTGGTGCCCTATCCTAAGCCAAGGGGTGCCCTAGCCTAAGCCTAGGGGTGCCCTAGCCTTAGGCTAGGGGAGCCCTAACCTTAGCCTTAGCCCTGGGGTGCCCAACCCAAGCCTAGATGTGACCTAGCCTAAGCCTAGGGGTGCCCTACCCTAAGCCTAGGGGTGCCGTAGCCTAAGCCTAGGGGTGCCCTAGCCTAAGCCAAGGGGTGCCCTAGCCTTAGCCTAAGCCTTGGGGTGCCCTAGCCTAAGCTTATTGGTGCCCTAGCGTAAGCCTAGGGGTGCCCTAGCCTAAGCCTTGGGGTGCCCAGGCCATAGGCTAGAGGAGCCCTAGCCTTAGCCTAAGCTTTTGGCTGCCGTAGCCTAAGACTAGGGGTGCCCTAGCCTAAGCCTAGGGGTGCCCTAGCCTAACACTATGGGTGCCCTAGCCTTAGGCTAGGGGAGCACTAGCCTTAGCCTAAGCCTAAGGGTGCCCTAGCCTAAACTTAGGGGTGCCCTAGCCTAAGCTTAGGGGTGCCTTAGCCTAAGCCTAGGGGTCCACTAGCCTTAGCCTAAGCCTAGGGGTGCCCTAGCCTAAGCCTATTGGTGCCCTAGCCTAAGCCTAGGGGTGCCCTAGCCATAGCCTAGGGGAGCCCTAGCCTTAGCCTAAGCTTAGGGGTGCCCGAGCCTAAGCCTAGGGTTGCCCAAGCCTAAGCCTAGGGGTGCCGTAGACTTAGGCTAGGGGTGCCCTAGCCTTAGGCTAGGGGAGCCCTAGCCTTAGCCTACGCCTAGGCGTGCCCTAGCCTAAACTTAGGGGTGCCCTAGCCTAAGCCTAGGGGTGCCCTAGCCTAAGCCTAGGGGTGCCCTAGCCTAAGCCTAGGGGTGCCGTAGCCTAAGCCTAGAGGTGCCCTAACCTTAGGCTAGCTGAGCCCTAGCCTTAGCCTAAGCATAGGGGTGCCCTAGCCTAAGACTAGGGGTGCCATAGCCTAAGCCTTGGGGTGCCCTAGCCTAAGCCTAGGGGTGCCCAAGGGTTAGGCTAGGGGAGCCCTAGCCTTAGCCTAAGCCTAGGGCTGCCCTAGCCTAAGACTAGGGGTGCCCTAGCCTAAGCCTAGTGGTGCCCTAGCCTAAGCCTAGGGGTGCCCTAGCCTTAGGCTAGGGGAGCCCTAGCCTTAGCCTAAGCCTAGGGCTGCCCTAGCCTAAGCCTAGGGGTGCCCTAGCCTAAGCCTAGTGGTGCCCTAGCCTAAGCCTAGGGGTGCCCTAGCCTTAGGCTAGGGGAGCCCTAGCCTTAGCCTAGTGGTGCCCTATCCTAAGCCTAGGTGTGCCCTAGCCTATGCCTAGGGGTGCCCTAGCCTTAGGCTAGGGGATCCCTAACCTTAGCCTAAGCCCTGGGGTGCCCAACCCAAGCCTAGATGTGACCTAGCCTAAGCCTAGTGGTGCCCTACCCTAAGCCTAGGGGTGCCCTAGCCTAAGCCTAGGGGTGCCCTAGCCTAAGCCAAGGGGTGCCCTAGCCTTAGGCTAGAGGATCCCTAGCCTTAGCCTAAGCCTACGGCTGCCCTAGCCTAAGCCTAGGGGTGCCCTAGCCTAAGCCTAGGGGTGCCCTAGCCTAACATTATGGGTGCCCTAGCCTTAGGCTAGGGGAGCACTAGCCTTAGCCTAAGCCTAAGGGTGCCCTAGCCTAAACTTAGGGGTGCCCTAGCCTAAGCCTAGGGGTGCCTTAGCCTAAGCCTAGGGGTCCCCTATCCTTAGCCTAAGCCTAGGGGTGCCCTAGCCTAAGCCCATTGGTGCCCTAGCCTAAGACTAGGGGTGTCCTAGCCTTAGGCTAGCTGAGCCCAAGCCTAAGCCTAAGCCTAGGGGTGCCCTTGCCTAAGCCTAGGGGTGCCCTAGCCTAAGCCTAGGGGTGCCATAGCCTTAGGCTGGAGGAGCCCTAGCCTTAGCCTAAGCCTAGGGGTGCCCCAGCCTAAGCCTAGGGGTGCCGTAACCTTAGGCTAGGGGAGCCCTAACCTTAGCCTAAACCTAGGGGTGCCCTAGCCCAAGCCTAGGGGTGCCGTAGCCTAAGCCTAGGGCTGCGCTAGCCTAAGCCTAGGGGTGCCCTAGCCTAAGATTACGGGTGCCCTAGCCTAAGGCTAGGGGTGCCCCAGCCTTAGTCTAGTGGAACCCTTGCCTTAGCCTAAGCATAGGGGTGCCCGACCCTAAGCCTAGATGTGACCTAGCCTAAGCCTAGGGGTGCCCTAGCCTAAGCCTAGGGGTGCCCTAGCCTAAGCCTAGGGGTGCCCTAGCCTTACGCTAGCTGAGCCCTAGCCTTAGCCTAAGCCTAGGGGTGCCCTAGCCTAAGCCTAGGGGTGCCCTAGCCTAAGCCTCGGGGTGCCTTATCCTAAGCCTAGGGGTCCCCTAGCATTAGCCTAAGCCTTCAGGTGCCCTAGCCTAAACCTAGGGGTCTAGTAGCCATACCTTAAGCCTAGTGAGGAAGGGGCTAGGGCCAAGGAAGGTACCCTGGAGCCGAATGAAGACGGCTGGTGGAGGGTGGGCTGCCCTGCCCAGTCACTCACTGAGGTGTCTCACAGCCCACCAGCCAGGGCCCCCTGAGACCCCTTCTCAGCTCCTCTTAACAAAGTTTGCAATGTTTCTGCACCAAGTGAAGATGGGTGGCCACCAGGGCGCAACCTGCCCCACTAGCGGAGAGCCTGCTGGGGTGGCGGCCCAGCACTGCCCCCAGGGCCCAGCAGTGGTGACAGGACCTACAGTGAGTACCAGCAGCCTGGAGCAGGGGTGAGTTTGGGGGAGGTTCTGGGCATGGGGTGGAGGGGCTTTCAGGGAGACCCTTGCTGTGCTGCGGCTCTGCCAAACCCCTGAGAGTGAACTGGCTTTCTGTGTGCCCACATTTGGGGCCCAGGCCACGTGTTTCAGGGAGCAACTTGTGCAGCCTGTAGCTTGGGACCCCTTACTTAAGCTGAGAGGCCATGTCGGACGACCTTCAGCAAAGCTCAGCCTAAGAAGAAAAAGAGCCTTTGTGGCCTAGTGGCTACAAGTTGGGCTGCTAATTGCTATATCAGCAGTTTGAAACTACCAGCTGCTTTGTGGGAGAAAGGTAAGGCATTCTGCTCCCATAAAGACTTCGAGTCTCAGACACTCAAAGAGCAGTTGCACGCTGCCCTATAAGTTGGCTGTGAGTCAGCATGGATTCGATGGCAGTGAGTTTTCTAAGAGTAAGAAGTATCTAGGGGTGTAAACAGTTAATGAGCTCTGCTATTAAGGGAAAAGTTGTCATTCCCAACCCACTTAGAGGAGCTGTGAAAGAGAAGCCTGGCAATCTTCTTCAGAATCCTCGGCCATTGAAAAGTTTATAGAATGTATTGACCTTGGTTGTTAAATAGATCCAGGTATATGGTGGAGCATACAGGGACCAATGTCATAAAACGGGGTGAGGGTGGAAAAAATCTCTGAGAGAGATGCAAAAACTGTGAGGGAATGAGTTGTTGAGCCTGGGGGATCAGGACCATCGTCTCTGGGATTTTCAAAGTTCCTGAGCAATCAGGAAAGGGGCAACAGTTGGTCTCTCTCCATTCAGAGGACAGCAGAAGAGGAGAACTGATTGGGCACAATGAATCAATGACTAGTGACTCAAGCAACGATCACCCTCCACCACTGGAGACCAGAAGAACTAGATGGTGCCTAGCTCACACTATCGACTGCTATGAAAGAGATCACATTAGAGGGGCTTGATTAGAGTAGAAGGGAAATGTGGGGCAAAACTCAAAATCATGATAAAACACCAAGCTTACTGTTTGGATAAAGGCTGGTGAAATTGCAAGACTATGGTGCTTAGTTACCCTGCAGGTCTGGAACTGAACTCATCATGGCTCGATGTTCAACCAAACAATAGACAGTTCTACAATGGGAACAATGACATTAGAGACATACAAATACCGTAGAATAATAGATCACATGAGATCAAAAGACAGCATTCCCCCAAGAATGAAGTTCAAAAAAGTTGAGAATGAAGGAAGCTTGGAGACAAGAAACAAGAAGATGTGGGGGAAGTGATGGTACATTGTGGGAATTGCTGTCAATGACATGAAACAAAATGTGTATGCATTGCTCAATGGACAGCTGAGCTGCTCTTTAACCTTCACCCAAATCACAATAAAAATGTTTTTAATCAAAGAAAACTTCATGGTTCACTTCTACTCTGACACACACATGGTGATGAGGAAATAGTTTCAACCGGGTTTGCTGTGGTCCAACCACCAGACATGTGCTTATGGGAGAAAGAGCATGATGACGCTGGCAATACCGAGCAAGACCAAGATGGTTTTATTTGCCTGCATCATAAAGATGGTAGCCTGGTGGTGAGATGATTCAGAGCTCAAGTGCTAACCAAGAAGCCACCCAGTTTAAACTCACCCAGCCCTACTGAAGGAGATTTCCCTCCTCAAAGGTGTTGTTGGTTGTTATGTGCCATTGAGGCGATTCTGACTCCCTGTGACGGGAAGGAAAGGCACACTGTGCTATAGTGTTAGGGTTTTCAGCGGCTACTTCCTCTGAAGTGGGCAGTGGAACCCTTCTTTGTATTGTGTTCTTAGCCTGGAAGTTTCCCTGACACCTCTTCACTTGGGGTAACCCTGCTAGCATTTGAAATACCAGTCACATGGCTTCAAGTATCACAGTAACACACAACTCACCACAGCACCACAAATGGACAGACAACAACAGGCTAGGAGTCTTCATGGGAGCAGGCAGTCACGTCTTCACTCTCTCGATGGGGATCAGTGAGTTCAAACTGCCAGTCTCTCTGTTACAGCCGCACATGCAACCACTGTGCTGCTAGGTACATTTCCTTAAAATTCTGCCTAGAAAAATCTGTGGAACAGTTCTTCTCTGTCACAGAGGGTCACTGTGAGCCAGGATGGGCTCTGAGACACACAAATGCAACACCATGAAGCCACCTTACTCTGTCCTGCTCTTATTTAACTCTATTCTTTTCTGAGCTATCTTTTCTGTATATTCAGAAGAGACTGGCACTGAGCAGTGTTAATTCCACCAAGGCCAGGAAGGAGGTCAAAGAGTCGCAAAGGACTATCTCTTTGCTCTCATGCCACTGCACTACGGAGGCTTGGGTGGCAGCTGGAAGCTGCACATTTCACTCCTTGTCCCTACACTCCTGGCTGTGTCTCCTCTGAGTGAGACTGCCCCTTTACCCAGCTCACTGCATTGGCTGTCTTGCTCTGAAAAGAGAATTCTCACATGTGAGTCTGACTGGGTGGCAGATGGGAATCTTATTGCTGCTCTTTGGAATATGAAAGGCCTCGGATCAGAGTGCTGCAGGGGAGTGATGTCTGCAGAAGACCTGCTGGTCTCCCAGTTAGAAAGAAGCCTTCCCCTTTGCCTCAGAGGTGCGTTCACTGTGGGTGGCAAGTCAGATCCTTGGGCTGGCACTCTCAGTAAACAGATCATATGGGCACCTTGAGAAGCGCTTGCTCACTGACCCAGCTCCCCAAGGATGTAAATATACTAACCAGGATGACTAAGGACACCAGTGCCAAGAATGATCACATTCTTTACATGTGTACAAATGAGGTGGGCAGCCACCTTCGCTGATGGTGGCTGCACAGTGAGTGTCTGGAATCACACCTGGCTAGGTGGACCATTGAAAGAGTTGGTGACATGATAATAGGGAGTACACCCCGTTGTCAGTAAAGCTGAGGAAATGGCATTTGAGGAAGCAGGGGCAGCCGGGTCACCAGCATGAAGTCAGCGAGAATGTTGCTTGTGCCTCCTTTGTTCACTGGTGGCTGCTGGCATCTGGGTAGTGAGGACACCATGGCTACTGCCAGAATTCTCCACGGTCCCTGGTTCCACTCTCAAGTCGCTGGCTTCCTCACTACCACTGCCATCGAGTCGATTCTGACTCACAGCAACCCGAAAGGACAGAGTAGAATTGCGGCTGGTGGGTCTGGGGGGCTGTGGATCATTATGAGAGCATTTCTATCTCGCAGTAGCTAAAGGGTCCAAAATGCTGACCTTACGGTTAGCAGCCCAACATAACCCACTTGGTCATGAACCCTTGCCGGCTGATCCAGGGAGTCCATTCCCAAGTGCATATCTAAAAGAATGAAAGAAGAGTACCCAGATGGATGCTGCACTAATCACTATGGGCAAAAGGTAAACAATAAGCCAACAATACCCATCAGTAGAAGAATAGAGAAAATATGATCTACACAGAGTGGGGTATACATATAGTCTGCCACAAGAAAACTAAGGCCTTTGATTCGGACAGACTCTGTAACACAGGTGAACGCAAGACATGAAGTGAAAGACGCCAAACACCAAATGCCATGTATTGTGAGTCCATTTAGAGGGAAAATGCTGGACAGGTAAATCCCGTAGAGCCATAGAGTAGATTGGTGGTTTCCCAGGGTGGGGTGGGAGGGGCAATGGGGAATGACTGCTTAATGGCTGCAGGGTCAATCAAAATGTTCTGGAACTGGATGGTGGGAAGCTTCCACAATGTCCTTAAAACTACTCTTAAAAAGGGGAGAGAAAGAATCTGCAGAAAGCACAGTTCTGATTGACTCACATGAATGCGATCACCAAGAATTGGAATCCACTAGAATTGGAATGGCAGCTAGACTATTGTTTCCTTGGGAGGTGCCTCCAGGAAGGACCAGTAGAGAAGGGTAATACTGATAGAGCAAAGGGAAGGGGCCGATAAAGAAATGTCATTGAGTAGGTTCCCAGAGACAGTATAAATCCTCTTGTAGTTGTCCCACCCAAAGGCTGAGGGAACTGGAGTGTGGCTCCACCTATCCACATGTGTCATTGGTTAAAGTGGCATTAGGTCCTGGAGGATGTCAACTCCCCTGTCTGCTCAATGACTGTTCCCTGTGTGGGGAGTTACATGTGCTTCCTGTGAGACCATTGGCATTTTTGGGAGTGGTGGGTGCCAAGTGCTAATACATGGGCACATTAGCAGCTGCTACAGCAAGTGCTATACATTTTTAACTGCTTGAGTGACAGGTGGGCCCTACCTCCTGCCTATATTCAGTGGTAGGGTGTTCAGATGGGGGGCATCCGAAAAATAATAAGGCCCTATTCTTTGCAAATAGACATTATTATTATTTTAATCTGTCCCAACCCCCTTTCTTATCTGTCCCTGTGAACTACCTCACTGGCTGAAATATCAGTTCCCTGGGGAAGACACCACATTTCAATACGGTCACAAGGCTGTTTTCAATGGCCCAGTGGAGACACTGACATAAGATGGGTCAACTAGACGCTTTTTCTGGAACATTTCCAACCAAAAAACGAAAAGGAAAGTCCCGCTTTTGCAAGTGGCCTGGCATCTAAGAAGCATAATTCAGAAGCACATGTCCCGCCACGTGGAGGAGGCGCTCTATGTTGCGAGATTACAGCATGTGCCCTGAGAGACAGACACAAAGAACACAGGAACATGCCAGTGGTGGTCAGGAACGGTCGACAGAGCCAGCTGTCCTCTTGTTCTCCCCACCTTTCCATTTTCCTAGGATTCTCTCTTCCAAGTACTGGTCTCTTTGCCTGTTTACAACCAAATGAGCCCCAAATAAGATCCGGAGCATAGAAATAGAAGGAGGAAGTTGGATGGATACTGTAGTTCATACTCCCCAGAAGCCATTCAGACTCCCTGGAAGAAGGAGACACTGTGATGGAATTAGTTCTGGATTCCTGACATTTATTGAGGAATGCTCAGGGAATAAGCACCTGTGGGGGGAATCAAGGAAGGGCACAAGAGGGAAATCTCAACAGAGGTCTCATCCCTGCCTATGGAGAGTGTCATAGTCAGTGTTCCCTAGAGAAACCAAACCAGTTATATAGCTGTAACTGGAGATATTTGATATATCCACCAGGGCTCCTAGGGTTAACCACTGCACCGGCCACTCATTGCCATCAAGGTGGACTCAAAGTGACTGTGTAAAACAGTATAGAACTGACCTTTTGGGCGTTGGAGACTGTAACTCTTCAGGAGATTACGAAGCTTCATCTTTCCCTCAAGGAGCCGTTGGTGTTTTCAAACTGATGTCCTTGCTGTTGGATGCCCAATGGGCCACCCACTACGACACCAGAGCCCCATAGAGTGAGGCTTATTTCTAGGAATTGGCTCACATAGGGGAATGGCAAGTTCCAAATTCATAGGTCAGGCAACAGCCTAAAGAGCTCTGTAGATGTTCATCCTAAAATCCATAGGTTAGGTGATGGGAAAAGACAAGAATAAGAATGGTCAGAACACACCCTAGGGAAACTCCCTTTCTGCACTGAAGGCCTTTGGCTGATAGGTTTACCCCTTCCCACATTATGGAAGGTATTCTATTTTGCTTGAGTCCAACTCCTTCATAAGAGCAAATAGATGAGTTGAACAAGCGGCCATCTAGCTCAGAAGCAATAAAGCCCACCTGGAAGAAGCATACCAGCCGGTGCGATCATGAGGTGCCAAAGGGACCAGGTATAAGGCATCATGCAAAAAAAAAAGAATATATATATATATGTATATATATATATCTGTGTGTATATGGGGGTATATATACATATACATATACATATACATATATATATATATATATATATATATATATATATATATATATATATATATATATATATATATATATATATATACCATAGAGAATGAAGGGGGAAGTGCAGAGTGGAGACCAGAGGCCCAAATGTCGACCACTGGAGATCCCCTCATAGAGGGCTTTAGGAGAGGAGATGGGTCAGTCAGGGTGTGATGTAGTACCGATGAAGAACAAAGCTTCCCCCAGATCCTGGATGCTTCCTCTCCCCAACTACCAGGATCCAAATTCTACCTTGCAGGACTGGATAGGGCAGAAGCTGTACACTGGTGCATATGGGAGCTGGAGGCACAGGGAATCCAGGGTGGATGATACCTTCAGGACCAGGGGTGTGAGGGGTGATACTGGGAGAGTGGAGGCTGAGTGGGATGGAAAGAGGGAACTGATTACAAGGATCCACATGTGACCTCCTCCCTGGGAGATGGACGGCCGAGAAGGGGGGAAGGGAGACTCTGGAAAGGGCAAGAGATGACAAAATAACAATCTGTGGATTGTCAAGAGCTCCTGAGGGAGGGGGGAGGGGGGAGGGAGGGGACAAAAAAAGAGGAACTGATGCGGAGGGCTAGAGTGGAGAGCAAATGCTTTGAGAGTGATTAGGGCAAAGAGTGTACAGATGTGCTTTATAAAATTGATGTATGTATATGTATGGATTGTGATAAGAGTTGTATGAACCCCTAATAAAATGTTTAAAAAACAAGAGCAAATAGATGAATGCTTGTTTGACCAAAAAACTGGGCACCATAGCCTCGCCACATTGATATGCAAAAGGAGCCATCACAGGGAGCTCTGTAACTGGGACCTGGCCAAGTGGTGACCAGTAGCCTGGGACTTTGTAGCCTAACACATTGCAGCGAATTGCTTACTAGTTCTCCTCTAGCTATAGTCTTTGTTACTCCTACCAATGACAGGGTGGAACTATGCCACCGAGGGAAGTAGATAGCATACTAATAATATCAGTAAGGTGCATGGCATCCTCGAAGAGGTGAGACCATTCAAATAAGACCTGTAGACCCCTAATGTAGGAATTGGTCGGTTTGGTCATCCTGGGTGAGTTAACTCAGAAGCAGAAAGTGGAGTTTCAAGAGCACCGAGAAAGACAAGCCAGCAGTGGAGTGTGCTCTTTGGACCCAGGATTATTACTCTGAGCACCACCTCTGTCCAGGAGACAGAGATCCCTGACACTGGATGCATCAGGAGACACTGAAAAACAGTGGCAGATAAATAGCTCATGGAAGCAGAGGCAGCAGCACCAAGACCCCAGAACAGGGAGCTCGCCAGCACACAGAATGAGAAAGCTGAGTGTCTTTGGGCCAAGGTTTCCAGACAAAGCGGGCTGCCTCAACGCACTTATCAGCAGAGTTGAAAGAACTTTGTACACGGTCCCAAGCACAGCAGAGGTCAAGGAGCTGCAGGGCAGAGGCCAAGGACCAGAAAAAGTTCTGCCTCTGGGCACCACTGGGAAGAGACTGTCCTGACTGAAGAACTATATCTCCAGTCATTTCTGATCCTGAATTGTCACCTGCTAGGTCCCCAATTAACCCCAGAAACATAAGTATTGTTTGCGAGTTCTGTGTGGCCATTGCCACTTAAGGATTATCAAACCCAGCAGAAAAGAAGAGAGTGTCATGGTAGGGATGGTTGGTGTCAGAAACTGTGAAAAGAAAGGAGGGTGGAGGCATTTTGATTTCTGTCTCATAGGAATCAGCCTTGGGCTGTTTATCTTGATCTTCCTCCATTGCCTTTTGTGAAGTTACAGGGGGGTCAAATGCCTCCACTATGCCATTTATACCCCTACATTGACAAGTCGTTGGATGAAGGTTAGTTTGGGGAAGGAGCAGACCTTGGATGAGCTCTCATCAGCTGAGGCAATCCTGATAGGGGCCAGATAGCTGGGACCTTTTCTATCAGTGGCTCTCTCAGCAGCTGGGGAAATCAGTCTCTTGGCCCGGGGAGGAATCTGGGTGACACACTCATCTATGACAATACCCTGAAGAACAAGCTCCCACAAAAACCTGGCTGAGGACTCTCGCCTAGAAAACAGGAGTGCATGCCTACCTAATAATAGCCATTTACTGAAGGCCCTATGATTGGAACTGTGCCTCATTTACAGATGGAAAACTAAAGGAAGGGATTTAAGGTGGCTAAGTTAATAAGTGACAGAGACAAGATTCAAACACAAGTTTGAAGCTGGTACTGTTAGCCTTTTTTCCAGGGCTGGGTTTTAGATGAGGCAAATGAGACACTTGTCAGGCACACAAGGCAAAGAGGCCTTCCCTCTCCAGTGTGACTTTCCCCATAAGTCTGAATCATGGGCCTGGTGTGTCTTATTTGCCTTCCCTGAGTCTCAGAACCTGGTGTAGTCTGATTTGCTATTTGGAGGAATAAGCCAGAATGCTCAAGTACTCTGAGTCAAGTCCCAATCTCCCCTGGAATTGTTCAGTGGGACTTACCAGCCTCTTCTTTTGTGTTTCACTTTTCTAGAAACCTCCATGGAGGACTAGCTCTCATGAAGAGAGCTTCAAAAAGCTCATGGCAAAATTCCATTATTTTTTCGTATCATTTTTCCACACGCTTTTGGAAGCTCCCTCCTCATCCCTTTCCACAGTCTTTCTCAAGGAAAGAGACTGTTGCTGGTTGACGTCAGATGCCCCTGAGTCTGTTTTCTACTCAGAATGCTCTGTACAAGCTCTATCAACAAGTGACGTACAGTCAAACGTGCTTTGTGTCTTTAAGTTGATGTCAGCTCATAGTGACCCTACAGGACAGAGTAGAACTGCCCCCAAAGGTGTCCTAGGCTGAGATCGTTATGGGACCAGCTCGTCAGGTCTTTTCCCCTTTAGAGCCCATGGGTAGGTTCAAACTACCAGCCTTTTGTTTAGCCACCCAGTCCTTAGCCATTGTACCACCAGGGCTCTTTAAAACAGGGATTAGGTTGATTATTTTTATAATCTCCAGCCACATTTGAAAGCTGCTTCCCAGAACACCCTTCCCCAGATTGTTGATTAAGACGGGCATTTGGGGACTCGTTTCTTTCTCATTTGTGTAAGTGCACTCTATGAGAGGGTTTTCCCTTCATAGATAGGTGATCACATACTATTTTTCCAAATTGAACCACTCTTGGTGGTATATTGGGTTAAGAGTGGGGCTGCTGCTAATGGCAAAGTTAATGGTTCAAACCCACCAGCTACTCCTTGGGAG
Source organism: Tenrec ecaudatus (assembly GCF_050624435.1). NCBI lineage: Eukaryota > Metazoa > Chordata > Mammalia > Afrosoricida > Tenrecidae > Tenrec > Tenrec ecaudatus. The sequence continues at coordinate 212,337 of NW_027459490.1, forward strand.
AAAGATGAGGGTTTTCTGCTCCAGTAAAGATGTGCAGTTCTGAAAATCAGCAGAGCCAGTCTATTGTGCCATATATGAGGTCAACCCCATGGCAGTGGATTTGGTTTTGGTTTGGGTCTGTGGGGGAAGTCCTTAAGTCATTCTTTAGTCACATGGAGGAGTCCCTGGGTGGTGCAGTTGGTTAACATACTTGCCTACTAACTCATAGGTTGGAGCTTCAAGCCCAGCCAGAAAAGTCTCTGAAGAAAGGCCTGGTGCTGCATTTCAAACAACAACAACAAAATCAGTTATAGAAAAAAACAACAGAATGTCGTTCTACTCTGGCCCAAAGGAGTCCCTATGAATCAGAGTTAACTTCATGGCAACTGGCATGGGTTTGGTCCATGGGAAAAAAGAACCCTTCATAATTGCCTCCATGCCCAATAGTTCCTTTCCTGTATCCCTAGACCACCCCAGCACCCTCAGCATCTTGCCTTATAATTGCCATGGGTCCGTCTCTCTTCCCAATGGGCCAGGCCGTGATGCAGCCGCTGCCGACACAGAGGGATTGTGCAGTCCCTGCATGATCTACAGTCCTCATGACATATATCTTGAATGAAGATTAAGTGATCCTCTCTAGAGCTTAGCTCAGGTGAATCCACTACCTCAGCTGGAACTGAAGTGGTGCCAGACCAATGTCTGTTTTTAAAAGATAGAAGGGCATTCCTAATCTTTGTGGAGAAACAGAGAGGATTTAGTGAAATATTTCTGCAGTTGAGGCTACAGATGATCTGTTGACATGGTCTAAAAGGTTGTAGGTGGTTTACTGTCTCTCGGTCCCATCAATTTTGCATTTTGTCCTGACTCAGCAAATTGGTTGGGATTTCGGCTTACTGAAAAGGACCTTCAGAAAGAATGTGGTTGCAGGAGCAAGTTTAAGAAAGGAAGGAGCTTTGAAGCAGCCCTCACTGAGTGCCAATCCAAAACTCTGTAACCCAGCACCTCAGAGGGCTTGACCTGGGATGGACTATGGCAGCAGCACCATGAGCCACTTCCTCCAGTGGCCCTGACTGAAGGCTCAGAACCTGCCTCTGATTGACAGCTGAGAGATACTAGGACCATCACCTGCCACATCGCCTGTATTTCTCCTGGCAGTAAGAAATCCCCAAAGTACACTATGTTCAGGCAATCTTTCCAGCCTACAAGCAGTTGTTGCTTATCTGTTAGCTTTGTGCAGGGGAACAATCAGGCTTTGAAATTGAAAGACTTGCATGTGACTCATGAGGTTAAGAGCCCAACGCATAACCACTGTATTACCAGGGTTCCTTCCTCTTGAAGGATAGGTAAGCAACAAAAGGACCATTTCTCTTAAAACCTCTGATCAAGAGTGGCACACAACTCCTTCCACTTTTATTCTATTGGCCAAGCCCTTCGCTGGCAGGGCAGGGAAGTTTACTCTTTCCTTGGATGACTAGGCAGTGAGTGAAATTTTGTCATATCATACAAAGGGAAAAGGGAAACATGCTCTATGATCAAATAAGTTTAAAAAAAAAGTCAAAATATTCATAGAATCTGCCCAGTGTGGCAAAAGCATGAGCACTCCCATTGTAGAAGAAACACTGCTCTCGGAAACCACACTGTGCCTGGCAAGGGAGGCTGGGAGGATTTATGCTTGATCACTTTGGCCAAGTCATTAAGCAAGGCTGATCAGTAGAAAAGGAACTCGGGTTTGGTGTGGGGATGTGTCAGTGGATATGCAGGCGATTCTCCTTGAGATGTATTGGCCCACAACTTTGGACTCACATACAGCAGTGACCATGAAGATGGCATTGGACCTGGTGACATCTCATTTTCGTATATAGAAAGTTGACACAAGCATCTCCTGGTGGTGTAGTGGGTTACACATTTTGTCCCTAACCTTAAACTCAGCAGTTCGAAAACAGCAGCACTCAGTGAGGGAAAGATGAGGCTTTCTACTCCTGTTAAGAGTTACAGGCTCAGAAACTCATGGGGGCAATTCTCCCCTGTCTTACAAGGTCGCTATGCATCAGCAGTGACTTGATGGAAGGGAGATTAAGTTGATATTACCTATTTTAGAAAACGGTTCTGGTTATTCAATTAAGTAAGGCAGGTGCAGCCCTGTCACACAGGGTTTGTTTAGATAGAACAGTAGTGTCCACTCACTCATTAGCTCAGTGTGTCTGGAACCCCAATGTGTATTTCCACATGGGACAAGTCAGGTTGAAGACACTGGGGATTCGTGCTTTGTTGAACAAGCCCTGGAATTGCAAGAGTTCTAAAAAGGAGTCAAAGTTCCTGTTTTTATAACTCTCTCTCACACACACAGACACACAGACACACAGACACACACACACACACACACACACACACACACGGAGAAAGTGGTAAACTTCACAGAACGTAGTGGGGACTTCACAGAGAGGGGGTTTGATAGCCATGAACAGGGTTGGGCTGGGTCTTGTTCTATCCATTTGAAAGTCTCTAGGCTAAACAGAAATGTCCTGGTGGTATAGTAGGTTCGGTGCTGACCTGCTAACCACCAGGTCAGCAGTTCTGAATCCACCAGTTCCTCCATGGAAAAAAGATGAGGCTTTCTATTTGAGTAAAGAATTATAGTCTCAGAGACTCATTGGGGCATGTTTATTCTTCCCTATAGGGGCGCTGCGAGTCAGAATGAACTCAGTACAGTATGCAAATAACAAGCTGTGCTAATACCATTCCAGAGAGACAGTGGTGTTCCAGGGACATTGGCTTCGCCTGGCCCCTGACCCTGAGGAAACATGAGGTCTTCAGGTCCTCTCCTGCTGCTTTTCTTTACCATCCTCCCATATCCTCCTCTGCACTCCCAAGTGGTGGGCATGATTTATAAACACAGAAATCCACTTACTCCTTTGGAAAAGTGGTTTACTTCACCCAAAAATTCGGAGAACTGTGTCGTCTCCCTTTCAAAGTAAATTATACCATGAACATACAATATTGATTGCAGGCATGTGGATTCTTAATCCTCAAGTTCCCATGAAACCCTGCTTTCCATGGCAAATCAGCCCGCCATTTCAGCACGCCAGTATTGCCAGGAGAAAGGAGCCTCAGCAGCCACCACTGCTCCGCAGCCTGCTTTTCACGGTCACACGGGATGTCAGAGTGCCCCACACCTCGTGCACTTGACTCAGTGCTTGCTTGCAGGGGTTGCATTTCGTTAGAGCCCAACAACTTCTGAGCATTGGCAAATTCCCTCAACCAAAGGTGGGCAGCGGCCTCAAAATGTCACCAGTCATTAACCACCAGCAGGGTTGTGTTATGCTCGTCAGTGCCGTCATGTGCAAGGGGAAAGACAATTCCTACAGGCTGCAAGCTGTGTTTGGGGAGGGAATGCCAAGTGGGGAAGCTGGGGGTCCTCACCCCAGCAGCCACAGTTCCTGGCTCCAGGCCCTGCCCCAGGCTGTGCCAGGATGAAGAGCCTGGACTCTCAGAGACTCCATACCTCGATTTCCACTCAGGTTGTGTTGTGTTGATCATTCCTTCCCTAGGATACCTCCCATCTGTCAGTTTGTCATCATGTTGTCATTTGTCTATAGCTGTGATTGCTGTAAGCGGTGTCACCAGCTACGATTATAACCAGAGCAAGCCACTCTGGACACGCTTCACCAGAGCATCCAAGCTAGGACACACTGGGAAGAAAGACCTGATGATGTACTACTGAAAATGAGTCCATGGAACCCTATGGATCAAAAGAGAATACCGTCCAAACAAGCACTGGAAGAGGAGCACGCTAGGTGGGAATACACTCACACTATTCAGTGGGAGGACTCCCTGGGTAGTGTTTGACTAGCACCCAGGAGGTCGGCAGTTAAATCCCACCCAGAATCCAAGAGGTGCCTAAGGAAGGTAGGCCTGAAAATCTGCTTCCAAAAGGTCACAGCCTTAAAAACCCTATGGAACAGTTCTACTCTGAAATGCATGGGGGTCGCTATGAGTCAAAATGGACCGAAAAGCAGCTAATAACAACAACACTGTATAAAGAACAACACTGCAAGTCCTTAGGACAAAATACACAGCAGGCACAATAGCCTCGACCCCACAGGATAGGGCAACTTATTTTCCTTTGTACCAGAGACCGGAACTGTACAACGGAATGAAACCCTGCCTGCTCTTGTGTCATCACCACAGTCGTTGGTCCATGTTGAGCCCAGTGCTGTAGCCACTGTGGACATCCATCTTATCAAGGGTCTTCTTCCCTCTTGCTGCCCCTGTACTTTAACAAGCATTATGTCCTTTCTTAAGAATCAGTCTCTCCTGATAGCATGTCCAATGGATGTGAGATGAAGACTTGCCATCCTCACTTCTAAGGGGCATTCTGGCCATGCTTCCTCCAAGAGGGATTTGCTTGTTCTTCTGACAGCCCAGATGACTTTCGGTATTGTTTGCACATCATTCACATGCATTGATTCTTCTTCAGTTTTCCTTACTCACTGTCCAGCTCTCACATGCATATTGACCGTTGAAACTACTTACCTTGAATTAAGAGCTTAGGGTACACTACTCAAAGCCACATAGCTTGTGAGTGGCTGAAACATGTCTGCTGCCAGGATCTGTCCAATTCATTTTATTGAAACATCATACTCAAAAGGTGCTTTAGGCAAACATATTTTGTCTTTTGACTACATGTCCCAATAATATAACCAGACTCACACCCTCACATTGTAATGATTCAGGAATATGTCTGAGAGGTAAAAAGACCGCCAATCATATAACTGATGGGAGAATAGGTACTGACTGTCACCTGCAATGCCATTCCTTCAACAAATATTTATTGAGTGTTATTCAAATGACAACATTTTGCAAAGCTTTAAGAAGACCCAGATGTAGAGAACACAGTCCCTGCTCACAGGAGACTCACAGATACTGCATCAGGGCATTCAGATCAGGGACACCACAGAAAGATGCTGAAAGAAAAATCATAAAAAAATAGCAACACGCACGGATTCCAGGACAGATAAAATCCTCAGGAACAGTAATGGGAGTAGCGATACTGTGGTAGCTTTTTAATCTCCCATCATCTTGCATAGGGGTGGAGTCCAGACTGTCACTCAGGCCATAGCCAGTGAGGTCTCAATGTGGGCATGGCCTTCTCTTGAGGATTGTGGCAACTCCTGTGTTCTTTCCTGGGGGTGAGAGACACCCATGACTTGATATTTCTGCTGACAAGATACATGGATCTACATTGATGGCAGCCAGAGCCTTGAACGGTGAGGAGTCATGTGGAGAACCATGCCACTTTCCACCTCCACTGGGTCCATAAGACATTCCACCGACTGCCCTGTGATCTTCCAGCACTTGGTGTCATTGCATGTGTTGCATAAGGCTGAAATAAATTTACACACTGTTATTGGATATATGGGTTAATTTTGTACTTATGGATGTGGTCTGGACTGGGCTGGGACGTTTTCTTAATATACAATTATTCTTCTATATAAAGTTTTTTTAAGACACATGAGTGTTTATGAATGTGCTTCTCTAATCAACTCGAACTGACTCAGATACCATGAGGGCACAGGGTGGCTGTGTAGGGAAGGGGAGGAAAAGGGAACTGATAACAATGATGGATTAAGAATGCACACACACACAGCCTAGGGGCCGAATAACAGAAATATGGGTAGAGGGACACAGAGGATGGTGTGTATAAAGATATTAATTTATATATAATTTAGTAAGGGTGTGAGGGTTGAGGAAAGAGGGAAAAACAGGAGCTGATATCAAAGGGGTCAAGTAGAATGATAGTGTTTAGAAAAGGATGATGGCAGCATATGTACAAACTCGCTTGATCTAATTGATTTATGGATTGTTATATTATCTGTCAGAGCCCCCATTAAAATGTGTTCTTTTTTCGATAACAACATAAACTCACTGCCATGGAGTCAATTTTGACTCAGTATAGAACACCCCCTGTGGTTTCCTCGCTTGCTATTCTTTAAGGAAACAGAAAGCCTTTGCTTTCCCCTGCAGAGTGGCTGGTGGTTTCAACTATTGACTTTGAGGTTAGCAGGCACCATAGCACCATGATTCCTAAGGATGCTGATAGAAAGGGAGAACCTTGTGGAACATAATTTAAAATTCTTTAATTATCTAGACTTACTTAACTGGAAGAGTCCCAGAGACTATGACCCTGAGTTACTCTTCAAACCTTGAATTGAAACTGTCCCCTGAAGTCATCTTTAAACTAAATAACAATTTAGCTCTTAAAGGATTGCATCCTTGAGTATTGCAGTCTTTAAAAAATCAGCACAAAACTAAATGGGCTACAGGTAATTCAAAATATATGAGAGAAGGTTGTGGCAGAGAGATTAAGTAAAAAGAAAGGAAACACCTAGAATAGAAAGAACAAGAATGTTAATTCAATATGAAGAGTGTGACCAATGACACTGAACATTGTGTCCAGAAAGGGTTGAAATGGAACAGATTTTGCTTTGTATTTTTTCACATATCAAAATTAAATATTAGTAGAAAAAGAGAGAGACTCGCATCTGTTTGAGGCAGACTACCAAATACTGGGTTATATATAATGCTAAGTATTGAATATTATCCCATTTTCATATGGCAAATATGGAAAGCCAAGGATGGAGTGAGGCATTCACAGGGGAGATGGCATTTGAATGATCCAGGAAAATGGCTAAAGAAGATGCTCATTCCTGAGTGTTTCCACTGGGTTCGCAAACACATCAGCAAATGAATGTCAAATAACCCGTCTCACCCTCTAACTCAGAGCTGTGCAACCGAACTCTCTTCTATGATGAAAATGTTCCCGAGCAGTGATTCTCAACCTGTGGGTCGCGACCCCCATGGGGAGGGGGTGGGGTCGAACAATGCTTTCACAAGGGTCATCCGATTCATCACAGTAGCAATATTATAGTTATGAAGTAGCAACAAAAATAATTTATAATTGGGGGTAGCACCACACATGAGGAACTATATGAAAGTGTCACAACATTAGGATGGTTGAGAACCACTGTTCTAAAGGCATGACATCCAAACCTGTAGCTACTACATTTTATCAGGAAAGACCAGTCCATGGAAAGGGACATCATGCTCAGTAAATCTGAAGGTCCACAAGAAAAGAGACTGACCATCAAGGAGATGGGCTGACACCATGGCTGCAACAATGGACTCCAACCTAACAACCATGGCGAGATTTGGCACAAGATCAGGCAGTGTCCTCAAAGTAACATCCTTGATCTTCAGTCTTTTTAAAAGATCTGTTGTAGCACATTTAGCCAATGCAACGTGTCATTTGATGTCTTGACTGATGCTTCCTTGAGCATTGATCTGGCTTAGGGTTTAAAAATTCCCCTTGGCTTCTCAATCATACAGGAGGCCCACACAGTGATCATCTTTCCTCACTACACAGAGTGTCATGCCCCACTCACATTGGTCTCCTTGCTGTTCCAGGAAGAAGCTTGGAGAAGCCAATCACAAGGCCTTTTGCACTGACTGTCTCCTACCTGGAACACTTTCCCCACCGCCAGATGGCCACTCCTGTGTCTTCCTGCCTTATTCAAGTACTGCACTGTCAATGAGATCTTCCTTGGCTGCGATGCACTACTTGCCCCAAGTTTCCCATCCAGCGCAGTTTAGTGAGAAAAATCTCACTGCTACCTGCAGGGGGTGAACCTCGGCACTGGCATCTCAGAAAATGGAGCATAATCAGAACAGAAATGTGACCCTACCTCTCATGCTAAAAGGCTGCTAACTGCAAGATCTAAACCACCACACAACCAGCCAATTCTCAGGAGAAAGGCTGAAAGTTAGTCTCAGAAACCTGCAGGGGAAGTTCTACCCTGTCTTATAGGGTCATTCTGAATCAGTATCAACTCTATGGCAGTAAGTTTGCATTTGGGGTGGGGGGGGGCGCGTTCTAAGGAGCTCTGGGTCACATACCCTGATCAATCCAACTGGCAGCTGCATCAGCTGGCTAAGGCTTCAAAAGACTGAGTAGGTAACCCAGAGCTCAGTGCTGTTGGCAGAAACTTGTGGGGGGTCAGAAGGACTTGAGGTGATGGTGTCCTTCTCAGTGGCCTCCGATAATCTTCTCCCCGGTCTGGGCATCAGCATCTTCTTTGCAAAATTGGATGATTGCATTAGAGAACCACTAAACTCCTACATACCTGAGCAACCAGGAAGCAATTGTGAATCCTGGAGAGGAGCAAAGACTATGCTGGTGGCCCTGCAAATCTTGGGAAGCCTGGATCCGATGCGGCTGGAACTGTCCACTGCGAGGCACCAAGAATCCTGAGAGCTGTGGTTCAGGTCTCCCCCTTGCCTGTGTACCATGGAAGATTTAATAAATGTTCTCCTCATGCTACCTTTAGGATCCTTGGTGGCAAAGTGGCAAAACCCCTTCACATTGGCCTATTAACTGCAGGGTTAGCAGTTCAAACGCACCTGCTGCATTCCTGTAGAAAGGGCAGCTTTCAACTCCCACAAAGAATTGTTGTTTCAGAAATCCACAAGGACAGTTATATCCTGTAACTATGAGTCAGAACTGGCACAATAGCAGTGCGTGAGTGAGCTTTAAACTACATTTGAGACTGGGGTCTATTTTGAATTCCCCTACCTGTCCATTGGGTGTCATGGGAAGAAAGTAGATAGGAGAAAAAAGGGTAGGAGGCAGTGAGGGAGGAGGGTAGAATGTATTCGAGTAACACATTCTGGCAGAAAATTGTGTGTATGTGTGTGTGTGCGTGTTCTATTGTAATTCACACAGAGTATGGGTGGGGGAGGGAACTGAAAAAGTAAATATCCATGAAAAAGAAAAATGTTTTTCTTTGGTGATTTTCCTTTTGTTGAGCTAAGGGATGGAGACTGTACTGCATGGGCGTGACCAGCCACTGGACCGGTGTGCTGTTAACACACCCTCCTGCCTTTGCATGCTGGGGGCCTCTCTGTAAACAGAAGTGAGTTGTGACTTCTGATTTCCTGGGGCTCTAAAGAGAACCCGAGAATAGAAGTTCTAAATCGTGAACAAAGGAGAGACAAAGGGTTAATGAGAGGACAGAAGTTTGAAGTTTCATTGGATGAACACAGCGCCAGCATGCAACAAACATGCCAAAGGCTGAACTCTGCCCGGAAGTAATGAATGAGCACTGCCTTTATCCCGTGTCCTCACTCTCCCCGTTCCTGCACTCCAAGCCAGCCTCACTAAGAGTAGTCAAAGGTGACATGGTGGTCCTTTCATCTCTCTCTGACCCCTCACGCTGCCTTCACCTCTATCCAAGTTGCGTCATCCTTCCCCCTTCTCCCTGATCTTCCTCGTGAAAGATCTAATTCATACTAACTGGTAAAAGTCAGTTAGCACACAAGAAAGAAGACATCTCCTTCCTCAGCCTATGCTGCAGAAAAGGAAACTCGGGCTTGAGCTCATTTGCCCAACTGTCAAAGGTCCTATCACGGGCAGGGCCATGATGTGAAAATTCAAGCAAGCAGCCCCAGAGCCAGAGCTCCCAACCCTCATCCACTGCAATTCAAGTTCATGGGGTGAAGTGGTGAAAAGCTAACCAGAAACTGAGAGTCAATATAGATACCCAAGGCTTACTTGCCAGGGCACTCACTCACTGCCATTGAGTCAATGCTGACTCATAACAACCCTATAGGACAGGGTAGAATTCCCCTGTGAGTTACTGAGGATGTATCTCTTTATAGGAATAGAAAGCCCCATCTTTCCCTTGTGGAGTGGCTAGTGGTTTTAAACTGTTGCACAAAGCATAACCATGACACCATCAGGACTCCAAAACATGCCAGGGCAATCAATGGTTCTGTGAGATCTCTCAGGATAGAGATATACCTTGCTCATTGGCTACACACGAGAAAGCATTCACCTCCAAGCCTAGTTTGTGATCCAAGTGAGTTTTATGAGAATTAGAAGAAGTTTCAGGTTTATAAAGGCACCTGCAGGGCTCTTCAGAAATGTGCATCTCCTTAGAAGCTTCCCTGAAAATCTCGAGGTCTGCTCTCTGCTCCTGCCTTTTAAATTACTCCAAGAGGTGGGGCGTGCTGGTGACCCTGGTTGAACTCATTGGCTGAACTGAATTCACCTGGCCTTGGTGGGCCAATTCAGGTGCAGAACACACCCAGGTGTACCTCCCCTTCCTGGCTGGGAACCTGAGCCTTTGAGCATGCGCAGTGTACCACTCGTTCATGGGACAAAGGCTCAGACTGCTGACCATGCGTAATGGATGCCTCAGTCCCTAAGCTAAACTACCTAGCAGTTCCAAAACCCCACTGCTGTGTAGTGTTCATGAACTTTGGCAGGAACACATCCTTACCACGAAGAATCCTGGTGGCCCAATGGCTAAGCACTTGGGCTTTAGACCGCGGTCAGTAGCAATACATGAGAAAAAGGTCTTGCCATTGTAAACATTCCACCCCACTGCCATCAAACGCAAAGGACCTCTGGTGACATGGCGGGCTACGCACAGAGCTACTACATGCAAAGTCAACAGTTCTAACCCACCAGCTTCACTGTGGGAGAAAGATGAAGCTATCTATTCCTGTAGAGACATAATATCTCAGAAACCTATAGGGAAAATTCTACCCTGCCATGGACTACTAAACGAACAACATAATCTGTCTTGGAAGAAGTCAGGCCAGAGTTTTTTGGACAGCATATATGGCAAGATTTTGCCTCCCAAATATGTTGGACATATTGCCTGGAGAAGGACATCCTGCTTGGTAAAGTGGAGGGGCAGCACAAAAGAGGAAGGCCCTCAACGAGCTGGATTGACACCGTGGCTGCATCAATGGACTCAGGCAGAGAACAAATGTGATGATGGTGCAGGACCTGGAAGTGTTTGGTTCTGTTATGCATAGGGTCACTTTGGGTCAGAAACCACTCAATGGCACCCGACAGCAACAACAAGTATATAAGATCACCATGAGTTGGAATCAACTCGATATAAGTGGGCTTTGGGTCTGTCATGGAAACAACCGTGGCTCATAGCGACCCAATCATGGGATTCTGAGGCTGTAAATCTGCATGGGAGCAGAGGGCCTAATCTGTCTCCTGCGGAGCAGCTGGTAGGTGTGAACCCCTGACTTTGCAGTTGACAGTCCAACACTTCCCTTAAGTACCCCCGGGGCTCCTTTGGTAACAATGACAGACTAGGAAACCCAATGGGGACATTGCTACTCTGTCACATGAAGGCATCCTACGCAGAATGGGCTCAACGGGAGCTAACACCAACCCCACCACTTTTAACACCATCCCAACCTTACAGACTGTGCTAGGCTCTTGAAGGAATTGACTTTTTGCACTCCCACGGAGCGAGCTATGAGCATGCATGCCAACACGTAACTTTCCGTCCTGAACTAGGGATCAGCTGCACATGTAGGGATGTGCTTCCAATGTGGAAGGAAGTAAAGAGAGGGGATCTGGAAGCAGGAAAAGCCAGCAAGCAGGAGTCACTTAGGCAGACCCCTTTCCTAAACCAACTTCATTAGCATACCACAGATCCTGGCTCAGAGGTGATGTTCAAAGAAGAATTGTTGACTGAATACACAAGGGAAGGAACAGAATAAGTGAACACAGAAATGTGCTAATGACCAAATTGACTCACAGTTCCGACCCTGCTCTTCTCCTTCCAGGTTCTTCTCTAGTTGCTAATGGTATTTACTCGACCTCTCACAAGCACAAAAGGAGCCCTGGCGGCCTAGCGGTTAGGCAGTGGGCTGCTAACCACCAAACTAGCAGTTCTAAATTAGCAGGCATTCTGAAGGAGAACAACAAGCTGTCTGCTCCTTTAAAGAATTACAGTCTTGCGAATGCACAGTGGTAGCTCTACCCTGGCCCATAGGGCTGCTCTGAGTCTGACTCGACTGGACAGCAGTGAGTATGGGTTTGGTTTGGTTTTCACAGGTACCCCAATCCATTGGTGGTCTTGGTAAATTGCACACGCTGGTTCAGTGGACCTTGTGTAGGGCTTGAGAATTTGCACTTCTAACAAGCTCTTGATGTTGCTAGTCTGTGACCATATTTGGGGTGGCAAGGCTCTGGACTACCCGGGTCTTCCTGGTGGCTGCTGTCACAGCGCAAGTTCCCAAGAGTGCACCGCTACTCATTTCTTTGGAATGATTTGGACTGAGTTTTCCCAGCCATTTCATCAAGGTTTTTGGCTATTTGTTCCATGACACTGAAAAGTTTGGACCTGACATACGCAGCTCAGGCTGTATTATCTATCTTCTCTGCCCTCTTGGATTGGAGATGGATCACCTATGAAGCGATGAGGGTAAGAAGGGTTGGGTGTCTCCGGGTAATGTGAACAGTTAGCACGCTCAACCACTGCTGATTAAAAGGTTTGCGGTTCAAATCCAAGGCCCCTCAGAAGAAAGGCCTGCTGATTGACTTCTGAACGACCAGCCTTTGAAAGCTCTGTGGGGTCCCGTGGTTCTGACCCACACGGCGTCACCGTGAGTTGGAATGGACTCCTCAGAAACGGGTTTAGTAAGCAGCACAAAGAGGAAACTCCTTGGTGAACTGGAGGACACGGTAGCTGAAACCATGGGCTCCAACATACTACCCCTGAGGCTGGCAAAGGACCGGGCAGTGCTGCCTTGTGTTGCAAAGAAGGTCCCTGTGATGTCAGAATGACTGGACAGCACTAACAACAACAAAGGATGTCAGGGCCCTTCACTTCCCCAGACCACTGACCAGGTTCAAAGACCCGCATGCGAGTATAGTTTCACAGTTAGACGTGTTTAGAAAAAATAATATTTGCAAAAGTAAAGTCTTGGTTTACATTTTACAGAGCATGCACAATTAGTAGAACTCTTAAGGTCCACCGAAACCTGTTTAGGGTCCCCTCCACTTGCTCACCACCAATAAGTCGATTCTGACTCATATTGATCCTACAGGAGAGGTTAAAATTTCCCCTGTGGGTATTTCTGAAACTGTAGCTCCTTATGGGAATAGAAAGCCTCCTCTTTCTCTGCAGCTGGTGGGTTCAAACTGCCAACCTTGTCTTTAGCATCTCAGGACTGACTTGTTTCTCTATGAAACCAAAATCTACCTCACTGCCAGGGATGTGATGCTGACTCATAGTGACCCTATGAGGCAGAGTAGATCTGTCCCTGTGAGTTTCTGAGACTGTAACTCTTTATAGGAGTAGACAGATTCTTCTTCCCACGGAGTGGCTGGTGGTTTCAAAGTGCTGACTTTGGTGTTAGCAGCCCAACATGCAAACACTGTGCCACCAAAGCTCCTTTTGTACCCCTATAAGTAGATAAATATTTCTCTTATATCTTTGTTTCAACCAAAGGCATGGCTATAAAGGAAAAAAGGTCATGAGTGTCAAGAATGATTTGAAAATGTGGAGTTCTTTTGGGAAAGGATATATATATATATATATATTTGTGTATATAAATAAAATTCTGATGGCAAGAGTGGTCAGGAGTTGGACTGTTAATCTCAAGGTCAGCAGTTTGAATGACCAACCGCTCCTCTGGAGAAAGAGGAGATTTTCTACTCCTCTAAAGAATCACAGTCTCAGAAACCCACGGGGACCATTTTACTCAGTCCCATGGGCCTGTGAGTTGGAATGGACTTGATGGCAGTGAGGGCATGTAAATATGCAAACGCCCACCTCGGACTTACGATTTGACCTGCTCCCTCAGCCCCGTGAGCATCTGCATCTGCAGCCATGGACTTGGCCTTCTGTGAAGAACCCATTAGTGCACCGCCTCAAAGAGAATGAGTTTCCTCTGTGTCAGTCCATTACCCTGCCAACGCTCAGGATGGAGCCAACACCCTTGGTTTCCCAGAGAAATTGGCTCAACATCCCCCTGATGTGGTTGCATGACATAGGCCACTCATGCAATGCACTGCATGTGCTCTATTTAATGCACTATCACCAACAAGTCTACATGGGTGGTAACTCTGAAAACCTTGCCCAAACAGCTGGCTTCACCAAAGTATATGGAGTCATGTGGAGTCGTCGACCAGTTCGACTCTGCACTGGCTGTACGTTGGCATTGCCAAGGGGGCTTTCTCACTGATCGTGACCTGAATCCTGCTTCCACTAAGCCTTGCTTCATTGGCCTGGGATGGCGCCAGGCCAAAGGGAGGCTGTAAAGCTCCTAAGGGATTCCAAAGTATGACCAAGGGTGAACACTACTGCTTTTGGCCATCACATCCGGGAAGGCACTTGGGACTTTGCCACTCAAAGTATCATAGGTCAAGGAACCAGCAACATCAGCATTAGCTTCTCCCATGCTAATGACATCGAGTTGATGCTGACTCAAAGTGACCCTACAGGACAGGGTAGAACTGCCCTTGTGGGTTTCCCAGACTGTCACTCTTGCCCGGAGTCTACAGACTCATATTTCTCCCAAGGACTGGCTGGTGGTTTAGGACTACTGTCCAGGGCCTCTAGAACTGCTGGATCCTAGACCCCACCCTGAACCCACAAAATCAGAATCTGCCCCCCAGCCCGATTTCCAGGAACCTGGGTAAGTGCATGCATGTGAAAGTTTAAGAAATACTTCCTTAGAAACCATTACTTTCCAGAACAAACTCCTCCTGCCAGAGGTGCAGAAATGGAAGCCCATTAGGCCATGCTCGCCTAGAAGCAATTTGAGGTCTCAGTGCTCCTATATCCTGGCTGTCATCCAGATTTCCTTATTCTCACCTGGACTGTTGTCACTGCAGCAGGTATTGGTGAGTCCTCAGCACGAACAGCCCCAAATTCGGTCTAGAGACACAGCTCCCATTTCAGAGTAGTACAATCCACAGTTTACTGTAGAGTTTCTGGCTTTCACTGGCTTGGGGTAGGGTCTAGTGGGAAACGCATCTTAGCAAGAGCCATTATGTATTTTGGATGTGCACAATGAGTTTGTCTTGAGGCATACTTATGTCTGATGTTGTTTTGTATTCTCTTTCTATCCCATGAAACGTTATTTTTTTGAAAATTTATATTTGCTTTTAATTACCCAGACATATAAGTGATTTATAGCTAGGTCTGATCAATTGGAATCAGATGACCACGCCTGGATTAACCATGGGTCCTGGTGACCATTAGGCACTTCTTTCCATGAATGATATTTTCACCTGAGTGAATGCATTCACGAATTTTCTTCTCTTAAGGTAAATAAGCAGGTGGGTATCATTTTGCTATGCTGGCACTTCCTTGTGCTGTTTTAAGTTCACCCAGCAATTTTTAAAAAGAGAAACATATTACAACTGTCACACAATTGATAATTCATGTGGAAAAATTTGGGGGAGAGCTAAATAGAGGTGACCCGTGGTGCAGTCTTACTTACTGCTTGTTAGAAGGTACTGAAATCTTATATACATAAACACTAGAAACCAGGAGAGAGGAAATGGTGGTTCCATGGCAGAATTCTCACTAGCCATGCAGGAAATTTGGGTTTGATTCTTGGCCAGTGCGCCTCCTGTTACAGCGACCACCTAACTGCTAGTGGAGGCTGGCAAATTGCTATGATGCTGAGCAGATTTTAGCGATGCTTTCTGCCTACAGACAGACTAGGAGGAAAGGCCTGGTGAACTCCTTCAAGCCATCAGCCACTGAAAACCCCCCAACTGACAAGGGGTCAAATCTACAACCCATTGAAGGAATGGGGCAGGACCAGTGGGCATTGTGTTCTGCAGTGCATGGAGTCCGCATGAGTCAGGAGCTGGCTGACTTGAAGGCAATTGTCCACAGCACTCTCTAGGAAGGCAGTGGTTGGAGCACATAGGCGTCCTTCATGTGGCCCCATGATCATCAAGCCTTAAGTCATGCAACCAACTCTGGGAAATGAAAGATGCCCGGCGTACCAGGAATATTTGAAGGACCTGGTGTAAATTGGTTCAGCCCAGGGGAGGTCTGGAAACCACCGAGGTAAGCTTCCTGCTGAAACCACTAACTTAGCTCCAGTGCGAGTGGATGGGTGTCTGCGCATGTACCCAGCCACCATTAGTAAGTTTTGTTGTTGTTGTTGTTGTTGTTGCCGTTCACGTCCGTAGAGTCAATGCCGATTCACAGTGACCCTATATGACAGGGTAGAATTCCCCCTGTGAGTTTCTCACACTGTGACTCTTTACAGGAGTAAAAAAGCCTCATCTTTCTCTTGAGGAGTGGCTGGTGGTTTTGAATGGTTGATCTTGCCATTAGTACATTGCGTAACCAGGTGCTGTCAATTTGGTTCCAACTCATAGCCACTCTATGTACAGCAGAACAAAACAACACACTGCCCTGCGCATTTCTCACAGCCATTCCTACATTTGAGCCACTGTGTCAACCCATCTTGTGGAGGTTTGTCCTCCTTTTGGCTTGACCAAGCATGCTGCCCAACTCCAGGGACTGGTCCCTCCTGATAACACCCAAAGTACATGAAGCCAAATGTCACCATCCTCGCTTCTAAGAATCAATCTCGCTGTAGTTCTTTCAACATAGATTTGTTTGTTCTCCTAGAAGTTCCTTGGTGTATTCAATATTCCTCACCAGGACCATATTTCAAATGCATCAATTCTTCTCGTGGGACTTCCTTATGCATTTTCCAGCTTCCATATGAAAATAATCATGCCTTGGGATAGGATACTCCTGAGTTTTTAAGGTGACAAAGTCACCTTGGTTCAAAAAAATATTTAAAAGCCCTTTTGCAGCAAATTCACTGAAAGCAATTTATCCAGTGATTTCTTTACAGATATTTCTATGAGCGTTGGTTGTGGATGGGTCCAAGTAAGATGAAATGCTTCATCATTTAAATCTTTTCTCTGTTCATCATGTTGCTTATTGGTTCAGTGGTGAGGATTCTTGTTCTTTTAACCTCGAGTTGTAATCCACACTGAAGACTATCATCTTTGAATTTCATCAGTAAGTGCTTCAATTCCTCTTCCCTTGCAGCAAGCAAGGCTGGTCGCCTGCATATCTCAGGCTGTTCTCAAATCTTCCTGCAATCCTGAAGTCTCCAATTCAGCCATTCAAAACTCAAAACAGCTCAATGCCATGGAAGGCAAGTCAATTCTGACTCGAGCAACCCTGTAGGCCAGGGAAGAAACTCCCGGAAGGTTTCCAAGGCTGTAATCTTTGTGGCAGCACATGGTCACATCTTTCTCACTCGGGATAGCTGGTGAATTCCAAGTGTTGCTCTTTCGGTTAACAGTGAAGTGCGTAAACATTGCCCTACCTGGATTCCAAGTGTGAGCTAGCAGCCACAATTTTCTTCTGAGACCAAAGGGGTTGTTAGGTGTGAATTCTCGACCAAGGGTGGTCCAGCAGACCTGCTCAGTATTCGCCCAGGTGCAAAATCCATCAAGAGGATGCATTGTCATTATTTTTAATCACATAACACACCCAGGTGTAGCAGCAACCCAGCTTTGTAATATCACCCTGGTTTTGATAAATATGTCCCATTCCTTGATAACGCTTCCAAATCCTCTAATATCCTGCAGCTCAGTCCCTGATGTCTGGCTGTAACAAAATGTGTGAAGGGAGACCGTATGTCAATAAACTCTCCCCGTCTGCCTCAACTCAGCGCATAATCAGCTCCAAGGTAAAATGCATGGTAAGTCAGTTATGCGCTGGCGGGGAGGGCAAGGGGCCCCTTTCAGGTTTGTCTTCTGATGAAGCTGACCAAAAGGACTTCTTATTTCAGCCTATTAGGAGAGTGAGAGTTGCCCCCCCTCCCTCGCCATTTTTCGTTTCTTTTCCCTTTTTGTCCCTTTCCCCTGCTATTCTGAAAGGGTGTTCTGTTTTATGCTGCGCTCTCCACTCCATTAAATCACCTTTCCTCACATTAAATACAGGTCTTCAGGGTGGTCAGAGAGCTTTGCTCTGAAGGATAATGATATAAAGAGGATGACGTGCATGAAAAAACATTTTTCAGCTCAATCCCAGGCAGACCACGGGGAAGCATGAAATGGGAAGGGGGAGAGGTATACCTCAATTTAGACAAGAGCCAGGCTTCTGAGAGGGGCAGTCACGACCTGGAAGGCTGCAGAAGGCTTCTTTACCTCACTCACTCATTCACTCATTCATTCAACCAGCTTGCTACTTACTTATTAAATGCCAGACCTTGGGGCTCTCTCCCTGAACAAAAGAGACAAAAATCCCCCTTCTGTCATGAAGCTTCCATAAACAGAGGTATTCAAACACTTCCTAGAGAATGTGTTTAAAGTCCAATTTACACAAAAGCAGAAGAAGAGACTGATGCGAGGGGTTTCACACACACACACATGTTCATATATGACTCCCATTGCAGCAACAAAGTGTAGTACTCTTCCAGGAGACACTATTCATTGGAGTTAAATTGCTCCCCCCAAACCCCTGAGCTCTCTCTCTTTTTTTTTCTTTCTTTCTGAGAGCAATTGCTCTTGGAAGGGATTAGCTGTTATCACTCTCTAGCACCTTAGTGTGAACTTATTTATTGGCTCCTTCTCCTGCCTAGATAGGAGGGGCCTCCAGGGCTGCTAAAAGCCAGAAAAATCCAAAAAAAAGGCAGCAACAAGAGAGGCAGAGGACAATTGGGGCCAGTGTTTCTCATTTGTTAAAGATGCAGATTACACACACATACAGCACACACACACTTCCCTGCCGCCCCACCCAATATGGCCCTACTAAATAAGGATCCTACCCCACCATCTGTCCGGGAGCCCGAACTGGCCCTTCCCATGAAACAAGCCAGGGTCATTGAAAGTGACTCTTTAGGCAAAAGACCAGTGACTTAGGTTTTCCAAACCAGGATAAAGCCCATTGGTTAAGCACTTGCATATTAACCAAAAGGTTGATGTTTCAATCCCACCCACAGGTTCCTAGGAAAGCAGACCTGGTGATCTGTTTCTGAAAGGGCACAGTCTTGAAAAGGATCCCTGGTAACATATTGTCCTGCTAACCATAAGGTCAGCAGTTCAATACTACCAGCTGCTCTGAGAGAGAAAGCTGAGGCTTTCTACTGTACAGATGTATAGTCTCAGAAACCTACCAGGGCAAGTATACTCCGCTGCCATGAGTCAGAATTGACTCAATGGCAGCAAGTGAGTGGATGGGCAGGGATTGATTGGGCACCAACTA
This sequence comes from Tenrec ecaudatus, assembly GCF_050624435.1. Classification (NCBI taxonomy): domain Eukaryota; kingdom Metazoa; phylum Chordata; class Mammalia; order Afrosoricida; family Tenrecidae; genus Tenrec; species Tenrec ecaudatus. The sequence goes on from NW_027459490.1 coordinate 231,392, forward strand.
ACACTAAGAACAACTATTTTGGGTGGCAGTGACATTCTTCTGCTTTATCTAGAATCTGAACTCTCAGCGTCATTGACAATGGAGGCAACAGACAAATAATTATAAACTACAGAAGGGTGAAGAAAAGCTAAAGAAGTTACTTCTGTTTGGGGTTTAGTTGTGTGCTTTTTTTAGCAGAAAATATGAACTATGAAGGAGCAGGGACTTGCTGGACTTAAATATGAACTGTAAGATCTCTCTCCGGGCTAGAGTTACATCTCAGTTCTTGGCTCTGCATGAGAAAGAATTCACGCCAAAGCCTGGCTCGTGATCCAAGTGAGTTTAATGAAAGTTAAAAGAAGTTTCAGGTTTTACGCACCACCCCTAGGATTCCTCCCCACCATGTAGCCTGGCAGAGACTGCTCGAGGTCACGCAAAGATCTCTCTCCTAAGTTTTCCTCCAAAAAAACACCTGTCTCATGTTCTTTCTCAAGTTCCCTCCCCAGTTCCTGTCCCCAGTTTTTCCTTTCTCCCCCTCGCTCCTGCCTTTTCAAGGATTCCCGGGGGGAGGCATGGTGAATGACCCCAGGTCGATCCCATTGGCTGAATTGCAATCACCTGGCCCAGGTGGGCTGATGCAGGTTTAACGCCCATCCGTACCCACCAGCGGGAAAACCTAGGCTTTTGTTCTATGCTTGGTTCTCCTGGGCATGCGTCAATGGACATCTCATTCCTGCCTATCTGCCTAACAAAACCTATTTTTCAACCCCAAGTCTTTCTTGCCAAAAAATAATGTCCCATAATAGGAATGGCATGAGCAGGGCTTCTGCGTTGGATCAGATCAAGAAGATAGCTTTCATGCCCTGTACTAAGATCACAAAAGAATGTAATCCAGTGCCTTGTAGACAGTCTCGTGTACACAAAAGGTTTTCTAAGAGTCTCCAGAAGGCTGTGCTACAGCCTAAATAGGCTGAACTGCAGCCTAAAACAGAGAGGGACCCATTTCAAAGAGATGTGGGGACATGGCTTTCATAAAATTGAATGCATCATGTAATCCAGTGCAAGGGAAACCCAGTAACTTTGGGAAGGAACTGCATTGGCTTGGACTAAACAGCCAGAGATAGTGCTACATAAAAAGAAAGAAGATGATTGATAAAGCAACCCAGACATTATTGTGGAAAAGGAAAAGGGACTTAGAAGACAATCAAAAGCTACAAGGAACCTCTCCTAGGGAGAAGTCTTGTGGTTCCAACTTGTGTGCTCTGGGGGATATTTGGCAGTCACGTATTAAATTGTGCATTCAATTTAATCCCTTTAAGGGATTTTGTCACTGGGCCTACAGCCCAACTATCCTGACAAAAAAATCTATCTTGAAAATCACCCTGCTGTGAGGAAGCTAAAGGCAAGCACATGATACGATCACATGGAGGGAATTTGGGGAGCCAACGCAACAGCAAGAACCCAGGCCCTAGACCTATGAACCAAAGCAAACCCATCTTGCCGGGTCTCGCTGCTTGAGCTGGTTTGGCCAATGCCACGTGGAGTGGAGATGTGCTGCCCCAGCCAAACCTTCCTCAAATTACAAAATTATGAGCAAATAATACACCGAGTGGGATTGAAAGTCACTAAGTAGCAATAGGTAAGTAAAACATATGGGCCTACCATTACCTATCTGTAAAGAGTCTTTGGCAACTGTTTTATGGAAGACGCAGGCCCTGATTACCTCCCATAACACATATTCTTTATCATAGCCACGGACACTCATGGAAACATTAAAGTTGTGCTTGAGAGAGGAAAAGGTGAGTTAAGAACTGAGAAAGATGGTCATGCGGCCTGGATATTGCTCAAACACTCCATTCTCCTTGGTCTCTTGGAAGAAGTAGAGGGATGAGAACCCAAAGTTGTAAACATCGTGTGGATTAGAAACGTGTTAAGTTTGTTGTGAGGGCTGAAGGCCCAGGTTGGTAAAATTATTTCTGTGGGATTTTCTAGAACCAGAGCTGCTCTGAGGCCCACACTGGAGAGAATGCCATGGTCATTACCCTTGTATGCTTTATTTTGGCTTATTCCCTCCCCCATCATGTATCAGGGCTTACCCAGTGACACTTCTCAACCCTGATACACGGTGTTGCCAAAATGGCTCAGTGATGTTAAGCAATCTCATCAAGGTCATGTGGCTTAAGGTCAGTTACAGAGCCAGACACTGAAATGCAAGAAGACTGACTCCTATGCCCAGACCTGGGACAAATCTCTCTGACAGAGCTGGGTAGATGCCCCTAAACATCCGTCTTGTGTGTGTGTGTGTATGTATGTATCCACATATATAAGTTTGGTTTATTTGTCATCAACATAATTAGAGTACTTTCTATCCAAATAAAAAATGAATTAAGCCAAGGTTGGTGGTTAACAATTTGCACAAGTGCCTTTATGAACTATCATGGTTTACTTTCTTTCATTGGGAGGCAGCTCCAAGCTTCAGACCTCTTCACTCCCCAGGTGAGGTGCTACATTCAGGCCACAGTCAGAGGAAAGGATTGACCAGAAAGAGTCAGTTCACTAAATGAGGGTCCTTTGAAAAGGAAGCCAAAATGGCCCTTAAACTCATGGCCATCAAGTAAATACTAGCTCATAGTGAGGGACCCTGTTGAACAGGATCCTACGGTACAGGGAGCTCTGTCCCTGTGACTCTCCAAGACTAACTCCATGGAAGCAGAAAGCTCCATCTTTCTGCCACAGGGATGATGGTGGTATCAAATTACTGGCCTTTGGGATGTGAGCTCAACTTGTAACCACTATGCCACAAGGGCCCTTAGTCAATCTAACAGGTCTGGCAAAATGTAGAGCCAGACATTATATACTAATAAATGGCTCACCACCACCACCACAGGCTGGCTTACTGGTGGGGTCTTCTGCTATCGGGGTAAGGGTAAGGGTAAGGGTAAGGGTAAGGGTAAGGGTTAGGGTTAGGGTTAGGGTTAGGGTTAGGGTTAGGGTTAGGGTTAGATAAAATTGATGTGTGACTTTACAGGGCCACTAGTAAGCCAGCATACATAAAAGACTTACTCCCTCCCCCAACAGAATGAGTTCTTTTCCCCCAGGTTTCAGGAAATATGGCATGACCAGGAAAGACAACCAGTCCAAGTTCCTAAAGCCACCAAAGTGGAGGCCATACCTCCCCTTCCCTCCCCATCCCCGTCATCTTTATCCCACTTTGCAGGACGACTCAGGAGCGGGAGAGCTGGCTTAAGACCCTTTGTGACCGCTGCCTGCCTATCAGTTCATGGGTGGCCAAAGACAGAGAAATACCACCCCTGTAATTTTGCTACTGCCATGAATCGGGTGACTCGTGTTAAAAAGTCGCTGGACCCCAAAAGGGGTCACAACCCACAGATTGAGAACCACTGCTCTAGCCTAAGGCAGACTAGGAAGAAAGACCTGGTGATCTACTTCCAAATATTAACAAATGAAAGCCTTATGGGTCACAACAAAATATGGTCCTATAGAGTGCTGGAAGATGAGCCACTGACCTGCACACAACAGCTACAAAAATAGACTCAAACACACCAACAAAGGCCTGCTGAACTCCAAAGCCCTAACAAACCCACTGCCCTCAAGTCCATGCCAACTCATAGCGGCCCTATAGGACAGGGGCGAACTGTGTATTAGTCTGGGTATGCTAGAGGAAAATTGAGGGAGACTCATGTGTATGAGAGAGAGTTGGTGGTTTTTCAAAATCATTTCCCTATTATTTAATCATTATATTAGGGATTCATACAACTCTTATCACAATCCATCCATCCATCCATTATAAAGCACATTTATACATTCATTGCCCTCATCATTGTCAAAACATTTGCTCTCCACATAAGCCCCTGGCACCTGCTCCTCATTTTTCTCCTCCCTCCCCACTCCTTATGAACCCTTGATAATTTTATTGGGGGCTCATACAACTCTTATCACAGTCATTCCATCCATCCATCCATCCATCCATCCATCCATCCATCCATCCACCCATTGTATGTCAAGTACATTTGTACATGTGTTGCCCTCATCCTTCTCAAAACATTTGCTTTCTACTTGATCCCTTAGTATCAGCTCCTCATTTCCCCACTTCCATCCTCCACCCCTTCCCTCATAAATCCTTGATAATATATAAATTATTTTGTCATATCTTACACGTCAAACATCTCACTTCCACCACTTTCCTGTTGTCCATCCCCCAGGGCAGAGGTTTTATGTAATCCTTGTAATCGGTTCACTCTTTCTACCCCACCTTCCCTCCACCCTACTGGTATTGCCACTCTCACCACTGGTCCTGAAGGGATCATCTGTCGTGGATTCCCTGTGTTTCCAGCTCCTGTCTGTACCAGAGTACATGTTCTGGTCTAATTCTACCTTATAAATCCAGAGAGAGAGTTTTATATCAAACAGTAATTGTACATTAAGCAAACATCCCAGCCCAGTGCAGATCAAATCTATAAGTCTGATATTAGCCCATATGTCTGATACCAATCTATAAATTCCATTTCAGACCCATAAAACATGTGCAGTGATGCTGAATGCAGGATAATCACAGGCCAATGGGTGGAAAGTCTTGTGGATCCAGTGGCATTGTAAGAATCTCAATGCTGGCAGCGATCTCTCTGAGGCTTCTTTGGCTTCAGAGGTCTGGTCACATCCATTTGGCTTGCCTTCTGCAATGTCTCCCAAGGAGTAGCAGAGAGAGAGAGAGAGAGAGAGAGGTGTCTTCCACCTCCAAGGAGGAAGTACCAGATTTCTCAGAGTTCTCAGGAGAAGGCTATGCCCACATAAAAATCTCACTGACTATCTCCAGATTGGCAGCCTAGACTCCACGCCTACACTCCTAATCCTTAACTTGACACAAGATTAGGTGACTACCACAGGCTCCTAATCCATAACAAGCCCATTTATTTTTTCCCTGCATACCGACACCAATCCAATACCCAAAGCTTTACACAATGGGTGGAGATCTACTTCTAAAACATGAATATAGAAAAATCGCTTTTGCTTGAAGGCTCTCAAGGAAATGCTCACTGAAAACTCCATTCCTATTATCTCACCTCCCCCAAATTAGTCTTCTTCTGGGCTTTCAGTCACACCAAGACCTCTCCTGCCCCAAGGCCTTTACATGCACTGTCACCTCTTCCAAGCCCTGAAGTGCCAAGTTCAAAGTTCCAGTTAATCTCCCTGATCCTGAATTTTAAGAACTGTGTGTGTGGGAGGGAAGGGGTTGGGCTGTTTGTTGAACTGCTGGGTTTTGGAGCCATTTGTTATGCAACCTCATTTTGTCAATGACTGGTTAATTAATGCAGCATTCATTTGCCCTTCTTCCACTCACAGCACATGGCTTGTATCTTTGGGATCACTCTTCCACCATGCTCCATCTCCATGCTTCTGCTGGCATTGACCCAATCTGCCAGCTCCAGGCCTGGCTAGTCAGGGCATGACTTTCCTCTGTCCAAAGGGACTGGGTCAGACTCAGTATGTGACTCATGCTAGGTTAATGATATCTAACCCTAAAAAATGCCCCAGAAACAATTACCCCATTGCCAATGAGTCCATTTTGAATCATAGAAGGCCCCTATGGGGTTTCTCAGACTGTAAATATTTATGTGAGCAGAAAGTTCCATCTTTTTCCCTATGAGGTAGCTGGTAGGGTAGCACTGCCAACCTTGCAGTTAGCAATCCAATGCTTACCTGATAGTACCACCAATGATTAGAAAGGAAAGAGCCTCTCTCTAATAGAATTCCTGAGCTTCTAGATAAAACTACAGCTGTAATCAGGAAACCTGCGTGAAACTCAAAAGGAAACAGCACTGAAAGGAAAAGGTTCAAACTCTGATGGTATCAACTGAGTGCCAGAACCCAGCTATTCCTGATGCTCTGGCCCCAGACTTACAAATTCCATAAACCTACCCATTAATTCCTTCTCCTGCTCCTTCCCTTCTCACGCCCCAAGGTACTTTGACTTAGCCTTGAAGGCACTCACAACTTCACGGGTTCTGCCATGCACAGGTGTCTGCTTGCTTCCAGTTCAGTCCTGACATTGTCCCTATCTTTAGCCATGTTAGGCTTGCGTCCTAGAGCTTTCCTTTGCTTGTCTCCCTATTGCTCTTGTCCTATGAAGTCTGTGGCTTTATCTTTAAGTCTAAGTCCTGCCCTTTCGCTTTCGTAGAAATCTGTCTCTGTATCTTGGCTCGTGGCAGGTTGTGTCCTTCAAAGATGATTGTCCTAATGTTGCACATCGCACATTCTCTTGTTACAAGATGAGTTTGTGTTCATTTTTCCAGAAACAGGGCCTGCTTTCCCTCTTCCTTGCATCTTGGCAGGCCTTTGACTATGGCAGAAGTGTTGCTCTGTGACTTCCACCTGGTCGTATTGGGTTGTTCACCATTGGGACCCTGTCAGGATATTGCAAGGAAGACCAAGCCAAATGAAAATGTCACATATAGGGTTCTTCTTGAGCTCCAACCAAAAGAAGTATCAGTCGTGTGAGGGAGTGAGTCTTAAGAGAGCTGCAGCCTCTGTCCTTTGAGCTACCCCAGCTAATGCTTGATGAAGCCAAAACTAGTGTCCTCACTGAGCTCTGCCCAGATTGCAGATTTGTGAACAAAATTGATATTATCATTACTTTAAGATGTTATTTGTGGGGATACTTTCTGTTAGCAGCAGATCATCAGAATACTGCCTAATCAGACTGCATTGCCAGTTTTACTCTCTCTCTCTCTATATATATATATATGTAGATAGGTAGATAGGTAGATAGATAGATAGATAGATAGATAGATAGATAGATAGATAGATAGATATCCTCCACTCATCTGTCAGTTGGTTGTACTATAATGGTTTGTGTATTGTTATGATGCTGGAAGCTCTGTTCCAAGAATTTCAAATACCAGCAGGACTGCCCATGGTGGACAGGTTTCAGTGAAGCTTCTAGACTAAGACAGACAAGGAAGAGGGGCCTGCCAGTCCACTTCCAAAAATTACTGAAAGAAAACCTTATGGATCACAAGAGAACACTGACTGACTAATGTGTTTTGGACACAGTATCAGTGGACAATTCCTAGAGGAAGACATCATATTTGATGAAATAGAGGGACAGGGAAGATCCTTGTTGAGGCAGATTGACCTAATCGCTGCAACAATGGACTTCAACATTCAGGAATGTGTGACAATGGTGCAAGATCAGACAGCACTCCATTCCATTACATATAAGGTCTCCATGGATCACAGTAGACTTGATGGCACTCTCTATATGTTTGTCTTCAGTGACTTCCCATAGGGCTGCTCTGCCTGGCAGCCTCTATTCTTCATGCTTCCAAATGGGGAGCACAACAAGTCCATAGTCACTGATATTCCCCTCAATCCCCAGGTAAAGTAAGGAGGTATGAAGCTAACTAGGTTGTTCTCTTTGCCTTGTCTCTCTTCCTTTTCCCCTCCTCCAACAGGGCTAGAGGGGGTAAATACTTACCTTGCAGTCTAGAAGAGAATTTCTTCCACACCAAAATCTTCTCCTTCCTCAAAAGGCACATACATGTTTCTCCTTGTTTTGAATTAAAATGGCAGATGGGATGGTAGGAAAGAAAATGAACTAGTCTAACAGAATGGCCAAACAGATTTACCTTCCACATAAGGATGCAAATAACTCCTCAATCTTGTTATAGAGCCATGATATGATGAGCTCCATCAAAGCAGAGTAGAACACCACGGAGGTCAGACCAGAAAGACCATATTGAGTTGATTTTGTATGAGAGATTCTAGTTGCTAATTATACTTTTCATAACAGACAGATGGCAGGTATAGAAGCCAAGACTTAAAATGTCTTTATCTAATTGCCTGCCTAAATATATATTTGCAATATGGTCTTCAAAGGGAATACTTTCTTTACCTTAAATTCCATTTCTTTTTCTGCTCTTTTATGTAGTTTTATTTAAGTATCATTGATGTACAATAAACCATAGTGTGTTTTGCTCTTTGAGGTTTTTAAAAAGAATCATTTTATTGGGGACTCCTACAACTCTTATCACAATCTATACATACATCCACTGTGTACATTTGTTGCCATCATCATTCTCAAAACATTTGCTTTCTACTTGAGCCCTTGGTATTAGCTCCTCATTTCCCCTCCTACCCCCTCCCCCTCCCTCATGGACACTTGATAATTTATAAATTATTATTCTGTCCTATCTTACACTGTCCGACATCTACCTTCACCCACTTTTTTGTTGTCCCTCCCTCATGGAGGAGGTTATATGTAGATCCTTGTAATCAAATCCCTCTTTCTACCCCACCTTTCCTCCACCCTCCTGTTATTGCTACTCTCAGCACTGGTCCTGAAGGGGTCATCTGTCCTGGTTTCCCTGTGTTTCCAGTTCCTATATGGACCAGTGTATATTCTCTGGTCTAGCCAGGTTTGTAAGGTAGAATTGGGATCATGATAGTGGGCGCGGTAGCATTTAGGAACGAGAGGAAAGTTATATGTTTCATCGTTGCTACACTGCATCCTGACTGGCTCATCTCCTCCCAGCGAACCTTCTGTAAGGGGTTGTCCAGTTGCCTACAGATAGATCTTGGATCTCCTAACTGTACCCGCCCTCATTCACAATGATATGATTTTTTTGTTCTTTGATGCCTGATACCTGATCCCTTCTACATCTTGTGATCACACAGGCTGGTGTGCTTCTTTCATGTGCGCTTTATTGCTTCTGAGTTAGATGGCCACATGTGAACCTTCTAGTCTTTAAAACCCTAGACTCTTTATCTTTTGATAGCTAGGCTCCATAAGCTTTCTTCACCTCATTTGTTTATACACCAACTTTTTGTCTTGAGTGATTGTGTCTGGAAGGTGACCATCATGGAATACCAGTTCCTTAAATTCCATATCTATAGGCTTAAGTCTTACCCACAGGAAGCCTATTTTTATTTTATCCCTGGAACAAAATCTTGCAATAATTTTCTCTTTTTGGGTAAGTCCATCCTGAATCACTTATCCTTTAACATTTAAAAGAATTTATCTGTAACCAACCCCATTTATATAGTCTCATTCATGCTATTTCCACAATAATTGCTAATAACCCTATTTTTTAGAATTGGCAGAAAGCATCAGCATCAATATCCCATTGCCACTGAGTTGATTTCAACTCATGGGTACCCTATAGGACAGAATAGTATTGCCTCATAGGTTTCCAAGGCTGAAAAAAAATCTCTTTATTGTGAGTTGGGTGAAGGTTTACAGAATACATCCGTTTTCCATTTGACAGTTCACACATATTTTGCTTCATGATATTGACCGCAGTCTGCTCAACGTAATATCACTTATCGCACTTCCTCCTTGTATTTCCTGTTTCCATTCCCCCTTCTTTCCTGACCCTTCTGAACTTGATCTTTGAATAAATTATATCCTTTTGATTCAAATAGTTGATTAGTGTTACTTTTTACCTTATAGATCTACCTATTGTTTGGCTGAAGATTGAGCCAAGGGAGTGAGTTCAGTTCCAGATCTGAAGGTGCCTAAGGACAACAGTCTTGTGGGTTCTAAGAATCTCTCTCTGAGCAATACCCCTGAACTTTTAAAATAAGTTTAAACTTTGTTGCACATATTTCTCCTATTCTATCCCAAAATTCCAAAGCAAACTCATTATCATTGTGTTGAAGCTGACTCATAGAGACCCTACAAGATAGAATAGAACTTCACCCTTTCATTTTCCAAGGCTTAAATCTTTACCAGAGCAGACAAACTCATATTTCTCACATGGACCGACTGATAGGTTAGAACCACTTACTTTGTGGTTAGGAGCTCAATGAGGAGTCCACTCTTCCATTAGAGCTCGTTAAGAATGCTATCCAGGATTCCCTAATGCTATCCCTCTCAGATCAGTTGGTAGTGGTAACAAATGTAAATCTTAAGGGGGTCAGACTTCCACATCGTAACTCTTCCTTGGGGAAGATGGTGGGTTTGAACTGCTGATTGATTAGCCCTTAAGTGCTTAATTACTGCCTCACCAGGGTTCTCCTTAACATCAGAACAGTGGACATTTATTGGTTTCTCTTGCTGGTCTCTGTTCCCTAAAAATTGCACTTCATCCACAGGGTTTTCTTCCACAACACACAGCTGCTAGTGTTTTTGGTTTTTTTTTCCCACATGACTTCACATTCCTTTTCAAAGCTGATTTGTCCAGTGCTAAACACACAATGAAAACATAGCCATATTTGCCCACTACAAAATTTGAAGTGAGACAGCAAGCTAGTTGTTGAGTTTTTTGAATGACAGAAGTCTAAAAGGAAGTGTTATGATACAGGAAACAGTGAGTTTTGATGTCCAGGATCTATGCTGGGGACCCAGTTGGCACTCTGAATGACTATTCAAAGTGATGGTATGAATTGTTCTCTTCCATGACCTACACATATAATAGATATAACCACTAAGTCCATGATTTGACAAATGTCTTGTATGATTGAGTTTGGGTTACCCATAGGATTAGATTCTGAGACAAAGGTTTTAATTAAGCCATTTTTGGGGGAGATATCAATAAGGAAATGAGAAATAGACAAGGGAAAGAAGGCAGCCAATGAAAAGTACATTATCAAACAATTTAAAATTGTGGGCAACTGGAGGTTAATCTTACTGGAGACACTGTAGAAAATCCACTAGTTATTCTGCCCAGAATGTGAGGGAGTGTAGCTATTTGTCCAACAACTCCTATCGGTCATTGGTTAAGGGTTACTCCAGGAAGCAAGAATTAACTCCACAACCTCCTAAGCCATGTATGCTCAGGTACAGTTGTCTACAGAAACTAGAGAAAGCAAGAAGAGAGATGTGTTGGCCATTCTGAATTAGGCTAGCATGCCAAGTTGTCAGACTGTCAAGTTCTTGCACTATCATAACTTGAAAGTCACCATGATCCTGTGAGATATACCACTGGTATTTCAAACACAAGCATAGTTACCCGTGGTGGAAAATTTTCAGAAAAGCTTACAAGCTAAATAGACTAGAAAGAATAACCTGCCAATCTACATCTGAAAAAAAAATAGTGGTGTTTGTGGAGCACATTGATAGCAGTGGAATATTTTTTCATATAGTGCAGGATGATGAACCCCTCAAGTTGGAAGACACACAAAATATAATTGGGGAAGAGCTGTCTCCTCAAAGTAGAGTTGACCTTAGTGATATAAAGTTTTCAGGACCTATATTTGTTGATGTGGCAATGACTCAAAATGAGAAGAAACAGCAGTACTGCAATAACCACTAACAAGAAGATGGGATGCATGAAATATGGATCTAGAAAAATTGGAAGCCATGAAAAAATGGAACACATAAAGATCAAACACTCTAGGTGTTATTGAACTGAAATAGACTGGTATTGGCCATTTTGAATGTCATAATAATATGGTTTACATACCAGAGTAACAAATTTGAAAGGAATGGATGACTTTCATGTTAAAAAAGAGAATGTTTCAACATCGATTCCAATGTTCACCATTGTTAGGTGTAGGATATATTATACCTACAAGGATGAATAATTAATAAAGTTATTATTCAAATTGACACACCAACCACTAATGCTAACAATAAAGCCATTGATGATTTTTACCAACCTTTTCAGTCTGAAATTGATGAAACATGCAATCAAGATTACTGATGACTTGAATGCAAAAACTGGAAACTAAGGAGGAGGATCACTAGTTAGAAAATATGGCCATGGGGATGGAAGCCACATGGGAGATCTCATGATAGAATTTTCCAATAAGGATGGCTTATTGATTGAACATTTATTTTTCAGTGATGTAAACAGTAACCATAGACATGGATCATGTATATTGGATAGAAATACACAGGAATTAAATCAACTACATCTGTTGAAATAAACTACTATATATACTCGAGTATAACCCAAGGCAACTAATTTTACCCCCCAAATCTGGGGTGCTTTTTCAGCATAAAAATGTGCTGAAAAAAACTCGGCTTATACTCAAGTATTTACGGTATAAAGAAGTTCAATATCATCAGTCAAGAGACTGGAGACCAACTGTGGAACAAGCCATCAATGGCAAATTGAACTCGAATTCAAATAAAATTAAAACAAGTCCCCAAGAGTCAAAGTATGAATTTGAGTATATCTCATCTAAATTAGAGGATACTTCAAGAAGAAAGTTGACACATTGAACACAAATCACCTGAGATGATACGAGTTCTGCAATAATATCAAGAACATCATAAATAAAGAAATTCAAAGATAATTAAAAAGATAGAAACTAAAGAAAAGACAAAATGGATGTCACCTTGAATGTGGAGTAGCTGAAGCCAATGAAAGAAATGATGAAGTACGAAAAAGAGAGAGAAATATAGAAATAATTGATGAAGTAAAGACGCTGAATAAAGAAGATGAACACAAAATTTCAAAGGGGAATTAAAATAGATGGAATAAAGAATTATATTAAAAGTTGCAAAGACCTGGAATGAGGACAGCAAAAATGAAAAGCATGTGCATTTCACTAGCTGAAAAAATTGAAGAGAAATTCAAAATACAGAATTATACAGATAGCATCAAAAGAAGATGAAAGGGATTCACTGACCACATGAAGCCCAGGCTCCACAGCGCTGAGTCCAGAAGACCAAGATACCATAGGGTTCTCACTGCAGATTGCTCTGAAAGTGCTCACAGTAGTAGGCCCTGGATCAACTGGGGGAAATGTAGAACTCAAAATAAGAAGACTAACCTTAGGATATGATAGGCACTAGTGGAATTCCCATTTGACACCTGACCTCACCTCCATGGCTCAACTTTCAGCCCCCAAATAGGAGACCTATACTGTCAACGATGTACAATTCAGAGCCCAGCATTTGTCAGGGAGTTACTCAGAAGGCAGGAAGGAATGGGAACGAAAGACCAATGGAAACGGCAAACAAAGTGAGGGAATAGGAAAAGTAGTATTGCGTTGTAGGTATTGCAATCAATATCATAAAACATTGCATGAATTGTAAGGAAAATCAATTTACTCTGTAGATTTTCCCTCACATCACAATCAAAACAGTGTAAAAAGAAAATAAGTCATATGACCGAGTACACTGGTAGATCTTGCTGAAGACCAATTTCCAGTGTTAAAAGATGTCACTTTGAGGAATAAGGCACAGCTGAGCCCTAGTGGTATAGTGGTTACAAACATAATGCGTCAGAACCAACCCAGTTGGGTTGCTCAACACAAGATCAGCAGTTCTGCTCCCATACAAAGTTCCAGTATTGGAAACCCACAGGGATATCTCTCCCCTGTCCTATAGAGTTGCTAAGGGTTGGAATCAACTTGATGGCAGTGAACTGGATGTAAGCCAGGCTGACTAGAGACACAAATCAAGTGCCACTCATATATGTGCAATAAATAGTTTTCTATCAAGAAGTCATTATAGTATTTCTATTTCAAGGAAATATTCCAGGCCAGTCCAACTCAAGTCCATAAGTCCAACACTAGCCCATAAGTTCCTTTCCAACTTACGCAGTTACATGCAATGATGCAGAATGCAGAATCGCTGGAGGGCTTCTGACTTCGTGTCTTTTAACAAACACACACACACTGACACTCAGACCCTTGCAGAACCTCTAGAGGGCTTCTGACTTCGTGCCCTTTTTACACACACACACACACACACACACACACTCATACATTTGCAGAATCTCTTGAGTGCTTCTGACTTCGTGTCCTTTACACACACACCCACACACAACCTTGCAGAATCTCTAGAGGGCTTCTGACATCGTGTCATTTTTATACACACACACATACTCACACTTATACCCTTGCAGAATCTCTGGAGGGCTTCTGAATTCGTGTCTTAATTAGTCACACACAAACAAACACTCACACCCTTTCCTAATATCTGGAGGGCTTCTGACTTTGTGTCCTTTACACTCACACCCACACAAAATCTTCAAGAATCTCTAGAGGGCGCCTGGTATCGTGTCCTTTTTAAACACACACACACATACTCACACTCATACCCTTGCAGCATCTTAGGAGAGCTTCTGACTTCTTCTCCTTTTTACAGGCACACACACATACACACCGTTGCTGAAACTCTAGAAGGCTTCTGAATTGGTTTCCTTTTTACACAAACACACAAACATTCTTGCAGAATCGCTGGAGGGCTTCTGACTTCGTGTCTTTTTACAAACACACACACACACTCACACTCAGACCCTTGCAGAACCTCTAGAGGGCTTCTGACTTCTTGTTCTTTTTACACAAACACACACACCATGGCAGAATCTCTAGAGGGCTTCTGACTTCGTGCCCTTATTACACACACACACACACACACACACACACACCCTTTCTGAGTATCTGGAGGGTGTCTGACTTAATGTCGTTTTTACAAACACAAACACTCTTGCAGAAACTCTAGAAGGCTTCTGACTTCGTGTCCTTTTTACACACACACACACACACACACACTCACACACCCTTGCAGAATCTCTAGAGTGCTTCTAACTTTGTGTACTTTTTACACACACACTCATACACTTGCAGAATCTATGGAGGCCTGCTGACTTCGTGTCCATTTTACACACACACACACACACACACACACACACTCACACTCTCTCAGAATCCCTGGAGGGCTTCTGACCTCGTGTCCTTTGTACACACACACGCACACACACCCTTGCAGAATATCTGCAGGTCTTCTGACTTCGTGTCATTTTACACACTCGCACGCACACATGCATACTTGCACGCACCCTTGCAGAATCTCTGGAGGGCTTCTGACTTCTCCTTTTTACACATGCACATACACACCATTGCAGAATCTCTAGTAGTCTTCTGATTTACTGTCCTTTTTACACACACACAATCACGCACCCTTGCTGAATCTCTGGAGGGCTTCTGAATTCATGTCCTTTTTTGACAGACACACACAAAACCTCACACCTTTGAAGAATCTCTGGAGGACTTCTGACTTCGTATCCTTTTGAAACACACTCATACACTTGCAGAATCCCTTGAGAGCTTCTGAATTCGTGTCCTTTACACTCACACCCACACATATCCTTGCAAATCTCTAGAAGGCCACTGATTTGGTTTCCTTTTTGCACAAACACACACACAATCTTGCAGAATCTCAGGAGGGCTTCTGACTTCGTGTCCTTTTTACACACACACACACACACACACTCACACTCAGACCCTTGCAGAATCTCTAGAGGGCTTCTGACTTCGTGTCCTTTTTACACAAACACACACACACATACACCATGGCAGAATCTCTAGGGGGCTTCTGACTTTGTGTACTTTTCAAACACACACACACCCCCACACACACAAACACACACACATACACACTTTCAGAATCTCTGGAGGGTTTCTGACTTAATGTCCTTTTTACAAACACAAACACACATACACACACACTTCCAGAATCTCTATAAGGCTTCTAGTTTCGTGTCATTTTTACACACACAAACATACACGCACCCTTGCAGAATCTCTGTAGGGCGTCTGATTTCATGTCCTTTTTACACACACATACACACAAAAACACTTGCAAAATCTCTGGAGGGCTTCTGACTTTGTAGGTTTTACTTACACAAACACACACACACACACACACACACACACACACTCATGCCCCTACAGAATCTCTGGAGGGCTTCTGACTTCGTGTCCTTTTTAGGACACACACACACACACACATCCTTCCAGAATCACTAGAGGGCTTCTGATTTTGTTTCATTTTTACACACACAGACACATATATGCACCCTTGGAGAATCTCTGGAGGGCTTCTGACTTCGTGTCCTTTTTACACACACACACACAAACACTCACACCCTTGTAGAATCTCTGGAGGGCTTCTGACTTCGTTCTTTTTACACACACACACACACACACACACACACACACTCACTCATACATTTGCAGAATCTCTTGAGTGCTTCTGACTTCGTGTCCTTTACACACACACCCACACACAACCTTGCAGAATCTCTAGAGGGCTTCTGACATCGTGTCATTTTTATACACACACACATACTCACACTTATACCCTTGCAGAATCTCTGGAGGGCTTCTGAATTCGTGTCTTAATTAGTCACACACAAACAAACACTCACACCCTTTCCTAATATCTGGAGGGCTTCTGACTTTGTGTCCTTTACACTCACACCCACACAAAATCTTCAAGAATCTCTAGAGGGCGCCTGGTATCGTGTCCTTTTTAAACACACACACACATACTCACACTCATACCCTTGCAGCATCTTAGGAGAGCTTCTGACTTCTCCTTTTTACAGGCACACACACATACACACCGTTGCTGAAACTCTAGAAGGCTTCTGAATTGGTTTCCTTTTTACACAAACACACAAACATTCTTGCAGAATCGCTGGAGGGCTTCTGACTTCGTGTCTTTTTACAAACACACACACACTCACACTCAGACCCTTGCAGAACCTCTAGAGGGCTTCTGACTTCTTGTTCTTTTTACACAAACACACACACACACCATGGCAGAATCTCTAGAGGGCTTCTGACTTCTTGTTCTTTTTACACACACACACACACACACACACACAAACAAACACTTTCTGAATCTCTGGAGGGTGTCTGACTTAATGTCCTTTTTACAAACACAAACATACACACACTCTTGCAGAAACTGTAAAGGGTTTCTGACTTTGGGTCCTTTTTACACACACACACAAACACACACACACTCACACTCATACACTTGCAGAAACATCTGGGACAGTCTGGTCTGGAGACTCAGATCCTGAGACTGTGGTATGGGGGCACCAGGCTCACGTGGCTGAGGATGTTTCGGTGCAGGGTGGAGCCATGCACCCCAGAGCTCTCTGTATTCTACAGGTGGATGGTGCTGTCAGAAGAGCAGGTGATAAAGGAGTTCGGGGGCAGGCAGGCCTGTTGACTGTCCTTCACCTCAGGGTAGACCTGGAGGAGCACAAGGACCAGAGGGACCTGGGTCAGACCTTGGCTGCCCACAGAGATGGGACGGGATGAGAGTAGAGAAAAGGTTGGTCAAGACTTAGCCCCAGGCTTATCCCAGAGCAAGCAAGTCATAATGATTAGCTCTTGTCTTTAACAAGTAAAGGAATATACATTAACCAAGCACCTTGCAAGTACTAGGCATTCTAAATCTCCCACTTACATTGTCTCCTTTTCGTAAAAATCAAATGCATCAGGTATGTCATTTCACAATTGCAGAAACTAAGGTTTGGTCAAGTTCAGGAACATGTCCAAAGAGGCAAAGCTCAGACTGCACAGGGGCATACTGAAAAACGTCTGAGATGAGTCAGCACTAAAATCCCCTCCCATCCTCAGAGCCAATTAACAGATATGAAGGGACCCAGGGGCACTGCTGGGGGAGCAAGGGTGCTGGAGGAAACAAATTCCACCCATGAGAAACTCCATCTCCTAATGGTAGCCCAGGAAACACGGTCAGTCTCAGCAAACCTGGCCCACGTAGCTCTACACTCCAGAAGCAGGAGGAATGATACAGGGCTGAATACACCTTGCCCACTCTCTTGGGGTCCTTCACATCCCAGACATAAATACTATGGTCATTGTACACACAAGACAGCCACTGGTTTGCAGGATCAAAGGTCAAGGCGATGGTGTCCGGATACTTCGCATTGGCCACTCCAGCGAAAAGGCGACTGAGGAAAGAGGGGGGCAGGGTGTCCAGGGCAGACAGGGCAAACTGGTGAGTGAGCGCTAATGAAATGGGGCACTCAAGGGAGGAGCAGCAGGTTGGCCAGCAGTCAATGGAGAAAGAACGCAGCGGCTGGCCTGGCATTCCTTGCCATGGGGCTCTCCAAAAGAACACAAGCTATTTCATAGCCCCCAACGTCAGGCGTGGACAGTGTGTGGCCGTGATGCAGCCAAGCAGATGTCAGGCCCTTCTAGACTCACGTCAGAGGACAAGGAAGGACACTGTGCAAGCCACAACCATGGTCATATCTCATTTCCTACCAAATGCAGATTTAGTCCCCTCCTGCCCTGAAAGAGAAATTAATCTACCCAACTGCAGAACTGCCCCGCTTCCTGACAGCACTGAAACCAGAGCAAAACTTCACTTCCTGCAAACACCTAACCCAAGGCCTGAGGCTACACTAAGCCCCTCCTACTGCAGCTGCAACCCAGGACCACCCTGAGGGAGAAAGGCCTGCTCCATCAGGTTTCCAATCTCTCTCAGAAACCCTAAGGAACTGCCTGTATGTTCTAGCTGTGGTCTTTACAGGACAATGCATTACCACACGGCAGACTCAGATTACCATGGATGCCCACAGTGAGCAAGAAATGCTGAAAGAACCACCTGTGCTTGACTGCAAGGGTCTTCCCAGAGGTCTATGTGTGCCCTCCTCTCCTTGCAGCATGCCAAGGATGGCCTGGCACAGAGTGGGGCTCTGACAGGACTCAGGGGCCCACCCACACCGCTCACCTGGCCTCTGTGATGCTGGCAATGCCTGTCCCCAGGGCATGGGGCCGGGGCAGCGTGCTGAGGAAGTGCAGGTTGGAGGGGTTGAAAAGGCGCACGGTGCTGTCAGCACAGACACAGAAGGTGTAGTCCTGGCTCACCGAGAATGCAGTGGGCCACTGTGGTCTGTGAGCACAGAAAGCCCAGTCAGCAAGGGTGTCTGCCCACTCCTTCACCCGACACCTCAACAGCCATGAGCCAATAGGTAAGGACAAGTGCAAGGCAGGCCAGCTGCCCTGGCTAGAGCCCCTTAATGCCCCTCCCTCTAACAGCAGCTGGCCAGAGGGCCCACAACCCCATGCACTTAGGGGGAAGGAGTCAGCAAGCCTTATAAGGCACCTGAGGTTTAGGCAAAGACACACTCAAAAAAGGCCGGCCAAGAGAAAGGCAGCAGAGGCAGCAGACAGGGCCAGCACACTTACTGTGATGCTGTCTTTGTGCTGAGCAGAAGAGGAAAGCAGAGGAAGAGGCAGAGACAGAGAGCGCGAGCGAGCAGAGAGGTCCCCAAACAGCTTCCTCCGCCTGGGGCCTCCCCCAGCGAGCATGCAGACCCTGCTGCTAGCCCCAGGACCCCCGGAGCCTGGAAGTGACAGACGGGAGGGTGCCGACAAAGCATT
The DNA here is from genome assembly GCF_050624435.1 of Tenrec ecaudatus. Taxonomy (NCBI): domain Eukaryota; kingdom Metazoa; phylum Chordata; class Mammalia; order Afrosoricida; family Tenrecidae; genus Tenrec; species Tenrec ecaudatus. The sequence goes on from NW_027459490.1 coordinate 250,499, forward strand.
CACTTACCCTCAGCTCCACCCCCTTGTCCAACAGTCTCTGGTCACTGAACTCACACAGCTGCCCCGAGGATGTGATACAGAAGGTGCTGTCAGCCTTCTTCCTGCGGCCACAGGCTACATCAGTGAACAGGTTGTTCCGCAGGTCCCCCAGCAGCCCGGAGCGGCCCAGCAGGGGCACAGTGGCATTCACCTGTGGAGGCACACCACAGGTGCCACCCACCCTCTCACCCACCCTGCAGGCTACCCCCTGAAAAGCAGGCCCTGGGGAGAGAGGGAAAAGGCTTCCCTTGCAGATTGACATAGCACTGGCCCAGCTGAGACTTGCAAGGGGCTTTTGAGCATGCAGAAATGGGCGCAGGTGGAACAGATCTGGGCAGACCCCACCCTGGTGGCTACTTGCTGCCTCACCTTTGAGGTCTTGCTGTCATCAAGGTACCAGAATTTGATGTGCCGGTTGCCTGCAATGACAAAGTAGCTGCAGTCCTCAGAGAAATATACTGCTGTCACCCGACTGGACACCTTGTTGGAAGCCACTACAATGTTTTTCTGGAGAGAAAGTCAAGGGAAATCAAGGCTCTGCTTCTAGGAGCTGAGGGAAAAGAAACTTACACACTGAAGGAGGTTAGACAAGCTGTGAACTTGACCTCTCCTTCTGCCCCTTCTTCAGCATCCTAGATACCCAGTTGCTCCTTTCTGCTCAGAGTTCTCTAGAAAGGGACTGAGGCCAGCAGGTGGAAGTGAAGGCCACCTGTCAGCAGTTTCTTGGCTCCCCTCCCGGCCCTGCCTGTCCTGAGGCCAGCAGCCCATTCACCTTCCAGGCCCAGACATTGAAGATCATGTCATGCTGGTAGCCCACTGAGACAATGTACTTGGCGCTGGGTGAGAAGGCCACACACGCCACGCCATACTTATGCTCCTGAAGCTCCACCACCTGGCTGCGCTCCGACACGTCCCATACCCACACAGCAGGCATGTGTCCACTCTGCGGGGACGAAGACCCCGAAGTAAAGGCCAGAGGCAACCAGCTCCCTCCCCATCCACGGAGGCCTGGCCTTCCCAGCCACTGGACAAGAGCCTGCACATAAATGAAGGACACCTAACCTAATGTGCCTGCACATGAATCAAGGACACCCCCGGAGGGAATGTGATCAGTGTTGGGGAACAGGGACTCTCAGGGATGGGCTCCTGGCGTGATTTGCATGGGCAAGAACCACCACTCCTGCGGTTTGCTCCCACAGCCTCTAGGGCAAGTCTATGGGAGGGCAGCCCTGTTCCACACTGTGACCAGCAGGGATAAGGAATGTTTTAAGGAGGTGTTTTCCAAAATGTGGTTCCCAAATTGGCAGCTTCAGCCTCATCGGGAACTACTTGTTAGCATTGCAAACTGAAGAGAGCCAACCCAAACCTGTTTAGCCAGAGAGCCAGCAGTCTGTACTACGGGGCCACCATAGCACTTCTGACGCAGGCTACAGCCTAAGAACACTGCTCTAGGGCAGACCAAACACCCAAAGTGGACACCAGTACAGAAAGTCAAACTTGGCACCAGTCCTAAGCGGGGCGCAGGCTGTCACTCTCTGCTAAGGCCAGGCCACCCCTTCTGCAGTGCCTGAGCTTCCTTCCTCACTCACCTCGCCGGTGACCAGGTACTTGCCATCAGGAGAGAAGGCAAAGGCAGTGATGGTTTTCCTGAAAGGAATGGGGGCAGGCTCAAGAGGGGCACTGGCAGCCTGGCCCAGGCCTGGCCTCTCACAGTCCCCTCTCTAAACAAGGGCAGCAAACCCGCCCTCCCTGTGCTGCTTCCCTTGCAGGCCTAGGGCCCAACAGGGCCCAATGCCACAGAGAAGCAGGTGGCACCCCTCTGGCCATCCTTGGGGAAAGGTGGCACTCCCCAAAGCCCCAGAGCCCATTTACCTGGAGCTGTTGAGGATGTGGTGCTGCTTGTGTTTCCGGGGATTGAAGAGCACAACCACACACCTGGGGAGAGGGAGAGGGGAGCACAGCCTTAGCACCCCACCTCAGTGGCCCAGCCCAGAGGACCCCACGTTGCCAGAGTGCAGCTGGCTCCTGGCAGCACTCTTCTGCCTTTCTCCCCTTCTGTAGCCCCACATGGTGCAAGGGCCTGTAGGGAGCCCTGCCTGCCCAGTGCTCTGTGCAGCAGCACCATCGGGCCATGCCCCATAGTGATGGTGTGGCCGGTCTTCCCAGAGCCCTTGTCTCTACCCCAGGGCAGAGGGCAGAGAGAAGGATGCACATGATTTGGGTAAGAACAGGCCTCAGCTGTGCCCTTGTTTATAGACCTCCTGGTTTCCAGGAGAGAGTGGGATCTCTCATGTCTGCACCCATGTGTGTACTTGGCAAGAGCCAGCCCTCCACATGTTGGATGAGGAAGCAAGTGGAAGGTCAGGGCCCAGGGCCAGGCCTGCAGGGAGACTAAGGGGGATGGAGAGGCAGAAAACTGCCTGAGGGAGGGAAATTCATGGAGCTGCTGGCCCACGTCAGACCCTTTAGCCCAAAGAGCCTGAGCAGCACCATTCTAACAGCCTCCAGGCTCCCTCTCCAGTCAGGCAGCAAGGCTGGGTGAGATTGCAGGGAGACTGAAATTCAAGAGTGAACTCGACAGAGGGAGGCAGGTAAGAGTCAGGGACAGGGAGCTGGGAGCCAACAGCTCGCCAGTGTCTCAGGGGCCATGGCGCTCAGCAGGTTTAGGCCCTCTGCCCAGCTGTCTCCTCTCTTCATTAGCGCTATGCCTACTACTTGCTATTAGCTGGCCACAGCAAGCCTGGAGCCTGCTCCCCCAGGTAAGGGGGTCGACTGCGTAGACGGAGGAGAGACTCAGTAGAAGGCTACTTGTCCCAACACTGCCTTTTACAACAGGAAGCAGACACAGGACCCGCATCTGGACCCCACTGCTTGCAGATGGGAGCAGGAGCTGCAGCACAGGGCTTGGTCTCTTCTGCAGACAGAGGCCTCCGGCTCGGCTCAATGAGCCAGTTCGCTATGCAAATTCCACTGTCAACTAGGGATTCTGGGATCTTGGAGGTGCACCAGGTAAGCTCACAGCTGGCTACCAGGCTGATTGACAGCCTTAGAAGCCTGAGCAACGCCCTCTTCTCCTCAGACCCCCGCTCCAATCCTTTTTCACCCTCCTTTTCTTTGTTCTCTTTTAATCTCCTTTCTCTCTTTAAACCGATTTGAAGAACCCTGCTCTCCACATCCCTTGAATGAGAAAAACAACATGACATTAGAAACACGCAGACACACACCTGCCCAGTTGCTCTGAAGGAGAGTCTAATACATGGGACTGACCTAACTCCTCTAAAACAGAGATGCCTGCACAGAGGATGAAAGGAACTGTGCTCAAACACTCAACCACATTCACTGTCGCTGAGTCGATTCTGACTCACAGTGACCCTACAGAACACAGCAAAACTGCTCCTGTGGGTTTCTGATACGAACTATCTAGGGGACCACAAAGTGTCATCTTTCTCCTTTGGAGTGCCTGGTGTGGCCTAACTTCTGTCCTTGCCGTTAGAACCCCAACACAGGACCATGACACCCTCAGGTATCTGGGCATCCAAAATTGAGAGATAAGGAACACTAAGGAATAGAGCCAGGGTTCACAAACAGAGCTTCTGATTTCGGGTCCTTTTTACACACACACACACACACACACACACACACACTCACACTCACACTCACACACACAGCCAAATGCATACCCATACCCTTGCAGAATCTCTGGAAGGCATCTGACTTCATGTCCTTTTTACAAACACACACACACACACACACACACACACACACACACACACACCCCTTGCAGGATCACTAGAGCGCTTCTGATTTTGTTTCCTTTTACACACACACACACACACACACACACTCACACTAACACTCATACCCAGGCAGAATCACTAGAGGGCTTCTGATTTTGTTTCCTTTTACACACACCCACACACACACACACACACACACACACACACACACACTCACACTAACACTCATACCCAGGCAGAATCACTAGAGGGCTTCTGACATCGTGTCCCTTTTACACACAAACACACATACACACCGTTGCAGAATCTCTAGAAGGCTTCTGACTTACTGTCCTTTACACATACACACACACACACACTTGCAGAACCTCTGGAGGGCTTCTGACTTCGTGTCCTTTTTACACACTCACACACACACATATACACACATGCACGCACCCTTGCAGAATATCTGGAGGGATTCTGATTTCCTGTCCTTTTTACACGCACACACCCACACAGACACACACACACCCTTGCAGAATCTATAGAGGGCTTCTGAATTCGTGTTTTTTTACACACACACACACACACACACTCACAATCATACCCTTCCAGAATCTCCTTAGGGCTTCGGACTTCTTGTCCTTTTTCCAAACACACACATACATGCACCCTTGCAGAATCTTCAGAGGGCTTCTGACTTCGTGTTCTTTTTACACACCCACTCACACTCATACCCTTGAAGAATCTCTAGAGGGCTTTTGACATCTTGTCCTTTATACACACACACACACACACACGCACAACCTTGATGAATCTCTGGAGGGTTTCTAAAGTCATGTCCTTTTTACATACAAACACACACACCCTTGCAGAATCTGTAGAGGGCTTCTGACTTCGTGTCCATTTTACAGACACACACACACACACACACACACACGTTCACACTCAACCCTTCCATAATCTCTGGATGTCTTCTGACTTCGTGTTCTTTTTACACACACACACACACACACACACAAACACACACACACACACACTCACACCCTTGAAGAATCTCTGGAGAGGGTTTGAACGACCCTGTTGGTCATGGTATGTCGTGTGACTAGAAGTGTATATGAGCAGAGAATCCCTCAGAGAACAATTACTGAAGTCTATAGAGCAGGGGTCAGGTATACACTGCGGGTCTCTCGGTCCATGCATGTGGCTCTGAAGTAAAATGGAAACCTTTTCAAGAACAGTGATTATTCAGATAATAGTGATTGAAGTTGCAAAAATATATTTTTTTATCTCAAAGGATGTTTCAATTTTTGTGAGAGAAAAAGTAGGCTCTTCTATCTCAAAAGTTTGCCTCCCCGATGTAGATCAAGATGGCGGCTCTGTCTAGAAACAGTCACTTCACATTTTGATATTTTTGTTTAATAAAGTGTCTGTGGTTTTAGAGCAATGCTTTCTGACTTACCCTCACATACTTTTACAGAATAAGTGATGAAGCAGCTGCTTGGACTGGGTGGGCACAGGGAAGCTGGGAAGGGTGAGGACCAGGAACAATCATTAGATAATAAATTATTTAATACATCTGCATCGGGACTGTGGCTCCAGAGCTACAACTCCGGTGCTGTGCAGCGCATTTCTTCCAGTTTGAAACAAAATTGGAGTCAATTATTATCTTCCTCATCAGTCATCATTTCCTATGGTTCTGGGGATTGGCAGTACTAAGCTAGCAGATTCTTCTGTGCGGTTGCCGTCTGACAATGGCTTATGATGGAGACATCTCACACAGCTTCCCCACTGGTGTACTTGACAATGGCCACTGGTGTTTGCTGGGACTTTAAGTGGGACTAGTGTCAGCATCTGCATGTGGCCTCTTCATCACACTTCCTCACAGCAAGGGGACTGGACTCCGAGGGTCTTCTACAGAGAAAGAGCCAGGTGGGAGCTGTATTACCTCAGAAGTCACACCGCACCTCACCTGCCAAACTTGACTCCTGGAGAGCCATAAGGCTGGCGTGGGTTCAAAGGAGGAAACATAGACTCCAACTTGGGATGTAGAATGACAAGATTCTGGAAGAGCTTGTAGGGAAGAAACAATCCCTTGAAGGTATTTTGTGAGCTACAGTCTTCCCCAGGACATAAACCTTAACTGGGCAACTCAGTGGTAGCCTTGCCAACTCTGGCTGGTGAGTTCCAGTGACTTTCTCTTGAAGGGAGGGAAGGCAAATTTGGAAGGGAACCCTCAGAAGCCCCCAAGTGGCCTGGAACCTCACCTTTGCAGACACCCACTGAGAGATCCTTCCTCCTTCAGGGAGTTAAGCTGGGCGAGAGGATGGTAGCTGGAAGGACAAAAGGAATTGACTAATACTCTGGAATTACATCACTCGCTCTCTTTGTAAGTTTTTCACTATTGTTCTAGTCCTGTGTTGAATCTATCTTTTCCTTACTCTCCCCTAGGACCTTCCCCTTAGATATGGGGCTGCGGGGATGGGTTGATTGATCTGTGCTGAAATCAGGGAGGTAGGTAGTAATAGAGGGAACCCGTTACTACTCCCATAGTTCCCATAGTAACCTGGACCAATTAGTGGGAGGAATGGGCAGATAAAGGCTGCATTGGGGTTTCGGTGCTTGGTGGAGGTGAAGGCTGACGTGTTTAAAGTGGAGAGAGGAAAACAGCCTGTTGGGGAAATGTTATTGGAGATGGCTTTGAGACTAGCCTCTACTGGTCTCTTGCTCCTCACTCTCCTCTTGGTAGCAGCACGTGTGTTCCCCTCCCCACCATCCCCTCATCCCAACTTGGAGCCCTTCTGGCTATTATTTCCTTATGGAAAAGCTGTCAGCTCATCATCCTGCTTTCTTCCATTCATGCTTCTTTAGCTCCGTGTTGACTTCTAACAGGAGAGAATCAGAAAAGTTAAGTCCCCACCCCACAGGGCCTTTGCTGAAGGAGACTGCAAGCTGTGTACGGAATATCTCCTAGCTCACTCTCTCACTTCTCCCTAATAGATTTTTCCTGCCACTGCTCCTGGCTTGAGGGGATGGAGAGTTCAAGTGATGCCACAGAAGTCACAGCAAAAGAACCAAGGCACTCGAAGGACCATTCATGAGCTGGAATATGATAGAAGCTCTTGAATGGGAAGCCACCGTTCTGGCAGTAAACATGCTCCTATGGACCCTCCCAGTTCTAAGGCTTTAGTGCAGTCCCACCTGAATGAGTTCTCCCTGGGTGAGTTCCTCCTGAAAGCGAAAGAGGGTTTATCCTTCTTTATCTTTGAAGCTACGCCTTCTATACCTACTGGATCCAGATATTGAGGATCTTCGCTTGCTGATTCCTGAACTCAACTGTGCTGATTGATAGCTGCATGGCCAAGGACCCAGACACAGCTCTGGATTCTCTGTTCGCTCTCTTTAGCCACCATTGGTTTCCTTTTGTCTAATTGTGCAACAGAAATCTCGGGGGATGCTTTATTCTAAAGTTCTTCCACTTCCCTAAAGGCGGGTATAGAGAAAAGCAAAGTTAACTGGAGTCCCTCCAGCACACACTAGAACCCCAAGAGGGCTGCATAGGTCTCATCCAAAAGTGGAGATCTGCTGCCTCACCCCTAGACTGGGAACCCATCATGGGTAGGGGTCAAGTGCTGTTTCTATCTGGACCTTCAGGGTCTTCTCAGTGCCTGGCTCATAGAGGAAATGAAAAATGCTTGTTTCTTCTTAACAAGTCAGAGATTTACTATTGTTGTTAGGGTCGGTCCTGTTGGTTCCCACTCATAACAACCCTATGTCAAACAGAACACAACGCCACCCAGTACCATCATCACAATTGTTCTTATGTTTGAGCCCATTACTGCAGCCCCCATGTCCATCCATCCCATGAGAGCCTTCCTCTTTTCCATTGCCCTTCCACTTTACCAAGCATGATGTCCTATTCCTGGGCCTGGTCTCTCCTGACAACATGTTGAAAATACATATCCAAAGGGTGACAAAATCTGGCCATCCTTACTTCTAAGGAGCATTTGGCCTGTGCTCCTTCCAAGACAAGTTTATTGGTGCTTCTGGTAGTCCATACTACTTTCTATGGTTCTTTATTCCTAGCACCGTAATTCAAATGCATCGATTCTTCTTTGGCCTGCCTTATTTAATCTCCAAATTTTACATGCATAGGAAATGTTGAACATACTATGGCTTGTGTCAGATGCACCTTAGTTCTCAAAATAACATCCCTGCTTTTCAATACTCTAAAGAGGTCTTGTGAATATTTAGCCAATACAATGCAATGCATTTTTTAAGCTGTTGACTGCTGCTTGCATGAGCGTTGATCATGGATCCAAGGAAGAGGAAATCCATGACCACCTCACAATTCTACATCTAAGCATATACCTCAAAGAATAACAAACAGAGACTCAAAGAGATAGTGGTATACAAGTTCACTGCAGCACTACCCACAATAGCTGAAAGGTGACTATTACCAAAGTGCCCGGGGCCCGAAGAATGGATAAACCAAACAATATCTAAGTCATACAATGGAATATTATTCAGCCTTTAAAATGGAATGATGTTTTGGAACATGCTACACCATGCAGGGACCTTGAACACCTTCTGCTGAGTGAAACAAGTCAGACCATAATGAGATTGATATAAAATATGCAAATCCATAGGGAAATCCGTAGACAGCAAGCAGAGTCACAGTTGATAAGGATGGGGTGACGAAAGCAATGGGGAGTGACTGGTTAATGAGCATTGACTGTGTCTCCATTCAGAGTGATCCAAATGTTGGCCTGATCCTATATTCGATTTGCATGGAGCCCCTGCCCTCTCCTGAGGGGTAACCTCAGCAAAGGCACTGGCAGGCTCAGAATCTTGGTTTCCTGACCTTTGAGTGTGCTGGAAAGATTAGATGGAGTAATAAATAATGACACTGATCACAACCAATAATTATACAGCACTTACTATGGGCCAGACATTGTTCCCCAGCCGTGCTTCTAGCAGGCACACAAATACAATGCCCTTGGGGCCTAACAGAAACTCAGATTCCACTTCAGCAGATCTGAAGCAAGCTGCGAGAAATGGAGTTTCTCATGGGGACAACAGTGAGGACCAGGATTCTCAGAAGGATTGAGGCATTTGAATGGCAGTGATGGCAAAGACCGTGGGTGGAGTATACTGTGTGTGACCAGGAGAACGAGCAAATCAGTCCTGGAGGAAATTGAGCCAGGAGAGTCTTCACAGAATGTTCTTAGAAGAGAGAATGGCAAACTGTTGTCATGTCGTTAGGAAAGACCAGTTGCGAGAAGAGGACATCATGTGGATCTGGGGAAACTCTTCATGACACGGACTGGCACCATAATCGCAACAATGACCTCAAACCTGCCGATGGGTAGGAAGATGGCATAGGATTGGGCAGTGATTTGTCCTATCAGACCTACGGTCAAAAGGAGTCAAATTTGACTTACTGGAGACTAACAACAACAACAAGGTCTTTCTATCTATTGATGCATTCAAACTCAACCTTGAACACACAACCTAAGCACTATTTTTCACTTCCCTTCTACACACAGCAGCGCAAAGGGGGTTCAATGATTTGTCCCAGGTCATGTAGCTAGAACGACATAGAGCCAGGACTGGACAATGGAGCGATCTGACAACAGAGACATTAAACATAAGCAGGGCTTTGTCTCCCACAAAGATCATAGGCATAACCATAGTGGACTTGGCACAAGTCCTGCCACATGGCAACCTTTCAGCAGATAGGTGCTATCTTAGTGCCATCCAGTTGACAGCAAGTCAGCGACTGCATAGGACAGGGTAGAACTGTCTGTGGGTTTTTGACACGAAATATTTACAGCAGTAGCACTCCTCATCTTTCTCCCACAAAAGTCCCTATGATTGTTAGTAATTTGGTCAGAAGTCACTTTAATGGTGACCAAATCCTTCCTTTTTTGGGATTCAACATTATACCCCACTGCTTCTAATAGCTGCTCGCCCCAAACCAAAACAGGCATGAGAGAGTTGATTCTGACTCATGGTGCCCTCATGTGTGCATTGCATAGGACTTTCAAGACTATAGGCTTTAAGCAGGTTGCCAGGCCTTTCCTCCATGGTGTCCCTGGGTGGGTTCCAACGGCAAATGATTTGTTAAATAGTTGTGTGTGGAACTGTTTGCCCCCCTTCAGGAACTCCAATATCCTTGCAGCCCTCTATTCACAAAGGACTGTCCTTCCAACCAAGAGCTCAGAGTGCTTGTTTTCTCTCTCTTATTTTCTTTACATCAAGTTGTTTGGGACTCCCCAGGAGCTGGCTCCCAGGGACATATTTATATGTAATTATGACCCTGTCATCTACAACATGATCATGATAAATGGAGAAAAGGCTGAAGTGATCAGGGCTATCTTCTTTCTGGGGTCCACAATAAATGATCATGCGAGCCCCGGTCAAGAACTCAAGGGATGTATTGTATTGGGTAAATCTGCTGTTTGAGATCTCTTTCTTTTTTTCTTTTTTTGCAGCTGGGAAAGAGAAAGGGGAGATGGGCTGTTCTTCCAAGAGCTACAGCCTAGCCCCTTACAGCCAGAGTGATACTCAACAAGGGCCCCCACAGGCACTTTCTAGGGATCTTAAGTAGTTGGGGCTTAAGGAGAGTGGCATGGGGCTCTAGCAAGCTAGGAGCCCCATCCCAGGCTGGGGTTACATATCCCAAGCCCTTGATGTGGAGGCCTCAGGTAAGCAGTGTGCCCAATGGAGTTCTGGGTATGTTGGCCTGGAGGAGGGGAGCCACCTTTGGGGCTGGACCAACCCAGGGCATCCCAAGTGGGATGGGGTGCGGGGCCTGGGCAGGGTCCCTCTTCCTCTCCATCCTCCATGGCCAGTAAGACTAACACAAGATCTTGGGCAGGCAGGGGGCCTGGGGCAGTGCCCAGATATGCCAGGGGCTAGCTGGGCAGGGGGTGTTTCCTGGGTAGGCAGAGGACCTCGGGCAGGGTCTTTGTGGCAGGCCCAGACCCAGGTGGGCAGGGACCTGGAATAGGGATCCCAGGTGTGTGCCCGGCCTGGACTGGACCCAGGGTTGGCAAGGGCCCTTATGCAGGTTCCTCGGTGGGTAGCGGGCCCAGGGCAGAGTCTTGGTGGTGAGCAGGCCCAGGGTGGAGGCAGGGAGTCTGGAGTGTGGTCCTGGGTGGGTCAGCTGGGCAGGGTGAGGATCCTGGTGGCTGGCCAGGTGCCTGGTGGGCTGCAGACCCACATCAGGGGTCATGGTGGCAAGGCCCTCCCTGGTGGGCAGGAGTCTGGGAAGGGGCGGGAAGGCTGCACAGGCTACACCTGGTCTTTGAAGTCCTAGGCCTTGCGCATTAGGTCATTATGGCCCATGGAGGCAGTGCGGCTCTGAGGCTGGCTCACAGCCTTCAGACTGAGCCCTTGACCTCTATAGGAAGTGCTGGCTGGCCTCCTGTCATGTTCTCAATAGGCTCCAGCTGCTGCCAAGTAGGCCAAGCTTTAAAGGGGCCATGGGCTTCCACCTGTGCGCCCCTCCTCCTCACCCTTAAACGGGCTGCGTGCTGCCATCAGAGACCTCTTTCAAAAGTGTTCTTCAAAGTGTTTAAGAGCAAGAATGTTACATTAAGTTGCACCTGACTAAAGCTATCTTAGTCATATTTTCGATGGCCTTCTGTGCACGTGAAAGTTGGACATTGAAAAGGAAGATCAGAGAAGAATCAATGCATTTGAATTGGGAGGCTGGTGAAGAATATTGAAAGTATTATGAACTGCCAAAGAACAAACAAATGTGGGTTAGAAGTACAGCCAGAATACTCCTTAGAAGCCAGGATGGTGAGGCTTCCCCTCACGTACTTTGGACATACTGTTAGGGAGAGACCATTCCCTGCAGGAGGAAGGACGTCCTGCTAGGTGAAGCAGAGAGGCAGTGAAAATGAGGAAGAACTTCGGCCAATGGATTGACACAGTGGCTGCAACAAGGGGCTCAAACATAACAACAATTGAGAGGATGGGGCAGGACTGGGTTGTGTTTCATTCTATTATCCATAGGGTGGCTAGGCGTTGGAACTGACTCAATGGCATCTAACAGCAGAAACTATGTCCACCCCCACTACTAACAGGACAGGAAGTTTCCCAACCCCTCTCATCTCTCAACCCCAGGAACAGAGATGCCACCTTCCTTCTAGATTTATTCCCAGTATCTAGAGCAGAGCTCAGCAATGAAGTACCTAACAAACCTGAAGTAGCTGTTACTTAGCTCCATGCCTCAGAGGTCTCAGTTCCCAAGTCCCAAAACAATGACATCAGTGTTGTTGTTTGTTGCCATCAAGTCGACTTCCAGTTACACCTGCGTCACACCTGCCTACCTAGAATCCCACCTTATGAAAATAAGCCAGAACAATGATTCTCGCCCACGGTGTCTGCAGACTATGACTCACCACTCTGAAGGGATGTCATGTAAATGTTGAACTGCTAGCTCAAAGGTTGACTGTTCAAACCACCAGCTACTTCAAGGGAAACGATGAGGCTGTCTGTTCCAGTAATGTTGGACAACGTTGGAAAACTTACATAGGGTCTCCATGAGTTGGAATTGACTGGACAGTAATGGGTTTGCTGTACCTGGAATGATGATGCGACCAGAGAAAGAATGAGAGGGAAGTCTGAAAAAGAAGCACTGACCTGCCCTCCATCGGGCTGTTTTGTGATTTTTTTTTGCAGCAGATGGTTCGAAGGGAACAGGGAATGAAGAGGTGGAGTGCATGGCACAGTTGAGGGTTATTTGCCATTCTGACCAAGTGCCTCTGTGAGAAAAGGGGGAGGGGAAGCTTGACCTGGATATTGATCAAAGCCCAAAAATATATATGAATTTCCAGAATGAGAGAGGTTTCCCAAGTCAGGGTAGTAACAGGAGCTGACAGCTCTCACCTCTGACCCTGTGGGCCCTGTTCAAAGAATCTCCTGGACTGGGTGGGAGGTGGGTGGTTAGGCAGAGAGACAAAGAGAGAGTCGAACTAGGAACTCTGGCTCTTTCCCAGCCTGAGCCTGAGCCCCTGAGCCTCCTCAACTCCACTCTCCCCCTTCCCTGGCACCCCACAAGGACACCTTACAGAGGTCTTCCTGTACCCATATGTAGGTATTGGCTCTTCCTGCTTTTGGCTCTGCTCAGTGGCAGGGCATTTGAAGGGTGGTTGTGGGATTTGTATAGTTGACATTAGGGTAAATGCGTGATCAGTTCTTAAATTTATCCTACTGCAGCTTTAGGCTGTGTTTCCAAACTCCCTGTCCTCACAGAGGCTCTGCAGAGGGGACAATGGCTCTGATTCCACCTGGAAGTTCCTGGTTGACCACATGGATTTCCCATCCCAGTCTAGCCATGGCACCAGGGATCAGGGTGCTAGGAGAGGGGCAAATGGGTCCCCAAAGGAGATGTGTGGTGACCACAAAAGTGACACACTGGTGGTCACCTACTAATTGTACATGGTGGTGCTTGCCCCTCTCAAGGTGGAAACATACAATTTCGCCTATGCCTCTTCTCTATAAGCAAGTGGACCTGCTTGTGACATGAGGTTTTGGAAAGTTCTTTCATGGGCCACAAAGAAGTGTGGCTGATCCAGTGTCTCAAGCTGATTTCGAGTAGTGTCCAGAGAGTTCGTGGTGAAAGGGGGTAGGGAACTGTGGGGGGCTGGCCAGGGAGTGAACACGAAGTAATTTGAGCCAGACAGAGTAATGAATGGGAGGCAGAATGGCTAGCAGGATGCTTAACCCACAGCATCACCAAAACTCCTTAGCAAGAAGGGTATTACCACAACCACTGCCACCACCCCTTTTTCCTAATTTTCTGAGAGATAGAGAGGAAAGAGTGCTGTCCAGCGTTCGACTCTCTTTAAAGAAAATGGGAGGGCCAGGGTGATGACAGCAGGTGGCTGGAACATCCCAGCTTGGCATCCAGGGCCCCCCGCAAAGATCCTCCCTTGTGGGCTCTGTGAAGCAGGGACACTCAAAGACCACAGGACCTCGGTCTCAGCTGTCGCCTCGGGGCTTGGGTTTCTTAGTTCCTCCTGCTTGGGGAGGGGCTGCTCGATGGAGAGCCTTGTCACTTAGCATCATGGCTGCTCAGACATGATAACCCTGAATCGTGTAATTTACATTTCATGCACAATTGAAGCAGCTAATGGTGTCATTCTCCAAGGGGGGAACCAGTTGTCATAATGTTAATTACATTGCAGGTGTGCCCCCTCTCCTTTGTCCCCAAATGCTCCATGGGAAGTTCCCAGGTAGCAGTCGAGTGGGTGTCCAAGAGAGTGGCTTTGGCTCTCTGCAAGGTGTCAGGGCTGAGGAGTGGTTACAAGGCCAAGAATTCTTTCTCTGACTTCGTTGTGGGTGTGTTGGCGCAGTGCGAGTAGAGGTGGCAGCTAAAACAGCCCAGTGATCTCCCCATCCTTTTCTCCCCTGCGCGTGTGCAATCGGGCAGGGCTGGAGGGTGCCTGTTCAATACTCAAGCTAATTTTGCTTGATAGGGGACAGTGGAGATGATGTGTAGGGAAAAGGAGGCAAAATCCAACCACTCTTAGTCCAGATATCAGCAGACGGTAGAGCTAAGCCTGTAGTCTCTGAGGCTGGTCTGCTGGGATTTAAATTCCAGCTCTCCCTTGGATAACCTGGTTATCCCTGGGCCAGATGGCTTCACCTCTCTGTGCATTCGTGTTCTCACCTATAGACAGAAGCTGATGCACTACCAATGGGTCAGTCGATTCCAACTCATAGTGAGCCTGGAGGACAGAGTGGAACCATTCTATAGGCGTTCCCATAGGCTGTGACTGATACTGGAGCAAATTGACGCATCATTCTCATGGGAAGCTGCTGAGGGTTTCGCTGAGCTAGTGGTAAATAGTCAAGTGCTTCTCTATTGCCCCGACAGCGCTCCTCTTAAAGGGGTTGCAAAAGTCACCAAAACCCCACTTCTCTAGAGTTCATTCAGACTCATAGCAACTCAGCAGGATAAAGTAATAACTGTCCCTGCAAACGTCCGACCCTGAAAATCTTTATGAGCTCAGACAGCCCCATCTTGATTCCGAAGAACAGCTGGTGGGTTTGAACCACCAACCTTCTGGTTAGCAGTTCTAATGCTTCACCCACACCACCACCCGTGGGATGAAATGAGTGAATGTACATGCAATGCTTAGAACACTAGTACATAACATGCACTTAGTAATTTTGAGCTATTGTGGTAGGAGGGGAGTCCAAAAACCAAAGCAAACTCACTGCCATCGAATCCACTGTGACTCCCCATGACCTGAGTTCTACCCTATAGGACAGGGTCCAACTGCTCCTGTGGGTATTTGAGATTGTAGCTTTATAGGATTGGAAAGTTTCATGTTTTTCCCTGAGAGTGGTTGGTGGTTTTGAACTGTTGGCTTTGGGCTTAGCAGCCCAATATGTAATCACCCACGCCATTATTAAATGAGAGCTACGAGTTTCTGACATTTTCTGTGAGGTGGTAGAAGTATATGTCATTCCTATATTTAAAGAAGGTAAATCTACTGAAAGAGAACAATTGCCATGGCTTTCCAAAGAGAGGAGAGATGTCAGTTTTAAGGATATATAGAGCTGTGAGTCATCCCTGGAGAGTACAAATGGTTAAAACACTTGGCCATTAACAGAAACTGAGGAGGTTCAAGCGCACCCAGAAATACCTTGGAAGAAAAGCCTGGCCATCTGTTTCTGAAAGGTTATGCCCATCGAAAGTCCTATGACTCACCATGAATCGCAATCAACTCAGTGTCAAATGGTCATTTTAAATTTCAGGATGGTTCCTGGGCACAAAGCAAACATTCTAAGTTGTCTATTGAAGAGGAGGTTTGTGAGAGCACCTGGCCCATTCAAACACAACTGATGAGGAACCTCGGTGGGGCCACTGTACACAGACCAGGCGATGCTTTCTCCACATCTGGTTTTGTTGGATGCTGTCAAGTTGGTTTCAACTCGTGGCGACTCTACATACAACCGAAAGAAACACTGCCTGCTCCTGTGCCAGCCTCACAATTGTTATGTTTTAGTGTGTTGTTGTAGAAACTGTGTCCATCCATCTTGGTGAGGGTCCTCCCCTTTTGGGCGCCCCTTTACCAAGCATGATGCCCTTTTCCATGATGTTGCTCCTCATATCTTTCAAGACAGATCTTGCTCCTCAACTGAAATTCTTGCAGAGAGAGTGAAAACACACCTGATTTTCCTAGAGTCTCATTTCCCAAAGTGGGCAACACCACCCACGTACTGGGCACAGAAAAGCCCAGAGATCTATAAATCAGATATCTACATTTTATCCTGGATGGTGGGCTATAGTACAAAATTCTTTCATTGCTGGGGGGTCCTGAGTAATTTATTTTTCTGAAAAGAGGGCAGTAGGCAGAATACGTTTGGGAACCTTTGGTCTGGAGCAGGAGCTGGAAACCTGTTTTTCTGCCAAGGACCATGTGGTGATTTATAACATCATTCATGGGGCCATAGAGGTCAAATATTTAATGAACTCACCCCTAAGGTGATGGCTACAAATGCTTCTCGTTGGTGAGATGTGTGATGCTGGCAGCAATTGATTATTTGGGGGGCCCTATACAGCCCTCAGGCCATACGTTGGTCTAAGGTAGTGGATCTCAACCAGTGGGTCACAACACCTTTGGGGGTCCAATGACACTTTCACAGGGGTTGCCTGGTTCATCGCAGTAGCAAAATTACAGTGATGAATGAGCAATGAAATAATTTTTATGATCGGGGTAAACACAACCTGAGGAACTGTATGAAAGAATCATGGCATTCGGAAGTTTGAGAAACACTTGTCTAGGGAATGGTTGGGATCTCCATGTAGGCTACACATGAACTTCCTAGGCAGTCAGGCAGTGTATCACTTGGGTTTCATTGGAGAGGAAAGAACTATTGATCATGTTTCAAGGACAAACAAATCTGGAAGGAAATGCTATTGTGGATGAAAACAAAACATAAAACAAACTCTTGAAAGATTCCTGTATGCTAGAGATGAATTGCAATCCAGAAAATTAAAGGATATCTCTGAGGGTTCCAGCAGGAAACAAACCATGCAGAAGATTTAATTAAAGAGAGTTTAATGAACTATTCACAGTGGTGGGGATGGGCTTAAGAAAGCCAACAAAAGATAAGGAGGCCTGGAGGGTCTAACAAGAGCATAAAGCTGTTGCCACGTGTCCTATGGAATTTTCTCTTCAGCTCTTTGACTTTGTCATTTCTTCTCATTGTCTTAGCTATTCTATGATATAGAGCAATTCTGACTCATAGGAATTTGATACTACTGTCCTCTCCCAATTTCCTTTATTTTCCAACTTCATGTGTGTTAAAATATGCAGTATTGCATCAGATTTCCTATGCTCTAAACCAGTGGTTCTCAACCTTCCTAATGCCTTGGCACTATAATGAAGTTCCTGATGTTGTGGTGAACATCCATTCGTAAAAATATTTTCGTTGCTACTTCATAACTGTAATTTTGCTACTATGAAGAAGAGACAGACCCCTGTGAATGGGTATCTCAACCCCCAAAGAGGGCCCGATCCACAGGTTGAGAACCGCTGCTCTAAACTAAGAGGTGTTTCTTTAAGATGTAGTTCAGTATATTGTTAGACGCCCAAGTCCTGTTGTTGTTGTTGTTGTTGTTAGGTGCCGTCGAGTGGATTTTGGCTCACAGCAACTCTATGTACAATGTACTGAAACGCTGCCCCGTCCTGTGCATTCCTCACAGTGGTTCTTTGCTTGCGCTCATTGTTGCAGCCACTGAGCTATTCCAAATTGTAGGGGCTGCCTCTCCTTTGCTGCCCTTCTACTCTACCAATATCTGTGTCTTCCTCTAGGACAGTGCTTCTCAACCTTCCTAAATCCACAGCACTTTCATACAGTTTCCTTTGTAGTGGTAGACCCCCAATCATAAAATTATATTCTTTGCTACTTCGTAACTCTCGGTTTGTTACAAGTTATGAATAGTGCAACCCTGTAAAGGGTTCGTCCAAGCCCCAAAGGGGTCACGACCCACATGGTGAGAACCGCTGCTGTAAATTGAGAGGAGTTTCTCTTCAGGTCTATTTCACCATACTGTTAGAAGCTCAAGTCCATTTGTTGTTGTTGTTAGGTGCCGTCGAGTGGGTATGTCTTATAGCAACTCTACGCACAATATAATGAAACGCCGCCCTGTCCTGTGACATCCTCACAGTGGTTCTCTGCTTGCGCTCATTGTTGCAGCCACTGTGCTAATGCATCTTGTTGGGGACCGCCTCTCTTTTCCTGCCCTTTCATACCAAGATTTGGGACTTCCGCTAGAGCAGTGGTTCTCAACTTTCCTTATGCCATGATATTTTCATACCGATTCTCATTTAGTGGTGACCCCCCCCAACCATAAAATGATTTCATTGCAGCTTCATAACTGTAATTTTGTTACTGTTATGAGTTACGACACCCCTGTGAAATTTTCATTCCATATCCACAAAGGGGTTGCGACACACAGGTGAAGATCCCCTGCTCTAAACTAAGAGGAGATTCTCTTAAGATAGAATTCAGCATACTGGTAGATGCACAAGTTCTGTTGTTATTGGTGTTAGGCACCAGCGAGTGGGTTTTGGCTCATAGTAACTCTATGTACAATATAATGAAACGCTTTCCCATCCTATGCCATCCTCACAGTGGTTCTTTTGCTTGTGCGCATTGTTGCAGCCACTGTGCTAATCCAACTTTTGGGTAGCTGCCTCTTTTTTGTGGCCTTTCTACTGTACCAAGACTTGTGTCTTCCTCTAGGGCAGTGGTTGTCAAATTTCCTAATGCCATGACCCTTTCATACAGTTCCTCATGTAGTGGTGACCCCCATCATAACATTATTGTTACTTCGTAACTGTAATTTTCCTACATTTATGAATCATTTCACACCTGTGAAAGGGTCATTTCGATCGCAAAAAGTGGTCGCGAACCACAGGTTAAAAACCGCTGGTCTAAAGTAAGAGGAGTTTCTCTTAATATCTACTTCATCCTATTGTCAGAAGCACAAATCCTATATTGTTAGATTCTGTTGTGTAGCTTTTGACGCCTAGCAACTCTAAGCACAATATGATGGAAAGGTGTCCTGTCCTGCGCCATCCTCCCAGTGGTTCTTTTGCTTGCGCGGATTGTTGCAGTCACTGTTGTATTCCATCGTGCTGTGGGCTGCCTCTTTTTGCTGCCCTTCTACTGTACCCAGATCTATGTCTCCCTCTAGGGCAGTGGTTCTCAACCTTCCTAATGTCATGACTCTTTCACACAATTCCTCATGTACTAGTGACCCCCCCAATCATAAAATTATTTTCCTTGTTACTCCATAACTATAAATTTGCTATTGTTATGAATCAGGTCACCCATGTGAAATGCTCATTGTTCCCTCCTAAGACGTCGTGACCCACAGTTAGAGAACTGTTACTCTACACTAAGAGTTTCTTTTAAAGTCTTCTTCAGCATATTGTTAGAGGCACAAATCCTGTTGTTTGGTGCCTTCGAATGGGTTTAGGCTCATACCAACTCTATGCACCATGTAATGAAATGCTTTCCCGTCCTGTGCCTTCCATACAGTGGTTCTTTTGCTCACACTCATTTTTGCAGCCACTGTGCTAATCCATCTTGTTGGGCACTGCTTCTCTTTTCCTGCCCTTCTGTACCAAGATATGTGTCTTCCTCTAGAGCAGTGGTTCTCAACTTTCCAAATGCCACAACCACTTCACACCATTCCTCGTTTAGTGGTGACATCCAACCATAAAATATTTGCATTGCTACATCATAATTGTAATTTTGCCTCTGTTATGGATCATAAAATTATATTCATTGATATTTCATAACTGTACTTTTGCTACTGTTATGAATCAGGCCATCACTGTGAAGGGGTGATTCGAAACACCCCCCACCTGAAAGTGTTCACGACCCAATGTTGAGAACCCTGCTGTAAACTAAGAAGAGTTGCTCTTAAGATTTACTTCAGCATATTGTTAAACACACAAGCCCTGTTGTTATTGTTGTTATGTTCCGCGGAGGGGGTTTTGGCTCATCGCATCTCTATGCACAATATCATGAAATGCTTCCCAGACCTGTGCCATCCTGCCAGTGGTTGTTTGCTAGTGCTCATTGTTGGAGCCATATTTGGGGGGTGTGGCTATTTTTTGTTGCCCTTCTACTCTACCAAGATTTGTGTCTTCCTTTAGGGCAGTGGTTCTCAACCTTCCTAATGCCACAACATTTTCATACCGTTCCTCATATAGTGCTGACTGCCAAATCATAAAATTATTTTCATTGCAACTTTGTAACTCTTATTTTTCTACTGTTATGACTGGGCGACCACTATGAAAGGTTCATTCATCCCCCAACAGGGCTCGTGACCCAAAAGTTGAGAACCGCTGCACTAAACTAATAGGAGTTTCTCTTAAGGTCTACTTCAGCACATTATAAGAAACACAAGTCCTGTTGTTTTGTTGTCAGGTGCAGTCGAGTGGGTTTTGACTCATAGCAACTCTATGCTCCATATAATGTAACGCTGCCCCATCTTGTGCCATCCTCACAGTGTTCCCTTAGCTTGAGTTCATTGCTGCAGCCACTATGCTATTCCATCTATTTGGGGGCTGACTCTATATTGCGGCCCTTCAACTGTATCAAGACTTGTGTCTTCCTGTAGGACTGTGGTTTTCAGCAATCCTAATGCCACGACCCTTTCATACAGTGCCTCGTGTAGTAATGACCCCCCAACCAAAAAATTATACTGTTGCTACTTCATAACTGTAATTTTGCTACTGTTACGTATCTGACCACGCCTATGGGAGGGTCATTCGAACACCCCCAAAGGATTTACCACTCACAAGTTGAGAACGGCTGCTCTAAACTAAGAGCAGTTTCTCTCACGGTTTAGTTGAGCATACTGTTAGTTGTATGATATCTCCTGTTATTGTTGTTTGGGCCGTGGAGAGGGTTTGGGCTCATAGCAACCCTGTGCACAATATAATAAAGGCCTGCCCAGTCTTGCATCATCCTCACGGTGGTTCTTTGCTTGTGCTCATTGTTGCAGCCACCGTGCAAATCCGTCTTGTAGGGACTTCCTCTCTTCTGCTGCCCTTCTACTGTACTTGCGTCTTCCTCTAGGACAGTGTTTCTCACCCTTCCTATTTCTACGACCTTTCCTTACACTTTCCAATGTGTAGTGGTGGTCCCCAAAGCATAAAGGTTTTTTCTACTGTTATTCCATAACTGTAATTTTGCAAGTCTTATGAATCTAGTCACCCTGTGAAAGGGTTGTTCAACCAACCAAAGTGGTCACAAATCACAGGTTGAGAACCGCTGTTCTAAATTAAGAGGAGTTTCTCCTGTGGTATAGCTCAGTATATTATTACACGCACGAGTCCTGTTCTTATTGTTGTTAGGGGCTGTCGAGTGGGTTTGGCTCAAAGTTGGCTCATAACAACTCTATGCACAGTATCATGAAACACTGTTCCATCCTCTAACACCCTCACACTTTTCTTTTGTTTTCACTCATTGTTGCCGTCTCTGTGCTAATCCATCTTTTGGGGGACTGACTCTCATTTGCTGACACTCTACTGAACCCAGATTTGTGTCTTCCTCTAGGGCAGTGGTTCTCAAACTTCCTAATGCACGACTCTTTCACACCATTCCTCATGTATTGGTGACCTTCCCCCCCCCCCCAATCATAAAATTACTTTCCTTGTTACTTTATAACTAAAATTATGCTACTGTTATGAATCAGGCCACCATGTGATATAGTCCTTCTCCACCCCACCCCCCAAAAGGCATCACGACCCACAGTTTGAGAACTGCTATTCTACACTAAGAGGAGTTTCTTTTTAAGGGATGTTTCAGCATATTGTTAGAAGCACAAATCCTGTTCTTGTTTTTGGCTGCCTTCAAATGGGTTTTGGCTCATACCAACCCTATGCACAATGTAATGAAACGTTGTTCTGCCCTGTGCATCCTCACGGTGGTTCTTCTGTTTGGGCTCATTGTTGCGGCCACTGTGGTAATCCATCTTGTTAGGGAATACCTCTCTTTTCCTGCCCTTCCGTACCAAGATTTGTGTCTTCCTCAAGAATAGTGGTTCTCAACTTTCTGAATGCCACTACTATTTCATACCAGTCCTCATGTAGTGGTGACTCCCCAACCATAAAATATTTTCATTGCTACATCATAACTGTAATTCCGCTTCTGTTATGGATCAGGACACCCATGTGAAAGGTTCATTAGTCTTCTAAAGGCACTGTGACACAGTTTGAGAACCACTGGTCTAAACTAAGGGGAGTTTCTCTTAAGGTTTACTTCAGCATATTCATAGACGCACAGTCCTGTTGTTATTGTTTGGTGCATTTGAGTGTGTGCTGGCTCATAGCAACTCTATACACAATATAATGAAATGTGACCTCATCTCGTGCCACCCTCACAGTGGTTATTTTGCTTGTTGTCATTGTTGCAACCATGGGCTAATCCAACTTTTGGGGGGCTGCCTCTCTTTTGCTGCCCCTCTACTGCCCTTTCATTCATTTCCTCATGTAGTGATGAACCCCCAATCATAAAATTATTTTCATTGCTACTTCGTAACTTTAATTTTGCTACAGTCATGAATCAGGCCTCCACTGTGAAAGGGTCATTTGACCCTCCCAAAGGGCTCGCGACCCACAGGTTGAGAACCACTGCTCTAAACTAAGAGGATTTTCTCTTAGGATCTACAGCACCGTATTGTGAAAAGCATGAGTCCTACAGTGATTGTTGTTAGGTGTTGTCCTGTGGGTTTCGATTATCAGCAACTCCACACACAAGATAATGAAACGCTGCCCCGTCCTGTGCCATCCTCACAGTGGTTTCTTGTCTGCACTCATTGTTGCAGCCACTGCACTAATCTATGATCTGGGGGTCTGCCTCTCATTTGCTGCCTTTCTGCTCTGCCAAGATGTCTGTCTTGCTCGAGGACAGTGGCTCTCAACCTTCCTCTAATGCCACAGGCCTTTTATACCACTCCTCATGTAGTGGGTACAATCCCAGTCATCAATTTATCGTCATTGCTACTTCATAACTGTAATGTAGCTACTGCTATGAATTGGGCCACCCCTGTGCACGGGTAGTTCATCACCCTAATGGAGTCATGACCCACAGGTTGAGAATCTCTGCTCCAAACTATGAAGATTGTCTCTTAAGATATATTTCAGCACACTGTTAGAAGCAAAAGTCCTGTTGTTATTGTATTTAGGTGCCTTCAAGTGGGTTTTGGCTCATAGCAACTCCATGCAAAATATAACGAAACGCTCCCCCATCCTGTGCATTCCTCACAGTGGTTCTTTGCTTGCGCTGGTTGTTGCAGCCACTGAGCTATTCCAACTTGGAGGGGCTGCCTCTCCTTTGCTGCCCTTCTACTTTACCAACATTTGTGTCTTCCTCTCAGACAGTGGTTCTCAATCTTCCTAAATCCACGACCCTTTCATGCAGTTCCCAAAATAGTGGTGGACCCCCAGTCATACAAAATTTTCGCTGATATTTCATAACTGTAATTTTGCTAATCTTATGAATCAGGCAACCCTTGTGAAAGGGTCATTCAACCCACTCACTCCCAAAAAGAGTTCGTGATTCATAGGCTGAGAAGCCTGCACTAAACTAAGAGGCGTTTCTCTTAAGATCTACGTCAGCATATTGTTAGAATCTCAAGTTCTTTTTGTGTTGCTGTTAGTTGCCGTCGAGTGGGTTTTGACTCTCAGCAACTCTACGCACAATATAATGAAACGCTGCCTCGTCTTGTGCTGTCCTCACAGTGGTTCGTTGATGGCATTCATTGTTGCAGCCACTGAGCTATTCCATCTTGTAGGGTCTGCCTCTCACTTGCTGCCCTTCTGCAGTACCACGTTTTGTGATTTCCTCTCAGGCAGTGTTTCTGAACCTTCTTAATGGCATGGCTCCTTTATACAATTCTTAATGTTGTGGTGATCCTCCAACAGTAATTTTTTTTCATTGTTACTCCATTACTGTGATTTCACTACTGTTATGAATTGGGCAACACCTGTGAGAGGCTCGTCTGAAACCCCATAGGGGTCACGACACACAAGTTAAGAACCACTGCTCTAAATTTAGAGGAGTTTCTCTTAAGATCTAGTTCAGCATATTGTTAGAAGTACACGTCCTGTAGTTATTGTCGTTAAGTTCCGTCGAGTGGGTTTTGACTCTTAGCAACTCTATGCACAATATAATGAAACGCTGCCCTGCCCTGTGCCACCCTCACCGTGCTTGTGTGGTTGGCCTCAGTGTTGCAGCCACTGTGCTAATCCAACTTGTTGGAGACTGCCGCTCTCTTCCTTCCCTTCTGTACCAAATTTGTGTCTTTCCCTAGAGAAGTGGTTCTTAACCTTCCTAATGCCACTACCCTTTCATATCGATTCTCATTTAGTGGGGACCAGCAACCATAAAATTATTTTCATTGGTACTTTGTCACCCTAATTGAACTACCGTTATGAATCCGACAACCCCCGTGAAAGGGTCATTCTACCCTCCCAAGGGGTGCGACCCACAGGTTGAGAACTGCTGCTCTAAAGTTAAAGGACTTTCTCTGAAGTCCTACTTCACCATATTTTAGAAGCACAAGTCCTGTAGTTATTTTTGTTGAGTGCTGTCGAGTGGGTTTCTGGTCACAGCAACTCTATGCACAATATAATGAAATGCTGCCCAGTCCAATGCCATGCTCAGAGTTGTTCATTTGCCTGTGCTCATTGTTGCAGCCACTGGGCTAATCAACCTTGTAGGGGCTGCCTCTCCTTTGCTGCCCTTCTACTCTACCAAGAATTCTGTCTTCCTCTAGGGAAGTGGTTCTCAACCTTCCTAATGCCACGACTCTTTCATACCATTCCTCATGTAGTGGTGACTGCCAAATCATGAAATTATTTTCATTGCTACATCATAACTCTAATTTTTCCACTTTAATGAACGGTCCACTGCCGTGAAAGGGTCATTCATCCCCCAAAAGGGGTCACGACCCTCAGTTTGAGGCCCCCTGCGCTAAACTAATAGGAGATTCTCTTAAGGTCTACTTAGGTACATTGTTAGAAAAACAAGTCCTGTTTTTTTTTTCTTGTGGGTTTTGACTCATAGCAACTCTATGTCAATATAATGAAACACTGTCCCGTCTTGTGGCATCCTTGCAGTGTTTCTTTGGCTTGTGTTTATTGTTGCAGCCACTGTGCTATCCCATCTATATTGGGGCTGAGTCTATTTTGTTGCCCTTCAACTGTATCAAGAATTGAGTCTTCCTCTTGGACAGTGGTTTTCAACATTCTTACTCACGACCCTTTCATACAGTTCCTCATGTTGTCGTGACCAAACAACCATAAAATTATTTTTGTTGCTACATCATAGCTATAATTTTGCTACTGCTATAATTCAGGCCACCCCATGAAAGGGCTGTTTGACCCCCTAAGTAGACACGACCCACAGGTCGAGAGCCGCTGCTCTAAACGAAGGGGAGATTCTCTTAAGGTTTTCTTCAGCATATTGTTAGAAGCACAAGTCCTGTTGTTATTGTTGTTGGGTGCAGTCGAGTGAGTTTGGCTCATAGCCACTCTCTGCACAATATAATGAAACTCTGGGGGTCTTAAAGGCTTGAAGGCAAACAGGCTGAAATCTAGCTCGGAAGCAACAAAGCCCACAGAGAAGAAGCACACAAGCCTAAGTGAACATGAGTTGTTGAAGGGATCAGGTAGCAGACACCAAAGAACAAAAACCATCATTGTGTGATCACCTTCCCCACATAAACGCTGAAGATGAATGTGTGCATAAGTAAGTGTGGTGAAGAAGGCTCATGGTGACTGGCTATCAAGCGATATAGCGTCCCGTGTCTTAGAGGCTTGAAAGTAAAAAAGCAGGCCCAGAAGCAACAAAGCCCACATGGAAGCATCACACCAACATGTGTGATCATGAAGGGCTGAGGGGACCAGTTTTCAAGCAACAAAGGCAGGAGGGGGATTATATCATCGTGAATGAGGGGAGTGCATGACGGGGGACCAATGCCCACCTGTAGACAACTGGACATCCCTTACGGAGGGGTAGTGGGAAGGAGATGAGTCACTCAGGGTTCAGTATAGCAATAATGAAACTCACAACCTTCCTCTAGTTATTAAACGCTTCCTTCCCGCACCGCTCATGATCCCAATTCTACCTTGCAAACCTGATTAGACCAGAAGATACACAGCGGTACACACGGGAACTGGAAACACAGGAAATCCAGGACAGATGAACCCCCCAAGGACTAGCGGTGAGAGTGGCGATACTGGGAGGGAAGTGAGTGTAGAAATGGGAAACCGATCACAAGGATCTACATATAACTTCCCCCCTGGGAGATGGGCAACAGAAAATTGGGTGAAGGGAGACGCCGCGCAGTGTAAGATAAGAGAAAATAATAATGTATAAATTATTAAGGGTTCATGAGGGAAGAGGAGCAGGGTGAGAGGGGGAGAGGGGAAATAAGCTGATTCCAGGAACCCAAGCGGAAAGCAAATTTTGAGAATGATGAAAGCAATGAATGTATAAGTGTGCTTTACACAATTGGTGTATGTATGGATTGTGATGAGTTGTATGAGCCCCAATAAAATGACTTTAAAAAAGAAAAGGAAAGAAATATCTATAAATGAATGAAGGCAACATATGTACAAAATGCCTGATGCAATCAATATGGATTGCAACAAAAGTTGTAAAAGTCTCCAAGAAAAGATTTTTAATAAAAATGTATATATAATAAATATTTTCTTAACTTATATAAATGATTAATAAGAATAAAATTAAGCAGCCTGGGTTTTTATAGGAAAAATGATAAAAGAACAAATGAGAGATTCAGCAGGAAGCAATGGATTGGAAAATATTATAAGGAAAGTTTTCTCTTATATGGAATGTACATTCTCTTACATGACAACAATCAGAATATGCCGTAAGAACCTCAGACCAAATACTAGAATAAAATAGAGGAAACAATTCCCAACACTTCAATAAAATGCTATATGCTTTCTATGATTTTCACAAAAGTTCAAATTCTTTAACAAAATATTTTGTTCATTCAAATTTTTAATTATGCATAAATTTATGTCTACTTGCATTACATCTCATACAAAGGCATAAGAATTGTTTTTCTCTATCTAAAACTAAATAGAAGATAGTGAAGGTGAAAAAATAGCTTTTGTGAATGTTGCTTTGAAATACAAATGGCATTGTCCTAATAAGTTTAAATGATTTAATTTTTTAAAAATCATTTTATTAGGGGCACATACAACTCTTATCACAATCCATACATACATCAGTTGTATAAAGCACATCCGTACATTCATTGCCCTCATCATTCTCAAAACATTTGCTCTCCACTTAAGGCCCTGGCATCATGTCCTCATTTTTCTCCGCCCTCCCTGTTCCCCCCTCACTCATGAACCCTTGATAATTTGTCAGATCTTACATATTTTGTCTCCCCTCACCCACTTTTCTGTTGTTCATCCCCCGGGAGGAAGTTATATGTAGATCCTTGTAACTGAGGTCTCAGAGCAGCTGGGTGTGATGCAGGGGAGGCTCTGGAAGCAGCTGCAGACACTGCGGGAGTTGGCAGCCCAACAGTGAGGGTCACTGCATCCGTGGGTACCAGAAAACTGGCTGGGGTTGCTTATTCCCCTAGATGCTACCCCTGCCTTGAAGAGAACCGTGACGGAGGCCTGTAGACATGTGTCAGGAATAGATGAGTCCTTCACTGTTTCCTCTTCCCACAAACCTTTGAGGAGAGCCTGCAGGGCAGGGGCTCGGCTCCCTGGCTCCAGTCACTTGCCCTTCCCCACAGCCACACCCTCGCCAGCCCCAACGCCCCCTGGCCTGGGATTGCTTCTTGAATCCAGAGGAGCAGCCTGGGCAAAGACCATGAAGAACCTTGTCCTTCAGGCAGCCCCTTTGATTGGGTCCCTTGTCCTGCAGAGTGTGGACACATGCACACTAACTGTTGGGGGACTCAGGCTGTCACCACAGGGGCCAGGATCTGAAGAGGATGCTGGCACTGCAGGGCTTCCTGAGGGAAGCTGAGGACTTGCAGAGCTGGCTGAGCAGCCAGCAGCAGGTGGCCAGAGGAGAGAGGACTATGAGCACACCCTAGTGAGGAAGGGGCTAGGGGCAAGGAAGGTGCCCTGGAGCCGAATGAAGACGGGTGGTGGAGGGGGGGCTGCATGCACAATGGGCTGATGTGGAACATCAGTCTGGGCTGAGGACACCTGTGGCTTCCTATTCCCCTCTCTGCATAGAGGGGCAAGTTCTGTGGCTGTCCAGTCCTGCCCTGCCCAGTCACTCTCTGAGGTGTCTCACAGCCCACCAGCCAGGGCCCCCTGTGACCCCTCTCCTCTCTTCTCAGCTCCTCTTAACCAAGTTTGCAATGTTTCCTCACCAAGTGAAGATGGGTGGCCACCAGGGGGCAGCCTGCCCCACTAGCGGAGAGCCTGCTGGAGTGGTGGCCCAGCACTGCCCCCAGGGCCCAGCAGTGGTGACAGGACCTACAGTGAGTACCAGCTGCCTGGAGCAGGGATGAGTTTGGGGGAGGTGCTGGGCATGGGGTGGAGGGGCTTCCAGGGAGACCCTTGCAGTGCTGCGGCTTTGCCAAACCCCTGAGAGGTGAACTGGCTTTCTGTGTGCCCACATTGGGGGCCCGGGCCACGTGTTCAGGGAGCAACTTGTGCAGCCTGGAGCTTGGGACCCCTTACTTAAGCTGAGAGGCCATGTCGGACGACCTTCAGCAAAGCTTAGCCTTTGAGTTCTGGGCTTCTGGCTTCAGGGCACGGTGAGGGCAGCTGCTGGTTCTGGCCCAGCTGCAAGCAGCCTGGCTGTACCTGGCCCTTCTGGGGACTCCAGATAGCACTGGGGAAACTGGGTGCACCGAGAGGCTGGGTTACTTGCTAGAGACCACAGCTAATTAGCAGTGGAGTTGAGACCCGATATGGCCCTCACCATAAAAAGGAAGTGTTTTCTGCCCTGGTGACCCTTGGCCTTCCCTGAGGTCAAGGGTGACCATAGCAGCCACATGAAGAGTGTCAGAAGCAGGGCACAGTGACTGCCTCAACCTCCCCACTCTCCCCCCGCCGGGGCTCTTCCAGTCTTGGCCTAGTGCCTCTATTGCTGGGGAGCAGGCTGGAGAGTACCCCACCCCTGCAGGGCCCACAACCTTCCTAGCAGTGCCAGCGGATCTGAGGAGGCACAGCCTGGCAGTGTGTGGCCAGGCTCCCTGGAAATGGTCCCATTGAAGATCTGGAGAGCAGACCGATTGTTTTCCTTTGATTGTGTTACAGACACCTTACAGGAGAGAAGGATGTTTATAGATCACTGTCTACAGTTTCTGACCTTCAAAGCACTCAAAACATTGCCATCGAGTCGATTTCTATCATCGAGGCCCTGTAGGACAGCACACGACGGCCCCTGCGGCTCTCTGAGGCTGTCACTACGGGAGCAGACAGCTAAGCCGCGTCTTTCTGATGGGTTTCAGATCACTGACCTTGCCACGAGGAGCAGCCCGGGGCATGCCTTTTTCTGACCTTGGGTTTGACTAATATATATATATACACATATAATGCACATATATATATGGATTTTAATATAGAGGGTTTTTGTTTTAAGTGGAAACATGCAGAGCAGTTTAACAATAATATAACACAGCACCCTTCTTGCCTCCTCCCTGACCCCTCCCTCCCTCCTGATTTTTGAGGGCAAATGCTCCCGTTTGCTCTGGGAAGCACTTGCCTCACAGGTGCCATGCGTTCACTTTATCAGCTCGACTGTTGCTTGGGCGGGGTGATTCCCGGAGCTGGGCTCTGTTTTGGATTTGAAGGGCCCTGGTCTCGGTGTTCCAGCAGTCCCTGTCAAACTTGTAATGCCCTCTCTTCATGAAGTCAACTTCCATTGGCTTTCAAGCTGTGCACAAGTTGCCAGTTTGAGCTCAACCAGAGCAGTTTGAGGCGGTGGCTGGGCACCATCTAACTCTCCTGGTCTCCAGGACAAGGATGGAGGGCTGTGGTGTTGGTGGTCCGTTAGTCCTGTGGACTGCTTTGCTTCAGTTTTTGATTTTCTTCACTCGTCAACTCCAGATGGGGAGAGAGGGGATCCTAGTTGCTAGAGGTGGCTTTGCAATGGAGACAAACATTTTATACTAAAGTGAGATTCTTACGTGACATTTGCGTGACTGCAGCAGCCCCTGCTCATCTTCCTCCGTGCTCACCCTAGCTGACCACCTTCCTACCTCAGAGGATGGGGCACTCCCTCTGCCCGTCCACCCTCAGGTCCTCACTTTCAGTCCCACAGGATCCTGTGGTATCAATCCCCCCCACCCCGCTATCAGCCCCACCCCCAGCCTCCACAAGGATTACAAACCCTCGCTCCACTCAGATTCTCTGTAGCTAGTATCACCTCCCCTGTGTTCCTCAGAGTGTGCTCTGCACCCATGAGATTATTGATTGGTTTCCACCCATAGTGACCCTGTGTGTCCCACAGGGCTTGCTCTGGGGGCAGCTCTCAGAGGGGGAAATCAGGAGGAGGAAGGGAGGGAGCAGTTGGGCAGAAGAAGCTGTGATGGACCCCACAGAGCCAGACTGCCCATGGAGGACAGGACCCTGCGGCTGTTTCCCCAAATGGGTTCCCCTCAGGGCAGATCAATGCTCTGGAGACCCCACCGCAGGTGGAGGCCCCTCGACCCCTCCTCAGTCCCGCCCTCCACACCCTCACCTACATTTGGAGCTGGGTGAGCTTCTCCTCCTGGGCTGCCAGCTGCCTTTCCAAGTCCTGGTGCCAGGCATGTGGCCCTCTAAGGGGCGGATCCCTGCTCACCCCACAGTCAGGATCTAGCAGGAGGTCCTCTCAGGAGGCCAGCCAACCTAGGCCTGACCCAGCATTCCCCGCAGCTCCTCCTGGTCCTGGCTCACCTGGCAGTGCTCCTGGTGAAGGGCCCAGTCTGTCCAGAGCTCCTGCAGCTTCCTGTCCAGCTCCAGGAGACACTGTGACCTGGGGGGCAGAGGGCTGTTGGGAGGGGCTCAGGGTGTCGACTGGGTGGGGCAGGGCTGGGTTACCATGGAGC
Source organism: Tenrec ecaudatus (assembly GCF_050624435.1). NCBI lineage: Eukaryota > Metazoa > Chordata > Mammalia > Afrosoricida > Tenrecidae > Tenrec > Tenrec ecaudatus. The sequence continues at coordinate 281,360 of NW_027459490.1, forward strand.
AGGGAGAAGCAGGAAAGGGAGCTAAGGCCACGCACCACCCTGGCCCTAGCCCTCAGCGCGCACATCTCTGGGGCCATGACGTGGCTAGTGTCCAGCAGCTGCTACCCCGCCGGCCGCACTGCCTGAGCTCTCAGGCAGAGCTCCTGCCCCAGTGTCTCCTTGGCCCCAGCTGGCCTTTCTGAGGATATAGACTAGCGCCTGCTTCTCTTGAGCCCGAGTGCTGGGTGGGGGACAGGGCATGGGAACAGGTCTCAGGGCCAGAGGGCAGAACAGGGAGGAGGCAGGGAAGAGCTGGGTGCCCCCACCCGCATGGAACAGAGCGAGCCCCCATCCAGTTGGGGTGGCACATACAGCAGTTCCTGGCAGTGCCTGAGGAAGGCGTGGCCATGGGCTACCCACTCCAGCTGCTGGCCCTGCTCCCAGGCCTTCATGTCCAGGTGGCCCAGGCCTCCAGCACCTCAGCCAGCTGCCCGGCCAGGCTCTCCTGGACCGCAGGGTGTACCTGGATGGACTCCATCCCCATCTGAACCACCACCTTGTCCACAGCCACCAACTCCCTCTGCAGCTGGCAGAGAGCAGGCTGAATGCTCCTCCACCCAGGACTCTGCAGGCCATCCTGGCTGTACCCCAGCCTAGGTCAAGCCCAGGCCCGTCACCCCCCATCCCAGAGGGGGCAGGGGCAGGCTGCAGTCCTGCCTGGGGTCAGCTCAGGGTGAGGGCACCTCATCCATCCATTGCCTACAAAGAGGTGTTCTTGCGGTGGGGAGGGACTGGGGCCCTCCCCTGCAGGAGGCGGTGCTGGCGCCGCAGGACCTCCACAGACGCCAGGTCGTGGCCAAGGACAGCACCCTCCACCAGGACCACCTTCTGCATGTGGCCCCACAGCTCTAGCGCCGCCTGGTGGAAATCGAGGGCACAGCGGGAAGGAAGGCCAGCAACTTTCTCCCTGAGAACAGGGCCACCTCCTTTTGAGCAAAGACTGTGGCTTGGGGATTTGAAGGGCGTTAACACAGAGGGAAATAGGACGAAGACTCTATTCCCTAACTTATAACAGGGAGAATCTGGAAAGCTGGTATTCCACGGTAGGAAAGCCTCTACTTTGGTAAGTTAGAGGTAAAGTCCAAGTACATTATCCTGCTTTAAAAATCATTCCCACGGATTCTCCGTTAACTGCTAGGCTGCCTTAATGTGAGCACATGACTGATTGTATCTCTGTGTAGAAGCAGATATGGTCCTTTTGCCCTCTCTTCCCACCGTAACACCCAGCCCCCCTTGTAGCTTCGCCCAATGCAGGTATTAGCTTTCCTCACCTTGGTGAGCTCAAGTACAGGGGCCTTACGATAGATACCGCCCACCTTGTGACCCATGTCACTACTGAAGAGGTGTGTCTCCAGGCTCCCTATACACATCCCAAGATAGCAAAGGTTCCATTTCTCCCAGTTCCACGTGGTCCATCAAGTGGAGCTGAAGTGAGCATGCCTAATAAAACATGTCTGACTCTGTATTGTATTCTCTCGACCCTGTCTTTCCTGTCCTCTATGACTTTACCATGACCTTTACCTATTATCATCGCTGTACACTCGCGCCTTCTTGCCCTTCGGTGGTTAGAAGATGGATGGTTTCCTCTGATCACAGCAGGTTCCTGATGAGGCTTGGGGCCCACAGGCAGGGCCCGAGGGAGGAAAGGGTCTTGACACGCATGTTGGGAGGAAGGCAAAAAGATGGGGAGCCCTGAGCACATGAGGATTGCGGCTCAGGGAGCGAGTGGGCTGCCTGTCAGGGGGTCTGCCTGTAGCAACTCCAACAGTCAGTGAGGAGAGGGCTGGCCCCGGAGCCACCCAGCCCCAGGATTTCGGTTGCAGGACCTGTCAGGTGCTCAGTGCACTGAGACACCAGATCCCGAGAAAGGAGGGTGTGGGGAGGGGAGGCAGGGAGCTCTAAGAGTGGCGGTCAGCAAGAAGACCAGCAGGGCCTGTGCCCCAAACGAAACTGTGGACCGTGCTCAGGGAGCATTGGGAGAGCACACTTCGTGCTCCTGCCACAAGGAGTGACCTGCGCTGAAGGACTCCAAACTGGGGGCAGGAAGGAGCATGGTTGGACGGGGAAGGCTGATTGATGCTGGGAGCTGGAGTCAGCCATGCCCCTTCATACACACATGCGCACACGAGAATACACACAGAAGTACGCATGCACACACCCACATGCCCACCCCTACACATGAGCACACACACACACGCACACACACGCACACACATCTGGGGTAGGCCCCTGTGTCCCGAGCCCTTTGGCTGTCGCTGGCCTGTCCCTCTGGGCACCCACCTCTCTGCGGGCTTTCATTGCCTTGTCCAGCCTCACCCATGCGGCCTCTACGCAGCTCCTGTGGACTTGACTGGGCCATGGAGCTGGGGGAGGCGAGTTCCAGGGCACCTGCCAGCTCCCTCAGGGCCTGAACCCTGGCAGCCCCACACTCTGCCCTTTCTCCTGGAAGACCTTGAACTTCTCTGCCAGCATCTGCCAAAGGTGGGGCTGGAGAGGGTCAATGTGGATGGGGTTCAGGCAGCTCCTAAAACTCACGAAAGGGCCAGCTGGCCCCAACAGCTCCCACATCCCTCAGCCCTGGTTCTAGAACTCTGCAGGGCATCTCCTGCCCCCTCAGCCCACCCAGCATCTACCCTACCCTCCGTTCCTCCATCCACTTTCCCAGCATGACTCACTTTCACACCCTCCAGGTCCTGCCCACACTGTCTCTGGAGAGGGCCCGAGTTCAGGGAACCCAGGGCAGCCCCTGCTGTCTGCGGCCTGTGGAGGAGGCAAAGCTGGGTCGGTGGATCAGGGAGCCTGGTCACAAAGCCCACTTAGCAGGGTCACTTTCCCAAGCCAGGGGCTCCCTGCACCTGCAGGGGCGTTCTGGGAAGAGTTGAGCTGGGCTGAGGATGCCCTGCACAGCCCCAGGCTGAAACAGGTCACAGTACAAGCTACTGCGTTTCCAGCCCAGATGGAGCTTAGGCGAGATAACGATTTGCCCATGATCCTAGCCCAGAGGCTGGCCCGGAGGCTCAGGGGCCCTGCATTTGCTGCATGCAAGACCATGGAGGGGTGCAGCTTCTACCTTTGAAGGGTGTGCAGTCTCCTCCAAACACACAGCATGCCTGGGTGGCACACAACGTGGCTACCTGTGGAGTGCCGGGCTTTAGAATGACCCCACCTGCTGACTCATGGGGATCCTCCAGAGGGTTTGAAAGCCAGTAAATCTTTCCAGGAGCAGGGAACCTCTTCTATCTCCTGAGGAGCAGTTAGTGGGACTGAACCAGGCAACAGCCCAACACTTCCCAAGCAGGCCTCCTGGAGCATCGTTAGAGCAAGGGGTAAACTGCTAGTAATACTGGGCTCCTGGGAGGAGAGTTTGCAGAAAGGCCTAAAGCTCTGAGCAAGATCTCAGGACGGTGGCCCTCAGGGAGCTTAGGACAAGTTCTAAACCCAGCCAGGAAGCTGAAGGGCTGACCAGAGAGAAGCTGAGGGGGAGGAAAGAGCATGCTGGGATAACTGCTGACCCCCGCCTGGGGCAGGGCTTCCAGGTTGGAGCTGTGGGAGCTGACTCAGGCCAGACCCCACCTGTTCGGAGACACTGAGGCCACCATCAAAATTCACAGCCAACTGTCTCATGTGCTCGTCCATATCCAGATGGGCGCCTGGGGGAGGGGGTGGCTTCTGCAAGTGCTGCCACCCCAGGCCCAGAGTCCCACCCTCAATGCCCGGTCCCTTGGCCACCATGCTGTCTCAGGAGAAAGCCACAAGTATCCCAGATGCTGTGTCCCACTGGGTGGAGGCCCCCCTGAGGAGACATGGATCACACCAATGAATCACACAATCTGCCTCTGACCCCTTGAGACCTCCTCACCCCCCAATATCATCACCCCAGTGCCGCTTCCCACTCTGGACTAGAATGCATAGGTATTAGCAAGAGATAAAACTCACAACACATGGAACCCAGGAACAGGAATGGGAATAGAGATACCAAAATGGTAGGGGGAAGGGGGGTAGAGGATGGAAGGAAGGGGAACCGATAGCAATGAATGACATATAACCACACACCCCTCGCAGGGAGAGGAGCAACAGAAAGCTGAGGATAAAAGAGACAATGGTTGATGTGAGATATGAAAATAATGACAATCTATAATCTATCAAGGAACCACGAGTGGGGGAGGAGGAAAAAAAGGGGAGCTGATCCCAAGGGCTCAATAGAAAGTAAATGTCTAGAAAAGAATGATGGCAATATACGTATGACTATGTCAGATACAATTGGTGTATGGATTGTAACAAGAGTTGTAAGAGCCCCCAATAAGGACACACTGAGGATGACTAAATACACCACTGAAAACCTTATGCTAATCATTGATAAACTGTCAGGTTGTGGAGGGCTAGTAAAACTAGGCAGACCCTTGTCAGAGAGAGGACCAGATGACGAACACTTTTGGTCAGATTAAAGGGGAGGATCAGTGACAAAGGGCCAGGCCATTTGAAGAATGCATGGCCAAGGGAGCTGAAACGATGGGTTCAAACATCAGAAAGAAATGAGGGTGGCCCAGGACTGGCAAGCCTTTCCTTGTCCTGTACATTGAGGTTGCTTTGAAGCAGACCAACTGGACAGCACCTACCAACAAGACCAACCGAGGAAGAGGAAGCCACTATGATCCCAGAAACAGACATCACTAGGAAGTGTCAGGAGACTTCTATAAAGTTAACCAATGGCCTGGCCCTTCATCCCAGAAAGCTGGGGAAGCACCATTGTCATGGTTTACCAAACGTTCCTCAGATAAATTTCTGTCCAGCTGCCCATAGGAAGGAGAAATACCTATAGACATGACGGAAGGAAGGTTCACTCCGCTATGGGAATATGCTAATCTGTGCACTTAAATGTTGAAATCCACAGACACACGTGTATAAAAGAGAGTTGTAAATAAATATTAAATGCACATCAAGAAAACTTCGCTACAAGATTTTTTTAACCTCATAAGCCCACCATTATGCCATAGGCCCCCAGAATCCACAACCATCTACAAAAGAGATGGAATGAGGCTGAATGCTAGTAAGAGCCAAGTCAGAGAAAGCAAAATAATCTCATGTTTGGTGGGCATCTGCATATAGCTGGGGAGCACCCAAAGCTGTTTCACGTAGATAATGTGGCTTCTGCTCAGATATGTCTGAGTGTACGTGAGGTTTGGAAGGAGTAGCATTTAACTGGCTAAGGCATCATCTCCCTTTACTGAATTTCAAAATCAAGATGCTCATGAACTTGCAGTGCTAAAGTGACCAATGCATGAATCATTCCGCTCTTCAATTAACACCACCTGTGCATCTTGGACATTTGGCATGATAAGCTAACAATATGAGTGAGCATAACCTGTTGTGAAAAACAGGAATATACAGAAAGCTCCATTGTTTAATGTAATTATTGTATACGGGAACCTGCAGGATGTAAAATTTCCCATCAACAACTGATGATGGAAAATGATAATGCTCCTTAACCAACCCCTCCCCCAAAAAACTCATGTTGAGGCACTCTAGAAATGAAAAACGTAAATCTGGGTGAGGCAACACTGAAGACAGCCTATGAAATGTGGCATGTTAAGATTTCCTTCACATTCAAATAGTTGAAAATTTAAGGCATGAGCTGAGAATAGTAAAACTCTTTGAGGCTCCATAATCGTTGCAGGGGAAACACCAGAATAATTGCCTCTTCCTTAATATACTTGAATCTGCTGGAGTTACATTTGGAGGTGATATATGGGAAACTGTTTGAATTACAATAGTATGAAAGTAAAAGCAATTTTACACTGTGAGAAGCTCAAGTGTACTCATTGGAATCGGTTGTCTGAATGACACCCACCTGGAGCTTGTTTTTTTTTTTTTTTTCAGTTGTAGCTTTTGATTCTGTGTCTTCTCTTCTGCAGGCTAGGTTTTCAAGGTATGACTGCTCTTTCTAGACTTTTGACAAACCTTTAGTCAGGAGGTTAAACGTCTGGTGCTGAATGCAGTTTTGTCTATGGGAAGGAGAAGGACACAGAATCAAAGGGTTTACTCAGATGGTCTATGTGTCCTAACGTAGAAGTCAGACAGAACAGGCACAGGCTAGGGCACCCCTAGGCTTAGGCTAGGGCACCCCTAGGCTTAGGCTAAGGCTACGGCTCCCATAGCCTAAGGCTAGGGCACCCCTAGGCTGAGGCTAGGGCACCCTAGGCTTAGGCTAGGGCACCCTAGGCTTAGGCTAGGGCACCACTAGGCGTAGGCTAAGGCTAGGGCTCCCTAAGGCTCAGGTTAGGGCACCCCTAGGCTTAGGCTAGGGAACCCCTAGGCTTAGGCTAAGGATAGGGCTCCCCTAGCTTAAGGCTAGGGCACCCCTAGGCTTAGGCTAGGGCACCCCTAGGCTTAGGCTAGGGCACCCCTAGGTTTAGGCTAAGACTAGGGCACCCCTAGGCTTAGGCTAGGGCACCCCTAGGCTTAGGCTAGGGCACCCCTAGGTTTAGGCTAAGGCTAGGGCTCCCATAGCCTCAGGCTAGGGCACCCCTAGGCTCAGGCTAGGGCACCCCTAGGCGAAGGCTAAGGCTAGGGCTCCCCTAGCCTCAGGCTAGAGCTCTCCTAGCCTCTGTCTAGGGCACCCCTAGGCTCAGGCAAGGGCACCCCTAGGCTGAGGCTCAGTATAGGGCACCCCTAGGCTTAGGCTAAGGCACCACTAGGCTTAGGCTAGGGCACCCATAGGTATAGGCTAGGGCACCCCTAGGCTTAGGCTAAGGCTAGGGCACCCCTAAGCTTAGGCTAGGGCACCCATAGGTATAGGCTAGGGCACCCCTAGGCTTAGGCTAGGGCACCCCTATCATTAGGCTAGGGCACCCCTAGCCTTAGGCTAGGGCACCCCTAGGCTTAGGCTAAGGCTAGGGCTCCCCTAGCGTAAGGCTAGAGCACTCCTAGGCTTAGGCTATTGCATCCCTAGGCTTAGGCTAGGGCACCCCTAGGGTTAGGATAAGGCTAGGGCACCCCTAGGCTTAGGCTAGGGCAACCCTAGGCTTACGTTAGGGCACACCTAGGCTTAGGCTTAGGCTAGGGCTTCCCTAGCCTACGGCTTGGGCACCCTTAGGCTTAGGCTAGGGCACCCATGGGCTTAGGCTAGGGCACCCCTAGGCATAGACTAGGGCACCCCTAGCCTTAGGCTAGGGCATACCTAGTCTTAGGCTAGGGCACCCCTAGGCTTAGGCTAAGGCTAGGTCTCCCCTAGCCTAAGGCTAGGGCACCCCAAGGCTTAGGTTAGGGCACCCCTAGGCTTAGGCTAAGGCTAGGGCACCTCTAGCGTAAGGCGGGGGCACCCCTAGGCTCAGGATAGGGCACCCCTAGGCTAAGGATAGGGCACCCCTAGGCTTAGGCTAGGGCACCCCTAGGCTTAGGCTAGGGCACCCCTAGACATAGGCTACGGCACCCCTAGGCTTAGGATAGGGCACCGCTAGGCTTGAGCTAGGCCACCTCTAGGCTTAGGCTAGGTCACCCATAGGCTTAGGCTAGGGCACCCGTAGGCTTAGGCTAAGGATAGGGCTCCCCTAGCTTAAGGCTAGGGCACCCCTAGGCTTAGGCTAGGGCACCCCTAGGCTTAGGCTAGGGCACCCCTAGGTTTAGGCTAAGGCTAGGGCACCCCTAGGCTTAGGCTAGGGCACCCCTAGGCTTAGGCTACGGCACCCCTAGGCTTAGGCTAGGGCACCACTAGGCGTAGGCTAAGGATAGGGCTCCCCTAGCCTCAGGCTAGGGCACCCCTCAGCTCAGGCTAGGGCACCCCTAGGCTGAGGCTCAGGCTAGAGCTCTCCTAGCCTCTGGATAGGGCACCCCTAGGCTCAGGAAAGGGCACCCCTAGGCTGAGGCTCAGGCTTGGGCACCCCCAGGCTTAGGCTAGGGCACCCCTAAGCTTAGGCTAGGGCACCACTAGGCGTAGGCTAAGGCTAGGGCTCCCCTAGCCTCTGGCTAGGGCACCCCTAAGCTTAGGCAAGGGCAACCCTAGGCTGAGGCTCAGGATAGGGCACCCCTAGGCTTAGGCTAAGGCACCACTAAGCTTAGGCTAGGGCACCCCTAGGCTTATGCTAAGGCTAGGTCACCTCTAGCGTCAGGCTGGGGCACCCCTAGGCTCAGGATAGGGCACCCCTAGGCTCAGGATAGGGCACCCCTAGGCTTAGGCTAGGGCACCCCTAGGCTTAGGGTAGAGCACCCCTAGACTTAGGCTATGGCACCCCTAGGATAGGCTAGGGCACCACTAGGCTTAAGCTAGAGCACCCCTAGGCTTAGGCTAGGTCACCCCTAGGCTTAGGGTAGGGCACCCCTAGGCTTAGGCTAGGGCAGCCCTAGGCTTAGGCTAGGGCACCCCTAGGCTTAGGCTACGGCACCCTTAGCCTTAGGCTAGGGCACCCCTAGGCTTAGGCTAGGGCACCCCTAGGCTTAGTCTAAGGCTAGGGCTCCCCTAGCCTAAGGGTAGGGCACCCCTAGGCTCAGGCTAGGGCATCCCTAGGCTCAGGTTAGGGTACCCCTATGCTTAGGCTAGGGCACCTATAGGCTTAGGCTAGGGCACCCCTAGGCTTCGGCTAGGGTACCCCTGGGCTTAGTCTAAGGCTAGGGCTCCCCTAGCGTAAGGCTAGAGCACTCCTAGGCTTAGGCTATTGCATCCCTAGGCTTAGGCTAGGGCACCCCTAGGGTTAGGATAAGGCTAGGGCACCCCTAGGTTTAGGCTAGGGCACCCCTAGGTTTACGTTAGGGCACACCTAGGCTTAGGCTTAGGCTAGGGCTCCCCTAGCCTACGGCTTGGGCACCCCTAGGCTTAAGCTAGGGCACCCCTAGGCTTAGGCTAGGGCACCCCTAGGCTTAGGCTAGGGCACCCCTAGCCTTAGGCTAGGGCATACTTAGCCTTAGGCTAGGGCACCCCTAGGCTTAGGCTAGGGCACCCCTAGGCTTAGGCTAGGGCACTCCTAGCCTAAGGCTAGGGCACTCCTAGGCTTAGGCTAGGGCACCCATAGGCTTAGGCTAGGGCACCCCTAGGCTTAGGCTAGGGCACCCCTAGCCTTAGGCTAGGGCATACTTAGCCTTAGGCTAGGGCACCCCTAGGCTTAGGCTAGGGCACCCCTAGGCTTAGGCTAGGGCACCCCTAGCCTAAGGCTAGGGCACTCCGAGTCTTAGGCTAGGGCACCCCTAGGCTTAGGCTAAGGCTAGGGCTCCCCAAACCTAAGGCTGAGCACCCCTAGGCTTAGGCTAGGGCACGCCTAGGCTAAGGCTAGGGCACGCCTAGGCTTAGGATAAGGCTAGGGCTCCCCTAGCCTAAGTATAGGGCTCCCCTAGGCTTAGGCTAGGGCACCCCTAAGCTTAGGCTAGCGCAATCCTAGGCTCGACTAAGGCTAGCGCTCCCCTAGCCTCATGCTAGGGGACCCGTAGACTCAGGCTAGGGCACCCCTAGGCTTAGGCTAGGGCACCCCTAGGCTTAGGCTAAGGCTAGGCTTCTTCTAGCCTAAGGCTAGGGCAACCCTAGGCTTAGGCTAGGCCACCCATAGGCTTAGGCAAGGGCACCCCTAGGCTTAGGCAAGGGCACCCCTAGGTTTAGGCTAGGGCACCCCTAGTCTTAGGCTAGGGCACCCTTAGCCTTAGGCTAGGGCACCCCTAGGCTTAGTCTAAGGCTAGGGCTCCCCTAGCCTACAGCTTGGGCACCCCTAGGCTTAGGCTTGGGCACCCGTAGGATTAGGCTAGGGCACACCTAGGCTTACGCTAGGGCACCCCTAGGCTTAGGCTCAGGCTACGGCTCCCCTAGCCTCAGGCTAGAGCACCCCTAGGTTTAGGCTAAGGCTAGGGCACCCCTAGGCTTAGGCTAGGGCACCCCTTGGCTTAGGCTAGGGCACCCCTAGGCTTAGGCTAGGGCACCACTAGGCGTAGGCTAAGGATAGGGCTCCCCTAGCCTCAGGCTAGGGCACCCCTCAGCTCAGGCTAGGGCACCCCTAGGCTGAGGCTCAGGCTAGAGCTCTCCTAGCCTCTGGATAGGGCACCCCTAGGCTCAGGAAAGGGCACCCCTAGGCTGAGGCTCAGGCTTGGGCACCCCCAGGCTTAGGCTAGGGCACCCCTAGGCTTAGGCTAGGGCACCACTAGGCGTAGGCTAAGGCTAGGGCTCCCCTAGCCTCTGGCTAGGACACCCCTAAGCTTAGGCAAGGGCACCCCTAGGCTGAGGCTCAGGATAGGGCACCCCTAGGCTTAGGCTAAGGCACCACTAAGCTTAGGCTAGGGCACCCCTAGGCTTATGCTAAGGCTAGGTCACCTCTAGCGTCAGGCTTGGGCACCCCTAGGCTCAGGATAGGGCACCCCTAGGCTCAGGATAGGGCACCCCTAGGCTTAGGCTAGGGCACCCCTAGGCTTAGGGTAGAGCACCCCTAGACTTAGGCTATGGCACCCCTAGGCTTAGGCTAGGGCACCCCTAGGCTTAAGCTAGGGCACCCCTAGGCTTAGGCTAGGTCACCCCTAGGCTTAGGGTAGGGCACCCCTAGGCTTAGGCTAGGGCAGCCCTAGGCTTAGGCTAGGGCACCCCTAGGCTTAGGCTACGGCACCCTTAGCCTTAGGCTAGGGCACCCCTAAGCTTAGGCTAGGGCACCCCTAGGCTTAGTCTAAGGCTAGGGCTCCCCTAGCCTAAGGGTAGGGCACCCCTAGGCTCAGGCTAGGGCATCCCTAGGCTCAGGTTAGGGTACCCCTATGCTTAGGCTAGGGCACCTCTAGGCTTAGGCTAGGGCACCCCTAGGCTTCGGCTAGGGTACCCCTGGGCTTAGTCTAAGGCTACGGCTCCCCTAGCGTAAGGCTAGAGCACTCCTAGGCTTAGGCTATTGCATCCCTAGGCTTAGGCTAGGGCACCCCTAGGGTTAGGATAAGGCTAGGGCACCCCTAGGTTTAGGCTAGGGCACCCCTAGGCTTACGTTAGGGCACAACTAGGCTTAGGCTTAGGCTAGGGCTCCCCTAGCCTACGGCTTGGGCACCCCTAGGCTTAAGCTAGGGCACCCATAGGCTTAGGCTAGGGCACCCCTAGGCTTAGGCTAGGGCACCCCTAACCTTAGGCTAGGGCATACTTAGCCTTAGGCTAGGGCACCCCTAGGCTTAGGCTAGGGCACCCCTAGGCTTAGGCTAGGGCACCCCTAGCCTAAGGCTAGGGCACTCCTAGGCTTAGGCTAGGGCACCCCTAGGCTTAGGCTAAGGCTAGGGCTCCCCAAACCTAAGGCTGAGCACCCCTAGGCTTAGGCTAGGGCACGCCTAGGCTAAGGCTAGGGCACGCCTAGGCTTAGGATAAGGCTAGGGCTCCCCTAGCCTAAGTATAGGGCTCCCCTAGGCTTAGGCTAGGGCACCCCTAAGCTTAGGCTAGCGCAATCCTAGGCTCGACTAAGGCTAGCGCTCCCCTAGCCTCATGCTAGGGGACCCGTAGACTCAGGCTAGGGCACCCCTAGGCTCAGGCTAGCGCACCCCTAGGCTTAGGCTAGGGCACCCCTAGGCTTAGGCTAAGGCTAGGCTTCTTCTAGCCTAAGGCTAGGGCAACCCTAGGCTTAGGCTAGGCCACCCATAGGCTTAGGCAAGGGCACCCCTAGGCTTAGGCAAGGGCACCCCTAGGTTTAGGCTAGGGCACCCTTAGTCTTAGGCTAGGGCACCCTTAGCCTTAGGCTAGGGCACCCCTAGGCTTAGGCTAGGGCACCCCTAGGCTTAGTCTAAGGCTAGGGCTCCCCTAGCCTACAGCTTGGGCACCCCTAGGCTTAGGCTTGGGCACCCGTAGGATTAGGCTAGGGCACCCCTAGGCTTACGCTAGGGCACCCCTAGGCTTAGGCTCAGGCTACGGCTCCCCTAGCCTCAGGCTAGAGCACCCCTAGACTCAGGCTATGGCACCACTAGGCTTAGGCTAGCGCAATCCTAGACTCGACTAAGGCTAGGGCTCCCCTAGCCTCATGCTAGGGCACCCGTAGACTCAGGCTAGGGCACACCTAGGCTCTGGCTAGGGCACCCCTAGGCTTAGGCTAAGGCTGGGGCTCCACTAGCCTTAGGTTAGGGCACTCCCAGGCTTAGGCTATTGCACCCCTAGGCTTACGCTAGGGGACCCCTAGGCTTAGGCTAGGGCACCCTTAGGCTTAGCCTAGGGCTCCCCTAGGCTTAGGCTAAGGCTAGGGCTCCACTAGCCTAAAGCTAGGGCACCCCTAGGCTTAGGCTAGGGCACCCATAGGCTTAGGCTAGGGCACCCCTAGGCTTAGGCTAGGGCACCCCTATCCTTAGGCTAGGGCACCCGTAGCCTTAGGCTAGTGCACCCCTAGGCTTAGGCTAAGGCTAGGGCTCCCCTAGCCTAAGGCTAGGGCACCCTTAGGCTTAGGCTAGGGCACCCCTAGACTCAGACTAGGGCACACCTAAGCTTAGGCTATGGCAATCCTAGGTTTAGGCTAAGGCTAGTGCTCCCCTAGCCTCAGGCTAGGGCAGCCCTAGGCTTAGGCTAAGGCTCCCCTAACCTAAGGCTAGAGCACCCCTAGGCCTAGGCTAGGGCACCCCTATCATTAGGCTAAGGCACCCGTAGCCTTAGGCTAGGGCACCCCTAGGCTTAGGCTAAGGTTAGGGCTCCCCTAGCCTAAGGCTAGGGCACCCCTAGGCTTATGCTAAGGCTAGGGCTTTTCTAGCCTAAGGCTAAGGCAACCCTAGGCTTAGGCTAGGCCACGCATAGGCTTATGCAAGGGCACCCCTAGGCTTAGGCAAGGGCACCCATAGGTTTAGGCAAGGGCACCCCTAGTCTTAGGATAGGGCACCCTTAGCCTTAGGCTAGGGCAACCCTAGGCTTAGGCTAGGGCACCCCTAGGATTAATGTAATGCTAGGGCACCCCTAGGCTTAGGCTAGGGCACCCCTAGGCTTAGTCTAAGGCTAGGGATCCCCTAGCGTAAGTCTAGAGCACCCCTAGGCTTAGGCTATTGCACCCCTAGGCTTAGGCTAGGGCACCCCTAGGTTTAGGATAAGGCTAGGGCACCCCTAGGCTAAGGCTAGGGCAACCCTAGGCTTACGTTAGGGCACACCTAGGCTTAGCCTTAGGCTAGGGCTCCCCTAGCCTACGGCTTGGGCACCCCTAGGCTTAGGCTAGGGCACCCCTAGGCTTAGGCTAGGGCACCCCTAGGCATAGACTAGGGCACCCCTAGCCTTAGGCTAGGGCATACCTAGCCTTAGGCTAGGGCACCCCTAGGCTTAGGCTAAGGCTAGGTCTCCCCTAGCCTAAGGCTATGGCACCCCAAGGCTTAGGTTAGGGCACCCCTAGGCTTAGGCTAAAGCTAGGGCACCTCTAGCGTCAGGCTGGGGCACCCCTAGGCTCAGGATAGGGCACCCCTAGGCTAAGGATAGGGCACCCCTAGGCTTAGGCTAGGGCACCCCTAGGCTTAGGTTAGGGCACCCCTAGACATAGGCTACGGCACCCCTAGGCTTAGGATAGGGCACCCCTAGGCTTAAGCTAGGGCACCTCTAGGCTTAGGCTAGGTCACCCGTAGGCTTAGGCTAGGGCACCCCTAGGCTTAGGCTAAGGATAGGGCTCCCCTAGCTTAAAGCTAGGGCACCCCTAGGCTTAGGCTAGGGCACCCCTAGGCTTAGGCTAGGGCACCCCTAGGTTTAGGCTAAGGCTAGGGCACCCCTAGGCTTAGGCTAGGGCACCCCCAGGCTTAGGCTAGGGCACCCCTAGGCTTAGGCTAGGGCACCACTAGGCGTAGGCTAAGGATAGGGCTCCCCTAGCCTCAGGCTAGGGCACCCCTCAGCTCAGGCTAGGGCACCCCTAGGCTGAGGCTCAGGATAGGGCACCCCTAGGCTTAGGCGAAGGCACCACTAGGCTTAGGCTAGGGCACCCCTAGGCTTAGGCTAAGGCTAGGGCACCTCTAGCATCAGGCTGGGGCACCCCTAGGCTCAGGATAGGGCACCCCTAGGCTCAGAATAGGGCACCCCTAGGCTTAGGCTAGGGCACCCCTAGGCTTAGGGTAGAGCACCCCTAGACTTAGGCTAGGGCACCCCTAGGCTTAGGCTAGGGCACCCCTAGGCTTAAGCTAGGGCACCCCTAGGCTTAGGCTAGGTCACCCCTAGGCTTAGGGTAGGGCACCCATAGGCTTAGGCTAGGGCAGCCCTAGGCTTAGGCTAGGGTACCCCTAGGCTTAGGCTAGGGCACCCTTAGCCTTAGGCTAGGGCATCCCTAGGCTTAGGCTAGGGCACCCCTAGGCTTAGTCTAAGGCTAGGGCTCCCCTAGCCTAAGGGTAGGGCACCCCTAGGCTCAGGCTAGGGCATCCCTAGGCTCAGGCTAGGGTACCCCTAGGCTTAGGCTAGGGCACCTCTAGGCTTAGGCTACGGCACCCTGAGGCTTAGGCTAATGCTAGGGCTCCCCTAGCCTCAGGCTTGGTCACCCCTAGGTTCAGGCTAGGGCACCCTTAGGCTTAGGCTAGGGCACCCCTAGGCTTCGGCTAGGGTACCCCTACGCTTAGTCTAAGGCTAGGGCTCCCCTAGCGTAAGGCTAGAGCACTCCTAGGCTTAGGCTATTGCACTCCTAGGCTTAGGCTAGGGCACCCCTAGGGTTAGGATAAGGCTAGGGGACCCCTAGGTTTAGGCTAGGGCACCCCTAGGCTTACGTTAGGGCACACCTAGGCTTAGGCTTAGGCAAGGGCTCCCCTAGCCTACGGCTTGGGCACCCCTAGGCTTAGGCTAGGGCACCCATAGGCTAAGGCTAGGGCACCCCTAGGCTTAGGCTAGGGCACCCCTAGCCTTAGGCTAGGGCATACTTAGCCTTAGGCTAGGGCACCCCTAGGCTTAGGCTAAGGCTAGGTCTCCCCTAGCCTAAGGCTAGGGCACCCCAAGGCTTAGGCTAGGGCACCCCTAGGCTTAGGCTAGGGCACCCCAAGGCTTAGACTAGGGCACCCCTAGGCTTAGGCTAAGGCTAGGGCACCTCTAGCGTCAGGCTGGGGCACCCCTAGGCTCAGGATAGGGCACCCCTAGGCTCAGGATAGGGCACCCCAAGGCTTAGGCTAGGGCACCCCTAGGCTTAGGCTAAGGCTAGGGCACCTCTAGCGTCAGGCTGGGGCACCCCTAGGCTCAGGATAGGGCACCCCTAGGCTCAGGATAGGGCACCCCTAGCCTTAGGCTAGGACACCCCTAGGCTTAGGCTAGGGCACCCCTAGACTTAGGCTAGGGCACCCCTAGGCTTAGGCTAGGGCACCCCTAGGCTTAAGCTAAGGCACCCCTAGGCTTAGGCTAGGTCACCCGTAGGCTTAGGATAGGGCACCCCTAGGCTTAGGCTAAGGATAGGGCTCCCCTAGCTTAAGGCTAGGGCACCCCTAGGCTTAGGCTAGGGCACCCCTAGGTTTAGGCTAAGGCTAGGGCACCTCTAGGCTTAGGCTGGGGCACCCCTAAGCTTAGGCTAGGGCACCACGAGGCGTAGGCTAAGGATAGGGCTCCCCTAGCCTCAGGCTAGGGCACCCCTCGGCTCAGGCTAGGGCACCCCTAGGCTGAGGCTCAGGCTAGAGCTCTCCTAGCGTCTGGATAGGGCACCTCTAGGCTCAGGAAAGGGCACCCCTATATTGAGGCTCAGGCTAGGGCACCCCCAGGCTTAGGCTAGGGCACCCCTAGGTTTAGGCTAGGGCACACCTAGGCTTACGTTAGGGCACTCCTAGGCTTAGGCTTAGGCTAGGTCTCCCCTAGCCTACGGCTTGGGCACCCCTAGGCTTAGGCTAGGGCACCCATAGGCTTAGGCTAGGGCACCCCTAGGCTTAGGCTAGGGCACCCCTAGCCTTAGGCTAGGGCATACTTAGCCTTAGGCTAGGGCACCCCTAGGCTTAGGCTAAGGCTAGGTCTCCCCTAGCCTAAGGCTAGGGCACCCCAAGGCTTAGGCTAGGACACCCCTAGGCTTAGGCTAGGGCACCCCTAGCCTATGGCTAGGGCACTCCTAGGCTAAGGCTAGGGCACCCCTAGGCTTAGGCTAAGGCTAGGGCTCCCCTAACCTAAGGCTAGAGCACCCCTAGGCTTAGGCTAGGGCATGCCTAGGCTAAGGCTAGGGCACGCCTAGGCTTAGGATAAGGCTAGGGCTCCCCTAGCCTAAGTATAGGGCTCCCCTAGGCTTAGGCTAGGGCAGCCCTAAGTTTAGGCTAGCGCAATCCTAGGCTCGACTAAGGCTAGCGCTCCCCTAGCCTCATGCTAGGGGACCCGTAGACTCAGGCTAGGGCACCCCTAGGCTCAGGCTAGGGCACCCCTAGGCTTAGGCTAGGGCACCCCTAGGCTTAGGCTAAGGCTAGGGCTCTTCTAGCCTAAGGCTAGGGCAACCCTAGGCTTAGGCTAGGCCACCCATAGGCTTAGGCAAGGGCACCCCTAGGCTTAGGCAAGGGCACCCCTAGGTTTAGGCTAGGGCACCCCTAGTTTTAGGCTAGGGCACCCTTAGCCTTAGGCTAGGGCACCCATAGGCTTAGGCTAGGGCACCCCTAGGCTTAATCTAAGGCTAGGGCTCCCCTAGCCTCATGCTAGGGCACCCGTAGACTCAGGCTAGGGCACCCCTAGGCTCAGGCTAGGGCACCCCTAGGCTTAGGCTAAGGCTGGGGCTCCACTAGACTAAGGCTAGAGCACCGCTTGGCTTAGGCTAGGGCACCCCTAGGCTTAGGCTAAGGCTAGGGCTCCCCTAGCGTAAGGTTAGGGCACTCACAGGCTTAGGCTATTGCACCCCTAGGCTTACGCGAGGGGACCCCTAGGCTTAGGCTAGGGCACCCTTAGGCTTAGCCTAGGGCTCCCCTAGGCTTAGGCTAAGGCTAGGGCTCCACTAGCCTAAGGCTAGGGCACCCCTAGGCTTAGGCTAGGGCACCCATAGGCTTAGGCTACGGCACCCCTAGGCTTAGGCTAGGGCACCCCTATCTTTAGGCTAGGGCACCCCTAGCCTTAGGCTAGGGCACCCCTAGGCTTAGGCTAAGGCTAGGGCTCCCCTAGCCTAAGGCTAGGGCACCCCTAGGCTTAGGCTAGGGAACCCCTAGGCTTAGGCTAGCGCACACCTAGCCTAAGGCTAGGGCACCCTTAGGCTTAGGCTAGGGCACCCCTAGACTCAGACTAGGGCACACCTAAGCTTAGGCTATGGCAATCCTAGGTTTAGGCCAAGGCTAGGGGTCCCCTAGCCTCAGGCTAGGGCAGCCCTAGGCTTAGGCTAAGGCTCCCCTAACCTAAGGCTAGAGCACCCCTAGGCTTAGGCTATAGCACCCCTAGGCTAAGGCTAGGGAACGCCTAGGCTTAGGATAAGGCTAGGGCCCACCATAGCCTAAGGATAGGGCTCCCCTAGGCTTAGGCTAGGGAACCTCTAGGCTTAGGCTAGCGCAATCCTAGGCTCGACTAAGGCTAGGGCTCCCCTAGCCTCATGCTAGGGCACCCGTAGGCTCAGGCTAGGGCACCCCTAGGCTCAGGCTAGGGCACCCTAGGCTTAGGCTAAGGCACCCCTAGGCTTAGGCTAAGGCTAGGGTTCTTCTAGCCAAAGGCTAAGGCAACCCTAGGCTTATGCTAGGCCACCCATAGGCTTATGCAAGGGCACCCCTAGGCTTAGGCAAGAGCACCCATAGGTTTAGGCTAGGGCACCCCTAGTCTTAGGCTAGGTCAGCCTTAGCCTTAGGCTAGGGCACCCCTAGCCTTAGGCTAGGGCACCCCTAGGCTTAGTCTAAGGCTAGGGCACCCCTAGGCTTAGGCTATTGCACGCCTAGGCTTAGGCTAAGGCACCCCTAGTGTTAGCATAAGGCTAGGGCACCCCTAGGCTTAGGCTAGGGCAACCCTAGGCTTACGTTAGGGCACACCTAGGCTTAGGCTTAGGCTAGGGCACCCCTACCCTACGGCTTGGGCACCCCTAGGCTTAGGCTAGGGCACCCCTAGGCTTAGGCTAGGGCACCCCTAGCCTTAGGCTAGGGCATACCTAGCCTTAGGCTAGGGCACCCCTAGGCTTAGGCTAAGGCTAGGTCTCCCCTAGCCTAAGGCTAGGGCACCCCAAGGCTTAGGCTAGGGCACCCCTAGGCTTAGGCTAGGGCACCCCTAGGCTTAAGCTAAGGCACCCCTAGGCTTAGGCTAGGTCACCCGTAGGTTTAGGCTAGGGCACCCCTAGGCTTAGGCTAAGGATAGGGCTCCCCTAGCTTAAGGCTAGGGCACCCCTAGGCTGAGGCTAGGGCACCCCTAGGCTTAGGCTAGGGCACCCCTAGGTTTAGGCTAAGGCTAGGGCACCCCTAGGCTTAGGCTGGGGCACCCCTAGGCTTAGGCTAGGGCACCACTAGGCGTAGGCTAAGGATAGGGCTCCCCTAGCCTCAGGCTAGGGCACCCCTCGGCTCAGGCTAGGGCACCCCTAGGCTGAGTCTCAGGCTAGAGCTCTCCTAGCCTCTGGATAGGGCACCCCTAGGCTCAGGAAAGGGCACCCCTTTGCTGAGGCTCAGGCTAGGACACCCCTAGGCTTAGGCTAGGGCATCACTAGGCGTAGGCTAAGGCTAGGGCTCCCCTAGCCTCTGGCTAGGGCACCCCTAGGCTTAGGCAAGGGCACCCCTAGGCTGAGGCTCAGGATAGGGCACCCCTAGGCTTAGGCTAAGGCACCACTAGGCTTAGGCTAGGGCACCCCTAGGCTTAGGCTAACGCTAGGGCACCTCCAGCGTCAGGCTGGGGCACCCCTAGGCTCAGGATAGGGCACCCCTAGGCTCAGGATAGGGCACCCATAGGCTTAGGCTAGGGCACCCCTAGGCTTAAGCTAGGGCACCCCTAGGCATAGGCTAGGTCACCCCTAGGCTTAGGGTAGGGCACCCATAGGTTTAGGCTAGGGCAGCCCCAGGCTTAGGCTAGGGCACCCCTAGGCTTAGGCTAGGGAACCCTTAGCCTTAGGCTAGTGCACCCCTAGGCTTTGGCTAGGGCACCCCTAGGCTTAGTCTAAGGCTAGGGCTCCCATAGCCTAAGGGTAGGGCACCCCTAGGCTCAGGCTAGGGCATCACTAGGCTCAGGCTAGGGTACCCCTAGGCATAGGCTAGGGCACCTCTAGGCTTAGGCTACGGCACCCTTAGGCTTAGGCTAATGCTAGGGCTCCCCTAGCCTCAGGCTAGGGCACCCCTAGGCTCAGGCTAGGGCACCCCTAGGCTTAGGCAAGGGCACCCCTAGGCTTAGGCTAGGGCACCCCTAGGCTTAGTCTAAGGCTAGGGCTCCCCTAGCGTAAGGCTAGAGCACTCCTAGGCTTAGGCTTTTGCACCCCTAGGCTTAGGCTAGGGCACCCCTAGGGTTAGGATAAGGCTAGGGCACCCCTAGGCTTAGGTTAGGGCACCCCTATGCTTACATTAGGGCACACCTAGGCTTAGGTTTAGGCTAGGACTCCCCTAGCCTACGGCTTGGGCACCCCTAGGCTTAGGCTAGGGCACCCATAGGCTTAGGCTAGGGCACCCCTAGGCTTAGGCTAGGACACCCCTAGCCTTAGGCTAGGGCATACTTAGCCTTAGGCTAGGGCACCATTAGGCTTAGGCTAAGGCTAGGTCTCCCCTAGCCTAAGGCTAGGGCACCCAAAGGCTTAGGCTAGGGCACCCCTAGGCTTAGGCTAGGGCACCCCTAGCCTAAGGCTAGGGCACTCCTAGGCTTAGGCTAGGGCACCCCTAGACTGAGGCTAGGGCACCCCTAAGCTTAGGCAAGGGCGATCCTAGGATTAGGCTAAGGCTAGGGCTCCCCTAGCCTAAGGCTAGGGCACCCCTATGCTTAGGCTAGGGCACCCATAGGCTTAGACTAGGGCACCCCTAGGCTTAGGCTAAGGCTAGGGCTCCCCTAACCTAAGGCTAGAGCACCCCTAGGCTTAGGCTAGGGCACGCCTAGGCTTAGGATAAGGCTAGGGCTCCCCTAGCCTAAGTATAGGGCTCCCCTAGGCTTAGGCTAGGGTACCCCTAGGCTTAGGCTAGCGCAATCCTAGGCTCGACTAAGGCTAGCGCTCCCCTAGCCACATGCTAGGGGACCCGTAGACTCAGGCTAGGGCACCCCTAGGCTCAGGCTATGGCACCCCTAGGCTTAGGCTAAGGCTGGGGCTCCACTAGACTAAGGCTACAGCACCGCTTGGCTTGGGTTAGGGCACCCCTAGGCTTAGGCTAAGGCTAGGGCTCCCCTAGCGTAAGGTTAGGGCACTCCCAGACTTAGGCTATTGCACCCCTAGGCTTACGCGAGGGGACCCCTAGGCTTAGGCTAGGGCACCCTTAGGCTTAGCCTAGGGCTCCCCTAGGCTTAGGCTAAGGCTAGGGCTCCACTAGCCTAAGGCTAGGGCACCCCTAGGCTTAGGCTAGGGCACCCATAGGCTTAGGCTAGGGCACCCCTAGGCTTAGGCTAGGGCACCCCTATCCTTAGGCTAGGGCACCCCTAGCCTTAGGCTAGGGCACCCCTAGGCTTAGGCTAAGGCTAGGACTCCCCTAGCCTATGGCTAGGGCACCCCTAGGCTTAGGCTAGGGAACCCCTAGGCTTAGGCTAGCGCACACCTAGCCTAAGGCTAGGGCACCCTTAGGTTTAGGCTAGGGCACCCCTAGACTCAGACTAGGGCACACCTATGCTTAGGCTATGGCAATCCTAGGTTTAGGCCAAGGCTAGGGGTCCCCTATCCTTAGGCTAGGGCACCCCTAGCCTTAGGCTAGGGCACCCCTAGGCTTAGGCTAAGGCTAAGGCTCCCCTAACCTAAGGCTAGAGCACCCCTAGGCTTAGGCTAGGGCACCCCTAGGCTTAGGCTAGGGCACCCCTATCCTTAGGCTAGGGCACCCCTAGCCTTAGGCTAGGGCACCCCTAGGCTTAGGCTAAGGCTAAGGCTCCCCTAACCTAAGGCTAGAGCACCCCTAGGCTTAGGCTATAGCACCCCTAGGCTAAGGCTAGGGAACGCCTAGGCTTAGGATAAGGCTAGGGCCCCCCATAGCCTAAGGATAGGGCTCCCCTAGGCTTAGGTTAGGGCACCTCTAGGCTTAGGCTAGCGCAATCCTAGGCTCGACTAAGGCTACCGCTCCCCTAGCCTCATGCTAGGGCACCCGTAGACTCAGGCTAGGGCACCCCTAGGCTCAGGCTAGGGAACCCCTAGGCTTAGGCTTGGGCACCCCTAGGCATAGGCTAAGGCTAGGGCTCTTCTAGCCTAAGGCTAAGGCAACCCTAGGCTTATGCTAGGCCACCCATAGGCTTATGCAAGGGCACCCCTAGGCTTAGGCTAGCGCAATCCTAGGCTCGACTAAGGCTAGTGCTCCCCTAGCCTCATGCTAGGGCACCCGTAGACTCAGGCTAGGGCACCCCAAGGCTCAGGCTAGGGCACCCCTAAGCTTAGGCCAAAGCACCCCTAGGCTTAGGCTAAGGCTAGGGCTCTTCTAGCCAAAGGCTAAGGCAACCCTAGGCTTATGCTTGGCCACACATAGGCTTATGCAAGGGCACCCCTAGGCTTAGGCAAGGGCACCCATAGGTTTAGGCTAGGGCACCCCTAGTCTTAGGCTAGGTCAGCCTTAGCCTTAGGCTAGGGCACCCCTAGCCTTAGGCTAGGGCACCCCTAGGCTTAGTCTAAGACTAGGGCACCCCTAGGCTTAGGCTATTGCACCCCTAGGCTTAGGCTAAGGCACCCCTAGTGTTAGCATAAGGCTAGGGCACCCCTAGCCTTAGGCTAGGGCAACCCTAGGCTTACGTTAGGGCACAGCTAGGCTTAGGCTTAGGCTAGGGCTCCCCTACCCTACGGCTTGGGCACCCCTAGGCTTAGGCTGGGGCACCCCTAGGCTTAGGCTAAGGCTAGGTCTCCCCTAGCCTAAGGCTAGGGCACCCCAAGGCTTAGGCTAGGGAACCCCTAGGCTTAGGCTAAGGCTAGGGCACCTCTAGCGTCAGGCTGGGTCACCCCTAGGCTCAGGATAGGGCACCCCTAGGCTCAGGATAGGGCACCCCTAGGCTTAGGCTAGGGCACCCCTAGGCTTAGGCTAGGGCACCCCTAGACTTAGGCTAGGGCACCCCTAGGCTTAGGCTAGGGCACCCCTAGGCTTAAGCTAAGGCACCCCTAGGCTTAGGGTAGGTCACCCGTAGGTTTATGCTAGGGCACCCCTAGGCTTAGGCTAAGGATAGGGCTCCCCTAGCTTAAGGCTAGGGCACCCCTAGGCTGAGGCTAGGGCACCCCTAGGCTTAGGCTAGGGCACCCCTAGGTTTAGGCTAAGGCTAGGGCACCCCTAGGCTTAGGCTGGGGCACCCCTAGGCTTAGGCTAGGGCACCACTAGGCGTAGGCTAAGGATAGGGCTCCCCTATCCTCAGGCTAGGGCACCCCTCGGCTCAGGCTAGGGCACCCCTAGGCTGAGGCTCAGGCTAGAGCTCTCCTAGCCTCTGGATAGGGCACCCCTAGGTTCAGGAAAGGGCACCCCAATGCTGAGGCTCAGGCTAGGGCACCCCTAGGCTTAGGCTAGGGCACCACTAGGCGTAGGCTAAGGCTAGGGCTCCCCTAGCCTCTGGCTAGGGCACCCCTAGGCTTAGGCAAGGGCACCCCTAGGCTGAGGCTCAGGATAGGGCACCCCTAGGCTTAGGCTAAGGCACCACTAGGCTTAGGCTAGGGCACCCCTAGGCTTAGGCTAACGCTAGGGCACCTCCAGCGTCAGGCTGGGGCACCCCTAGACTCAGGATAGGGCACCCCTAGGCTCAGGATAGGGCACCCCTAGGCTTAGGCTAGGGCACCCCTAGGCTTAAGCTAGGGCACCCCTAGGCATAGGCTAGGTCACCCCTAGGCTTAGGGTAGGGCACCCATAGGTTTAGGCTAGGGTACCCCTAGGCATAGGCTAGGACACCTCTAGGCTTAGGCTACGGCACCCTTAGGCTTAGGCTAATGCTAGGGCTCCCCTAGCCTCAGGCTAGGGCACCCCTAGGCTCAGGCTAGGGCACCCCTAGGCTTAGGCAAGGGCACCCCTAGGCTTAGGCTAGGGCACCCCTAGGCTTAGTCTAAGGCTAGGGCTCCCCTAGCGTAAGGCTAGAGCACTCCTAGGCTTAGGTTTTGCACCCCTAGGCTTAGGCTAGGGCACCCCTAGGGTTAGGATAAGGCTAAGGCTCCCCTAGCCTAAGGCTAGAGCACCCCTAGGCTTAGGATAGGGCACCCCTAGGCTTAGTCTAAGGCTAGGGCTCCCCTAGCCTAAGGCTAGAGCACCCCTAGGCTTAGGCTATTGCACACCTAGGCTTAGGATGAGGCTAGGGCTCCCCTAGCCTAAGGCTTGGGCACCCCTAGGCTTAGGCTTGGGCACCCCTAGGATTAGGCTAGGGCACGCCTATGCTTACGCTAGGGCACCCGTAGGCTTAGGCTAGGGCACCCCTAGGCTTAGACTAAGGTTAGGGCTCCCCTAGCCCAAGGCTAGGGCACCCCAAGGCTTAGGCTAGGGCACCCTAGGCTTAGGCTAGGGCACCCCAAGGCTTACGCTAGGGCACCCCTAGGGTTAGGCTAGGGCACCCATAGGCTTAGGCTAGGGCACCCCTAGGCTTAGGCTAAGGCTAGGGCTCCCCTAACCTAAGGCTAGAGCACCCCTAGGCTTAGGCTAGGGCACCACTAGGCTAAGGCTAGGGCACGTCAAGCTTAGGATAAGGCTAGGGTTCCCCAAGCCTAAGGCTAGGGCACCCGTAGACTCAGGCTAGGGCACCCCTAGGCTCAGGCTAGGGCACCCCTAGGCTTAGGCTAAGGCTGGGGCTCCACTAGACTAAGGCTACAGCACCGCTTGGCTTGGGTTAGGGCACCCCTAGGCTTAGGCTAAGGCTAGGGCTCCCCTAGCGTAAGGTTAGGGCACTCCCAGGCTTAGGCTATTGCACCCCTAGGCTTACGCGAGGGGACCCCTAGGCTTAGGCTAGGGCACCCTTAGGCTTAGCCTAGGGCTCCCCTAGGCTTAGGCTAAGGCTAGGGCTCCACTAGCCTAAGGCTAGGGCACCCCTAGGCTTAGGCTAGGGCACCCATAGGCTTAGGCTAGGGCACCCCTAGGCTTAGGCTAGGGCACCCCTATCCTTAGGCTAGGGCACCCCTAGCCTTAGGCTAGGGCACCCCTAGGCTTAGGCTAAGGCTAGGGCTCCCCTAGCCTATGGCTAGGGCACCCCTAGGCTTAGGCTAGGGAACCCCTAGGCTTAGGCTAGCGCACACCTAGCCTAAGGCTAGGGCACCCTTAGGTTTAGGCTAGGGCACCCCTAGACTCAGACTAGGGCACACCTAAGCTTAGGCTATGGCAATCCTAGGTTTAGGCCAAGGCTAGGGGTCCCCTAGCCTCAGGCTAGGGCAGCCCTAGGCTTAGGCTAAGGCTCCCCTAACCTAAGGCTAGAGCACCCCTAGGCTTAGGCTATAGCACCCCTAGGCTAAGGCTAGGGAACGCCTAGGCTTAGGATAAGGCTAGGGCCCCCCATAGCCTAAGGATAGGGCTCCCCTAGGCTTAGGTTAGGGCACCTCTAGGCTTAGGCTAGCGCAATCCTAGGCTCGACTAAGGCTACCGCTCCCCTAGCCTCATGCTAGGGCACCCGTAGACTCAGGCTAGGGCACCCCAAGGCTCAGGCTAGGGAACCCCTAGGCTTAGGCTAGGGCACCCCTTGGCATAGGCTAAGGCTAGGGCTCTTCTAGCCTAAGGCTAAGGCAACCCTAGGCTTATGCTAGGCCACCCATAGGCTTATGCAAGGGCACCCCTAGGCTTAGGCTAGCGCAATCCTAGGCTCGACTAAGGCTAGCGCTCCCCTAGCCTCATGCTAGGGCACCCGTAGACTCAGGCTAGGGCACCCCTAGGCTCAGGCTAGGGCACCCCTAAGCTTAGGCTAAGGCACCCCTAGGCTTAGGCTAAGGCTAGGGCTCTTCTAGCCAAAGGCTAAGGCAACCCTAGGCTTATGCTTGGCCACCCATAGGCTTATGCAAGGGCACCCCTAGGCTTAGGCAAGGGCACCCATAGGTTTAGGCTAGGGCACCCCTAGTCTTAGGCTAGGTCAGCCTTAGCCTTAGGCTAGGGCACCCCTAGCCTTAGGCTAGGGCACCCCTAGGCTTAGTCTAAGACTAGGGCACCCCTAGGCTTAGGCTATTGCACCCCTAGGCTTAGGCTAAGGCACCCCTAGTGTTAGCATAAGGCTAGGGCACCCCTAGGCTTAGGCTAGGGCAACCCTAGGCTTACGTTAGGGCACAGCTAGGCTTAGGCTTAGGCTAGGGCTCCCCTACCCTACGGCTTGGGCACCCCAAGGATTAGGCTAGGGAACCCCTAGGCTTAGGCTAAGGCTAGGGCACCTCTAGGGTCAGGCTGGGTCACCCCTAGGCTCAGGATAGGGCACCCCTAAGCTCAGGATAGGGCACCCCTAGGCTTAGGCTAGGGCACCCCTAGGCTTAGGCTAGGGCACCCCTAGACTTAGGCTAGGGCACCCCTAGGCTTAGGCTAGGGCACCCCTAGGCTTAAGCTAAGGCACCCCTAGGCTTAGGGTAGGTCACCCGTAGGTTTAGGCTAGGGCACCCCTAGGCTTAGGCTAAGGATAGGGCACCCCTAGGCTTAGGCTAGGGCACCCCTAGGTTTAGGCTAAGGCTAGGGCACCCCTAGGCTTAGGCTGGGGCACCCCTAGGCTTAGGCTAGGGCACCACTAGGCGTAGGCTAAGGATAGGGCTCCCCTAGCCTCAGGCTAGGGCACCCCTCGTCTCAGGCTAGGGCACCCCTAGGCTGAGGCTCAGGCTAGAGCTCTCCTAGCTTCTGGATAGGGCACCCCTAGGTTCAGGAAAGGGCACCCCAATGCTGAGGCTCAGGCTAGGGCACCCCTAGGCTTAGGCTAGGGCACCACTAGGCGTAGGCTAAGGCTAGGGCTCCCCTAGCCTCTGGCTAGGGCACCCCTAGGCTTAGGCAAGGGCACCCCTAGGCTGAGGCTCAGGATAGGGCACCCCTAGGCTTAGGCTAAGGCACCACTAGGCTTAGGCTAGGGCACCCCTAGGCTTAGGCTAACGCTAGGGCACCTCCAGCGTCAGGCTGGGGCACCCCTAGGCTCAGGATAGGGCACCCCTAGGCTCAGGATAGGGCACCCCTAGGCTTAGGCTAGGGCACCCCTAGGCTTAAGCTAGGGCACCCCTAGGCATAGGCTAGGTCACCCCTAGGCTTAGGGTAGGGCACCCATAGGTTTAGGCTAGGGCAGCCCTAGGCTTAGGCTAAGGCACCCCTAGGCTTAGGCTAGGGAACCCTTAGCTTGAGGCTAGGGCACCCCTAGGCTTTGGCTAGGGCACCCCTAGGCTTAGTCTAAGGCTAGGGCTCCCCTAGCCTAAGGGTAGGGCACCCCTAGGCTCAGGCTAGGGCATCCCTAGGCTCAGGCTAGGGTACCCCTAGGCATAGGCTAGGACACCTCTAGGCTTAGGCTACGGCACCCTTAGGCTTAGGCTAATGCTAGGGCTCCCCTAGCCTCAGGCTAGGGCACCCCTTGGCTCAGGCTAGGGCACCCCTAGGCTTAGGCAAGGGCACCCCTAGGCTTAGGCTAGGGCACCCCTAGGCTTAGTCTAAGGCTAGGGCTCCCCTAGCGTAAGGCTAGAGCACTCCTAGGCTTAGGCTTTTGCACCCCTAGGCTTAGGCTAGGGCACCCCTAGGGTTAGGATAAGGCTAAGGCTCCCCTAGCCTAAGGCTAGAGCACCCCTAGGCTTAGGATAGGGCACCCCTAGGCTTAGTCTAAGGCTAGGGCTCCCCTAGCCTAAGGCTAGAGCACCCCTAGGCTTAGGCTATTGCACACCTAGGCTTAGGATGAGGCTAGGGCTCCCCTAGCCTAAGGCTTGGGCACCCCTAGGCTTAGGCTTGGGCACCCCTAGGATTAGGCTAGGGCACGCCTATGCTTACGCTAGGGCACCCGTAGGCTTAGGCTAGGGCACCCCTAGGCTTAGACTAAGGTTAGGGCTCCCCTAGCCCAAGGCTAGGGCACCCCAAGGCTTAGGCTAGGGCACCCTAGGCTTAGGCTAGGGCACCCCTAGGCTTACGCTAGGGCACCCCTAGGGTTAGGCTAGGGCACCCATAGGCTTAGGCTAGGGCACCCCTAGGCTTAGGCTAAGGCTAGGGCTCCCCTAACCTAAGGCTAGAGCACCCCTAGGCTTAGGCTAGGGCACCACTAGGCTAAGGCTAGGGCACGTCAAGCTTAGGATAAGGCTATGGTTCCCCAAGCCTAAGGCTAGGGCACCCCTAGGCTTAGGCTAGGGTACCCCTAGGCTTAGGCTAGGGCACCCCTAGGCTTAGGCTTAGGCTAGGGCACCCCTAGCCTAAGGCTAGGGCACCCCTAGGCTTAGGCTAGGGCACCCCTAGGCTTAGGCTCAGGCTACGGCTCCCCTAGCCTCAGGCTAGGACACCCCTAGACTCAGGCTATGGCACCCCTAGGCTTTGGCTAGGGCACCCCTAGGCTTAGGATAGGGCACCCCAAGGATTAGTCTAGGGCTCCCCTAGGCTTAGGTTAAGGCGAGGGCTCACCTAGCCTAAGGCTAGGGCACCCCTAGGCTTAGGCTAGGGCACCCCTAGGCTTAGGCTAGGGCACCACTAGTCTTAGGCTCGGCTCCTCTAGTCTTAGGCTAGGGCACCCCTAGCCTTCGGCTAGGGCACCCCTAGGCTAATGCTAGGGCTCCCCTAGCCTAAGGCTAGGGCACGCTTAGACTCAGGGAAGGGCACCACTAAGCTTAGGCTAGGGCAATCCTAGGCTAGACTAAGGCTAGGGCTCCAATAGCACAAGCTAGGGCACCCGTAGGCTCAGGCTAGGGCACCCTTATGCTTAGGCTAGGGCACCCCTAGGCTTAGGCTAGGGCACCCCTAGGCTTAGGCTAAGGCTAGGGCTCCCCAAGCCTAAGGCTAGGGCACCCCTAGGCTTAGGCTAGGGCACCCCTATGATTAGGCTTGGGCACCCCAAGATTTAGGCTAGGGTACCCCCAAAACTTAGGCTAGGGTACCCCTAGGCTTTGGCTAGGGGACACCTAGGCTTAGGCTAGGGCACCCCTAGGCTTAGGCTAGGGCTCCCCTAGGCTTAGGCTAAGGCTAGGGCTCCCCTAGCCTAAGGCTAGGCAACCCCAAGCCTTAGGCGAGGGCATACCTAGGCTTAGTCTAGGGCACCCCTAGGCTCAGGCTAGGGCACCCCTAGGCTTAGGCTAGGGCACCCCTAGGCTTAGGCTAGGGCACTCCTAGGCCTAGTCTAAGGCTAGCGCTTCCCTAGCCTAAGGCTAGGGCACCCCTAGGCTCAGGCTAGGGCAACCCTAGGCTTAGGCTAGGGCACCCCTAGGTTTAGGCTAAGGCTAGGGATCCCCTAGCCTAAGGCTAGGGCATCCTAGGCTTAGGCTATGGCACCCCTAGGCTTAGGCTAGGGCACCCCTAGGCTTAGACTACGGCACCCTTAGGCTTAGGCTAAGGCTAGGGCTCCCCTAGCCTCAGGCTACGGCACCCCTAGGCTTAGGCTATTGCACCCCTAGCCTTAGGATAAGGCTAGGGCTCCCCTAGCCTAAGGCTAGGGAACCCCTAAGCTTAGGCTAGGGCACCCCTAGGCTTAGGCTAGGGCACCCCTAGGCTTAGGCTTAGGCTTAGGCACCCCTAGGCTTAGGCTTGGGCACCCCTAGGATTAGGCTAGGGCACCCCTAGGCTTACGCTAGGGCACACCTAGGCTTAGGCTAGGGCACCCCTAGGCTTAGACTAAGGTTAGGGCTCCCCTAGCCCAAGGCTAAGGCACCCCAAGGCTTAGGCTAGGGCACCCCTAGGCTTAGGCTAGGGCACCACTAGGCTTAGGCTCAGGCTACGGCTCCCCTAGCCTCAGGCTAGGGCACCCCTACACTCAGGCTATGGCACCCCTAGGCTTAGGCTATTGCACCCCTAGGCTTAGGATAAGGCTAGGGCTCTCCTAGCCTAAGGCTAGGGCACCCCTAGGCTCAGTCTAGGGCACCCCTAGGCTTAGGCTAGGGCACCCCTAGGCTTAGGCTTAGGCTAGGGCTCCCCTAGCCTAAGGCTTGGGCACCCCTAGGCTTAGGCTTGGGCACCCCTAGGATTAGGCTACGGCACCCCTAGGCTTACGCTAGGGCACCCCTAGACTTAGGCTAGGGCACCCCTAAGCTAAGGCTAGGGCACCCATATGCTTAGGCTAGGGCACCCCTAGGCTTAGGCTCAGGCTACGGCTCCCCTAGCCTCAGGCTAGGGCACCCCTACACTCAGGCTATGGCACCACTAGGCTTAGGCTAGCGCAATCCTAGGCTCCACTAAGGCTAGGGCTCCCCTAGCCTCAGGCTAGCGCATCCGTAGACTCAGGCTAGGGCACCCCTAGGCTCAGGCTAGGGTACCCCTAGGCTTAGGCTAGGGCATCCCTAGGCTTAGGCTAAGGCTAGGGCTCCCCTAGACTAAGGCTAGAGCACCCCTTGGCTTAGGCTAGAGCACCCCTAGGCTTAGGCTAAGGCTAGGGCTCCCCTAGCCTAAGGCTAGGGCACCCCTAGGCTTAGGCAAGGGCACCCCTAGGCTTAGGCTAGGGGACACCTAGGCTTAGGCTAGGGCACCCCTAGGCTTAGCCTAGGGCTCCTCTAGGCTTAGGCTTAGGCTAGGGCACCCCTAGACTGAGGCTAGGGCACCCCTAAGCTTAGGCTAGTGCGATCCTAGGATTAGGCTAAGGCTAGGGCTCCCAGACCTAAGGCTTGGGCACCCCTATGCTTAGGCTAGGGCACCCATAGGATTAGACTAGGGCACCCCTAGGCTTAGGCTAAGGCTAGGGCTCCCCTAACCTAAGGCTAGAGCACCCCTAGGCTTAGGCTAGGGCACGCCTAGATTAAGGCTAGGGCACGCCTAGGCTTAGGATAAGGCTAGGGCTCCCCTAGCCTAAGTATAGGGCTCCCCTAGGCTTAGGCTAGGGCACCCCTAGGCTTAGGCTAGCGCAATCCTAGGCTCGACTAATGCTAGCGCTCCCCTAGCCTCATGCTAGGGGACCCGTAGACTCAGGCTTGGGCACCCCTAGGCTCAGGCTAGGGCACCCCTAGCCTTAGGCTAGGGCACCCCTAGGCTTAGGCTAAGGCTAGGGCTCTTCTAGCCTAAGGCTAGGTCAACCCTAGGCTTAGGCTAGGCCACCCATAGGCTTATGCAAGGGCACCCCTAGGCTTAGTCTAAGGCTAGGGCTCCCCTAGCGTAAGGCTAGAGCACTCCTAGGCTTAGGCTTTTGCACCCCTAGGCTTAGGCTAGGGCACCCCTAGGGTTAGGATAAGGCTAAGGCTCCCCTAGCCTAAGGCTAGAGCACCCCTAGGCTTAGGATAGGGCACCCCTAGGCTTAGTCTAAGGCTAGGGCTCCCCTAGCCTAAGGCTAGAGCACCCCTAGGCTTAGGCTATTGCACACCTAGGCTTAGGATGAGGCTAGGGCTCCCCTAGCCTAAGGCTTGGGCACCCCTAGGCTTAGGCTTGGGCACCCCTAGGATTAGGCTAGGGCACGCCTATGCTTACGCTAGGGCACCCGTAGGCTTAGGCTAGGGCACCCCTAGGCTTAGACTAAGGTTAGGGCTCCCCTAGCCCAAGGCTAGGGCACCCCAAGGCTTAGGCTAGGGCACCCTAGGCTTAGGCTAGGGCACCCCTAGGCTTACGCTAGGGCACCCCTAGGGTTAGGCTAGGGCACCCATAGGCTTAGGCTAGGGCACCCCTAGGCTTAGACTAAGGCTAGGGCTCCCCTAACCTAAGGCTAGAGCACCCCTAGGCTTAGGCTAGGGCACCACTAGGCTAAGGCTAGGGCACGTCAAGCTTAGGATAAGGCTATGGTTCCCCAAGCCTAAGGCTAGGGCACCCCTAGGCTTAGGCTAGGGTACCCCTAGGCTTAGGCTAGGGCACCCCTAGGCTTAGGCTTAGGCTAGGGCACCCCTAGCCTAAGGCTAGGGCACCCCTAGGCTTAGGCTAGGGCACCCCTAGGCTTAGGCTCAGGCTACGGCTCCCCTAGCCTCAGGCTAGGACACCCCTAGACTCAGGCTATGGCACCCCTAGGCTTAGGCTAGGGCACCCCTAGGCTTAGGATAGGGCACACCTAGCCTAAGGCTAGGGCACCCTTAGGTTTAGGCTAGGGCACCCCTAGACTCAGACTAGGGCACACCTAAGCTTAGGCTATGGCAATCCTAGGTTTAGGCCAAGGCTAGGGGTCCCCTAGCCTCAGGCTAGGGCAGCCCTAGGCTTAGGCTAAGGCTCCCCTAACCTAAGGCTAGAGCACCCCTAGGCTTAGGCTATAGCACCCCTAGGCTAAGGCTAGGGAACGCCTAGGCTTAGGATAAGGCTAGGGCCCCCCATAGCCTAAGGATAGGGCTCCCCTAGGCTTAGGTTAGGGCACCTCTAGGCTTAGGCTAGCGCAATCCTAGGCTCGACTAAGGCTACCGCTCCCCTAGCCTCATGCTAGGGCACCCGTAGACTCAGGCTAGGGCACCCCAAGGCTCAGGCTAGGGAACCCCTAGGCTTAGGCTAGGGCACCCCTAGGCATAGGCTAAGGCTAGGGCTCTTCTAGCCTAAGGCTAAGGCAACCCTAGGCTTATGCTAGGCCACCCATAGGCTTATGCAAGGGCACCCCTAGGCTTAGGCTAGCGCAATCCTAGGCTCGACTAAGGCTAGCGCTCCCCTAGCCTCATGCTAGGGCACCCGTAGACTCAGGCTAGGGCACCCCTAGGCTCAGGCTAGGGCACCCCTAAGCTTAGGCTAAGGCACCCCTAGGCTTAGGCTAAGGCTAGGGCTCTTCTAGCCAAAGGCTAAGGCAACCCTAGGCTTATGCTTGGCCACCCATAGGCTTATGCAAGGGCACCCCTAGGCTTAGGCAAGGGCACCCATAGGTTTAGGCTAGGGCACCCCTAGTCTTAGGCTAGGTCAGCCTTAGCCTTAGGCTAGGGCACCCCTAGCCTTAGGCTAGGGCACCCCTAGGCTTAGTCTAAGACTAGGGCACCCCTAGGCTTAGGCTATTGCACCCCTAGGCTTAGGCTAAGGCACCCCTAGTGTTAGCATAAGGCTAGGGCACCCCTAGGCTTAGGCTAGGGCAACCCTAGGCTTACGTTAGGGCACAGCTAGGCTTAGGCTTAGGCTAGGGCTCCCCTACCCTACGGCTTGGGCACCCCTAGGCTTAGGCTGGGGCACCCCTAGGCTTAGGCTAAGGCTAGGTCTCCCCTAGCCTAAGGCTAGGGCACCCCAAGGCTTAGGCTAGGGAACCCCTAGGCTTAGGCTAAGGCTAGGGCACCTCTAGCGTCAGGCTGGGTCACCCCTAGGCTCAGGATAGGGCACCCCTAAGCTCAGGATAGGGCACCCCTAGGCTTAGGCTAGGGCACCCCTAGGCTTAGGCTAGGGCACCCCTAGACTTAGGCTAGGGCACCCCTAGGCTTAGGCTAGGGCACCCCTAGGCTTAAGCTAAGGCACCCCAAGGCTTAGGGTAGGTCACCCGTAGGTTTAGGCTAGGGCACCCCTAGGCTTAGGCTAAGGATAGGGCACCCCTAGGCTTAGGCTAGGGCACCCCTAGGTTTAGGCTAAGGCTAGGGCACCCCTAGGCTTAGGCTGGGGCACCCCTAGGCTTAGGCTAGGGCACCACTAGGCGTAGGCTAAGGATAGGGCTCCCCTAGCCTCAGGCTAGGGCACCCCTCGTCTCAGGCTAGGGCACCCCTAGGCTGAGGCTCAGGCTAGAGCTCTCCTAGCTTCTGGATAGGGCACCCCTAGGTTCAGGAAAGGGCACCCCAATGCTGAGGCTCAGGCTAGGGCACCCCTAGGCTTAGGCTAGGGCACCACTAGGCGTAGGCTAAGGCTAGGGCTCCCCTAGCCTCTGGCTAGGGCACCCCTAGGCTTAGGCAAGGGCACCCCTAGGCTGAGGCTCAGGATAGGGCACCCCTAGGCTTAGGCTAAGGCACCACTAGGCTTAGGCTAGGGCACCCCTAGGCTTAGGCTAACGCTAGGGCACCTCCAGCGTCAGGCTGGGGCACCCCTAGGCTCAGGATAGGGCACCCCTAGGCTCAGGATAGGGCACCCCTAGGCTTAGGCTAGGGCACCCCTAGGCTTAAGCTAGGGCACCCCTAGGCATAGGCTAGGTCACCCCTAGGCTTAGGGTAGGGCACCCATAGGTTTAGACTAGGGCAGCCCTAGGCTTAGGCTAAGGCACCCCTAGGCTTAGGCTAGGGAACCCTTAGCTTGAGGCTAGGGCACCCCTAGGCTTTGGCTAGGGCACCCCTAGGCTTAGTCTAAGGCTAGGGCTCCCCTAGCCTAAGGGTAGGGCACCCCTAGGCTCAGGCTAGGGCATCCCTAGGCTCAGGCTAGGGTACCCCTAGGCATAGGCTAGGACACCTCTAGGCTTAGGCTACGGCACCCTTAGGCTTAGGCTAATGCTAGGGCTCCCCTAGCCTCAGGCTAGGGCACCCCTTGGCTCAGGCTAGGGCACCCCTAGGCTTAGGCAAGGGCACCCCTAGGCTTAGGCTAGGGCACCCCTAGGCTTAGTCTAAGGCTAGGGCTCCCCTAGCGTAAGGCTAGAGCACTCCTAGGCTTAGGCTTTTGCACCCCTAGGCTTAGGCTAGGGCACCCCTAGGGTTAGGATAAGGCTAAGGCTCCCCTAGCCTAAGGCTAGAGCACCCCTAGGCTTAGGATAGGGCACCCCTAGGCTTAGTCTAAGGCTAGGGCTCCCCTAGCCTAAGGCTAGAGCACCCCTAGGCTTAGGCTATTGCACACCTAGGCTTAGGATGAGGCTAGGGCTCCCCTAGCCTAAGGCTTGGGCACCCCTAGGCTTAGGCTTGGGCACCCCTAGGATTAGGCTAGGGCACGCCTATGCTTACGCTAGGGCACCCGTAGGCTTAGGCTAGGGCACCCCTAGGCTTAGACTAAGGTTAGGGCTCCCCTAGCCCAAGGCTAGGGCACCCCAAGGCTTAGGCTAGGGCACCCTAGGCTTAGGCTAGGGCACCCCTAGGCTTACGCTAGGGCACCCCTAGGGTTAGGCTAGGGCACCCATAGGCTTAGGCTAGGGCACCCCTAGGCTTAGGCTAAGGCTAGGGCTCCCCTAACCTAAGGCTAGAGCACCCCTAGGCTTAGGCTAGGGCACCACTAGGCTAAGGCTAGGGCACGTCAAGCTTAGGATAAGGCTATGGTTCCCCAAGCCTAAGGCTAGGGCACCCCTAGGCTTAGGCTAGGGTACCCCTAGGCTTAGGCTAGGGCACCCCTAGGCTTAGGCTTAGGCTAGGGCACCCCTAGCCTAAGGCTAGGGCACCCCTAGGCTTAGGCTAGGGCACCCCTAGGCTTAGGCTCAGGCTACGGCTCCCCTAGCCTCAGGCTAGGACACCCCTAGACTCAGGCTATGGCACCCCTAGGCTTAGGCTAGGGCACCCCTAGGCTTAGGATAGGGCACGCCAAGGATTAGTCTAGGGCTCCCCTAGGCTTAGGTTAAGGCGAGGGCTCACCTAGCCTAAGGCTAGGGCACCCCTAGGCTTAGGCTAGGGCACCCCTAGGCTTAGGCTAGGGCACCACTAGTCTTAGGCTCGGCTCCTCTAGTCTTAGGCTAGGGCACCCCTAGCCTTCGGCTAGGGCACCCCTAGGCTAATGCTAGGGCTCCCCTAGCCTAAGGCTAGGGCACGCTTAGACTCAGGGAAGGGCACCACTAAGCTTAGGCTAGGGCAATCCTAGGCTAGACTAAGGCTAGGGCTCCAATAGCACAAGCTAGGGCACCCGTAGGCTCAGGCTAGGGCACCCCTAGGCTTAGGCTAGGGCACCCCTAGGCTTAGGCTAGGGCACTCCTAGGCCTAGTCTAAGGCTAGCGCTTCCCTAGCCTAAGGCTAGGGCACCCCTAGGCTCAGGCTAGGGCAACCCTAGGCTTAGGCTAGGGCACCCCTAGGTTTAGGCTAAGGCTAGGGATCCCCTAGCGTAAGGCTAGGGCATCCCTAGGCTTAGGCTATGGCACCCCTAGGCTTAGGCTAGGGCACCCCTAGGCTTAGACTACGGCACCCTTAGGCTTAGGCTAAGGCTAGGGCTCCCCTAGCCTCAGGCTACGGCACCCCTAGGCTCAGGCTAGGGCACCACTAGGCTTAGGCTAGCACCCCTATGCTTAGTCTAAGGCTAGGGCTCCCCTAGCCTAAGGCTAGAGCACCCCTAGGCTTAGGCTATTGCACCCCTAGCCTTAGGATAAGGCTAGGGCTCCCCTAGCCTAAGGCTAGGGAACCCCTAAGCTTAGGCTAGGGCACCCCTAGGCTTAGGCTAGGGCACCCCTAGGCTTAGGCTTAGGCTTAGGCACCCCTAGGCTTAGGCTTGGGCACCCCTAGGATTAGGCTAGGGCACCCCTAGGCTTACGCTAGGGCACACCTAGGCTTAGGCTAGGGCACCCCTAGGCTTAGACTAAGGTTAGGGCTCCCCTAGCCCAAGGCTAAGGCACCCCAAGGCTTAGGCTAGGGCACCCCTAGGCTTAGGCTAGGGCACCACTAGGCTTAGGCTCAGGCTACGGCTCCCCTAGCCTCAGGCTAGGGCACCCCTACACTCAGGCTATGGCACCCCTAGGCTTAGGCTATTGCACCCCTAGGCTTAGGATAAGGCTAGGGCTCTCCTAGCCTAAGGCTAGGGCACCCCTAGGCTCAGTCTAGGGCACCCCTAGGCTTAGGCTAGGGCACCCCTAGGCTTAGGCTTAGGCTAGGGCTCCCCTAGCCTAAGGCTTGGGCACCCCTAGGCTTAGGCTTGGGCACCCCTAGGATTAGGCTACGGCACCCCTAGGCTTACGCTAGGGCACCCCTAGACTTAGGCTAGGGCACCCCTAGTCTTAGACTAAGGTTAGGGCTCCCCTAGCCCAAGGCTAGGGCACCCCTAAGCTAAGGCTAGGGCACCCATATGCTTAGGCTAGGGCACCCCTAGGCTTAGGCTCAGGCTACGGCTCCCCTAGCCTCAGGCTAGGGCACCCCTACACTCAGGCTATGGCACCACTAGGCTTAGGCTAGCGCAATCCTAGGCTCCACTAAGGCTAGGGCTCCCCTAGCCTCAGGCTAGCGCATCCGTAGACTCAGGCTAGGGCACCCCTAGGCTCAGGCTAGGGTACCCCTAGGCTTAGGCTAGGGCATCCCTAGGCTTAGGCTAAGGCTAGGGCTCCCCTAGACTAAGGCTAGAGCACCCCTTGGCTTAGGCTAGAGCACCCCTAGGCTTAGGCTAAGGCTAGGGCTCCCCTAGCCTAAGGCTAGGGCACCCCTAGGCTTAGGCAAGGGCACCCCTAGGCTTAGGCTAGGGGACACCTAGGCTTAGGCTAGGGCACCCCTAGGCTTAGCCTAGGGCTCCTCTAGGCTTAGGCTTAGGCTAGGGCACCCCTAGACTGAGGCTAGGGCACCCCTAAGCTTAGGCTAGTGCGATCCTAGGATTAGGCTAAGGCTAGGGCTCCCAGACCTAAGGCTTGGGCACCCCTATGCTTAGGCTAGGGCACCCATAGGATTAGACTAGGGCACCCCTAGGCTTAGGCTAAGGCTAGGGCTCCCCTAACCTAAGGCTAGAGCACCCCTAGGCTTAGGCTAGGGCACGCCTAGATTAAGGCTAGGGCACGCCTAGGCTTAGGATAAGGCTAGGGCTCCCCTAGCCTAAGTATAGGGCTCCCCTAGGCTTAGGCTAGGGCACCCCTAGGCTTAGGCTAGCGCAATCCTAGGCTCGACTAATGCTAGCGCTCCCCTAGCCTCATGCTAGGGGACCCGTAGACTCAGGCTTGGGCACCCCTAGGCTCAGGCTAGGGCACCCCTAGCCTTAGGCTAGGGCACCCCTAGGCTTAGGCTAAGGCTAGGGCTCTTCTAGCCTAAGGCTAGGTCAACCCTAGGCTTAGGCTAGGCCACCCATAGGCTTATGCAAGGGCACCCCTAGGCTTAGTCTAAGGCTAGGGCTCCCCTAGCGTAAGGCTAGAGCACTCCTAGGCTTAGGCTTTTGCACCCCTAGGCTTAGGCTAGGGCACCCCTAGGGTTAGGATAAGGCTAAGGCTCCCCTAGCCTAAGGCTAGAGCACCCCTAGGCTTAGGATAGGGCACCCCTAGGCTTAGTCTAAGGCTAGGGCTCCCCTAGCCTAAGGCTAGAGCACCCCTAGGCTTAGGCTATTGCACACCTAGGCTTAGGATGAGGCTAGGGCTCCCCTAGCCTAAGGCTTGGGCACCCCTAGGCTTAGGCTTGGGCACCCCTAGGATTAGGCTAGGGCACGCCTATGCTTACGCTAGGGCACCCGTAGGCTTAGGCTAGGGCACCCCTAGGCTTAGACTAAGGTTAGGGCTCCCCTAGCCCAAGGCTAGGGCACCCCAAGGCTTAGGCTAGGGCACCCTAGGCTTAGGCTAGGGCACCCCTAGGCTTACGCTAGGGCACCCCTAGGGTTAGGCTAGGGCACCCATAGGCTTAGGCTAGGGCACCCCTAGGCTTAGACTAAGGCTAGGGCTCCCCTAACCTAAGGCTAGAGCACCCCTAGGCTTAGGCTAGGGCACCACTAGGCTAAGGCTAGGGCACGTCAAGCTTAGGATAAGGCTATGGTTCCCCAAGCCTAAGGCTAGGGCACCCCTAGGCTTAGGCTAGGGTACCCCTAGGCTTAGGCTAGGGCACCCCTAGGCTTAGGCTTAGGCTAGGGCACCCCTAGCCTAAGGCTAGGGCACCCCTAGGCTTAGGCTAGGGCACCCCTAGGCTTAGGCTCAGGCTACGGCTCCCCTAGCCTCAGGCTAGGACACCCCTAGACTCAGGCTATGGCACCCCTAGGCTTAGGCTAGGGCACCCCTAGGCTTAGGATAGGGCACACCTAGCCTAAGGCTAGGGCACCCTTAGGTTTAGGCTAGGGCACCCCTAGACTCAGACTAGGGCACACCTAAGCTTAGGCTATGGCAATCCTAGGTTTAGGCCAAGGCTAGGGGTCCCCTAGCCTCAGGCTAGGGCAGCCCTAGGCTTAGGCTAAGGCTCCCCTAACCTAAGGCTAGAGCACCCCTAGGCTTAGGCTATAGCACCCCTAGGCTAAGGCTAGGGAACGCCTAGGCTTAGGATAAGGCTAGGGCCCCCCATAGCCTAAGGATAGGGCTCCCCTAGGCTTAGGTTAGGGCACCTCTAGGCTTAGGCTAGCGCAATCCTAGGCTCGACTAAGGCTACCGCTCCCCTAGCCTCATGCTAGGGCACCCGTAGACTCAGGCTAGGGCACCCCAAGGCTCAGGCTAGGGAACCCCTAGGCTTAGGCTAGGGCACCCCTAGGCATAGGCTAAGGCTAGGGCTCTTCTAGCCTAAGGCTAAGGCAACCCTAGGCTTATGCTAGGCCACCCATAGGCTTATGCAAGGGCACCCCTAGGCTTAGGCTAGCGCAATCCTAGGCTCGACTAAGGCTAGCGCTCCCCTAGCCTCATGCTAGGGCACCCGTAGACTCAGGCTAGGGCACCCCTAGGCTCAGGCTAGGGCACCCCTAAGCTTAGGCTAAGGCACCCCTAGGCTTAGGCTAAGGCTAGGGCTCTTCTAGCCAAAGGCTAAGGCAACCCTAGGCTTATGCTTGGCCACCCATAGGCTTATGCAAGGGCACCCCTAGGCTTAGGCAAGGGCACCCATAGGTTTAGGCTAGGGCACCCCTAGTCTTAGGCTAGGTCAGCCTTAGCCTTAGGCTAGGGCACCCCTAGCCTTAGGCTAGGGCACCCCTAGGCTTAGTCTAAGACTAGGGCACCCCTAGGCTTAGGCTATTGCACCCCTAGGCTTAGGCTAAGGCACCCCTAGTGTTAGCATAAGGCTAGGGCACCCCTAGGCTTAGGCTAGGGCAACCCTAGGCTTACGTTAGGGCACAGCTAGGCTTAGGCTTAGGCTAGGGCTCCCCTACCCTACGGCTTGGGCACCCCTAGGCTTAGGCTGGGGCACCCCTAGGCTTAGGCTAAGGCTAGGTCTCCCCTAGCCTAAGGCTAGGGCACCCCAAGGCTTAGGCTAGGGAACCCCTAGGCTTAGGCTAAGGCTAGGGCACCTCTAGCGTCAGGCTGGGTCACCCCTAGGCTCAGGATAGGGCACCCCTAAGCTCAGGATAGGGCACCCCTAGGCTTAGGCTAGGGCACCCCTAGGCTTAGGCTAGGGCACCCCTAGACTTAGGCTAGGGCACCCCTAGGCTTAGGCTAGGGCACCCCTAGGCTTAAGCTAAGGCACCCCTAGGCTTAGGGTAGGTCACCCGTAGGTTTAGGCTAGGGCACCCCTAGGCTTAGGCTAAGGATAGGGCACCCCTAGGCTTAGGCTAGGGCACCCCTAGGTTTAGGCTAAGGCTAGGGCACCCCTAGGCTTAGGCTGGGGCACCCCTAGGCTTAGGCTAGGGCACCACTAGGCGTAGGCTAAGGATAGGGCTCCCCTAGCCTCAGGCTAGGGCACCCCTCGTCTCAGGCTAGGGCACCCCTAGGCTGAGGCTCAGGCTAGAGCTCTCCTAGCTTCTGGATAGGGCACCCCTAGGTTCAGGAAAGGGCACCCCAATGCTGAGGCTCAGGCTAGGGCACCCCTAGGCTTAGGCTAGGGCACCACTAGGCGTAGGCTAAGGCTAGGGCTCCCCTAGCCTCTGGCTAGGGCACCCCTAGGCTTAGGCAAGGGCACCCCTAGGCTGAGGCTCAGGATAGGGCACCCCTAGGCTTAGGCTAAGG
This sequence comes from Tenrec ecaudatus, assembly GCF_050624435.1. Lineage (NCBI taxonomy): Eukaryota > Metazoa > Chordata > Mammalia > Afrosoricida > Tenrecidae > Tenrec > Tenrec ecaudatus. Next base: position 320,877 of record NW_027459490.1, read on the forward strand.
CACCACTAGGCTTAGGCTAGGGCACCCCTAGGCTTAGGCTAACGCTAGGGCACCTCCAGCGTCAGGCTGGGGCACCCCTAGGCTCAGGATAGGGCACCCCTAGGCTTAGGCTAGGGCACCCCTAGGCTTAAGCTAGGGCACCCCTAGGCATAGGCTAGGTCACCCCTAGGCTTAGGGTAGGGCACCCATAGGTTTAGACTAGGGCAGCCCTAGGCTTAGGCTAAGGCACCCCTAGGCTTAGGCTAGGGAACCCTTAGCTTGAGGCTAGGGCACCCCTAGGCTTTGGCTAGGGCACCCCTAGGCTTAGTCTAAGGCTAGGGCTCCCCTAGCCTAAGGGTAGGGCACCCCTAGGCTCAGGCTAGGGCATCCCTAGGCTCAGGCTAGGGTACCCCTAGGCATAGGCTAGGACACCTCTAGGCTTAGGCTACGGCACCCTTAGGCTTAGGCTAATGCTAGGGCTCCCCTAGCCTCAGGCTAGGGCACCCCTTGGCTCAGGCTAGGGCACCCCTAGGCTTAGGCAAGGGCACCCCTAGGCTTAGGCTAGGGCACCCCTAGGCTTAGTCTAAGGCTAGGGCTCCCCTAGCGTAAGGCTAGAGCACTCCTAGGCTTAGGCTTTTGCACCCCTAGGCTTAGGCTAGGGCACCCCTAGGGTTAGGATAAGGCTAAGGCTCCCCTAGCCTAAGGCTAGAGCACCCCTAGGCTTAGGATAGGGCACCCCTAGGCTTAGTCTAAGGCTAAGGCTCCCCTAGCCTAAGGCTAGAGCACCCCTAGGCTTAGGCTATTGCACACCTAGGCTTAGGATGAGGCTAGGGCTCCCCTAGCCTAAGGCTTGGGCACCCCTAGGCTTAGGCTTGGGCACCCCTAGGATTAGGCTAGGGCACGCCTATGCTTACGCTAGGGCACCCGTAGGCTTAGGCTAGGGCACCCCTAGGCTTAGACTAAGGTTAGGGCTCCCCTAGCCCAAGGCTAGGGCACCCCAAGGCTTAGGCTAGGGCACCCTAGGCTTAGGCTAGGGCACCCCTAGGCTTACGCTAGGGCACCCCTAGGGTTAGGCTAGGGCACCCATAGGCTTAGGCTAGGGCACCCCTAGGCTTAGGCTAAGGCTAGGGCTCCCCTAACCTAAGGCTAAAGCACCCCTAGGCTTAGGCTAGGGCACCACTAGGCTAAGGCTAGGGCACGTCAAGCTTAGGATAAGGCTATGGTTCCCCAAGCCTAAGGCTAGGGCACCCCTAGGCTTAGGCTAGGGTACCCCAGGCTTAGGCTAGGGCACCCCTAGGCTTAGGCTTAGGCTAGGGCACCCCTAGCCTAAGGCTAGGGCACCCCTAGGCTTAGGCTAGGGCACCCCTAGGCTTAGGCTCAGGCTACGGCTCCCCTAGCCTCAGGCTAGGACACCCCTAGACTCAGGCTATGGCACCCCTAGGCTTAGGCTAGGGCACCCCTAGGCTTAGGATAGGGCACCCCAAGGATTAGTCTAGGGCTCCCCTAGGCTTAGGTTAAGGCGAGGGCTCACCTAGCCTAAGGCTAGGGCACCCCTAGGCTTAGGCTAGGGCACCCCTAGGCTTAGGCTAGGGCACCCCTAGGTTTAGGCTAAGGCTAGGGCACCCCTAGGCTTAGGCTGGGGCACCCCTAGGCTTAGGCTAGGGCACCACTAGGCGTAGGCTAAGGATAGGGCTCCCCTAGCCTCAGGCTAGGGCACCCCTCGTCTCAGGCTAGGGCACCCCTAGGCTGAGGCTCAGGCTAGAGCTCTCCTAGCTTCTGGATAGGGCACCCCTAGGTTCAGGAAAGGGCACCCCAATGCTGAGGCTCAGGCTAGGGCACCCCTAGGCTTAGGCTAGGGCACCACTAGGCGTAGGCTAATGCTAGGGCTCCCCTAGCCTAAGGCTAGGGCACGCTTAGACTCAGGGAAGTGCACCACTAAGCTTAGGCTAGGGCAATCCTAGGCTAGACTAAGGCTAGGGCTCCAATAGCACAAGCTAGGGCACCCGTAGGCTCAGGCTAGGGCACCCCTAGGCTTAGGCTAGGGCACCCCTAGGCTTAGGCTAGGGCACTCCTAGGCCTAGTCTAAGGCTAGCGCTTCCCTAGCCTAAGGCTAGGGCACCCCTAGGCTCAGGCTAGGGCAACCCTAGGCTTAGGCTAGGGCACCCCTAGGTTTAGGCTAAGGCTAGGGTTCCCCTAGCCTAAGGCTAGGGCATCCCTAGGCTTAGGCTATGGCACCCCTAGGCTTAGGCTAGGGCACCCCTAGGCTTAGACTACGGCACCCTTAGGCTTAGGCTAAGGCTAGGGCTCCCCTAGCCTCAGGCTACGGCACCCCTAGGCTCAGGCTAGGGCACCACTAGGCTTAGGCTAGCACCCCTAGGCTTAGTCTAAGGCTAGGGCTCCCCTAGCCTAAGGCTAGAGCACCCCTAGGCTTAGGCTATTGCACCCCTAGCCTTAGGTAAGGCTAGGGCTCCCCTAGCCTAAGGCTAGGGAACCCCTAAGCTTAGGCTAGGGCACCCCTAGGCTTAGGCTAGGGCACCCCTAGGCTTAGGCTTAGGCTTAGGCACCCCTAGGCTTAGGCTTGGGCACCCCTAGGATTAGGCTAGGGCACCCCTAGGCTTACGGTAGGGCACACCTAGGCTTAGGCTAGGGCACCCCTAGGCTTAGACTAAGGTTAGGGCTCCCCTAGCCCAAGGCTAAGGCACCCCAAGGCTTAGGCTAGGGCACCCCTAGGCTTAGGCTAGGGCACCACTAGGCTTAGGCTCAGGCTACGGCTCCCCTAGCCTCAGGCTAGGGCACCCCTACACTCAGGCTATGGCACCCCTAGGCTTAGGCTATTGCACCCCTAGGCTTAGGATAAGGCTAGGGCTCTCCTAGCCTAAGGCTGGGGCACCCCTAGGCTCAGTCTAGGGCACCCCTAGGCTTAGGCTAGGGCACCCCTAGGCTTAGGCTTAGGCTAGGGCTCCCCTAGCCTAAGGCTTGGGCACCCCTAGGCTTAGGCTTGGGCACCCCTAGGATTAGGCTACGGCACCCCTAGGCTTACGCTAGGGCACCCCTAGACTTAGGCTAGGGCACCCCTAGTCTTAGACTAAGGTTAGGGCTCCCCTAGCCCAAGGCTAGGGCACCCCTAAGCTAAGGCTAGGGCACCCATATGCTTAGGCTAGGGCACCCCTAGGCTTAGGCTCAGGCTACGGCTCCCCTAGCCTCAGGCTAGGGCACCCCTACACTCAGGCTATGGCACCACTAGGCTTAGGCTAGCGCAATCCTAGGCTCCAATAAGGCTAGGGCTCCCCTAGCCTCAGGCTAGCGCATCCGTAGACTCAGGCTAGGGCACCCCTAGGCTCAGGCTAGGGTACCCCTAGGCTTAGGCTTGGGCATCCCTAGGCTTAGGCTAAGGCTAGGGCTCCCCTAGACTAAGGCTAGAGCACCCCTTGGCTTAGGCTAGAGCACCCCTAGGCTTAGGCTAAGGCTAGGGCTCCCAAAGCCTAAGACTAGGGCACGCCTAGGCTTAGGCAAGGGCACCCCTAGGCTTAGGCTAGGGGACACCTAGGCTTAGGCTAGGGCACCCCTAGGCTTAGCCTAGGGCTCCTCTAGGCTTAGGCTTAGGCTAGGGCACCCCTAGACTGAGGCTAGGGCACCCCTAAGCTTAGGCTAGTGCGATCCTAGGATTAGGCTAAGGCTAGGGCTCCCCTAGCCTAAGGCTTGGGCACCCCTATGCTTAGGCTAGGGCACCCATAGGATTAGACTAGGGCACCCCTAGGCTTAGGCTAAGGCTAGGGCTCCCCTAACCTAAGGCTAGAGCACCCCTAGGCTTAGGCTAGGGCACGCCTAGATTAAGGCTAGGGCACGCCTAGGCTTAGGATAAGGCTAGGGCTCCCCTAGCCTAAGTATAGGGCTCCCCTAGGCTTAGGCTAGGGCACCCCTAGGCTTAGGCTAGCGCAATCCTAGGCTCGACTAATGCTAGCGCTCCCCTAGCCTCATGCTAGGGGACCCGTAGACTCAGGCTAGGGCACCCCTAGGCTCAGGCTAGGGCACCCCTAGCCTTAGGCTAGGGCACCCCTAGGCTTAGGCTAAGGCTAGGGCTCTTCTAGCCTAAGGCTAGGTCAACCCTAGGCTTAGGCTAGGCCACCCATAGGCTTATGCAAGGGCACCCCTAGGCTTAGGCAAGGGCACCCATAGGTTTAGGCTAGGGCACCCCTAGTCTTAGGCTAGGGCACCCTTAGCCTTAGGCTAGGGCACCCCTAGGCTTAGGCAAGGGCACCCATAGGTTTAGGCTAGGGCACCCCTAGTCTTAGGCTAGGGCACCCTAAGCCTTAGGCTAGGGCACCCCTAGGCTTAGGCTAGGGCACCCCTAGGCTTAGTCTAAGGCTAGGGCTCCCCAAGACTAAGGCTAGGGCACCCCTAGGCTCAGGCTAGGGCAACCCTAGGCTTAGGCTAGGGCACCCCTAGGCTTAGGCTAAGGCTAGGGCTCCCCTAGCCTAAGGCTAGGGCATCCCTAGGCTTAGGCTACGGCACCCTAGGCTTACGCTAGGGCACCCCTAGGCTTAGGCTACGGCACCCTTAGGCTTAGGCTAAGGCTAGGGCTCCCTAGCCTCATGCTAGGGCACCCAGAGGCTCAGGCTAGGGCACCCCTAGGCTTAGATTATGGCACCCCTAGGCGTAGGCTAAGGCTAGGGCTCCCCTAACCTAAGGCTACGGCACCCCTTGACTCAAGCTTGGGCACCCCTAGGCTTAGGCTACGGCACCCCTAGGCTTAGGATTGGGCACCCATACCTAGGCTTAGGCTATTGCACCCCTAGGCTTAGGATAAGGCTAGGGCTCCCCTAGCCTAAGGCTAGGGCACCCCTAGGCTTAGGCTAGGGCACCCCTAGGCTTAGGCTAGGGCACCCCTAAGCTTAGGATAGGGCACCCCTAGGCTTAGTCTAAGGCTAGGGCTCCCCTAGCCTAAGGCTAGAGCACCCCTAGGCTTAGGCTATTGCACACCTAGGCTTAGGATAAGGCTAAGGCTCCCCTAGCCTAAGGCTTGGGCACCCCTAGGCTTAGGCTTGGGCAACCCTAGGATTAGGCTAGGGCACGCCTATGCTTACGCTAGGGCACCCGTAGGCTTAGGCTAGGGCACCCCTAGGCTTAGACTAAGGTTAGGGCTCCCCTAGCCCAAGGCTAGGGCACCCCAAGGCTTTGGCTAGGGCACCCTAGGCTTAGGCTAGGGCACCCCAAGGCTTACGCTAGGGCACCCCTAGACTTAGGCTAGGGCACCCATAGGCTTAGGCTAGGGCACCCCTAGGCTTAGGCTAAGGCTAGGGCTCCCCTAACCTAAGGCTAGAGCACCCCTAGGCTTAGGCTAGGGCACCACTAGGCTAAGGCTAGGGCACGTCAAGCTTAGGATAAGGCTATGGTTCCCCAAGCCTAAGGCTAGGGCACCCCTAGGCTTAGGCTAGGGGACACCTAGGCTTAGGCTAGGGCACCCCTAGGCTTAGCCTAGGGCTCCTCTAGGCTTAGGCTTAGGCTAGGGCACCCCTAGACTGAGGCTAGGGCACCCCTAAGCTTAGGCTAGTGCGATCCTAGGATTAGGCTAAGGCTAGGGCTCCCCTAGCCTAAGGCTTGGGCACCCCTATGCTTAGGCTAGGGCACCCATAGGATTAGACTAGGGCACCCCTAGGCTTAGGCTAAGGCTAGGGCTCCCCTAACCTAAGGCTAGAGCACCCCTAGGCTTAGGCTAGGGCACGCCTAGATTAAGGCTAGGGCACGCCTAGGCTTAGGATAAGGCTAGGGCTCCCCTAGCCTAAGTATAGGGCTCCCCTAGGCTTAGGCTAGGTCACCCCTAGGCTTAGGCTAGCGCAATCCTAGGCTCGACTAATGCTAGCGCTCCCCTAGCCTCATGCTAGGGGACCCGTAGACTCAGGCTAGGGCACCCCTAGGCTCAGGCTAGGGCACCACTAGCCTTAGGCTAGGGCACCCCTAGGCTTAGGCTAAGGCTAGGGCTCTTCTAGCCTAAGGCTAGGTCAACCCTAGGCTTAGGCTAGGCCACCCATAGGCTTATGCAAGGGCACCCCTAGGCTTAGGCAAGGGCACCCATAGGTTTAGGCTAGGGCACCCCTAGTCTTAGGCTAGGGCACCCTTAGCCTTAGGCTAGGGCACCCCTAGGCTTAGGCAAGGGCACCCATAGGTTTAGGCTAGGGCACCCCTAGTCTTAGGCTAGGGCACCCTAAGCCTTAGGCTAGGGCACCCCTAGGCTTAGGCTAGGGCACCCCTAGGCTTAGTCTAAGGCTAGGGCTCCCCAAGACTAAGGCTAGGGCACCCCTAGGCTCAGGCTAGGGCAACCCTAGGCTTAGGCTAGGGCACCCCTAGGCTTAGGCTAAGGCTAGGGCTCCCCTAGCCTAAGGCTAGGGCATCCCTAGGCTTAGGCTACGGCACCCTAGGCTTACGCTAGGGCACCCCTAGGCTTAGGCTACGGCACCCTTAGGCTTAGGCTAAGGCTAGGGCTCCCTAGCCTCATGCTAGGGCACCCAGAGGCTCAGGCTAGGGCACCCCTAGGCTTAGATTATGGCACCCCTAGGCTTAGGCTAAGGCTAGGGCTCCCCTAACCTAAGGCTACGGCACCCCTTGACTCAAGCTTGGGCACCCCTAGGCTTAGGCTACGGCACCCCTAGGCTTAGGATTGGGCACCCATACCTAGGCTTAGGCTATTGCACCCCTAGGCTTAGGATAAGGCTAGGGCTCCCCTAGCCTAAGGCTAGGGCACCCCTAGGCTTAGGCTAGGGCACCCCTAGGCTTAGGCTAGGGCACCCCTAAGCTTAGGATAGGGCACCCCTAGGCTTAGTCTAAGGCTAGGGCTCCCCTAGCCTAAGGCTAGAGCACCCCTAGGCTTAGGCTATTGCACACCTAGGCTTAGGATAAGGCTAAGGCTCCCCTAGCCTAAGGCTTGGGCACCCCTAGGCTTAGGCTTGGGCAACCCTAGGATTAGGCTAGGGCACGCCTATGCTTACGCTAGGGCACCCGTAGGCTTAGGCTAGGGCACCCCTAGGCTTAGACTAAGGTTAGGGCTCCCCTAGCCCAAGGCTAGGGCACCCCAAGGCTTTGGCTAGGGCACCCTAGGCTTAGGCTAGGGCACCCCAAGGCTTACGCTAGGGCACCCCTAGGCTTAGGCTAGGGCACCCATAGGCTTAGGCTAGGGCACCCCTAGGCTTAGGCTAAGGCTAGGGCTCCCCTAACCTAAGGCTAGAGCACCCCTAGGCTTAGGCTAGGGCACCACTAGGCTAAGGCTAGGGCACGTCAAGCTTAGGATAAGGCTATGGTTCCCCAAGCCTAAGGCTAGGGCACCCCTAGGCTTAGGCTAGGGTACCCCTAGGCTTAGGCGAGGGCACCCCTAGGCTTAGGCTTAGGCTAGGGCACCCCTAGCCTAAGGCTAGGGCACCCCTAGGCTTAGGCTAGGGCACCCCTAGGCTTAGGCTCAGGCTACGGCTCCCCTAGCCTCAGGCTAGGACACCCCTAGACTCAGGCTATGGCACCCCTAGGCTTAGGCTAGGGCACCCCTAGGCTTAGGATAGGGCACCCCAAGGCTTAGTCTAGGGCTCCCCTAGGCTTAGGTTAAGGCTAGGGCTCACCTAGCCTAAGGCTAGGGCACCCCTAGGCTTAGGCTAGGGCAACCCTAGGCTTAGGCTAGGGCACCACTAGTCTTAGGCTAGGCTCCCCTAGTCTTAGGCTAGGGCACCCCTAGCCTTCGGCTAGGGCACCCCTAGGCTTAGGCTAGGGCACCCCTAGGCTTAGGCTAAGGCTAAGGCTCCCCTAGCCTAAGGCTAGGGCACGCTTAGACTCAGGGAAGGGCACCACTAAGCTTAGGCTAGGGCAATCCTAGGCTAGACTAAGGCTAGGGCTCCAATAGCACAAGCTAGGGCACCCGTAGGCTCAGGCTAGGGCACCCTAAGGCTTAGGCTAGGGCACCCCTAGGCTTAGGCTAGGGCACCCCTAGGCTTAGGCTAAGGCTAGGGCTCCCCAAGCCTAAGGCTAGGGCACCCCTAGGCTTAGGCTAGGGCACCCCTAAGATTAGGCTTGGGCACCCCTAGGTTTAGGCTAGGGTACCCCCAAAACTTAGGCTAGGGTACCCCTAGGCTTTGGCTAGGGGACACCTAGGCTTAGGCTAGGGCACCCCTAGGCTTAGGCTAGGGCTCCCCTAGGCTTAGGCTAAGGCTAGGGCTCCCCTAGCCTAAGGCTAGGCAACCCCAAGCCTTAGGCGAGGGCATACCTAGGCTTAGGCTAGGGCACCCCTAGGCTCAGGTTAGGGCACCCCTAGGCTCAGGCTAGGGCACCCCTAGGCTTAGGCTACGGCACCCTTAGGCTTAGGCTAAGGCTAGGGCTCCCCTAGCCTCAGGCTACGGCACCCCTAGGCTCAGGCTAGGGCACCGCTAGGCTTAGGCTAGCACCCCTAGGCTTAGTCTAAGGCTAGGGCTCCCCTAGCCTAAGGCTAGAGCACCCCTAGGCTTAGGCTATTGCACCCCTAGCCTTAGGATAAGGCTAGGGCTCCCCTAGCCTAAGGCTAGGGAACACCTAAGCTTAGGCTAGGGCATCCCTAGGCTTAGGCTAGGGCACCCCTAGGCTTAGGCTTAGGCTTAGGCACCCCTAGGCTTAGACTTGGGCACCCCTAGGATTAGGCTAGGGCACCCTTAGGCTTACGCTAGGGCACACCTAGGCTTAGGCTAGGGCACCCCTAGGCTTAGACTAAGGTTAGGGCTCCCCTAGCCCAAGGCTAAGGCACCCCAAGGCTTAGGCTAGGGCACCCCTAGGCTTAGGCTAGGGCACCACTAGGCTTAGGCTCAGGCTACGGCTCCCCTAGCCTCAGGCTAGGGCACCCCTACACTCAGGCTATGGCACCCCTAGGCTTAGGCTATTGCACCCCTAGGCTTAGGATAAGGCTAGGGCTCTCCTAGCCTAAGGCTAGGGCACCCCTAGGCTCAGGCTAGGGCACCCCTAGGCTTAGGCTAGGGCACCCCTAGGCTTAGGCTTAGGCTAGGGCTCCCCTAGCCTAAGGCTTGGGCACCCCTAGGCTTAGGCTTGGGCACCCCTAGGATTAGGCTAGGGCACCCCTAGGCTTACGCTAGGGCACCCCTAGACTTAGGCTAGGGCACCCCTAGTCTTAGCCTAAGGTTAGGGCTCCCCTAGCCCAAGGCTAGGGCACCCCTAGGCTAAGGCTAGGGCACCCATATGCTTAGGCTAGGGCACCCCTAGGCTTAGGCTCAGGCTACGGCTCCCCTAGCCTCAGGCTAGGGCACCCCTACACTCAGGCTATGGCACCACTAGGCTTAGGCTAGCGCAATCCTAGGCTCCAATAAGGCTAGGGCTCCCCTAGCCTCAGGCTAGGGCATCCGTAGACTCAGGCTAGGGCACCCCTAGGCTCAGGCTAGGGTACCCCTAGGCTTAGGCTAGGGCATCCCTAGGCTTAGGCTAAGGCTAGGGCTCCCCTAGACTAAGGCTAGAGCACCCCTTGGCTTAGGCTAGAGCACCCCTAGGCTTAAGCTAAGGCTAGGGCTCCCCTAGCCTAAGGCTAGGGCACCCCTAGGCTTAGGCAAGGGCACCCCTAGGCTTAGGCTAGGGGACACCTAGGCTTAGGCTAGGGCACCCCTAGGCTTAGCCTAGGGCTCCTCTAGGCTTACGCTTAGGCTAGGGCACCCCTAGCCTAAGGCTAGGGCACTCCTAGGCTTAGGCTAGGGCACCCCTAGACTGAGGCTAGGGCACCCCTAAGCTTAGGCTAGTGCGATCCAAGGATTAGGCTAAGGCTAGGGCTCCCCTAGCCTAAGGCTAGGGCACCCCTATGCTTAGGCTAGGGCACCCATAGGCTTAGACTAGGGCACCCCTAGGCTTAGGCTAAGGCTAGGGCTCCCCTAACCTAAGGCTAGAGCACCCCTAGGCTTAGGCTAGGGCACGCCTAGATTAAGGCTAGGGCACGCCTAGGCTAAGGATAAGGCTAGGGCTCCCCTAGCCTAAGTATAGGGCTCCCCTAGGCTTAGGCTAGGGCACCCCTAGGCTTAGGCTAGCGCAATCCTAGGCTCGACTAATGCTAGCGCTCCCCTAGCCTCATGCTAGGGGACCCGTAGACTCAGGCTAGGGCACCCCTGTGCTCAGGCTAGGGAACCCCTAGCCTTAGGCTAGGGCACCCCTAGGCTTAGGCTAAGGCTAGGGCTCTTCTAGCCTAAGGCTAGGTCAACCCTAGGCTTAGGCTAGGCCACCCATAGGCTTAGGCAAGGGCACCCCTAGGTTTAGGCTAGGGCACCCCTAGGCTTAGGCTAGGTCACCCCTAGGCTTAGTCTAAGGCTAGGGCTCCCCTAGCCTACAGCTTGGGCACCCCTAGGCTTAGGCTTGGGCACCCGTAGGATTAGGCTAGGGCACCCCTAGGCTTATGCTAGGGCACCCCTAGGCTTAGGCTAGGGCACCCCTAGGCTTAGACTAAGGTTAGGGCTCCCCTAGCCCAAGGCTAGGGCACCCCTAGGCTTAGGCTAGGGCACCCCTATCCTTAGGCTAGGGCACCCCTAGCCTTAGGCTAGGGCACCCCTAGGCTTAGGCTAGCGTAATCCTAGGCTCGACTAAGGCTAGCGCTCCCCTAGCCTCATGCTAGGGGACCCGTAGACTCAGGCTAGGGCACCCCTAGGCTCAGGCTAGGGCACCCCTAGGCTTAGGCTAGGGCACCCCTAGGCTTATGCTAGGGCACCCCTAGGCTTAGGCAAGGGCACCCATAGGTTTAGGCTAGGGCACCCCTAGTCTTAGGCTAGGGCACCCTTAGCCTTAGGCTAGGGCACCCCTAGGCTTAGGCAAGGGCACCCATAGGTTTAGGCTAGGGCACCCGTAGTCTTAGGCTAGGGCACCCTTAGCCTTAGGCTAGGGCACCCCTAGGCTTAGGCTAGGGCACCCCTAGGCTTAGTCTAAGGCTAGGGCTCCCCAAGACTAAGGCTAGGGCACCCCTAGGCTGAGGCTAGGGCAACCCTAGGCTTAGGCTAGGGCACCCCTAGGCTTAGGCTAAGGCTAGGGCTCCCCTAGCCTAAGGCTAGGGCATCCCTAGGCTTAGGCTACGGCACCCCTAGGCTTACGCTAGGGCACCCCTAGGCTTAGGCTACGGCACCCTTAGGCTTAGGCTAAGGCTAGGGCTCCCCTAGCCTCATGCTAGGGCACCCAGAGGCTCAGGCTAGGGCACCCCTAGGCTTAGATTATGGCACCCCTAGGCTTAGGCTAAGGCTAGGGCTCCCCTAACCTAAGGCTACGGCACCCCTTGACACAAGCTTGGGCACCCCTAGGCTTAGGCTACGGCACCCCTAGGCTTAGGATTGGGCACCCATACCTAGGCTTAGGCTATTGCACCCCTAGGCTTAGGATAAGGCTAGGGCTCCCCTAGCCTAAGGCTAGGGCACCCCTAGGCTTAGGCTAGGGCACCCCTAGGCTTAGGCTAGGGCACCCCTAGGCTTAGGATAGGGCACGCCTAGGCTTAGTCTAAGGCTAGGGCTCCCCTAGCCTAAGGCTAGAGCACCCCTAGTCTTAGGCTATTGCACACCTAGGCTTAGGATAAGGCTAGGGCTCCCCTAGCCTAAGGCTTGGGCACCCCTAGGCTTAGGCTAGGGCACGCCTATGCTTACACTAGGGCACCCGTAGGCTTAGGCTAGGGCACCCCTAGGCTTTGGCTAGGGCACCCCTAGGCTTACGCTAGGGCACCCCTAGGCTTAGGCTAGGGCACCCCTAGGCTTAGGCTAGGGCACCCCTAGGCTTAGGCTAGGGCACCCCTAGGCTTAGGCTAAGGCTAGGGCACCCCTAACCTAAGGCTAGAGCACCCCTAGGCTTAGGCTAGGGCACCACTAGGCTAAGGCTAGGGCACGTCAAGCTTAGGATAAGGCTATGGTTCCCCAAGCCTAAGGCTAGGGCACCCATAGGCTTAGGCTAGGGTACCCCTAGGCTTAGGCTAGGGCACCCCTAGGCTTAGGCTTAGGCTAGGGCACCCGTAGCCTAAGGCTAGGGCACCCCTAGGCTTAGGTTAGGGCACCCCTAGGCTTAGGCTCAGGCTACGGCTCGCCTAGCTCAGGCTAGGACACCCCTAGACTCAGGCTATGGCACCCCTAGGCTTAGGCTAGGGCACCCCTAGGCTTAGGATAGGGCACCCCAGTCTTAGTCTAGGGCTCCCCTAGGCTTAGGTTAAGGCTAGGGCTCACCTAGCCTAAGGCTAGGGCACCCCTAGGCTTAGGCTAGGGCACCCCTAGGCTTAGGCTAGGGCACCACTAGTCTTAGGCTAGGCTCCCCTAGTCTTAGGCTAGGGCACCCCTAGCCTTCGGCTAGGGCACCCCTAGGCTTAGGCTAGGGCACCCCTAAGCTTAGGCTAAGGCTAGGGCTCCCCTAGCCTAAGGCTAGGGCACGCTTAGACTCAGGGAAGGGCACCACTAAGCTTAGGCTAGGACAATCCTAGGCTAGACTAAGGCTAGGGCTCCAATAGCACAAGCTAGGGCACCCGTAGGCTCAGGCTAGGGCACCCTAAGGCTTAGGCTAGGGCACCCCTAGGCTTAGGCTAGGGCACCCCTAGGCTTAGGCTAAGGCTAGGGCACCCCTAACCTAAGGCTAGAGCACCCCTAGGCTTAGGCTAGGGCACCACTAGGCTAAGGCTAGGGCACGTCAAGCTTAGGATAAGGCTATGGTTCCCCAAGCCTATGGCTAGGGCACCCCTAGGCTTAGGCTAGGGCACCCCTATGATTAGGCTTGGGCACCCCTAGGCTTAGGCTAGGGTAAACCTAAACTTAGGCTAGGGTACCCCTAGGCTTTGGCTAGGGGACACCTAGGCTTAGGCTAGGGCACCCCTAGTCTTAGGCTAGGGCTCCCCTAGGCTTAGGCTAAGGCTAGGGCTCCCCTAGCCTAAGGCTAGGCAACCCCTAGGCTTAGGCTAGGGCACCCCTAGGCTTAGGCTAGGGCACCCCTAGGCTTAGGTTAAGGCTAGGGCTCCTCTAGCCTAAGGCTAGGGCACCCCTAGGCTTAGGCTAGGGCACCTCAAGCCTTAGGCGAGGGCATACCTAGGCTTAGGCTAGGGCACCCCTAGGCTCAGACTAGGGCACCCCTAGGCTTAGGCTAAGGCACACCTAGGCTTAGGCTAAGGCTAGGGCTCCCCTAGCTTAAGGCTAGGGCACCCCTAGGCTTAGGCTAGGGCACCCCTAGACTTAGGCTAGCGCCACCCTAGGGTTACGCTAGGGCACCCCTAGGCTTAGGCTAGGGCACCCCTAGGCATAGGCTACGGCTCCCCTATCCTTAGGCTAGGGAACCCCTAGGCTTAGGCTAGGGCACCCCTAGGCTTAGGCTAGGGCACCTTTAGGCTTAGGCTAGGGCACCCGTAGGCTTAGGCTAGGGCACCCCTAGGCTTAGGCTAGGGCACCCCTAGGCTTAGGCTAAGGCTAAGGCTCCCCTAGCCTAAGGCTAGAGCACCCCTAGGCTCAGGCTAGGGCACCCCTAGGCTTAGGCTAGGGTACCCCTAGGCTTAGGCGTTGGCACCTCCAGGCTTAGGCTAGGGCTCCCCTAGGCTTAGGCTAAGGCTAGGGCTCCCCTAGGCTAACGCTACGGCACCCCTAGGCTCAGGTAGGGCACCCCTAGGCTTAGGCTAAGGCACCTCTAGGCTTAGGCTAGGGCTCCCCTAGGCTTAGGCTAAGGCTAGGGCTCCCCTAGGCTAACGCTACGGCACCCCTAGGCTCAGGTAGGGCACCCCTAGGCTCAGGCTAGGGCACCCCTAGGCTTAGGCTAGGGCACACCGAGGCTTAAGCTAAGGCTAGGGCTCCCCTAGCTTAAGGGTAGAGTACCCCTAGGCTTAGGCTAGGGCACCCCTAGGCTTAGGGTAGGGCACCCCTAGACTTAAGCTAGGGCTCTCCTAGGCTTAGGCTAAGGCTACGGCTCCCCTAGCCTCAGGCTAGTGCACCCCTAGACTCAGGTTATGGCACCCCTAGGCTCAGGCAAGGGCAATCCTAGGCTAGACAAACGCTAGGGCTCCCATAGCCTCAGGCTAGAGTACCCGTAGGCTCAGGCTAGGGCACCCCTAGGCTTAGGCTAGGGCACCCCTAGGTTTAGGCTAGGGCACCCCTTGGCTTAGGCTAAGGCTAGGGCTCCACTAGCCTAAGGATAGGGCAACCCTAGGCTCAGGTTTGGGAACCCCTAGGCTCAGGCGAGGGAACCCCTAGGCTCAGGCTAGGGCTCCCCTAGCCTTAGGCTAGGGCACCCCTAGGCTTAGGCTAGGGCACCCCTAGGCTTAGGCTAGGGCACCCCTAGGCTTAGGCTAGGGCACCCCTAGGCTTAGGCTAGGGCACCCCTAGGCTTAGGCTAGGGCACCCCTAGGCTTAGGCTAAGGCTACGGCTCCCCTAGCCTAAGGCTAGAGCACCCCTAGACTCAGGCTAGGGCACCCCTAGGCTTAGGTTAGTGCACCCCTAGGCTTAGGCTAAGGCTACGGCTCCCCTAGCCTAAGGCTAGAGCACCCCTAGACTCAGGCTGGGGCACCGCTAGGCTTAGGCTTGGGCTAGGGTTCCCCTAGCCTAAGGCTAGGGCACCCCTAGGCTTAGGCTAGGGCACCCCTAGGCTTAGGCTAGGGCACCCCTAGGCTTAGGCTAAGGCAAGGCTCCCCTAGCCTCAGGCTATGACACCCCTAGACTCAGGCTATGGCACCCCTCGGTTAAGGCTAGGGCTCCCCTAGCCTCAGGCTAGGGCACCCGTAGGCTCAGGCTAGGGCACCCGTAGGCTTAGGCTAGGACACTTCTAGACTTAGGCTAAGGCAACGGCTACCCTAGCCTCAGGCTAGAGCACCCCTAGACTCAGGCTAGGTCACCCCTAAGCTTAGGCTAGGGCAATCCTAGGCTTAGGCTCAGGCTAGAGTTCCCCTAGCCTCAGGCAAGGGCACCCCTACGCTCAGGCTAGGGCACCCCTAGGCTTAGGCTAGGGCACCCCTAGACTTAGGCTACGGCTAGGGCTCCCCTAGCCTAAGGCTACAGCACCCCTAGGCTCAGGCTAGGGCACCCCTAGGCTTAGGATAGGCACGCCTAGGCTTAGGCTAAGGCTAGGGCTCCCCTAGCCTAAGGCTAGAGCACCCCTAGGCTTAGCCTAGGGCACCCCTAACTTAGGCAAGGGCACCCGTAGGCTTCGGCTAAGGCTAGGGCTCCCTTTTCCTAAGGCTAGTGCACCCCTAGGCTTAGGCTAGGGCACCCCTAGGCTTAGGCTAGGGCACCCCTAGGCTTAGGCTATGGCACCCCTAGGCTTAGGCTAGGGCACCCCTAGGCTTAGGCTAGGGCACCCCTAGGCTTAGGCTAAGGCTAGGGCTCCCCTAGCCTCAGGCTAGGCACCCCTAGGCTTAGGCTAGGGCAATCCTTGGCTAGACTAAGGCTAGGGATCCCCTAGCCTAAGGCTAGGGCACCCCTAGGCTTAGGCTAGGGCACCCCTAGGCTTAGGCTAGGGCACCCCTAGGCTTAGGCTAGGGGACCCCTAGCCTAAGGCTAGGGCACCCCTAGACTCAGGCTAGGGCACCAATAAGTTTAGGCTAGGGCAATCCTAGGCTTAGGCTAAGGCTAGGGCTCCCATAGCCTCAGGCTAGGGCACCCCTAGGCTCAGGCGAGGGCACACCTACGCTCAGGCTAGGGCTCCCCTAGCCTTAGGCTATGGCACCCCTACGCTCAGGTTAGGGCACCCCTAGGCTTAAGCTAGGGCACCCCTAGGCTTAGGCTAGGGAACCCCTAGCCTAAGTCTAGGGCACCCCTAGGCTTAGGCTAGGGCACCCATAGGCTTAGGCTAGGGCACACCTAGACTTAGGCTAAGGCAACGGCTCCCCTAGCCTCAGGCTAGGGCATCCCTAGACTCAGGGTAGGGCACCCCTAAGCTTAGGCTAGGGCAATCCTAATCTTAGGCTAAGGCTAGGGCTCCCCTACCCTAAAGTTACGGCACCCCTAGGCTCAGGCTAGGGCACCCCTAGCTAAGGCTAGGGCACCCCTAGGCTTAGGCTAGGGCACCTTAGGCTTAGGCTAGGGCACCCCTAGGCTTAAGCTAAGGCTGCACTAGGCTTAGGCTAAGGCTACGGCTACCCTAGCCACAGGCTAGTGCGCCACTAGACTCAGGCTATGGCACCCCAAGGCTCAGGCTAGGGCACCCCTAGACTCAGGCTAGGGCACCCCTAGGTTTAGGCTAGGGTACCCCTAGGCTTAGGATAAGGCTAGGGCACCCCTAGGCTTAGGCTAGGGCACCCCTAGGCTTAGGCTAGGGCACCCCTAGGCTTAGGCTAGGGCACCCCTAGGCTTAGGCTAAGGCTAGGGCTGCCTTAGCCTCAGGCTAGGGCACCCCTAGGCTCAGGCGAGGGCACACCTAGGCTCAGGTAGGGCTCCCCTAGCCTTAGGCTAGGACACCCCTAGGCTCAGGGCAGGGCACCCCTATGCTTATGCCAGGGCACCCCTAGGCTTAGGCTAGGGCACCCCTAGTCTTAGGCTAGGGCACCCCTAGGCTTAGGCTAGGGCACCACTAGGCTTAGGTTAAGGCTACGGCTCCCCTAGCCTCAGGCTATGGCACCCCTAGACTCAGGCTATGACACCCCTAGGCTTAGGCTAGGGAAATCCTAGGCTAGACTAAGGCTAGGGATCCCCTAGCCTCAGGCAGGGGCACCCGGAGGCTCAGGCTATGGCACCCGTAGGCTCAGGCAAGGCAGCCCTAGGCTTAGGCTAGCACCCCTAGGCTTAGTCTAAGGCTAGGGCTTCCCTAGCCTAAGGCTAGAGCACCCCTAGGCTTAGACTAAGGTTAGGGCTCCCCTAGCCCAAGGCTAAGGCACCCCTAGGCTTAGGCTAGGGCAATCCTAGGCTAGACTAAGGCTAAGGATCCCCTAGCCTCAGGCTAGGACACCCGTAGGCTCACACTAGGGAACCCCTAGGCTCAGGCAAGGGCAGCCCAAGGCTTAGGCTAGGGCACCCCTAGGCTTAGGCTAGGGCACCACTAGGCTTAGGCTAGGGAACCCCTAGGCTTAGGACAAGGCTAGGGCTACCCTAGCTTAAGGCTAGGGCACCCCTAGGCTTAGGCTAAGGCACCCCTATACTCAGGCTAGGGCACCCCTAGGCTTAAGCTAGGGCTCCCCTAGGCTTAGGCTAAGGCTACGGCTCCCCTAGCCTCAGGCTAGTGCACCAATAGACTCAGGCTATGGCACCCCTAGGCTTAGGCTAGGGCAATCCTAGGCTAGACTAACGCTAGGGCTCCCATAGTCTCAGGCTAGGGCACCCGTAGGCTCAGGCTAGGGCACCCCTAGGTTTAGGCTAGGGCACCCCTAGGCTTAGGCTAAGGCTCGGGCTCAACTAGCCTAAGGTTAGGGCACCCCTAGGCTTAGGCTTGGGCACCCCTAGGCTCAGGCTAGGGCACCCCTAGGCTTAGGCTAGGGCACCCCTAGGCTTAGGCTAAGGCTAGGGCTCCTCTAGCCTGAGGCTAGGGCACCCCTTGGCTCAGGCTAGGGCACCCCTAGGCTCAGGATAGGGCACCCCTATGCTTAGGCTAGGGCACCCCTAGGCTTAGGCTAAGGCTAGGGCTCCACTAGGCTTAGGCTAGGGCACCCCTAGGCTTAGGCTAGGGCACACCTAGGCTTAGGCATGGGCACCCTTTGGCTTAGGCTAGGGCACCCATAGGCTTAGGCTAAGGCTACAGCTCCCCTAGCCTCAGGCTATGGCACCCATAGACTCAGGCTATGGCACCCCTAGGTTAAGGCTAGGGCAATCCTAGGCTACACTAAGGCTAGGGCTCCCCTAGCCTCATGCTAGGGTACCCGTAGGCTCAGGCTAGGGCACCCGTAGGCTTAGGTTAGGACACTCCGAGGCTTAGGCTAAGACTACGGCTCCCCTAGCCTCAGGCTAGGGCAACCCTAGACTCAGTCTATGGCACCCCTAGGCTTAGGCTAGGGCAATCCTAGGCTAGACTAAGACTAGGGCTCCCCTAGCCTCAGGCTAGGGCACCCGTAGGCTCAGGCTAGGGCAACCCTAGGCTCAGGCTAGGGCACCCCTAGGATTAGGCTAGGGCACCCCTAGGCTTAGGTTAAGGCTAGTGCTCCCCCAGCCTAAGGCAAGGGCACCCCTAGGCTTAGGCTAGGGCACCCCTAGGCTTAGGCTAGGGTACCCCTAGGCTTAGGCTAGGGAACCCCTAGCCTAAGGCTAAGGCACCCCTAGGCTTAGGCTAGGGCACCGCTAGGCTTAGGCTAGGACACCCCTAGACTTACGCTAAGGCAACGGTCCCCTAGCCTCAGGCTAGGGCACCCGTAGACTCAGGCTAGGGCACCAATAAGTTTAGGCTAGGGCAATCCTAGGCTTAGGCTAAGGCTAGGTCTCCCATAGCCTCAGGCTAGGGCACCCCTAGGCTCAGGGGAGGGCACACCTACGCTCAGGCTAGGGCTCCCCTATCCTTAGGCTAGGGCACCCCTATGCTCAGGTTAGGGCACCCCTAGGCTAAAGCTAGGGCACCCCTAGGCTTAGGCTAGGGAACCCCTAGCCTAAGCCTAGGGCACCCCTAGGCTTAGGCTAGGGCACCCATAGGCTTAGGCTAGGGCACACCTAGACTTAGGCTAGGGCACCCATAGGCTTAGGCTAGGGCACACCTAGACTTAGGCTAAGGCAACGGCTCCCCTAGCCTCAGGCTAGGGCACCCCTAGACTCAGGCTATGGCACCCCTAAGCTTAGGCTAATGCAATCCTATTCTTAGCCTAAGGCTAGGGCTCCCCTACCCTAAGGTTACGGCACCCCTAGGCTCAGGCTAGGGCACCCCTAGCTAAGGCTAGGGCACCCCTAGGCTTAGGCTAGGGCTCCACTAGGCTTAGGCTAAGGCTACGGCTACCCTAGCCTCAGGCTAGTGCACCCGTAGACTCAGGCTATGGCACCCCTAGGCTCAGGCTAGGGCACCCCTAGACTCAGGCTAGGGCACCCCTAGGTTTAGGCTAGGGTACCCCTAGGTTTAGGCTAAGGCTAGGGCTCCACTAGCCTAAGGCTAGGGCACCCCTAGGCTTAGGATAGGGCACCCCTAGGCTTAGGCTAGGGCACCCCTAGGCTTAGGCTAAGGCTAGGGCTCCCCCAGCCTAAGGCAAGGGCACCCCTAGGCTTAGGCTAGGGCACCCCTAGGCTTAGGCTAGGGTACCCCTAGGCTTAGGCTAGGGAACCCCTAGCCTAAGGCTAAGGCACCCCTAGGCTTAGGCTAGGGCACCGCTAGGCTTAGGCTAGGACACCCCTAGACTTACGCTAAGGCAACGGTCCCCTAGCCTCAGGCTAGGGCACCCGTAGACTCAGGCTAGGGCACCAATAAGTTTAGGCTAGGGCAATCCTAGGCTTAGGCTAAGGCTAGGTCTCCCATAGCCTCAGGCTAGGGCACCCCTAGGCTCAGGGGAGGGCACACCTACGCTCAGGCTAGGGCTCCCCTAGCCTTAGGCTAGGGCACCCCTATGCTCAGGTTAGGGCACCCCTAGGCTAAAGCTAGGGCACCCCTAGGCTTAGGCTAGGGAACCCCTAGCCTAAGGCTAGGGCACCCCTAGGCTTAGGCTAGGGCACCCATAGGCTTAGGCTAGGGCACACCTAGACTTAGGCTAAGGCAACGGCTCCCCTAGCCTCAGGCTAGGGCACCCCTAGACTCAGGCTATGGCACCCCTAAGCTTAGGCTAATGCAATCCTATTCTTAGCCTAAGGCTAGGGCTCCCCTACCCTAAGGTTACGGCACCCCTAGGCTCAGGCTAGGGCACCCCTAGCTAAGGCTAGGGCACCCCTAGGCTTAAGCTAGGGCTCCACTAGGCTTAGGCTAAGGCTACGGCTACCCTAGCCTCAGGCTAGTGCACCCGTAGACTCAGGCTATGGCACCCCTAGGCTTAGGCTAAGGCTAGGGCTGCCTTAGCCTCAGGCTAGGGCAACCCTAGGCTCAGGCTAGGGCACCCCTATGCTTATGCAGGGCACCCCTAGGCTTAGGCTAGGGCACCCATAGTCTTTGGCTAGGGCACCCCTATGCTTAGGCTAGGGCACCACTAGGCTTAGGCTAAGGCTACGGCTCCCCTAGCCTCAGGCTAGGGCACCCCTAGACTCAGGCTATGGCACCCCTAGGCTTAGCTAGGGCACCCCTAGGCTTAGGCTAGGGCACCCCTAGGATTAGGCTAGGGCACCCCTAGGCTTACGCTAGGGCACCCCTAGGCTTAGGCTAGGGCACCCCTAGGCTTAGACTAAGGTTAGGGCTCCCGTAGCCCAAGGCTGAGGCACCCCTAGGCTTAGGCTAGGGCACCCCTAGGCTTAGGCTAGGGCACCCCTAGGCTTAGGCTCAGGCTACTGCTCCCCTAGCCTCAGGCTAGGGCACCCCTACACTCAGGCTATGGCACCACTAGGCTTAGGCTAGCACAATCCTAGGCTCCACTAAGGCTAGGGCTCCCCTAACCTCAGGCTAGGGCATCCGTAGACTCAGGCTAGGGTACCCCTAGGCTCAGGCTAGGGCACCCCTAGGCTCAGGCTAGACCACCCCTAGGCTTAGGCTAGGGCACCCATAGGCTTAGGCTAGGGCACCCCTAGGCTTAGGCTCAGGCTACGGCTCCCCTAGCCTCAGGCTAGGACACCCCTAGGCTTAGGCTAGGGCACCCCTAGGCTTAGGCTAGGGCTCACTAGTCTTAGGCTAGGCACCCCTAGTTTTAGGCTAGGGCACCCCTAGCCTTCGGCTAGGGCACCCCTAGGCTTAGGCTAGGGCACACCTAGGCTTAGGCTAGGGCACCCCTAGGCTTAGGCTAAGGCTAGGGCTCCCCTAGCCTAAGGCTAGGGCACCCCTAGACTTAGGGAAGGGCACCCATAAGCTTAGGCTAGGGCAATCCTAGGCTAGACTAAGGCTAGGGCTCCCATAGCACAAGCTAGGGCACCCGTATGCTCAGGCTAGGGCACCCTTAGGCCTAAGCCTAAGCTCCTCTAGGCTAAGGCCAG
Organism: Tenrec ecaudatus; assembly: GCF_050624435.1. NCBI lineage: Eukaryota > Metazoa > Chordata > Mammalia > Afrosoricida > Tenrecidae > Tenrec > Tenrec ecaudatus. The sequence continues at coordinate 341,778 of NW_027459490.1, forward strand.
GGCACCCCTAGGCTTAGGCTAGGGCACCCATAGGCTTAGGCTAGGGCACCCCTAGGCTTAGGCTCAGGCTACGGCTCCCCTAGCCTCAGGCTAGGACACCCCTAGACTCAGGCTAGGGCACCCCTAGGCTTAGGCTAGGGCACCCCTCGGCTTAGGATAGGGCACCCCAAGGCTTAGTCTAGGGCTCCCCTAGGCTTAGGCTAAGGCTAGATCTCCCCTAGCCTAAGGCTAGGGCACCCCTAGGCTTAGGCTAGGGCACCCCTAGGCTTAGGCTAGGGCTCACTAGTCTTAGGCTAGGCACCCCTAGTTTTAGGCTAGGGCACCCCTAGCCTTCGGCTAGGGCACCCCTAGGCTTAGGCTAGTGCACCCCTAGGCTTAGGCTAGGGCACCCCTAGGCTTAGGCTAAGGCTAGGGCTCCCCTAGCCTAAGGCTAGGGCACCCCTAGACTTAGGGAAGGGCACCCATAAGCTTAGGCTAGGGCAATCCTAGGCTAGACTAAGGCTAGGGCTCCCATAGCACAAGCTAGGGCACCCGTATGCTCAGGATAGGGCACCCTTAGGCCTAAGCCTAAGCTCCTCTAGGCTAAGGCCAGGGCACCCCTAGGCTTAGGCTAGGGCACCCATAGGCTTAGGCTAGGGCACCCCTAGGCTTAGGCTCAGGCTACGGCTCCCCTATCCTCAGGCTAGGACACCACTAGACTCAGGCTATGGCACCCCTAGGCTAAGGCTAGTGCAATCCTAGGCTAGACTAAGGCTAGGGCTCCCCAAGCCTCAGGCTAGGGCACCCCTAGGCTTAGGCTAGGGCACCCCTCGGCTTAGGATAGGGCACCCCAAGGCTTAGTCTAGGGCTCCCCTAGGCTTAGGCTAAGGCTAGAGCTCCCCTACCCTAAGGCTAGGGCACCCCTAGGCTTAGGCTAGGGCACCCATAGGCTTAGGCTAGGGCACCCCTAGGCTTAGGCTCAGGCTACGGCTCCCCTAGCCTCAGGCTAGGACACCCCTAGCCTCAGGCTAGGACACCCCTAGCCTCAGGCTAGGGCACCCCTAGGCTTAGGCTAGGGCACCCCTCGGCTTAGGATAGGGCACCCCAAGGCTTAGTCTAGGGCTCCCCTAGGCTTAGGCTAAGGCTAGATCTCCCCTAGCCTAAGGCTAGGGCACCCCTAGGCTTAGGCTAGGGCACCCCTAGGCTTAGGCTAGGGCACCCCTAGGCTTAGGCTAGGGCTCACTAGTCTTAGGCTAGGCACCCCTAGTTTTAGGCTAGGGCACCCCTAGCCTTCGGCTAGGGCACCCCTAGGCTTAGGCTAGGGCACCCCTAGGCTTAGGCTAAGGCTAGGGCTCCCCTAGCCTAAGGCTAGGGCACCCCTAGACTTAGGGAAGGGCACCCATAAGCTTAGGCTAGGGCAATCCTAGGCTAGACTAAGGCTAGGGCTCCCATAGCACAAGCTAGGGCACCCGTATGCTCAGGCTAGGGCACCCTTAGGCCTAAGCCTAAGCTCCTCTAGGCTAAGGCCAGGGCACCCCTAGGCTTAGGCTAGGGCACCCATAGGCTTAGGCTAGGGCACCCCTAGGCTTAGGCTCAGGCTACGGCTCCCCTAGCCTCAGGCTAGGACACCCCTAGACTCAGGCTATGGCACCCCTAGGCTAAGGCTAGTGCAATCCTAGGCTAGACTAAGGCTAGGGCTCCCCTAGCCTCAGGCTAGGGCACCCCTAGGCTTAGGCTAGGGCACCCCTCGGCTTAGGATAGGGCACCCCAAGGCTTAGTCTAGGGCTCCCCTAGGCTTAGGCTAAGGCTAGAGCTCCCCTACCCTAAGGCTAGGGCACCCCTAGGCTTAGGCTAGGGCACCCCTAGGCTTAGGCTAGGGCTCACTAGTCTTAGGCTAGGCACCCCTAGTTTTAGGCTAGGGCACCCCTAGCCTTCGGCTAGGGCACCCCTAGGCTTAGGCTAGGGCACCCCTAGGCTTAGGCTAGGGCACCCCTAGGCTTAGGCTAAGGCTAGGGCTCCCCTAGCCTAAGGCTAGGGCAACCCTAGACTTAGGGAAGGGCACCCCTAAGCTTAGGCTAGGGCAATCCTAGGCTAGACTAAGGCTAGGGCTCCCATAGCACAAGCTAGGGCACCCGTATGCTCAGGCTAGGGCACCCTTAGGCCTAAGCCTAAGCTCCTCTAGGCTAAGGCCAGGGCACCCCTAGGCTTAGGCTAGGGCACCCCAAGCCTTAGGCGATGGCATACCTGGGCTTAGGCTAGGGCACCCCTAGGATCAGGCTAGGGCACGCCTAGGCTTAGGCTAGGGCACCCCTAGGCTTAGGCTAAGGCTAATGCTCCCCTAGCCTAAGGCTAGGGCATCCCTAGGCTTAGGCTAGGGCACCCGTAGGCTTAGGCTAGGGCACCCCTAGGCTTAGGCTAGGGCACCCCTAGACTTAGGCTAAGGCAACAGCTCCCCTAGCCTCAGTTTAGGGCACCCCTAGACTCAGGCTAGGGCACCCCTAAGCTTAGCCTAGGGCAATCCTAGGCTTAGGCTAAGGCTAGGGCTCCCCTATCCTCAGGCTAGGGCACCCCTAGGCTTAGGCTAGGGCACCCCTAGGCTTAGGCTAAGGCTAGGGCTCCCCTAACCTAAGGCTAGAGCACCCCTAGGCTTAGGCTAGGGCAACCCTAGGCTTAGGCTAGGGCACCCCTAGGCTTAGGCTAAGGCTAGGGCTCCCCTAGCCTAAGGCTAGGGCATCCCTAGGCTTAGGCTACGGCACCCCTAGTCTTAGGCTAGGGCACCCCTAGGCTTAGGCTACGGCACCCTTAGGCTTAGGCTAAGGCTAGGGCTCCCCTAGCCTCAGGCTAGGGCACCCCTAGGCTCAGGCTAGGGCACCCCTAGGCTTAGACTATGGCACCCTAGGCTTAGTCTAAGGCTAGGGCTCCCCTAACCTAAGGCTACGGCACCCCTAGGCTTAGGCTTGGGCACCCCTAGGATTAGGCTAGGGCACCCCTAGGCTTACGCTAGGGCACCCCTAGGCTTAGGCTAGGGCACCCTTAGGCTTAGACTAAGGTTAGGGCTCCCCTATCCCAAGGCTAGGGCACCCCTAGGCTTAGGCTAGGGCACCCATATGCTTAGGCTAGGGAACCCCTAGGCTTAGGCTCAGGCTATGGCTTCCCTAGCCTCAGGCTAGGGCACCCCTACACTCAGGCTATGGCACCACTAGGCTTAGGCTAGCGCAATCCTAGGCTCCACTAAGGCTAGGGCTCCCCTAGCCTCAGGCTAGGGCATCCGTAGACTCAGGCTAGGGCACCCCTAGGCTCAGGCAAGGGCACCCCTAGGCTTAGGCTAGGGCACCCCTAGGCTTAGGCTAAGGCTAGGGCTCCCCTAGACGAAGGCTACAGCACCCCATGGCTTAGGCTAGGGCACCCATAGGCTTAGGCTAAGGCTAGGGCTCCCCTAGCCTAAGGCTAGGGCACCCCTAGGCTTAGGCTAGGGCACCCCTAGGCTTAGGCTAGGGCACCCCTAGGCTGAGGCTAGGGCACCCCTAGGCCTAGGCAAGGGCACCCCTAGGCTTAGGTTAGGGCACCCCTAGGCTTAGGCTTGGGCACCCCTAGGCTTAGGCTAGGGCACCCCTAGTCTTAGGCTAAGGCTAGGGCTCCCCTAGCCTAAGGCTATCGCATCCCTAGGTTTAGGCTAGGGCACCCCTAGGCTTAGGCTAGGGCACCCCTAGACTTAGGCTAAGGCAACATCTCACCTAGCCTCAGGTTAGGGCACCCGTAGACTCAGGCTAGGGCACCCCTAAGCTTGGGCTAGGGAAATCCTAGGCTTAGGCTAAGGCTAGGGCTCCCCTAGCCTCAGGCAAGGGCACCCCTAGGCTTAGGCTTGGGCACCCATAGGCTTAGACTAGGGCACCCCTAGGCTTAGGCTAGGGCACCCCTAGTCTTAGGCTAAGGCTACGGCTCCCCTAGCCTAAGGCTAGGGCACCCCTAGACCCAGGCAAGGGCACCCCTAGGCTTAGGCTAGGGCACCGCTAGGCTTAGGTGTTGGCACCCCTAGGCTTAGGCTAATGCTAGGGCTCCCCTAGCCTCAGGCGAGGGCACCCCTAGGCTCAGGCGAGGGCACACCTAGGCTCAGGCTAGGGCTCCCCTAGCCTTAGGCTAGGGCACCCCTAGGCTTAGGCTAGGGCACGCCGAGGCTTAGGCTAGGGCACCCCTAGGCTTAGGCTAGGTCACCCCTAGGCTTAGGCTAGGGCACCCCTAGGCTTAGGCTAAGGCTACGGCTCCCCTAGCCTAAGGCAAGAGCACCCCTAGACTCAGGCTAGGGCACCCCTAGGCTTAGGCTAGGGCACCCCTAGGCTTAGGCTAGGGCACCCCTAGGCTTAGGCTAAAGCTAGGGCTCCCCTAGCCTCAGGCTAGGGCACCCCTAGGCTCGGGCGAGGGCACACCTAGGCTCAGGCTAGGGCTCCCCTAGCCTTAGGCTAGGGCACCCCTAGGCTTAGGGTAGGGCAGCCCTAGGCTTAGGCTAAGGCTACGGTTCCCCTAGCCTCAGGCAAGGGCACCCCTAGACTCAGGCTATGGCACCCTTTGGCTTACGCTAGGGCAATCCTACGCTAGACTAAGGCTAGGGATCCCCTAGCCTCAGGCTAGGGCACCCGTTGGCTCACGCTAGGGCACCCCTAGGCTCAGGCTAGGGCAGCCCTAGGCTTAGGCTAGGGCACCCCTAGGCTTAGGCTAGGGCACCCCTAGGTTTAGGCTAAGGCTAGGGCTCCCCTAGCCTGAGGCTAAGGCACCCCTAGGCTCAGGCTGGGGCACCCCTAGGCTTAGGCTAGGCCTAGGGTTCCCCTAGCCTAAGGCTAGGGCACCCCTAGGCTTAGGATAGGGCACCCCTAGGCTTAGGCTAGGGCACCCCTAGGCTTAGGCTAGGGCATCCCTAGGCTTTGGCTAGGGCACCCCTAGGCTTAGGCTAAGGCACCCCTAGGCTTAGGTTAAGGCAAGGCTCCCCTAGCCACAGGCTATGGCACCCCTAGTTTAAGGCTAGGGCTCCCCTAGCCTCAGGCTAGGGCACCCGTAGTCTCAGGCTTGGGCACCCGTAGGCTTAGGCTAGGACACTTCTAGCCTTAGGCTAAGGCAACGGCTACCCTAGCCTCAGGCTAGAGCACCCCTAGACTCAGGCTAGGTCACCCCTAAGCTTAGGCTAGGGCAATCCTAGGCTTAGGCTCAGGCTAGAGTTCCCCTAGCCTCAGGCAAGGGCATCCCTAGGCTCAGGCTAGGGCACCCCTAGGCTTAGGCTAGGGCACCCCTAGACTTAGGCTAAGGCTAGGGCTCCCCTAGCCTAAGGCTACAGCACCCTTAGGCTCAGGCTAGGGCACCCCTAGGCTTAGGATAGGGCACGCCAAGGCTTAGGCTAAGGCTAGGGCTCCCTAGTCTAAGGCTAGAGCACCCCTAGGCTTAGGCTGGGGCACCCTTAGCTTTGGCAAGGGGTCCCATAGGCTTCGGCTAAGGCTAGGACTCCCCTAGCCTAAGGCTAGTGCACCCCTAGGCTTAGGCTAAGGCACCCCTAGGCTTAGGCTAGGGCACCCCTAGGCTTAGGCTAAGGCTAGGGCTCCCCTAGCCTATGGCTAGGTCTCCCATAGCCTATGGCTAGCGCACCCCTAGGCTTAACCTAGGGCACCCCTAGGCTTAGGCTAGGGCACCACTAGGCTTAGGCTAGGGCACCCCTAGGCTTAGGCTAGGGCACTCCTAGGCTTAGGCTAGGGCACCCCTAGGCTTAGGCTAGGGCAATCCTAGGATAGACTAAGGCTAGGTATCCCCTAGCCTCAGGCTAGGACACCCGTAGGCTCACGCTAGGGAACCCCTAGGCTCAGGCAAGGGCAGCCCAAGGCTTAGGCTAGGGCACCCCTAGGCTTAGGCTAGGGTACCACTAGGCTTAGGTTAGGGAACCCCTAGGCTTAGGAAAAGGCTAGGGCTACCCTAGCTTAAGGCTAGGGCACCCCTAGGCTTAGGTTAAGGCACCCCTAGGCTCAGGCTAGGGCACCCCTAGGCTTAAGCTAGGGCTCCCCTAGGCTTAGGCTAAGGCTACGGCTCCCCTAGCCTCAGGCTAGTGCACCAATAGACTCAGGCTATGGCACCCCTAGGCTTAGGCTAGGGCAATCCTAAGCTAGACTAACGCTAGGGCTCCCATAGTCTCAGGCTAGAGCACCCGTAGGCTCAGGCTAGGGCACCCCTAGGCTCATGCTAGGGCACCCCTAGGTTTAGGCTAGGGCACCCCTAGGCTTAGGCTAAGGCTAGGGCTCAACTAGCCTAAGGCTAGGCCACCCCTAGGCTTAGTCTAGGGCACCCCTAGGCTTAGGCTAGGGCACCGCTAGGCTTAGGCTAGGCCACCCTAGACTTAGGCTAAGGCAACGGTCCCCTAGCCTCAGGCTAGGGCACCCCTAGACTCAGGCTAGGGCACCAATAAGTTTAGGCTAGGGCAATCCTAGGCTTACGCTAAGGCTAGGGCTCCCATAGCCTCAGGCTAGGGCACCCCTAGGCTCAGGCGAGGGCACACCTACGCTCAGGCTAGGGCTCCCCTAGCCTTAGGCTAGGGGACCCCTACGCTCAGGTTAGGGCACCCCTAGGCTTAAGCTAGGGCACCCCTAGGCTTAGGCTAGGGAACCCCTAGCCTAAGGCTAGGGCACCCCTAGGCTTAGGCTAGGGCACCCATAGGCTTAGGCTAGGGCACACCTAGACTTAGGCTAAGGCAACGGCTCCCCTAGCCTCAGGCTAGGGCACCCCTAGACTCAGGCTAGGGCACCCCTAAGCTTAGGCTAGGGCAATCCTAGTCTTAGGCTAAGGCTAGGGCTCCGCTACCCTAAGGTTACGGCACCCCTAGGCTCAGTCTAGGGCACACCTAGCCTAAGGCTAGGGCACCCCTAGGCTTAGGCTAGGGCACCTTAGGCTTAGGCTAGGGCACCCCTAGGCTTAAGCTAGGGCTCCACAAGGCTTAGGCTAAGGCTACGGCTACCCTAGCCTCAGGCTAGTGTACCCCTAGACTCAGGCTATGGCACCCCTAGACTCAGGCTAGGGCACCCCTAGGTTTAGGCTAGGGTACCCCTAGGCTTAGGCTAAGGCTAGGGCTCCCCTAGCCTAAGGCTAGGGCACCCGTAGGCTTAGGCTAGGGCACCCCTAGGCTTAGGCTAGGGCACCCCTAGGCTTAGGCTAGGGCACCCCTAGGCTTAGGCTAAGGCTAGGGCTGCATTAGCCTCAGGCTAGGGCACCCCTAGGCTCAGGCGAGGGCACACCTAGGCTCAGGCTAGGGCTCCCCTATGCTTATGCCAGGGCACCCCTAGGCTTAGACTAGGGCTAGGGCTCCCCTACCCTAAGGTTACGGCACCCCTAGGCTAAGGCTACGGCTCCCCTAGCCTCAGGCTAGGGCACCCCTAGACTCAGGCTATGACACCCCTAGGCTTAGGCTAGGGCAATCCTAGGCTAGACTAAGGCTAGGGATCCCCTAGCCTCAGGCAGGGGCACCCGTAGGCTCAGGCTAGGGCACCCGTAGGCTCAGGCTAGGGCAGCCCTAGGCTTAGACTAGGCCACTCCTATGCTTAGGCTAGGGCACCCCTAGGTTTAGGCTAAGGCTAGGGTCCCCTAGCCTAAGGCTAGGGCACCCCTAGGCTTAGGCTAGGGCACCCCTAAGCTTAGGCTAGGGCAATCCTAGTCTTAGGCTAAGGCTAGGGCTCCCCTACCCTAAGGTTACGGCACCCCTAGGCTCAGGCGAGGGCACTCCTAGGCTTTGGCTATGGCACCCCTAAGCTTAGGAAAAGGCTAGGGCTCCCCTAGCCTAAGGCTAGGGCACCCCTAGGCTTAGGCTATGGCACCCCTAGGCTTAGGCTCGGGCACCCATAGGCTTAGGCTAGGGCACCCCTAGACTCAGGCTATGGCTCCCCTAGACTCAGGTTAGGGCATCCCTAGACTCAGGCTAGGGCACCCCTAGGTTTAGGCTAGGGTACCCCTAGGCTTAGGCTAAGGCTAGGGCTCCACTAGCCTAAGCCTAGGGCACCCCTAGGCTTAGGCTGGGCACCCCTAGGCTTAGGCTCGGGCACCGCTACGCTTAGGCTAGGGCACCCCTAGGCTTAGGCTAGGGCACCCCTAGGCTTTTGCTAGGGCACCCCTAGGCTTAGTCTAGGGCACCCCTAGGCTTAGGCTAAGGCTAGGGCTCCCCTAGCCTAAGGCTAGGGCCCCCCTAGGCTCAGGTTTTGGCACCCCTAGGCTTAGGCTAAGGCTAGGGCTCACCTAGCCTAAGGCTAGGGCACCCCTAGGCTTAGGATAGGGCACCCCTAGGCTTAGGTTAGGGTTCCCCTAGACTTAGGCTAGGTCTCCCATACCCTTAGGCTAGTGCTCCCCTATCCTTAGGCCAGGGCACCCCTAGGCTTAGTCCAGGGCTCCCCTAGTCTAAGGCTAGGGCTCCCCTAGGCTTAGGCTTGGGCACCCCTAGGCTTAGGCTATGGCTCTCCTAGCCTTAGGCTAGGGCTCCCCTAACCTTATGCTAGGGCACCCCTAGGCTTAGGCTAAGACTAGGGCTCCCCTAGCCTTCGGTAGGGCTCCCCTAGCCTTAGGTTCTGTCACCCCAAGGCTTAGGCTAAAGCTAGGGCTCCCCTAGCCTTAGGCTAAGGCTCCCCTAGCCTTAGGTTAGCGTTCCCCTAGGTTTAGGATAGGGCACCCCTAGGCTTAGGCTAGGGCTCCCTTAGCTTTAGGCTAGGGCTCCCCTAGCCTTAGGCTAGGGTACCCCTAGGCTTAGGCTAGGGCTCTCCTAGGCTTAGGCTAAGACTAGGGCTCAGCTAGCCTAAGGCTAGGGCACCCCTAGGCTTAGACTAGGGCACCCCTAGGCTTAGGCTAGAGCACCCCTAGACTTAGGCTAAGGCAACGGCTCCCCTAGCCTCAGGCTAGGGCACGCCTAGAATCAGGATAGGGCACCCCTAAGCTTAGGCTAGGGCAATCGTAGGCTTAGGCTAAGGCTAGGGCTCCCCTAGCCTTAGACTAGGGCACCCCTAGGCTCAGGATAGGGCACCCCTAGGCTTAGGCTAAGGCTAGGGCTCCCCTAGCCTAAGGCTACGGCACCCCTAGGCTCAGGCTACGGCACCCCTAGGCTTAGGCTAGGGCACCCCTAGGCTTTAGCTAGGGCTCCCATAGGCTATGGCTAAGGCTACGGCTCCCCTATCCTCAGGCTAGTGCACCCCTAGACTCAGGCTAGGGCAATCCTAGGCTAGACTAACGCTAGGGCTCCCCTAGCCTCAGGCTAGGGCACCCGTAGGCTCAGGTTAGGGCACCCTTAGGCTCAGGCTAGGGCACCCCTAGGCCTAGGCTAGGGCACCTCTTGCCTCAGGCTAGGGCAACCCTAGGCTTAGGCTAGGGCACCCCTAGGCTTAAGCTAAGGCTAGGGCTCCCCTAGCCTAAGGCTAGATCACCCCTAGGCTTAGGCTAGGGCACCCCTAGGCTTAGGCTAGGGCACCCCTAGGCTTAGGCTTAGGCTAGGGCTCGGACACCCCTAGGCTTAGGCTAGGACACCCCAAGGCTTAGGCTAGGGCACCCCTAGGCTTAGGCTAAGTTTAAGGCTCCCCTAGCCTAAGGCGAGGGCACCCCTAGGCTCAGGCTAGGGCACCCCTGGGCTTAGGCTAGGGCACCCCTAGGCTTAGGCTAAGGCTAGGGCTCCCCTAGCCTAAGGCTAGGGCACCCCTAAGCTTAGGCTAGGGCAAACCTAGGCTTAGGCTAGGGCACCCCTAGGCTTAGGCTAGGGCACCCCTTAGCTAACGCTAAGGCTACGGCTCCCCTAGCCTCAGGCTAGGGCTCCCCTAGCCTCAGTCTATGGCACCCCTAGGCTTAGGCTAGGGCAATTCTAGGCTAGACTAAGGCTAGGGCTCCCTTAGGCTTAGGCTAGGGCACCCCTACGCTTAGGCTAGGGCACCCCTAGGCGTAGGCGGAGGCTAGGGCTCCCCTAGCCTAAGGCTAGGGCACCCCTAGGCTTAGGCTAGGGCACCCCTAGGCTTAGGCTCGGGCACCCCTAGGCTTAGGCTAAGGCTAGGGCTCCCCTAGCCTAAGGCTACTGCACCCCTAGGCTCAGGCTAGGGCACCCCTAAGCTTAAGCTAGGGCACCCCTAGGCTTTAGCTAGGGCTCCCCTAGCCTTAGCCTAAGGCTACTGCTCCCCTAGCCTCAGGCTAGTGCACCCCTAGACTCAGGTTATGACACCCCCAGTCAGCAGGGGCGTCTGCCCACTCCTTCACCCGACACCTCAACAGCCATGAGCCAAGAGGTAAGGACAAGTGCAAGGCAGGCCAGCTGCCCTGGCCAGAGCCCCTCAATGCCCCTCCCTCTAACAGCAGCTGGCCAGAGGGCCCACAGCCCCGTGCAATTAGGGGGAAGGAGTCAGCAAGCCTTATAAGGCACCTGATGTTTAGGCAAAGACACACTCAGAAAAGGCCGGCCAAGAGAAAGGCAGCAGAGGCAGCGGACAGGGCCAGCACACTTACTGTGATGCTGTCTTTGTGCTGAGCAAAAGAGGAAAGCAGAGGAAGAGGCCGAGACAGAGCGCGAGTGAGCAGAGAGGTCCCTAAACAGCTTCCTCCGCCTGGGCCCTCCCCCAGCGTGCATGCAGACCCTGCTGCTAGCCCCAGGACCCCTGGAGCCTGGAGATGACAGACGGGAGGGTGCCGACAAAGCATTCACTTACCCTCAGCTCCACCCCCTTGTCCCACAGTCTCTGGTCACTGAACTCACACAGCTGCCCCGAGGATGTGATACAGAAGGTGCTGTCAGCCTTCTTCCTGCGGCCACAGGCTACATCAGTGAACAAGTTGTTCCGCAGGTCCCCCAGCAGCCCGGAGCGGCCCAGCAGGGGCACAGTGGCATTCACCTGTGGAGGCACACCACAGGTGCCACCCACCCACCCACCCTGCATGCTACCCCCTGAAAAGCAGGCCCTGGGGAGAGAGGGAAAAGGCTTCCCTTGCAGATTGACATAGCACCTGGCCCAGCTGAGACTTCCAAGGGGCTTTTGAGCATGCAGAAGTGGGCGCAGGTGGAACAGATCTGGGCAGACCCCACCCTGGTGGCTACTTGCTGCCTCACCTTTGAGGTCTTGCTGTCATCAAGGTACCAGAATTTGATGTGCCGGTTGCCTGCAATGACAAAGTAGCTGCAGTCCTCAGAGAAATATACTGCTGTCACCCGACTGGACACCTTGTTGGAAGCCACTACAATGTTTTTCTGGAGAGAAAGTCAAGGGAAATCAAGGCTCTGCTTCTAGGAGCTGAGGGAAAAGAAACTTACACACTGAAGGAGGTTAGACAAGCTGTGAACTTGACCTCTCCTTCTGCCCCTTCTTTAGTATCCTAGATACCCAGTTGCTCCTTTCTGCTCAGAGTTCTCTAGAAAGGGACTGAGGCCAGCAGGTGGAAGTGAAGGCCACCTGTCAGCAGTTTCTTGGCGCCCCTCCCGGCCCTGCCTGTCCTGAGGCCAGCAGCCCACTCACCTTCCAGGCCCAGACATTGAAGATCATGTCATGCTGGTAGCCCACTGAGACAATGTACTTGGCGCTGGGTGAGAAGGCCACACACGCCACACCATACTTATGCTCCTGAAGCTCCACCATCTGGCTGCGCTCCGACACGTCCCATACCCACACAGCAGGCATGTGTCCACTCTGCGGGGACGAAGACCCCGAAGTAAAAGCCAGAGGCAACCAGCTCCCTCCCCATCCACGGAGGCCTGGCCTTCCCAGCCACTGGACAAGAGCCTGCACATAAATGAAGGACACCTAACCTAATGTGCCTGCACATGAATCAAGGACACCCCCGGAGGGAATGTGATCAGTGTTGGGGAACAGGGACTCTCAGGGATGGGCTCCTGGCGTGATTTGCATGGGCAAGAACCATCACTCCTGCGGTTTGCTCCCACAGCCTCACAGGGCAAGTCTATGGGAGGGCAGCCCTGTTCCACACTGTGACCAGCAGGGATAAGGAATGTTTTAAGGAGGTGTTTTCCAAAATGTGTTTCCCAAATTGGCAGCTTCAGCCTCATCGGGAACTACTTGTTAGCATTGCAAATTGAAGAGAGCCAACCCAGACCTGCTGAGCCTGAGAGCCAGCAGTCTGTACTACGGGGCCACCACAGCACTTCTGACGCAGGCTACAGCCTAAGAACACTGCTCTAGGGCAGACCAAACACCCAAAATGGACACCAGTACAGAAAGTCAAACTTGGCACCAGTCCTATGCGGGCCGCAGGCTGTCACTCTCTGCTAAGGCCAGGCCACCCCCTCTGCAGTGCCTGAGCTTCCTTCCTCACTCACCTCGCTGGTGACCAGGTACTTGCCATCAGGAGAGAAGGCAAAGGCAGTGATGGTTTTCCTGAAAGGAATGGGGGCAGGCTCAAGAGGGGCACTGGCAGCCTGGCCCAGGCCTGGCCTCTCACAGTCCCCTCTCTAAACAAGGGCAGCAAACCCGCCCTCCCTGTGCTGCTTCCCTTGCAGGCCTAGGGCCCAACAGGGCCCAATGCCACAGAGAAGCAGGTGGCACCCCTCTGGCCATCCCTGGGGAAAGGTGGCACTCCCCAAAGCCCCAGAGCCCATTTACCTGGAGCTGTTGAGGATGTGGTGCTGATGTGATTCCGGGGATTGAAGAGCACAACCACACAACCGGGGAGAGGGAGAGGGGAGCACAGCCTTAGCACCCCACCTCAGTGGCCCAGCCCAGAGGACCCCACGTTGACAGAGTGCAGCTGGCTCCTGGCAGCACTCTTCTGCCTTTCTCCCCTTCTGTAGCCCCACACGGTGCAAGGGCCTGTAGGGAGACCTGCCTGCCCAGTGCTCTGTGCACCAGCACCATCGGGCCATGCCCCATAGTGATGGGGTGGCCGGTCTTCCCAGAGCCCTTGTCTCTACCCCAGGGCAGAGGGCAGAGAGAAGGATGCACATGATTTGGGTAAGAACAGGCCTCAGCTGTGCCCTTGTTTATAGACCTCCTTGTTTCCAGGAGAGAGTGGGATCTCTCATGTCTGCACCCATGTGTGTACTTGGCAAGAGCCAGCCCTCCACATGTTGGATGAGGAAGCAAGTGGAAGGTCAGGGCCCAGGGCCAGGCCTGCAGGGAGACTAAGGGGGATGGAGAGGCAGAAAACTGCCTGAGGGAGGGAACTTCATGGAGCTGCTGGCTCACGTCAGATTCTTTAGCCCAAAGAGGCTGAGCAGCGCCATTCTAACAGCCTCCAGTCTCCCTCTCCAGTCAGACAGCAAGGCTGGGTGAGATTGCATGGAGACTGAAATTCAAGAGTGAACTCGACAGAGGGAGGCAGGTAAGAGTCAGGGACAGGGAGCTGGGAGCCAACAGCTCGCCAGTGTCTCAGGGGCCATGGCGCTCAGCAGGTTTAGGCCCTCTGCCCAGCTGTCTCCTCTCTTCATTAGCGCTATGCCTACTACTTGCTATTAGCTGGCCACAGCAAGCCTGGAGCCTGCTCCCCCAGGTAAGGGGGTCGACTGCGTAGACGGAGGAGAGACTCAGTAGAAGGCTACTTGTCCCAACACTGCCTTTTACAACAGGAAGCAGACACAGGACCCGCATCTGGACCCCACTGCTTGCAGATGGGAGCAGGAGCTGCAGCACAGGGCTTGGTCTCTTCTGCAGACAGAGGCCTCTGGCTCGGCTCAATGAGCCAGTTCGCTATGCAAATTCCACTGTCAACTAGGGATTCTGGGATCTTGGAGGTGCACCAGGTAAGCTCACAGCTGGCTACCAGGCTGATTGACAGCCTTAGAAGCCTGAGCAACGCCCTCTTCTCCTCAGACCCCCGCTCCAATCCTTTTTCACCCTCCTTTTCTTTGTTCTCTTTTTAATCTCCTTTCTCTCTTTAAACCGATTTGAAGAACCCTGCTCTCCACATCCCTTGAATGAGAAAAACAAGATGACGTTAGAAACACGCAGACACACACCTGCCCAGTTGCTCTGAAGGAGAGTCTAATACATGGGACTGACCTAACTCCTTTAAAACAGAGATGCCTGCACAGAGGATGAAAGGAACTGTGCTCAAACACTCAACCACATTCACTGTCGCTGAGTCGATTCTGACTCACAGTGACCCTACAGAACACAGCAAAACTGCCCCTGTGGGTTTCTGATACGAACTATCTAGGGGACCACAAAGTGTCAACTTTCTCCTTTGGAGTGCCTGGTGTGGCCTAACTTCTGTCCTTGCCGTTAGAACCCCAACACAGAACCATGACACCCTCAGGTATCTGGGCATCCAAAATTGAGAGATAAGGAACACTAAGGAATAGAGCCAGGGTTCACAAACAGAGCTTCTGATTTCGGGTCCTTTTTACACACACACACACACACACACACACACACTCACACTCACACACACAGCCAAATGCATACCCATACCCTTGCAGAATCTCTGGAAGGCATCTGACTTCATGTCCTTTTTACAAACACACACACACACACACACACACACACACACACACACACACACCCCTTGCAGGATCACTAGAGGGCTTCTGATTTTGTTTCCTTTTACACACACACACACACACACTCACACCAACACTCATACCCAGGCAGAATCACTAGAGGGCTTCTGACATCGTGTCCCTTTTACACACAAACACACATACACACCGTTGCAGAATCTCTAGAAGGCTTCTGACTTACTGTCCTTTACACATACACACACACACACACTTGCAGAACCTCTGGAGGGCTTCTGACTTCGTGTCCTTTTTACACACTCACACACACACATATACACACATGCACGAACCCTTGCAGAATATCTGGAGGGATTCTGATTTCCTGTCCTTTTTACACACACACACCCACACAGACACACACACACCCTTGCAGAATCTATAGAGGGCTTCTGAATTCGTGTTTTTTTACACACACACACACACACTCACAACCATACCCTTCCAGAATCTCCTTAGGGCTTCGGACTTCTTGTCCTTTTTCCAAACACAGACATGCACCCTTGCAGAATCTTCAGAGGGCTTCTGACTTCGTGTTCTTTTTACACACCCACTCACTCTCATACCCTTGAAGAATCTCTAGAGGGCTTTTGATATCTTGTCCTTTATACACACACACACACACACACACACACGCACAACCTTGATGAATCTCTGGAGGGTTTCTAAAGTCATGTCCTTTTTACATACAAACACACACACCCTTGCAGAATCTGTAGAGGGCTTCTGACTTCGTGTCCATTTTACAGACACACACACACACACACACACACGTTCACACTCATACCCATCCATAATCTCTGGATGTCTTCTGACTTCGTGTTCTTTTTACACACACACACACACACACCCTTGAAGAATCTCTGGAGAGGGTTTGAACGACCCTGTTGGTCATGGTATGTCGTGTGACTAGAAGTGTATATGAGCAGAGAATCCCTCAGAGAACAATTACTGAAGTCTATAGAGCAGGGGTCAGGGATACACTGCGGGTCTCTCGGTCCATGCATGTGGCTCTGAAGTAAAATGGAAACCTTTTCAAGGACAGTGATTATTCAGATAATGGCGATTGAAGTTGCTAAAATATATATATATTTTATCTCAAAGAATGTTTCAATTTTTGTGAGAGGAAAAGTAGGCTTCTATCTCAAAAGTTTGCCTCCCCGATGTAGATCAAGATGGCGGCTATGTCTAGAAACAGTCACTTCACATTTTGATATTTTTGTTTAATAAAGTGTCTGTGGTTTTAGAGCAATGCTTTCTGACTTACCCTCACATACTTTTACAGAATAAGTGATGAAGCAGCTGCTTGGACTGGGTGGGCACAGGGAAGCTGGGAAGGGTGAGGACCAGGAACAATCACTAGATAATAAATTATTTAATACATCTGCATCGGGACTGTGGCTCCAGAGCTACAACTCCGGTGCTGTGCAGCACATTTCTTCCAGTTTGAAACAAAATTGGAGTCAATTATTATCTTCCTCATCAGTCATCATTTCCTATGGTTCTGGGGATTGCCAGTACTAAGCTAGCAGATTCTTCTGTGCGGTTGCCGTCTGGCAGTGGCTTATGATGGAGACATCTCACACAGCTTCCCCACTGGTGTACTTGACAATGGCCACTGGTGTTTGCTGGGGACTTTAGGAGGGACTAGTGTCAGCATCTGCATGTGGCTTCTTCATCACACTTCCTCACAGCAAGGGGACTGGACTCAGAGGGTCTTGTACAGAGAAAGAGCCAGGTGGGAGCTGTATTACCTCAGAAGTCACACTGCACCTCACCTGCCAAACTTGACTCCTGGAGAGCCATAAGGCTGGCGTGGGTTCAAAGGAGGAAACATAGACTCCAACTTGGGATGTAGAATGACAAGATTCTGGAAGAGCTTGTAGGGAAGAAACAATCCCTTGAAGGCATTTTGTGAGCTACAGTCTTCCCCAGGACATAAACCTTAACTGGGCAACTCAGTGGTAGCCTTGCCAACTCTGGCTGGTGAGTCCCAGTGACTTTCTCTTGAAGGGAGGGAAGGCAAATTTGGAAGGGAACCCTCAGAAGCCCCCAAGTGGCCTGGAACCTCACCTTTGCAGACACCCACTGAGAGATCCTTCCTCCTTCAGGGAGTTAAGCTGGGCGAGAGGATGGTAGCTGGAAGGACAAAAGGAATTGACTAATACTCTGGAATTACATCACTCGCTCTCTTTGTAAGTTTTTCACTATTGTTCTAGTCCTGTGTTGAATCTATCTTTTCCTTACTCTCCCCTAGTACCTTCCCCTTAGATATGGGGCTGCGGGGACGGGTTGATTGATCTGTGCTGAAATCAGGGAGGTAGGTAGTAATAGAGGGAACCCGTTACTACTCCCATAGTTCCCATAGTAACCTGGACCAATTGGTGGGAGGAATGGGCAGATAAAGGCTGCATTGGGGGTTTCGGTGCTTGGTGGAGGTGAAGGCTGACGTGTTTAGAGTGGAGAGAGGAAAACAGCCTGTTGGGGAAATGTTATTGGAGATGGCTTTGAGACTAGCCTCTACTGGTCTCTTGCTCCTCACTCTCCTCTTGGTAGCAGCACGTGTGTTCCCCTCCCCACCATCCCCTCATCCCAACTTGGAGCCCTTCTGGCTATTATTTCCTTATGGAAAAGCTGTCAGCTCATCATCCTGCTTTCTTCCATTCATGCTTCTTTAGCTCCGTGTTGACTTCTAACAGGAGAGAATCAGAAAAGTTAAGTCCCCACCCCACAGGGCCTTTGCTGAAGGAGACTGCAAGCTGTGTACGGAATATCTCCTAGCTCACTCTCTCACTTCTCCCTAATAGATTTTTCCTGCCACTGCTCCTGGCTGGAGGGGATGGAGAGTTCAAGTGATGCCACAGAAGTCACAGCAAAAGAACCAAGGCACTCGAAGGACCATTCATGAGCTGGAATATGATAGAAGCTCTTGAATGGGAAGCCACTGTTCTGGCAGTAAACATGCTCCTATGGACCCTCCCAGTTCTAAGGCTTTAGTGCAGTCCCACCTGAATGAGTTCTCCCTGGGTGAGTTCCTCCTGAAAGCGAAAGAGGGTTTATCCTTCTTTATCTTTGAAGCTACGCCTTCTATACCTACTGGATCCAGATATTGAGGATCTTCGCTTCCTGATTACTGAACTCAACTGTGCTGATTGATAGCTGCATGGCCAAGGACCCGGACACAGCTCTGGATTCTCTGTTCACTCTCTTTAGCCACCATTGGTTTCCTTTTGTCTAATTGTGCAACAGAAATCTCGGGGGATGCTTTATTCTAAAGTTCTTCCACTTCCCTAAAGGCGGGTATAGAGAAAAGCAAAGTTAACTGGAGTCTCTCCAGCACACATTAGAACCCCAAGAGGGCTGCATAGGTCTCATCCAAAAGTGGAGATCTGCTGCCTCACCCCTAGACTGGGAACCCATCATGGGTAGGGGTCAAGTGCTGTTTCTATCTGGACCTTCAGGGTCTTCTCAGTGCCTGGCTCATAGAGGAAATGAAAAATGCTTGTTTCTTCTTAACAAGTCAGAGATTTACTATTGTTGTTAGGGTCGGTCCTGTTGGTTCCCACTCATAACAACCCTATGTCAAACAGAACACAACGCCACCCAGTACCATCATCACAATTGTTCTTATGTTTGAGCCCATTACTGCAGCCCCCATGTCCATCCATCCCATGAGAGCCTTCCTCTTTTCCATTGCACTTCCACTTTACCAAGCATGATGTCCTATTCCTGGGCCTGGTCTCTCCTGACAACATGTTGAAAATACATATCCAAAGGGTGACAAAATCTGGCCATCTTTACTTCTAAGGAGCATTTGGCCTGTGCTTCTTCCAAGACAAGTTTATTGGTGCTTCTGGTAGTCCATAGTACTTTCTATGGTTCTTTTTTCCTAGCACCATAATTCAAATGCATCGATTCTTCTTTGGCCTGCCTCATTTAATCTCCAAATTTTACATGCATAGGAAGTGTTGAACATACTATGGCTTGTGTCAGATGCACCTTAGTTCTCAAAATAGCATCCCTGCTTTTCAATACTCTAAAGAGGTCTTGTGAATATTTAGCCAATACAATGCAATGCATTTTTTAAGCTGTTGACTGCTGCTTGCATGAGCGTTGATCATGGATCCAAGGAAGAGGAAATCCATGACCACCTCACAATTCTACATCTAAGCATATACCTCAAAGAATAACAAACAGAGACTCAAAGAGATAGTGGTATACAAGTTCACTGCAGCACTACCCACAATAGCTGAAAGGTGACTATTACCAAAGTGCCCAGGGCCCGAAGAATGGATAAACCAAACAATATCTAAGTCATACAATGGAATATTATTCAGCCTTTAAAAAGGAATGATGTTTTGGAACATGCTACACCATGCAGGGACCTTGAACACCTTCTGCTGAGTGAAACAAGTCAGACCATAATGAGATTGATATAAAATATGCAGAATCCATAGGGAAATCCATAGACAGCAAGCAGAGTCACGGTTGATAAGGATTGGGTGACGAAAGCAATGGGGAGTGACTGGTTAATGAGCATTGACTGTGTCTCCATTCAGAGTGATCCAAATGTTGGCCTGATCCTATATTCGATTTGCATGGAGCCCCTGCCCTCTCCTGAGGGGTAACCTCAGCAAAGGCACTGGCAGGCTCAGAATCTTGGTTTCCTGACCTGTGAGTGTGCTGGAAAGATTAGATGGAGTAATAAATAATGACACTGATCACAACCAATAATTATACAGCACTTACTATGGGCCAGACATTGTTCCCCAGCCGTGCTTCTAGCAGGCACACAAATACAATGCCCTTGGGGTCTAACAGAAACTCAGATTCCACTTCAGCAGATCTGAAGCAAGCTGCGAGAAATGGAGTTTCTCATGGGGACAACAGTGAGGACCAGGATTCTCAGAAGGATTGAGGCATTTGAATGGCAGTGATGGCAAAGACCGTGTGTGGAGTATACTGTGTGTGGCCAGGAGAACGAGCAAATCAGTCCTGGAGGAAATTGAGCCAGGACACTCTTCACAGAATGTTCTTAGAAGAGAGAATGGCAAAATGTTGTCATGTCGTTAGGAAAGACCAGTTGCAAGAAGAGGACATCATGTGGATCTGGGGAAACTCTTCATGACATGGACTGGCACCATAATCGCAACAATGACCTCAAACCTGCCGATGGGCAGGAAGATGGCATAGGATTGGGCAGTGATTTGTCCTATCAGACCTACGGTCAAAAGGAGTCAAATTTGACTTACTGGAGACTAACAACAACAACAAGGTCTTTCTATCTATTGATGCATTCAAACTCAACCTCGAACACACAACCTAAACACTATTTTTCACTTCCCTTCTACACACAGCAGCGCAAAGGGGGTTCAATGATTTGTCCCAGGTCATGGAGCTAGAAGGACATAGAGCCAGGACTGGACAATGGAGCGATCTGACAACAGAGACATTAAACATAAGCAGGGCTTTGTCTCCCACAAAGATCATAGGCATAACCATAGTGGACTTGGCACAAGTCCTGCCGCATGGCAACCTTTCAGCGGATAGGTGCTATCTTAGTGCCATCCAGTTGACAACAAGTCAGCGACTGTATAGGACAGGGTAGAACTGTCTGTGGGTTTTTGACACGAAATATTTACAGCAGTAGCACTCCTCATCTTTCTCCCACAAAAGTCCCTATGATTGTTAGTAATTTGGTCAGAAGTCACTTTAATGGTGACCAAATCCTTCCTTTTTTGGGATTCAACATTATACCCCACTGCTTCTAATAGCTCCTCGCCCCAAACCAAAACAGGCATGAGAGAGTTGATTCTGACTCATGGTGCCCCCATGTGTGCATTGCATAGGACTTTCAAGACTATAGGCTTTAAGCAGGTTGCCAGGCCTTTCCTCCATGGTGTCCCTGGGTGGGTTCCAACGGCAAATGATTTGTTAAATAGTTGTGTGTGGAACTGTTTGCCCCCCTTCCGGAACTCCAATATCCTTGCAGCTCTCTATTCACAAAGGACTGTCCTTCCAACCAAGATCTCAGAGTGCTTGTTTTCTCTCTCTTATTTTCTTTACATCAAGTTGTTTGGGACTCCCCACGAGCTGGGTCCCAGGGACATATTTATATGTAATTATGACCCTGTCATCTACAACATGATCATGATAAATGGAGAAAAGGCTGAAGTGATCAGAGCTATCTTCTTTCTGGAGTCCACAATAAATGATCATGCGAGCCCCGGTCAAGAACTAAAGGGATGTATTGTATTGGGTAAATCTGCTGTTTGAGATCTCTTTCTTTTTTTCTTTTTTTGCAGCTGGGAAAGAGAAAGGGGAGATGGGCTGTTCTCCAAAGTTGGGGTCCCTGCCAGGGCACCCCCCACTCAAACCTGGCCAACTCCACTCGGGAATAGAGTTCCCTGCCACTTCTGTAGAACTGCCCTGTGGAAGGACCAATGTCCTAAAGGTTCAGAATGGAGAAGACAAGTTTCAAGAGCTACAGCCTAGCCCCTTACAGCCAGAGTGATATGCAACAAGGGCGCCCAAAGGCACTTTCTAGGGATCTTAAATAGTTGAGGCTTAAGGAGAGTGGCATGGGGCTCTAGCAAGCTAGGAGCCCATCCCAGGCTGGGGTTACATATCCCAAGCCCTTGATGGGGAGGCCTCAGGTAAGCAGTGGGCCCAATGGAGTTCTGGGTATGTGGGCCTGGAGGAGGGGAGCCACCTTTGGGGCTGGACCAACCCAGGGCTTCCCAAGTGGTTTTGGGTGCAGGGGCCTGGGCAGGGTCCCTCTTCCTCTCCATCCTCCATGGCCAGTCAGGCTAACACAAGATCTTGGGCAGGCAGGGGGCCTGGGGCAGTGCCCAGATGAGCCAGGGGCTAGCTGGGCAGGGGGTGTTTCCTGGGTAGGCAGAGGGCCTCGGGCAGGGTCTTTGTGGCAGGCCCAGACCCAGGTGGGCAGGGACCTCGAACAGGGATCCCAGGTGTGTTCCCGGCCTGGACTGGACCCAGGGTTGGCAAGGGATCTTATGCAGGTTCCTGGGTGGGCAGCGGGCCCAGGGCAGAGTCTTGGTGTTGAGCAGGCCCAGGGTGGGGGCAGGGGGTCTGGAGTGTGGTCCGGGGTGGGTCAGCTGGCCAAGGCGAGGATCCTGGTTGCTGGCCAGGTGCCTGGTGGGCTGCAGACCCACATCAGGGGTCATGGTGGCAAGGCCCTCCCTGGTGGGCAGGAGTCTGGGAAGGCTGCACAGGCCACACCTGGTCTTTGAAGTCCTAGGCCTTGCACATTAGGTCATTATGGCCCATGGAGGCACTGCGGCTCCGAGACTGGCTCACAGCCTTCAGAATGAGCCCTTTACCTCTATAGGAAGTGCTGGCTGGCCTCCTGTCATGTTCTCAATAGGCTCCAGCTGCTGCCAAGTAGGCCAAGCCTTAAAGGGGCCATGGGCTTCCACCTGTGCGCCCCTCCTCCTCACCCTTAAACGGGCCGCGTGCTGCCGCCAGAGACCTCTTTCAAAAGTGTTCTTCAAAGTGTTTAAGAGCAAGAATGTTACATTAAGGTGCACCTGACTAAAGCCATCTTAGTCATATTTTCGATGGCCTTCTATGCACGTGAAAGTTGGACATTGAAAAGGAAGATCAGAGAAGAATCAATGCATTTGAATTGGGAGGCTGATGAAGAATATTGAAAGTACTATGAACTGCCAAAGAACAAACAAATGTGGGTTAGAAGTACAGCCAGAATACTCCTTAGAAACCAGGATGGTGAGGCTTCCCCTCACGTACTTTGGACATACTGTTAGGGAGAGACCAGTCCCTGGAGGAGGAAGGACGTCCTGCTAGGTGAAGCAGAGAGGCAGTGAAAATGAGGAAGAACTTCGGCCAATGGATTGACACAGTGGCTGCAACAAGGGGCTCAAACATAACAACAATTGAGAGGATGGGGCAGGACTGGGTTGTGTTTCATTCTATTATCCATAGGGTGGCTAGGCGTTGGAACTGACTCAATGGCATCTAACAGCAGAAACTATGTCCACCCCCACTACTAACAGGACAGGAAGTTTCCCAACCCCTCTCATCTCTCAACCCCAGGAACAGAGATGCCACCTTCCTTCTAGATTTATTCCCAGTATCTAGAGCAGAGCTCAGCAATGAAGTACCTAACAAACCTGAAGTAGCTGTTACTTAGCTCCATGCCTCAGAGGTCTCAGTTCCCAAGTCCCAAAACAATGACATCAGTGTTGTTGTTTGTTGCCATCAAGTCGACTTCCAGTTACACCTGCGTCACACCTGCCTACCTAGAATCCCACCTTATGAAAATAAGCCAGAACAATGATTCTCGCCCACGGTGTCTGCAGACTATGACTCACCACTCTGAAGGGATGTCATGTAAATGTTGAACTGCTAGCTCAAAGGTTGACTGTTCAAACCACCAGCTACTTCAAGGGAAACGATGAGGCTGTCTGTTCCAGTAATGTTGGACAACGTTGGAAAACTTACATAGGGTCTCCATGAGTTGGAATTGACTGGACAGTAATGGGTTTGCTGTACCTGGAATGATGATGCGACCAGAGAAAGAATGAGAGGGAAGTCTGAAAAAGAAGCACTGACCTGCCCTCCATCGGTCTGTTTTGTGATTTTTTTTTTTTGCAGCAGATGGTTCGAAGGGAACAGGGAATGAAGAGGCGGAGTGCATGGCACGGTTGAGGGCTATTTGCCATTCTGACCAAGTGCCTCTCTGAGAAAAGGGGGAGGGGAAGCTTGACCTGGATCTTGATCAAAGCCCAAGAAAATATATGAATTTCCAGAATGAGAGAGGTTTCCCAAGTCAGGGTAGTAACAGGAGCTGACAGCTCTCACCACTGACCCTGTGGGCCCTGTTCAAAGAATCTCCTGGACTGGGTGGGAGGTGGGTGGTTAGGCAGAGAGACAAAGAGAGAGTCGAACTAGGAACTCTGGCTCTTACCCAGCCTGAGCCTGAGCCCCTGAGCCTCCTCAACTCCATTCCCCCCCTTCCCTGGCACCCCACAGGGACACCTTCCAGAGGTCTTCCTGTACCCATATGTAGGTTTTGGCTCTTCCTGCTTTTGGCTCTGCTCAGTGGCAGGGCATTTGAAGGGTGGTTGTGGGATTTGTACAGTTGACATTAGGGTAAATGCGTGATCATTTCTTAAATTTATCCTACGGCAGCTTTAGGCTGTGTTTCCAAACTCCCTGTCCTCACAGAGGCTCTGCAGAGGGGACAGTGGCTCTGATTCCACCTGGAAGTTCCTGTTTGAGCCCATGGATTTCCCATCCCAGTCTAGCCATGGCACCAGGGATCAGGGTGCTAGGAGAGGGGCAAATGGGTCCCCAAAGGAGATGTGTGGTAACCACAAAAGTGACACACTGGTGGTCACCTACTAATTGTACATGGTGGTGCTTGCCCCTCTCAAGGTGGAAACATACAATTTCGCCTATGCCTCTTCTCTAAAAGCAAGTGGACCTGCTTGTGACATGAGGTTTTGGAAAGTTCTTTCATGGGCCACAAAGAAGTGTGGCTGATCCAGTGTCTCAAGCAGATTTCGAGTAGTGTCCAGAGAGTTCGTGGTGAAAGGGGGTAGGGAACTGTGGGGGGCTGGCCAGGGAGTGAACACGAAGTAATTTGAGCCAGACAGAGTAATGAATGGGAGGCAGAATGGCTAGCAGGATGCTTAACCCACAGCATCACCAAAACTCCTTAGCAAGAAGGGTATTACCACAACCACAGCCACCACCCCTTTTTCCTAATTTTCTGAGAGATAGAGAGGAAAGAGTGCTGTCCAGCGTTCGACTCCCTTTAAAGAAAATGGGAGGGCCAGGGTGATGACAGCAGGTGGCTGGAACATCCCAGCCTGTCATCCAGGGCCACCCGGAAAGATCCTCCCTTGTGGGCTCTGTGAAGCAGGCACACTCAAAGACCACAGGACCTCGGTCTCAGCTGTCGGCCTCGGGGCTTGGGTTTCTTAGTTCCTCCTGCTTGGGGAGGGGCTGCTCGATGGAGAGCCTTGTCACTTAGCATCATGTCTGCTCAGACATGATACCCCTGAATCGTGTAATTTACATTTCATGCACAATTGAAGCAGCTAATGGTGTCATTCTCCAAGGGGGGAACAAGTTGTCATAATGTTAATTACATTGCAGGCGTGCTCCCTCTCCTTTGTCCCCAAATGCTCCATGGGAAGTTCCCAGGTAGCAGTGGAGAGGGTGTCCAAGAGAGTGGCTTTGGCTCTCTGCAAGGTGTCAGGGCTGAGGAGTGGTTACAAGGCCAAGAATACTTTCTCTGACTTCGTTGTGGGTGTGTTGGCACAGTGCGAGTAGAGGTGGCAGCTAAAACAGCCCAGTGATCTCCCCATCCTTTTCTCCCCTGCGCGTGTGAAATCAGGCAGGGCTGGAGGGTGCCTGTTCAATACTCAAGCTAATTTTGCTTGATAGGGGACAGTGGAGATGATGTGTAGGGCAAAGGAGGCAAAATCCAACCACTCTTAGTCCAGATATCAGCAGACGGTAGAGCTAAGCCTGTAGTCTCTGAGGCTGGTCTGCTGGGATTTAAATTCCAGCTCTCCCTTGAATAACCTGGTTACCCCTGGGCCAGATGGCTTCACCTCTCTGTGCATTCGTGTTCTCACCTATAGACAGAAGCTGATGCACTACCAATGGGTCAGTCGATTCCAACTCATAGTGAGCCTGGAGGACAGAGTGGAACCATTCTATAGGCGTTCCCATAGGCTGTGACTGATACTGGAGCAAATTGACGCATCATTCTCATGGAAAGCTGCTGAGGGTTTCGCTATGCTAGTGGTAAATAGTCAAGGGCTTCTCTATTGCCTCGACAGCGCTCCTCTTAAAGGGGTTGCAAAAGTCACCAAAACCCCACTTCTCTAGAGTTCATTCAGACTCATAGCAACTCAGCAGGATAAAGTAATAACTGTCCCTGCAGACGTCCGACCCTGAAAATCTTTATGAGCTCAGACAGCCCCATCTTGATTCCGAAGAACAGCTGGTGGGTTTGAACCACCAACCTTCTGGTTAGCAGTTCTAATGCTTCACCCACACCACCACCCGTGGGATGAAATGAGTGAATGTACATGCAATGCTTAGAACACTAGTACATAACATGCACTTAGTAATTTTGAGCTATTGTGGTAGGAGGGGAGTCCAAAAACCAAAGCAAACTCACTGCCATCGAATCCACTCTGACTCCCCATGACCTGAGTTCTACCCTATAGGACAGGGTCCAACTGCTCCTGTGGGTTTTTGAGATTGTAACTTTATAGGATTGGAAAGTTTCATGTTTTTCCCTGAGAGTGGCTGGTGGTATTGAACTGTTGGCTTTGGGCTTAGCAGCCCAATATGTAATCACCCACGCCATTATTAAATGAGAGCTACGAGTTTCTGACATTTTCTGTGAGGTGGTAGAAGTATATGTCATTCCTATATTTAAAGAAGGTAAATCTACTGAAAGAGATAAATTCCCATGGCTTTCCAAAGAGAGGAGAGATGTTAGTTTTAAGGATATATAGAGCTGTGAGTCATCCCTGGAGAGTACAAATGGTTAAAACACTTGGCCATTAACAGAAACTGAGGAGGTTCAAGCGCACCCAGAAATACCTTGGAAGAAAAGCCTGGCCATCTGTTTCTGAAAGGTTATGCCCATTGAAAGTCCTATGACTCACCATGAATCGCAATCAACTCAGTGCCAAATGGTCATTTTAAATTTCAGGATGGTTCCTAGGCACAAAGCAAACATTCTAAGTTGTCTATTGAAGAGGAGGTTTGTGAGAGCACCTGGCCCATTCAAACACAACTGATGAGGAACCTCGGTGGGGCCACTGTACACAGACCAGGCCTTGCTTTCTCCACATCTGGTTTTGTTGGATGCTGTCAAGTTGGTTTCAACTCGTGGCGACTCTACATACAACCGAAAGAAATACTGCCTGCTCCTGTGCCAGCCTCACAATTGTTAAGTTTTAGTGTGTTGTTGTAGAAACTTTGTCCATCCATCTTGGTGAGGGTCCTCCCCTTTTGGGCGCCCCTTTACCAAGCATGATGCCCTTTTGCGTGATGTTGCTCCTCATAGCTCCTGATGCCCAAGGATGTGAGATGAAGTCTAGCCATCCTTGCCTCTAAGGAGCAATCTGGATACACTTCTTTCAAGACAGATGTTGCTCCTCAACTGAAATTCTTGCAGAGAGAGTGAAAACACACCTGATTTTCCTAGAGTCTCGTTTCCCAAAGTGGGCAACACCACCCACCTACTGGGCACAGAAAAATCCAGAGATCTACAAATCAGATATCTACATTTTATCCTGGATGGTGGGCTATAGTACAAAATTCTTTCATTGCTGGGGGGTCCTGAGTAATTTATTTTTCTGAAAAGAGGGCAGTAGGCAGAATACGTTTGGGAACCTTTGGTCTGGAGCAGGAGCTGGAAACCTGTTTTTCTGCCAAGGACCATGTGGTGATTTATAACATCATTCATGGGGCCATAGAGGTCAAATATTTAATGAACTCACCCCTAAGGTGATGGCTACAAATGCTTCTCGTTGGTGAGATGTGTGATGCTGGCAGCAATTGATTATTTGGGGGGCCCTATACAGCCCTCGGGCCATACGTTGGTCTAAGGTAGTGGATCTCAACCAGTGGGTCACAACACCTTTGGGGGTCCAATGACACTTTCACAGGGGTTGCCTGGTTCATCGCAGTAGCAAAATTACAGTGATGAATGAGCAATGAAATAATTTTTATGATCGGGGTAAACACAACCTGAGGAACTGTATGAAAGAATCATGGCATTCGGAAGTTTGAGAAACACTTGTCTAGGGAATGGTTGGGATCTCCATGTAGGTTACATATGAACTTCATAGGCAGTCAGGCAGCGTATCACTTGGGTTTCATTGGAGAGGAAAGAACTACTGATCATGTTTCAAGGACAAACAAATCTGGAAGGAAATGCTATAGTGGATGAAAACAAAACATAAAAGAAACTCTTGAAATATTTCTGTATGCTAGAGATGAATTGCAATCCAGAAAATTAAATATCTCTGAGGGTTCCAGCAGAAAACAAACCATGCAGAAGGTTTAATTAAAGAGAGTTTAAAAAAAAAAAAGAGAGTTTAATGAAGACTATTCACAGTGGTGGGGATGGGCTTAAGAAAGCCAACAAAAGATAAGGAGGCCTCGAGGGTCTAACAAGAGCATAAAGCTGTTGCCACGTGTCCTATGGAATTTTCTCTTCAGCTCTTTGACTTTGTCATTTCTTCTCATTGTCTTAGCTACTCTATGATATAGAGCAATTCTGACTCATAGGAATTTGATACTACTGTCCTCTCCCAATTTCCTTTATTTTCCAACTTCATGTGTGTTAAAATATGCAGTATTGCATCAGATTTCCTATGCTCTAAAACAGTGGTTCTCAACCTTCCTAATGCCTTGGCACTATAATGAAGTTCCTGATGTTGTGGTGAACATCCATTCATAAAAATATTTTCGTTGCTACTTCATAACTGTAATTTTGCTACTATGAAGAAGAGACCGACCCCTGTGAATGGGTATCTCAACCCCCAAAGAGGGCCCGATCCACAGGTTGAGAACCGCTGCTCTAAACTAAGAGGTGTTTCTTTAAGATGTAGTTCAGTATATTGTTAGACGCCCAAGTCCTGTTGTTGTTGTTTTTGTTGTTGTTAGGTGCCGTCGAGTGGATTTTGGCTCACAGCAACTCTATGTACAATGTACTGAAACGCTGCCCCGTCCTGTGCATTCCTCACAGTGGTTCTTTGCTTGCGCTCATTGTTGCAACCACTGAGCTATTCAAATTGTAGGGGCTGCCTCTCCTTTGCTGCCCTTCTACTCTACCAATATCTGTGTCTTCCTCTAGGACAGTGCTTCTCAACCTTCCTAAATCCACGGCACTTTCATACAGTTTCCTTTGTAGTGGTAGACCCCCAATCATAAAATTATATTCTTTGCTACTTCATAACTCTCGTTTTGTTACAAGTTATGAATAGTGCAACCCTGTAAAGGGTTCGTCTAAGCCCCAAAGGGGTCACGACACACATGGTGAGAACCGCTGCTCTAAATTGAGAGGAGTTTCTCTTCAGGTCTATTTCACCATACTGTTAGAAGCTCAAGTCCATTGGTTGTTGTTGTTAGGTGCCATCGAGTGGGTATGTCTCATAGCAACTCTACGCACAATATAATGAAACGCCGCCCTGTCCTGTGACATCCTCACAGTGGTTCTCTGCTTGCGCTCATTGTTGCAGCCACTGTGCTAATGCATCTTGTTGGGGACCGCCTCTCTTTTCCTGCCCTTTCATACCAAGATTTGGGACTTCCTCTAGAGCAGTGGTTCTCAACTTTCCTAATGCCATGATATTTTCATACCGATTCTCATTTAGTGGTGACCCCCCCCAACCATAAAATGATTTCATTGCAGCTTCATAACTGTAATTTTGTTACTGTTATGAGTCACGACACCCCTGTGAAATTTTCATTCCATATCCACAAAGGGGTTGTGACACACAGGTGAAGATCCCCTGCTCTAAACTAAGAGGAGATTCTCTTAAGATAGAATTCAGCATACTGGTAGATGCACAAGTTCTGTTGTTATTGGTGTTAGGCACCATCGAGTGGGTTTTGGCTCATAGTAACTCTATGTACAATATAATGAAACGCTTTCCCATCCTATGCCATCCTCACAGTGGTTCTTTTGCTTATGCGCATTGTTGCAGCCACTGTGCTAATCCAACTTTTGGGTAGCTGCCTCTTTTTTGTGGCCTTTCTACTGTACCAAGACTTGTGTCTTCCTCTAGGGCAGTGGTTGTCAAATTTCCTAATGCCATGACCCTTTCATACAGTTCCTCATGTAGTGGTGACCCCCATCATAACATTATTGTTACTTCATAACTGTAATTTTCCTACAGTTATGAATCATTTCACAGCTGTGAAAGGGTCATTCGATCGCGAAAAGTGGTCGCGAACCACAGGTTAAAAACCGCTGGTCTAAAGTAAGAGGAGTTTCTCTTAATATCTACTTCATCCTATTGTCAGAAGCACAAATCCTATAGTTATTGTTAGATTCTGTTGTGTAGCTTTCGACGCCTAGCAACTCTAAGCACAATATGATGGAAAGGTGTCCTGTCCTGCGCCATCCTCCCAGTGGTTCTTTTGCTTGCGCGGATTGTTGCAGTCACTGTTGTATTCCATCGTGCTGTGGGCTGCCTCTTTTGCTGCCCTTCTACTGTACCCAGATCTATGTCTCCCTCTAGGGCAGTGGTTCTCAACCTTCCTAATGTCATGACTCTTTCACACCATTCCTCATGTACTAGTGACCCCCCCCCCCAGTCATAAAATTATTTTCCTTGTTACTCCATAACTATAAATTTGCTATTGTTATGAATCAGGTCACCCATGTGAAATGCTCATTGTTCCCTCCTAAGACGTCGTGACCCACAGTTAGAGAACTGTTACTCTACACTAAGAGTTTCTTTTAAAGTCTTCTTCAGCATATTGTTAGAGGCACAAATCCTGTTGTTTGGTGCCTTCGAATGGGTTTAGGCTCATACCAACTCTATGCACCATGTAATGAAATGCTTTCCCATCCTGTGCCTTCCATACAGTGGTTCTTTTGCTCACACTCATTTTTGCAGCCACTGTGCTAATCCATCTTGTTGGGCACTGCCTCTCGTTTCCTGCCCTACTGTACCAAGATATGTGTCTTCCTCTAGAGCAGTGGTTCTCAACTTTCCAAATGCCACAACCACTTCACACCATTCCTCGTTTAGTGGTGACATCCAACCATAAAATATTTGCATTGCTACATCATAATTGTAATTTTGCCTCTGTTATTGATCATAAAATTATATTCATTGATATTTCATAACTGTACTTTTGCTACTGTTATGAATCAGGCCATCACTGTGAAGGGGTGATTCGAAACACCCCCCACCTGAAAGTGTTCACGACCCAATGTTGAGAACCCTGCTGTAAACTAAGAAGTGTTGCTCTTAAGATTTACTTCAGCATATTGTTAAACACACAAGCCCTCTTGTTATTGTTGTTAAGTTCCGCGGAGGGGGTTTTGGCTCATCGCATCTCTATGCACAATATCATGAAATGCTTCCCAGACCTGTGCCATCCTGCCAGTGGTTGTTTGCTAGTGCTCATTGTTGGAGCCATATTTGGGGGGGCTGGCTATTTTTTGTTGCCCTTCTACTCTACCAAGATTTGTGTCTTCCTTTAGGGCAGTGGTTCTCAACCTTCCTAATGCCACAACATTTTCATACCGTTCCTCATATAGTGCTGACTGCCAAATCATAAAATTATTTTCATTGCAACTTTGTAACTCTAATTTTTCTACTGTTATGACTGGGCGACCACTATGAAAGGTTCATTCATCCCCCAACAGGGCTCGTGACCCAAAAGTTGAGAACCGCTGCACTAAACTAATAGGAGTTTCTCTTAAGGTCTACTTCAGCACATTATAAGAAACACAAGTCCTGTTGTTTTGTTGTCAGGTGCAGTCAAGTGGGTTTTGACTCATAGCTACTCTATGCTCCATATAATGTAACGCTGCCCCATCTTGTGCCATCCTCACAGTGTTCCCTTAGCTTGAGCTCATTGCTGCAGCCACTATGCTATTCCATCTATTTGGGGGCTGACTCTATATTGCAGCCCGTTAACTGTATCAAGACTTGTGTCTTCCTGTAGGACTGTGGTTATCAGCAATCCTAATGCCACGACCCTTTCATACAGTGCCTCGTCTAGTAATGACGCCCCAACCAAAAAATTATACTGTTGCTACATCATAACTGTAATTTTGCTACTGTTACGTATCTGGCCACGCCTATGGGACGGTCATTCGAACACCCCCAAAGGATTTACCACTCACAAGTTGAGAACGGCTGCTCTAAACTAAGAGCAGTTTCTCTCAAGGTTTAGTTGAGCATACTCTTAGATGTATGATATCTCCTGTTATTGTTGTTCGGGCCGTGGAGAGGGTTTGGGCTCATAGCAACCCTGTGCACAATATAATAAAGGCCTGCCCAGTCTTGCATCATCCTCACGGTGGTTCTTTGCTTGCGCTCATTGTTGCAGCCACCGTGCAAATCTGTCTTGTAGGGACTTCCTCTCTTCTGCTGCCCTTCTACTGTATTTGCGTCTTCCTCTAGGACAGTGTTTCTCACCCTTCCTATTTCTACGACCTTTCCATACACTTCCCAATGTGTAGTGGTGGTCCCCAAAGCATAAAGGTTTTTTTCTACTGTTATTCCATAACTGTAATTTTGCAAGTCTTATGAATCTAGTCACCCTGTGAAAGAGTTCTTCAACCAACCAAAGTGGTCACAAATCACAGGTTGAGAACCGCTGCTCTAAATTAAGAGGAGTTTCTCCTGTGGTATAGCTCAGTATATTATTACACGCACG
The DNA here is from genome assembly GCF_050624435.1 of Tenrec ecaudatus. Taxonomy (NCBI): domain Eukaryota; kingdom Metazoa; phylum Chordata; class Mammalia; order Afrosoricida; family Tenrecidae; genus Tenrec; species Tenrec ecaudatus. The sequence goes on from NW_027459490.1 coordinate 373,660, forward strand.
AGTCCTGTTCTTATTGTTGTTAGGGGCTGTCGAGTGGGTTTGGCTCAAAGTTGGCTCATAACAACTCTATGCACAGTATCATGAAACACTGTTCCATCCTCTAACACCCTCACACTTTTCTTTTGTTTTCACTCATTGTTGCAGTCTCTGTGCTAATCCATCTTTTGGGGGACTGACTCTCATTTGCTGACACTCTACTGAACCCAGATTTGTGTCTTCCTCTAGGGCAGTGGTTCTCAAACTTCCTAATGCACGACTCTTTCACACCATTCCTCATGTATTGGTGACCTCCCCCCCCCCCAATCATAAAATTACTTTCCTTGTTACTTTATAACTAAAATTATGCTACTGTTATGAATCAGGCCACCATATGATATAGTCCTTCTCCACCCCACCCCCCAAAAGGCATCACGACCCACAGTTTGAGAACTGCTATTCTACACTAAGAGGAGTTTCTTTTTAAGGGATGTTTCAGCATATTGTTAGAAGCACAAATCCTGTTCTTGTTTTTGGCTGCCTTCAAATGGGTTTTGGTTCATACCAACCCTATGCACAATGTAATGAAACGTTGTCCTGCCCTGTGCATCCTCACGGTGGTTCTTCTGTTTGCGCTCATTGTTGCGGCCACTGTGGTAATCCATCTTGTTAGGGACTACCTCTCTTTTCCTGCCCTTCCGTACCAAGATTTGTGTCTTCCTCAAGAATAGTGGTTCTCAACTTTCTGAATGCCACTACTATTTCATACCAGTCCTCATGTAGTGGTGACTCCCCAACCATAAAATATTTTCATTGCTACATCATAACTGTAATTCCGCTTCTGTTATGGATCAGGACACCCATGTGAAAGGTTCATTAGTCTTCTAAAGGCACTGTGACACAGTTTGAGAACCACTGGTCTAAACTAAGGGGAGTTTCTCTTAAGGTTTACTTTAGCATATTCATAGACACACAGTCCTGTTGTTATTGTTTGGTGCCTTTGAGTGTGTGCTGGCTCATAGCAACTCTATACACAATATAATGAAACGTGACCCCATCTCGTGCCACCTTCACAGTGGTTATTTTGCTTGTTGTCATTGTTGCAACCATGGGCTAATCCAACTTTTGGGGGGCTGCCTCTCTTTTGCTGCCCCTCTACTGCCCTTTCATTCATTTCCTCATGTAGTGATGAACCCACAATCATAAAATTATTTTCATTGCTACTTCGTAACTTTAATTTTGCTACAGTCATGAATCAGGCCTCCTCTGTGAAAGGGTCATTTGACCCTCCCAAAGGGCTCGCGACCCACAGGTTGAGAAACACTGCTCTAAACTAAGAGGATTTTCTCTTAGGATCTACAGCACCGTATTGTGAAAAGCATGAGTCCTACAGTGATTGTTGTTAGGTGTTGTCCTTTGGGTTTCGATTCTCAGCAACTCCACACACAAGATAATGAAACGCTGCCCCGTCCTGTGCCATCCTCACAGTGGTTTCTTGTCTGCACTCATTGTTGCAGCCACTGCGCTAATCTATCATCTGGGGGTCTGCCTCTCATTTGCTGCCTTTCTGCTCTGCCAAGATTTCTGTCTTGCTCGAAGACAGTGGCTCTCAACCTTCCTCTAATGCCACAGGCCTTTTACACCACTCCTCATGTAGTGGGTACAATCCCAGTCATAAATTTATCATCATTGCTACTTCATAACTGTAATGTAGCTACTGCTATGAATTGGTCCACCCCTGTGCAAGGGTAGTTCATCACCCTAATGGAGTCATGACCCACAGGTTGAGAATCTCTGCTCCAAACTATGAAGAATGTCTCTTAAGATATATTTCAGCACATTGTTAGAAGCAAAAGTCCTGTTGTTATTGTATTTAGGTGCCTTCAAGTGGGTTTTGGCTCATAGCAACTCCATGCAAAATATAACGAAACGCTCCCCCATCCTATGCATTCCTCACAGTGGTTCTTTGCTTGCGCTGGTTGTTGCAGCCACTGAGCTATTCCAACTTGGAGGGGCTGCCTCTCCTTTGCTGCCCTTCTACTCTACCAACATTTGTGTCTTCCTCTCGGACAGTAGTTCTCAATCTTCCTAAATCCACGACCCATTCATGCAGTTCCCAAAATAGTGGTGGACCCCCAGTCATACAAAATTTTCGCTGATATTTCATAACTGTAATTTTGCTAATCTTATGAATCAGGCAACCCTTGTGAAAGGGTCATTCAACCCACTCACTCCCCAAAAGGGTTCGTGATTCATAGGCTGAGAAGCCTGCACTAAACTAAGAGGCGTTTCTCTTAAGATCTACGTCAGCATATTGTTAGAAGCTCAAGTTCTTTTTGTGTTGCTGTTAGTTGCCGTCGAGTGGGTTTTGACTCTCAGCAACTCTACGCACAATATAATGAAACGCTACCCCGTCCTGTGCCGTCGTCACAGTGGTTCGTTGATGGCATTCATTGTTGCAGCCACTGAGCTATTCCATCTTGTAGGGTCTGCCTCTCACTTGCTGCCCTTCTGCAGTACCACGTTTTGTGTATTCCTCTCAGGCAGTGTTTCTGAACCTTCTTAATGGCATGGCTCCTTTATACAATTCTTAATGTTGTGGTGATCCTCCAACAGTAATTTTTTTTTCATTGTTACTCCATTACTGTGATTTCACTACTGTTATGAATTGGGCAACACCTGTGAGAGGCTCGTCTGAAACCCCATAGGGGTCACGACACACAAGTTAAGAACCACTGCTCTAAATTTAGAGGAGTTTCTCTTAAGATCTAGTTCAGCATATTGTTAGAAGTACACGTCCTGTAGTTATTGTCGTTAAGTTCCGTCGAGTGGGTTTTGACTCTTAGCAACTCTATGCACAATATAATGAAACGCTGCCCTGCCCTGTGCCACCCTCACCGTGCTTGTGTGCTTGGCCTCAGTGTTGCAGCCACTGTGCTAATCCAACTTGTTGGAGACTGCCGCTCTCTTCCTTCCCTTCTGTACCAAATTTGTGTCTTTCCCTAGAGAAGTGGTTCTTAACCTTCCTAATGCCACTACCCTTTCATATCGATTCTCATTTAGTGGAGACTAGCAACCATAAAATTATTTTCATTGGTACTTTGTCACCCTAATTGAACTACCGTTATGAATCCGACCACCCCCGTGAAAGGGTCATTCTACCCTCCCAAGGGGCGCGACCCACAGGTTGAGAACTGCTGCTCTAAAGTTAAAGGACTTTCTCTGAAGTCCTACTTCACCATATTTTAGAAGCACAAGTCCTGTAGTTATTTTTGTTGAGTGCTGTCGAGTGGGTTTCTGGTCACAGCAACTCTATGCACAATATAATGAAATGCTGCCCAGTCCAATGCCATGCTCAGAGTTGTTCATTTGCCTGTGCACATTGTTGCAGCCACTGGGCTAATCAATCTTGTAGGGGCTGCCTCTCCTTTGCTGCCCTTCTACTCTACCAAGAATTCTGTCTTCCTCTAGGGAAGTGGTTCTCAACCTTCCTAATGCCACGACTCTTTCATACCATTCCTCATGTAGTGGTGACTGCCAAATCATGAAATTATTTTCATTGCTACATCATAACTCTAATTTTTCCACTTTAATGAACGGTCCACTGCCGTGAAAGGGTCATTCATCCCCCAAAAGGGGTCACGACCCTCAGTTTGAGGCCCGCTGAGCTAAACTAATAGGAGATTCTCTTAAGGTCTACTTAGGTACAGTGTTAGAAAAACAAGTCCTGTTTTTTTTTTCTTGTGGGTTTTGACTCATAGCAACTCTATGTCAATATAATGAAACACTGTCCCGTCTTGTGCCATCCTTGCAGTGTTTCTTTGGCTTGTGTTTATTGTTGCAGCCACTGTGCTATCCCATCTATATTGGGGCTGAGTCTATTTTGTTGCCCTTCAACTGTATCAAGAATTGAGTCTTCCTCTTGGACAGTGGTTTTCAACATTCTTACTCACGACCCTTTCATACAGTTCCTCATGTAGTCGTGACCAACCAACCATAAAATTATTTTTGTTGCTACATCATAGCTATAATTTTGCTTCTGCTATAATTCAGGCCACACCATGAAAGGGCTGTTTGACCCCCTAAATAGACATGACCCACAGGTCGAGAGCCGCTGCTCTAAACGAAGGGGAGATTTTCTTAAGGTCTTCTTCAGCATATTGTTAGAAGCACAAGTCCTGCTGTTATTGTTGTTGGGTGCAGTCGAGTGAGTTTGGCTCATAGCCACTCTCTGCACAATATAATGAAACTCTGGGGGTCTTAAAGGCTTGAAGGCAAACAGGCTGAAATCTAGCTCGGAAGCAACAAAGCCCACAGAGAAGAAGCACACAAGCCTAAGTGAACACGAGGTGTTGAAGGGATCAGGTAGCAGACACCAAAGAACAAAAACCATCATTGTGTGATCACCTTCCCCACATAAACGCTGAAGATGAATGTGTGCATAAGTAAGTGTGGTGAAGAAGGCTGATGGTGGCTGGCTATCAAGCGATATAGCATCCCGGGTCTTAGAGGCTTGAAAGTAAAAAATCTGGCCCAGAAGCAACAAAGCCCACATGGAAGCATCACACCAACATGTGTGATCATGAAGGGCTGAGGGGACCAGTTTTCAAGCAACAAAGGCGGGAGGGGGATTATATCATCGTGAATGAGGGGAGTGCATGACGGGGGACCAATGCCCACCTGTAGACAACTGGACATCCCTTACGGAGGGGTAGTGGGAAGGAGATGAGTCACTCAGAGTTCAGTGTAGCAATAATGAAACTCACAACCTCCCTCTAGATATTAAACGCTTCCTCCCCCCACCTCTCATGATCCCAATTCTGCCTTGCAAACCTGATTAGACCAGAAGATACACAGCGGTACAGACGGGAACTGGAAACATAGGGAATCCAGGACAGATGAACCCCCTAGGACTAGCGGTGAGAGTGGCGATACTGGGAGGGAAGTGGGTGTAGAAATGGGAAACCGATCACAAGAATCTACATATAACTTCCCCCCTGGGAGATGGGCAACAGAAAATTGGGTGAAGGGAGACGCCGCACAGTGTAAGATAAGAGAAAATAATAATGTATAAATTATTAAGGGTTCATGAGGGAAGAGGAGCAGGGTGAGAGGGGCAGAGGGGAAAGGGGAAATGAGCTGATTCCAGGAACCCAAGCGGAAAGCAAATTTTGAGAATGATGAAGGCAATGAATGTATAAGTGTGCTTTACACAATTGGTGTATGTATGGATTGTGATGAGTTGTATGAGCCCCAATAAAATGATTTTAAAAAAGAAAAGGAAAGAAATGTGTATAAATGAATGAAGGCAACATATGTACAAAAAGCCTGATGCAATCAATATGGATTGAAACAAAAGTTGTAAGAGTCTCCAAGAAAAGATTTTTAATAAAAATGTATATATAATAAATATTTTCCTAACTTATATAAATGCTTAATAAGAATAAAATTAAGCAGCCTGGGTTTTTATAGGAAAAATGATAAAAGAACAAATGAGAGATACAGCAGGAAGCAATGGATAGGAAAATATTATAAGGAAAGTTTTCTCTTAATGGAATGTACATTCTCTTACATGACAACAATCAGAATATGCGGTAAGAACCTCAGACCAAATACTAGAATAAAATAGAGGAAAAAATTGCCAACCCTTCAATAAAATGCTATATGCTTTCTATGATTTTCACAAAAGTTCAAATTCTTTAACAAAATATTTTGTTCATTCAAATTTTTAATTATGCATAAATTTACGTCTACACTCATTACATCTCATAAAAAGGCATAAGAATTGTTTTTGCACTATCTAACACTAAATAGAAGATAGTAAAGGTGAAAAAATAGCTTTTGTGAATGTTGCTTTGAAATACAAATGGCATTGTCCTAAGAAATTTAAATGATTTAATTTTTTAAAATAATTTTATTAGGGGCACATACAACTCTTATCACAATCCATACATACATTAGTTGTGTAAAGCACATCCGTACATTCATTGCCCTCATCATTCTCAAAACATTTGCTCTCCATTTAAGGCCCTGGCATCATGTCCTCATTTTTCTCTTCGCCCTCCCTGTTTCTCCCTCACTCATGAACAATTGATAATTTGTCAGATCTTACATATTTTGTCTCCCTTCACCCACTTTTCTGTTGTCCATCCCCCAGGGAGGAAGTTATATGTAGATCCTTGTAACTGAGGTCTCAGAGCAGCTGGGTGTGCTGCAGGGGAGGCTCTGGAAGCAGCTGCAGACACTGCGGGAGTTGGCAGCCCAACAGTGAGGGTCACTGCATCTGTGGGTACCAGAAAACTGGCTGGGGTTGCTTATTCCCCTAGATGCTACCCCTGCCTTGAAGAGAACCGTGACAGAGGCCTGTAGACATGTGTCAGGAATAGATGAGTCCTTCACTGTTTCCTCTTCCCACAAACCTTTGAGGAGAGCCTGCAGGGCAGGGGCTCGGCTCCCTGGCTCCAGTCACCTGCCCTTCCCCACAGCCACACCCTCGCCAGCCCCAACTCCCCCTGGCCTGGGTTTGCTTCTTGAATCCAGAGGAGCAGCCTGGGCAAAGACCATGAAGAACCTTGTCTTTCAGGCAGCCCCTTTGATTGGGTCCCTTGTCCTGCAGAGTGTGGACACATGCACACTAACTGTTGGGGGACTCAGGCTGTCACCACAGGGGCCAGGATCTGAAGAGTATGCTGGCACTGCAGGGCTTCCTGAGGGAAGCTGAGGACTTGCAGAGCTGGCTGAGCAGCCAGCAGCAGGTGGCCAGAGGAGAGAGGACTATGAGCACACCCTAGTGAGGAAGGGGCTAGGGGCAAGGAAGGTGCCCTGGAGCCGAATGAAGACGGGTGGTGGAGGGGGGGCTGCATGCACAATGGGCTGATGGGGAACATCAGTCTGGACTGAGGACACCTGTGACTTCCTATTCCCCTCTCTGCGTAGAGGGGCAAGTTCTATGGCTATCCAGTCCTGCCCTGTCCAGTCACTCACTGACGTGTCTCACAGCCCACCAGCCAGGGCCCCCTGTGACCCCTCTCCTCTCTTCTCAGCTCCTCTTAACCAAGTTTGCAATGTTTCTGCACCAAGTGAAGATGGGTGGCCACCAGGGGGCAGCCTGCCCCACTAGCGGAGAGCCTGCTGGAGTGGTGGCCCAGCACTGCCCCCAGGGCCCAGCAGTGGTGACAGGACCTACAGTGAGTACCAGCTGCCTGGAGCAGGGATGAGTTTGGGGGAGGTGCTGGGCATGGGGTGGAGGGGCTTCCAGGGAGACGCTTGCTGTGCTGCGGCTTTGCCAAACCCCTGAGAGGTGAACTGGCTTTCTGTGTGCCCACATTGGGGGCCCGGGCCACGTGTTCCAGGGAGCAACTTGTGCAGCCTGGAGCTTGGGACCCCTTACTTAAGCTGAGAGGCCATGTCGGACGACCTTCAGCAAAGCTCAGCCTTTGAGTTCTGGGCTTCTGGCTTCAGGGCACGGTGAGGGCAGCTGCTGGTTCTGGCCCAGCTGCAAGCAGCCTGGCTGTACCTGGCCCTTCTGGGGACTCCAGATAGCACTGGGGAAACTGGGTGCACCGAGAGCCTGGGTTACTTGCTAGAGACCACAGCTAATTAGCAGTGGAGTTGAGACCCGATATGTTCCTCACCATAAAAAGGAAGTGTTTTCTGCCCTGGTGACCCTTGGCCTTCCCTGAGGTCAAGGGTGACCATAGCAGCCACATGAAGAGTGTCAGAAGCAGGGCACAGTGACTGCCTCAACCTCCCCACTCTCCCCCCGCCGGGCTCTTCCAGTCTTGGCCTAGTGCCTCTATTGCTGGGGAGCAGGCTGGAGAGTCCCCCACCCCTGCAGGGCCCACAACCTTCCTAGCAGTGCCAGCGGATCTGAGGAGGCACAGCCTGGCAGTGTGTGGCCAGGCTCCCTGGAAATGGTCCCATTGAAGATCTGGAGAGCAGACTGATTGTTTTCCTTTGATTGTGTTACAGACACCTTACAGGAGAGAAGGATGTTTATAGATCACTGTCTACAGTTTCTGACCTTCAAAGCACTCAAAACATTGCCATCGAGTCGATTTCTATCATCGAGGCCCTGTAGGACAGCACACGACGGCCCCTGCGGCTCTCTGAGGCTGTCACTACGGGAGCAGATAGCTGAGCCGCGTCTTTCTGATGGGTTTCAGATCACTGACCTTGCCACGAGGAGCAGCCCGGGGCATGCCTTTTTCTGACCTTGGGTTTGACTAATATATATATATACACATATAATGCACATATATATATGAATTTTAATATAGAGGGTTTTTGTTTTAAGTGGAAACATGCAGAGCAGTTTAACAATAATATAACACAGCACTCTTCTTGCCTCCTCCCTGACCCCTCCTCCCTCCTGATTTTTGAGGGCAAATGTTCCCGTTTGCTCTGGGAAGCACTTGCCTCACAGGTGCCATGCGTTCACTTTATCAGCTCGACTGTTGCTTGGGCAGGGGTGATTCCCGGAGCTGGGCTCTGTTTTGGATTTGAAGGGCCCGGGTCTCGGGGTTCCAGCAGTCCCTGTCAAACTTGTAATGCCCTCTCTTCATGAAGTCAACTTCCATTGGCTTTCAAGCTGTGCACAAGTTGCCAGTTTGAGCTCAACCAGAGCAGTTTGAGGCGGTGGCTGGGCACCATCTAACTCTCCTGGTCTCCAGGACAAGGATGGAGGGCTGTGGTGTTGGTGGACCGTTAGTCCTGTGGACTGCTTTGCTTCAGTTTTTGATTTTCTTTACTCGTCAACTCCAGATGGGGAGAGAGGGGATCCTAGTTGCTAGAGGTGGCTTTGCAATGGAGACAAACATTTTATACTAAAGTGAGATTCTTACGTGATATTTGCGTGACTGCAGCAGCCCCTGCTCATCTTCCTCCGTGCTCACCCTAGCTGACCACCTTCCTACCTCAGAGGATGGGGCACTCCCTCTGCCTGTCCACCCTCAGGTCCTCACTTTCAGTCCCACAGGATCCTGTGGTATCAATCCCCCCCCCCCCCCCGCTATCAGCCCCATCCCCAGCCTACACAAGGATTACAAACCCTCGCTCCACTCAGATTCTCTGTAGCTAGTGTCACCTCCCCTGTGTTCCTCAGAGTGTGCTCTGCACCCATGAGATTATTGATTGGTTTCCACCCATAGTGACCCTCTGTGTCCCACAGGGCTTGCTCTGGGGGCAGCTCTCAGAGGGGGAAACCAGGAGGAGGAGGGGAGGGAGCAGTTGGGCAGAAGAAGCTGTGATGGACCCCACAGAGCCAGACTGCCCATGGAGGACAGGACCCTGCGACTGTTTCCCCGAATGGGTGCCCCTCAGGGCAGGTCAATGCTCTGGAGACCCCACCGCAGGTGGAGGCCCCTCGACCCCTCCTCAGTCCCACCCTCCACACCCTCACCTACATTTGGAGCTGGGTGAGCTTCTCCTCCTGGGCTGCCAGCTGCCTTTCCAAGTCCTGGTGCCAGGCATGTGGCCCTCTAAGGGGCGGATCCCTGCTCACCCCACAGTCAGGATCTAGCAGGAGGTCCTCTCAGGAGGCCAGCCAGACCTCAGCCTGACCCAGCATGCCCCGCAGCTCCTCCTGGTCCTGGCTCACCTGGCAGTGCTCCTGGTGAAGGGCCCAGGCCGTCCAGAGCTCCTGCAGCTGCCTGTCCAGCTCCCGGAGACACTGTGACCTGGGGGGCAGAGGGCTGTTGGGTGGGGCTCAGGGTGTCGCCTGGGTGGGGCAGGGCTGGATTACCATGGAGCAGGGAGAAGCAGGAAAGGGGGCTCTGGCCACGCACCACCCTGGCCCTAGCCCTCAGCGCGCACATCTCTGGGGCCATGACGTGGCTGGTGTCCAGCAGCTGCTACCCCGCCGGCCGCACTGCCTGGGCTCTCAGGCAGAGCTCCTGCCCCAGTGTCTCCTTGGCCCCAGCTGGCCTTTCTGAGGATATAGACTAGCGCCTGCTTCTCTTGAGCCCGAGTGCTGGGTGGGGGACAGGGCATGGGAACAGGTCTCAGGGCCAGAGGGCAGAACAGGGAGGAGGCAGGGAAGAGCTGGGTGCCCCCACCCGCATGGAACAGAGCGAGCCCCCATCCAGGTGGGGTGGCACATACAGCAGTTCCTGGCAGTGCCTGAGGAAGGCGTGGCCATGGGCTACCCACTCCAGCTGCTGGCCCTGCTCCCAGGCCTTCATGTTCAGGTGGCCCAGGCCTCCAGCACCTCAGCCAGCTGCTCGGCCAGGCCCTCCTGGACCGCAGGGTGTACCTGGATGGACTCCATCCCCATCTGAACCACCACCTTGTCCACAGCCACCAACTCCCTCTGCAGCTGGCAGAGAGCAGGCTGAATGCTCCTCCACCTAGGACTCTGCAGGCCATCCTGGCTGTACCCCAGCCTAGGTCAAGCCCAGGCCCGTCACCCCCCATCCCAGAGGGGGCAGGGGCAGGCTGCAGTCCTGCCTGGGGTCAGCTGGGGGTGAGTGCTCCTCATCCATCCATTGCCTACAAAGAGGGGTTCTTGCGGTGGGGAGGGACTGGGGCCCTCCCCTGCAGGAGGCGGTGCTGGCGCTGCAGGACCTCCACAGACGCCAGGTCGTGGCCAAGGACAGCACCCTCCACCAGGACCACCTTCTGCATGTGGCCCCACAGCTCTAGCGCCGCCTGGTGGAAATTGAGGGCACAGCGGGAAGGAAGGCCAGCAACTTTCTCCCTGAGAACAGGGCCACCTCCTTTTGAGCAAAGACTGTGGCTTGGGGATTTGTGGGGCGTTAACACGGAGGGAAATAGGACGAAGACTCTATTCCCTAACTTATAACAGGGAGAATCTGGAAAGCTGGTATTCCACGGTAGGAAAGCCTCTACTTTGGTAAGTTAGAGGTAAAGTCCAAGTACATTATCCTGCTTTAAAAATCATTCCCACGGATTCTCCGTTAACAGCTAGGCTGCCTTAATGTGAGCACATGACTGATTGTATCTCTGTGTAGAAGCAGATATGATCCTTTTGCCCTCTCTTCCCACCGTGACACCCAGCCCCCCTTGTAGCTTCCCCCAATGCAGGTATTAGCTTTCCTCACCTTGGTGAGCTCAAGTACAGGGGCCTTATGATAGATACCGCCCACCTTGTGACCCATGTCACTACTGAAGAAGTGTGTCTCCATGCTCCCTATACACGTCCCAAGATAGCAAACGTTCCACTTCTCCCAGTTCCACGTGGTCCATCAAGAGGAGCTGAAGTGAGCATGCCTAACAAAACATGTCTGACTCTGTATTGTATTCTCTAGACCCTGTCTTTCCTGTCCTCTATGACTTTACCATGACCTTTACCTATTATCATCGCTGTACACTCGCGCCTTCTTGCCCTTCGGTGGTTAGAAGATGGATGGTTTCCTCTGATCACAGCAGGTTCCTGATGAGGCTTGGGGCCCACAGGCAGGGCCCGAGGGAGGAAAGGGTCTTGACACGCATGTTGGGAGGAAGGCAAAAAGATGGGGAGCCCTGAGCACATGAGGATTGCGGCTCAGGGAGCGAGTGGGCTGCCTGTCAGGGGGTCTGCCTGTAGCAACTCCAACAGTCAGTGAGGAGAGGGCTGGCCCCGGAGCCACCCAGCCCCAGGATTTCGGTTGCAGGACCTGTCAGGTGCTCAGTGCACTGAGACACCAGATCCCGAGAAAGGAGGGTGTGGGGAGGGGAGGCAGGGAACTCTAAGAGTGGCGGTCAGCAAGAAGACCAGCAGGGCCTGTGCCCCAAACGAAACTGTGGACCGTGCTCAGGGAGCATTGGGAGAGCACACTTCGTGCTCCTGCCACAAGGAGTGACCTGCGCTGAAGGACTCCAAACTGGGGGCAGGAAGGAGCATGGTTGGACGGGGAAGGCTGATTGATGCTGGGAGCTGGAGTCAGCCATGCCCCTTCATACACACATGCGCACACGAGAATACACACAGAAGTACGCATGCACACACCCACATGCCCACCCCTACACATGAGCACACACACACACGCACACACACGCACACACATCTGGGGTAGGCCCCTGTGTCCCGAGCCCTTTGGCTGTCGCTGGCCTGTCCCTCTGGGCACCCACCTCTCTGCGGGCTTTCATTGCCTTGTCCAGCCTCACCCATGCGGCCTCTACGCAGCTCCTGTGGACTTGACTGGGCCATGGAGCTGGGGGAGGCGAGTTCCAGGGCACCTGCCAGCTCCCTCAGGGCCTGAACCCTGGCAGCCCCACACTCTGCCCTTTCTCCTGGAAGACCTTGACCTTCTCTGCCAGCATCTGCCAAAGGTGGGGCTGGAGAGGGTCAATGTGGATGGGGTTCAGGCAGCTCCTAAAACTCACGAAAGGGCCAGCTGGCCCCAACAGCTCCCACATCCCTCAGCCCTGGTTCTAGAACTCTGCAGGGCATCTCCTGCCCCCTCAGCCCACCCAGCATCTACCCTACCCTCCGTTCCTCCATCCACTTTCCCGGCACGACTCACTTCCACACCCTCCAGGTCCTGCCCACACTGTCTCTGGAGAGGGCCCGAGTTCAGGGAACCCAGGGCAGCCCCTGCTCTCTGCGGCCTGTGGAGGAGGCAAAGCTGGGTCGGTGGATCAGGGAGCCTGGTCACAAAGCCCACTTAGCAGGGTCACTTTCCCTAGCCAGGGGCTCCCTGCATCTGCAGGGGCGTTCTGGGAAGAGTTGAGCTGGGCTGAGGATGCCCTGCACAGCCCCAGACTGACCCAGGTCACAGCAGAAGCTACTGCGTTTCCAGCCCAGATGGAGCTTAGGCGAGATAACGATTTGCCCATGATCCTAGCCCAGAGGCGGGCCCGGAGTCTCAGGGGCCCTGCATTTGCTGCATGCAAGAACCATGGAGGGGTGCAGCTTCTACCTTTGAAGGGTGTGCAGTCTCCTCCAAACACACAGCATGCCTGGGTGGCATACAACGTGGCAACCTGTGGAGTGCCGGGCTTTAGAATGACCCCACCTGCTGACTCATGGGGATCCTCCAGAGGGTTTGAAAGCCAGTAAATCTTTCCAGGAGCAGGGAAACTCTTCTATCTCCTGAGGAGCAGTTAGTGGGACTGAACCAGGCAACAGCCCAACACTTCCCAAGCAGGCCTCCTGGAGCATCGTTAGAGCAAGGGGTAAACTGCTAGTAATACTGGGCTCCTGGGAGGAGAGTTTGCAGAAAGACCTGAAGCTCTGAGCAAGATCTCAGGACGGTGGCCCTCAGGGAGCTTAGGACAAGTTCTAAACCCAGCCAGGAAGCTGAAGGGCTGACCAGAGAGAAGCTGAGGGGGAGGAAAGAGCATGCTGGGATAACTGCTGACCCCCGCCTGGGGCAGGGCTTCCAGGTTGGAGCTGTGGGAGCTGACTCAGGCCAGATCCCACCTGCTCTGAGACGCTGAGGCCACCATCAAAGTTCACAGCCAACTGTCTCAAGTGCTCGTCCATATCCAGGTGGGTGCCTGGGGGAGGGGGTGGCTTCTGCAAGTGCTGCCACCCCAGCCCCAGAGTCCCACCCTCAATGCCCGGTCCCTTGGCCACCATGCTGTCTCAGGAGAAAGCCACAAGTATCCCAGATGCTGTGTCCCACTGGGTGGAGGCCCCCCTGAGGAGACATGGATCACACCAATGAATCACACAATCTGCCTCTGACCCCTTGAGGCCTCCTCACCCCCCAATATCATCACCCCAGTGCCGCTTCCCACTCTGGACTAGACTGCATAGGTATTAACAAGAGATAAAACTCACAACACATGGAACCCAGGAACAGGAATGGGAATAGAGATACCAAAAGGGTAGGGGGAAGGAGGGTAGAGGATGGAAGGAAGGGGAACCGATAGCAATGAATGACATATAACCACACACCCCTCGCAGGGAGAGGAGCAACAGAAAGCTGAGGATAAAAGAGACAATGGTCGATGTGAGATATGAAAATAATAACAATCTATAATCTATCAAGGAACCACGAGTGGGGGAGGAGGAAAGAAAGGGGAGCTGATCCCAAGGGCTCAATAGAAAGTAAATGTCTAGAAAAGAATGATGGCAATATACGTATGACTATGTCAGATACAATTGGTGTATGGATTGTAACAAGAGTTGTAAGAGCCCCCAATAAGGACACACTGAGGATGACGAAATACACCACTGAAAACATTATGCTAATCATTGATACACTGTCAGGTAGTGGAGGACTAGTAAAACTAGGCAGAACCTTCTCAGGAAGAGGACCAAAATACGAACACTTTTGGTCAGATTAAAGGGGAGGATCAGTGACAAAGAGCCAGGCCGTTTGAAGAATGCATGGCCAAGGGAGCTGCAACGATGGGTTCAAACATCAGAAAGAAATGAGGGTGGCCCAGGACTGGCAAGCCTTTCCTTGTCCTGTACATTGAGGTTGCTTTGAAGCAGACCAACTGGACAGCACCTACCAACAAGACCAACCGAGGAAGAGGAAGCCACTATGATCCCAGAAACAGACATCACTAGGAAGTGTCAGGAGACTTCTATAAAGGTAACCAATGGCCTGGCCCTTCATCCCAGAAAGCTGGGGAAGCACCATTGTCATGGTTTACCAGACGTTCCCCAGATAAATTACTGTCCAGCTGCCCATAGGAAGGAGAAATACCTATAGACATGACGGAAGGGAGGTTCACTCCGCTATGGGAATATGCTAATCTGTGCACTTAAATGTTAAAATCCACAGACACACGTATATAAAAGAGAGTTGTAAATAAATATTAAATGCACATCAAGAAAACTTCGCTACAAGATTTTTTTAACCTCATAAGCCCACCATTATGCCATAGCCCCCCCAGAATCCACAACCATCTACAAAAGAGATGGAATGAGGCTGAATGCTAGTAAGAGCCAAGTCAGAGAAAGCAAAATAATCTCATGTTTTGTGGGCATCTGCATATAACTGGGGAGCACCCAAAGCTGTTTCACGTAGATAATGTGGCTTCTGCTCAGATATGTCTGTCTGAGTGTACGTGAGGTTTGGAAGGAGTAGCATTTAACTGGCTAAGGCATCATCTCCCTTTACTGAATTTCAAAATCAAGATGCTCATGAACTTGCAATGCTAAAGTGACCAATGCATGAATCATTCCGCTCTTCAATTAACACCACCTGTGCATCTTGGACATTTGGCATGATAAGCTAACAACATGAGTGAGCATAACCTGTTGTGAAAAACAGGAAGATACAGAAAGCTCCATTGTTTAATGTAATTATTGTATACAGGAACCTGCAGGATGTAAAATTTCCCATCAACAACTGATGATGGAAAATGATAATGCTCCTTAACCAACCCCCCCAAAAAAAACTCATGTTGAGGCACTCTAGAAATGAAAAACGTAAATCTGGGTGAGGCAACACTGAAGACAGCCTATGAAATGTGGCATGTTAAGATTTCCTTCACATTCAAATAGTTGAAAATCTAAGGCATGAACTGAGAATAGTAAAACTCTTTGAGACTCCATAATCATTGCAGGGGAAACACCAGAATAATTGCCTCTTCCTTAATATACTTGAATTTGCTGGAGTTACATTTGGAGGTGAGATATGGGAAACTGTTTGAATTACAATAGTATGAAAGTAAAAGCAATTTTACACTGTGAGAAGCTCAAGTGTACTCATTGGAATCGGTTGTCTGAATGACCCCCACCTGGAGCTTTTTTTTTTTTTTTTTTTCAGTTGTAGCTTTTGATTCTGTGTCTTCTCTTCTGCAGACTAGGTTTTCAAGGTATGACTGCTCTTTCTAGACTTTTGACAAACCTTTAGTCTGCAGGTTTAATGTCTGGTGCTGGCTGCAGTTTTGTCTATGGGAAGGAGAAGGACACAGAATCGAAGGGTTTACTCAGATGGTCTATGTGTCCTAACGTGGAAGTCAGACAGAACAGGCTCAGGCTAGGGCACCCCTAGGCTTAGGCTAGGGCACCCCTAGGCTTATGCTAGGGAACCCCTACGCTTAGGCTAGGGCACCCATAGGCTTTGCCTAGGGCACCCCTAGGCTTAGGCTAGGGGACACCTAGGCGTAGGCTAAGGCTAGGGCTCCCATAGCCTAAGGCTACGGCACCCCTAGGCTTAGGCTAGGGCACCCCTAGGCTTAGGTTAGGGCACTCCTAGGCTTAGGCTACGGCTAGGGCTCCCATAGCCTAAGGCTAGGGCACCCCTAGGCTTAGGCTCAGGCACCCCTAGGCTTAGGCTAGGGCACACCTAGGCTTAGGCTAAGGCACCCCTAGGCTTAGGCTAGGGCACCCCTAGGCTTAGGCTAGGGGACCCCTAGGCTTAGGCTAAGGCTAGGTCACCCCTAGGCTTAGGCTAAGGCACCACGAGGCTTAGGCTAGGGCACCCTATGCTTAGGCTAGGGCACCCCTAGGCGTAGGCTAAGGCTAGGGCTCCCCTAGCCTAAGGCTAGGGCACCCCTAGTCTTAGGCTAGGGCACCCCTAGGCTTAAGCTTGGGCACCCGTAGGCTTAGGCTAAGGCTAGGGCTCCCCTAGCCTAAGGCTAGGGCACCCCTAGGCTTTGGCTAGGGAACCCCTAGGCTTAGGATAGGGAACCCCTAGGCTTAGGCTACGGCACCCTAGGCTTAGGCTAGGGCACCCCTAGGCATAGGCTAGGGCACCCGGAGGCTTAGGCTAGAACACCCCTAGACTTAGGCTATGGCACCCCTAGGCTTAGGCTACGGCACACCAAGGCTTAGGCTAAGGCTCCCCTAGGCTTACGCTATTTTTAGGGCTCCCCAAGCCTAAGTGGAAGGCACCTCTAGGCTTAGGTTAGGGCACCCCTAGGCTTTGGCTAGGGCACCCCTAGGCTTAGGCTAAGGATAGGGCTCACCTAGCCTAAGGTTAGGGCACCCCTAGGCTTAGGCTAGGGCACCCCTAAGCTTAGGCTAGGGCAGCCCTAGGCTTAGGCTAGGGCACCCCTAGGCTTAGGCTAGGGCACCCCTAGGCTTAGGCTAAGGCTAGGGCTCCCCTAGCCTAAGGCTAGGGCACCCCTATTCTTAGGCTAGGGCACCCCTAGGCTTAGGCTAGGGCAAGCCTAGGCTTAGGCTAGGTCACCCCTAGGCTTAGGCTAAGTCTAGGGCTCCCCTAGCCTAAGGCTAGGGCACCAATAGGCTTAGGCTAGGGCACCCCTAGGCTTAGGCTAGGGCACCCCTAGGCTTAGGCTAAGGCTAGGGCTCCCCTTAGCCTAAGGCTAGAGCACCCCTATGCTTAGGCTAGGGCACCCCTAGGCTTAGGCTATGGCAAGCCTAGGCTTAGGCTAGGTCACCCCTAGGCTTAGGCTAAGTCTAGGGCTCCCCTAGCCTAAGGCTAGGGCACCCTTATGCTTAGGCTAGGGCACCCTTAGGCTTAGGTTAGGGCATCCCTAGGCTTAGGCTCAGGCTAGGAATCCCATAGCCTAAGGATAGGGCACTCCTAGGCTTAGGCTAGGGCACCCGTAGGCTTAGGCTTGGACACCCCTAGACTTAGGCTAGAGCACCCCTAGGATTAGGCTAAGGCTAGGGCTCCCCTAGCCTAAGGCTAGGGCACCCCTAGGTTTAGGCTAGGGCACCCCTAGGCTTAGGCTAGGGCACCCCTAAACTTAGGCTAGGGACGCCCTAGACTTAGGCTAGGGTACCCTTAGGCTTAGGCTAGGGCACCCCTAGGCTTAGGCTAAGGCACCCCTAGGATTAGGCTAAGGCTAGGTATCCCCTAGCCTAAGGCTAGGGCACCCCTAGGCTTAGGCTAGGGCACCCCTAGGCTTATGCTAGTGCACCCCTTGGCTTAGGCTAAGGCTAGGGCTCCCCAACCTAATGCTAGGGCACCCCTATCCTTAGGCTAGGGCACCCCTAGGTTTTGGCTAGGGAACCCCTAGCCTAAGGCTAGGGCACCCCTAGGCTTAGGCTAGGGCACCCCTACGCTTTGCTAGGGCACCCTAGGCTTAGGCTAGGGCACCCCTAGGCATAGGCTAAGGCTAGGGCTCCCCTAGCCTAAGGCTAGGGCACCCCGAGGCTTAGGCTAGTGCACCCCTAGGCTTAGGCTATGGCACCCCTAGGCTTAAGCTAGGGCACCCCTAGGCTTAGGCTTAGGCTACAGATCCCCTATCCTATGGATAGGGCACTCCTAGGCTTAGGCTAGGGCACCCGTAGGCTTAGGCTAGGACACCCCTTTACTTAGGTTAGGGAACCCTTAGGATTAGGGTAAGGCTAGGGCTCCCCTAGCCTAAGGCTAGGGCACCCCTAGGTTTAGGCTAGGGCACCCCTAGGCTTAGGCTAGGGCACCCCTAGACTTAGGCTAGAGCACCCCTAGGATTAGGCTAAGGCTAGGGCTCCCCTAGCCTAAGGCTAGGGCACCCCTAGGTTTAGGCTAGGGCACCCCTAGGCTTAGGCTAGGGCACCCCTAAACTTAGGCTAGGGCAGCCCTAGACTTAGGCTAGGGCACCCATAGGCTTAGGCTAGGGCACTCCTAGTCTTAGGCTAAGGCACCCCTAGGATTAGGCTAAGGCTAGGTATCCCCTAGCCTAAGGCTAGGGCACCCCTAGGCTTAGGCTAGGGCACCCCTAGGCTTATGCTAGTGCACCCCTTGGCTTAGGCTAAGGCTAGGGCTCCCCAACCTAATGCTAGGGCACCCCTATCCTTAGGCTAGGGCACCCCTAGGTTTTGGCTAGGGAACCCCTAGCCTAAGGCTAGGGCACCCCTAGGCTTAGGCTAGGGCACACCTACGCTTTGCTAGGGCACCCTAGGCTTAGGCTAGGGCACCCCTAGGCATAGGCTAAGGCTAGGGCTCCCCTAGCCTAAGGCTAGGGCACCCCGAGGCTTAGGCTAGTGCACCCCTAGGCTTAGGCTATGGCACCCCTAGGCTTAAGCTAGGGCACCCCTAGGCTTAGGCTTAGGCTACAGATCCCCTATCCTATGGATAGGGCACTCCTAGGCTTAGGCTAGGGCACCCGTAGGCTTAGGCTAGGACACCCCTTTACTTAGGTTAGGGCACCCTTAGGATTAGGGTAAGGCTAGGGCTCCCCTAGCCTAAGGCTAGGGCACCCCTAGGTTTAGGTTAGGGCACCCCTAGGCTTAGGCTAGGGCACCCCTAGGCTTAGGCGAAGGCACCCCTAGGCTTACGCTATTGTTAGGGCTCCCCAAGCCTAAGGCGAGGGCACCTCTAGGCTTAGGCTAGGGCACCCCTAGGATTTGGCTAGGGCACCTCTAGGCTTATGCTAAGGCTAGGGCTCACCTAGCCTTAGGCTAGGGCACCCCTAGACTTAGGCTAGAGCACCCCTAAGCTTAGGCTAGGGCAGCCCAAGGCTTAGGATAGGGCACCCCTAGGCTTAGGGTAGGGCACCCCTAGGCTTAGGCTAAGGCTAGGGCTCCCCTAGTCTAAGGCTAGGGCACCCCTATGCTTAGGCTAGGGCACCCCTAGGCTTAGGCTAGGGCAAGCCTAGGCTTAGGCTAAGGCAAGGGCTCAGCTAGCGTAAGGCTAGAGAACCCCTAGGCTTAGGCTAGGGCACCCCTAGGCTTAGGGTAGTGCACCCCTAGGCTTAGGCTAGGGCACCCCTTGGCTTAGGATAGGGCACCCTGAGGCTTACGCTAGGGCACCCCTAAGCTTAGGCTAGGGCACCCCTAGTCTTAGGCTAGGGCACACCTAAGCTTAGGCTAAGGCTAGGGCTCCCCTAGCCTAAGGCTAGGGCACCCCTAGGCATAGGTTATGGCACCCCTTGGCTTAGGCTAAGGCACCCCTAAGCTTAGGCTAGGGCACCCCTAGGCTTAGGCTAGGGCACCCCTAGGCTTAGGCTAGGGCACAACAAAGCTTAGGCTATGGCACCCCTTGGCTTGGGCTAGGGCACCCCTAGGCTTAGGCTAAGGTCAGGGCTCCCCTAGCCTAAGGCTAGGGAACCCCTAAGCTTAGGCTAGGGCACCCCTAGGCTTAGGATAGGGCACCCCTAGGCTTAGGCTAAGGCTAGGGCTTCCCTAGCCTATGGCTAGGGCACCCATAGGCTTAGACAAGGGCACCCCTAGGCTTAGGGTAGTGCACCCCTAGGCTTAGGCTAGGGCACCCCTAGGCTTAGTATAGGGTACCCCAAGGCTTAGGCGGGGGCACCTCTAAGCTTAGGATAGGGCACCCCTAGTCTTAGGCTAGCGCACCCCTAGGCTTAGGCCAAGGCAAGGGCTACTCTAGCCTAAGGCTATGGCACCCCTAGGCTTAGGCTAGGGCACCCCAAGACTTAGGCTAGGGCACCCCTAGGCTTAGGCTAGGGCACCCCTTGGCTTAGGCTAGGGCACCCCTAGGCTTAGGCTTAGGCTAGGGCTCCCCTAGCCTAAGGCTAGGGCACCCCTAGGCTTAGGCTAGGGCACCCCTAGGCTTAGGCTAGGGCACCCCTAAGCTTAGGCTAGGGCACCCCTAGGCTTAGGCTTAGGCTAGGGCTCAGCTAGGCTAAGACTAGGGCAAGCCTAGGCTTAGGCTAGGGCACCCCTAGGCTTAGGGTAGGGAACCCCTAGGCTTAGGGTAGGGTACCCCTAGGCTTAGGCTAGGGCACGCCTAGGCTTAGGCTAGGGCACCCCTAGGCTTAGGCTAAAGCTAGTGCTCCCCTAGCGTAAAGCTAGGGCATCCCTAGCGTTAGGCTAGGGCCCCCTAGGCTTAGGCTAGGGCACCCCTAGGCTTAGGTTAGGGCAGCCATAGGCTTAGGCTAAGGCTAGTGCTCCTCTATCCTAAGGCCTGGGCACCCCTAGGCTTAGGCTAGGGCACCCCTAGGCTTAGGCTAGGACACCTCTAGGCTTAGGCTAGGGCACCCCTAGGCTTAGGCTTGGGCGCCCCTAGGCTTAGGCTAAGGCTAGGGGACCCCTAGGCTTAGGCTAAGGCACCCCTAGGCATCGGCTAAGGCTAGGTCACCCTTAGGCTTAGGCTAAGGCACCACTAGGCTTAGGCTAGGGCACCCCTAGGCTTAGGCTAGGGCACCCCTAGGCTTAGGCTAAGGTTAGGTCAACCCTAGGCTTAGGTTAAGGCACCAATAGGCTTAGGCTAGGGCACCCATAGGCTTAGGCTAGGGCACTCCTAGGCTTAGGCTAGGGCACCCCTAAGCTGAGGCTAGCGCACCCATAGGCTTAAGCTAAGGCTAGGGCTCCACTAGCCTAAGGCTAGGGCACCCCTAGGCTTAGGCTAGGGTACCCCTAGGCTTAAGCTAGGGCACCCGTAGGCTTAGGTTAAGGCTAGGGCTCCCCTAGCCTAAGGCAAGGGCACCACTAGGCTTAGGCTAGGGCACCCGTAGGCTTAGGCTTGGGCACCCCTAGGCTTAGGATAGGGCAACCCTAGGCTTATGCTAGTGCACCCCTAGGCTTAGGCTAAGGCTAGGGCTCCCCAGCCTAATGCTAGTGCACCCCTATCCTTAGGTTAGGGCACCCCTAGGTTTTGGCTAGGGAACCCCTAGCCTATGGCTAGGGAACCCCTAGGCTTTGGATAGGGCACCCCTAGGCTTAGGATCGGGAACCCCTAGGCTTAGGCTAGGGCACCCTAGCCATAGGCTAGGGCACCCCTAGGCATAGGCTAAGGCTAGGGCTCCCATAGCCTAAGGCTAGGGCACACCGAGGCTTAGGCTAGAGCACCCCTAGGCTTAGGCTAGGGCACCCCTAGGCTTAAGCTAGGGCAACCTAGGCTTAGGCTTAGGCTAGGAATCCCATAGCCTAAGGATAGGGCACTCCTAGGCTTAGGCTAGGGCACCCGTTGGCTTAGGCTAGGACACCGCTAGACTTAGGCTAGGGCACCCCTAGGATTAGGCTAAGGCTAGGGCTCCCCTAGCCTAAGGCTAGGGCACCCCTAGGTTTAGGCTAGGGCACCCCTAGGCTTAGGCTAGGGCACCCCTAGGCTTAAGCTAGGGCAACCTAGGCTTAGGCTTAGGCTAGGAATCCCATAGCCTAAGGATAGGGCACTCCTAGGCTTAGGCTAGGGCACCCGTTGGCTTAGGCTAGGACACCGCTAGACTTAGGCTAGGGCACCCCTAGGATTAGGCTAAGGCTAGGGCTCCCCTAGCCTAAGGCTAGGGCACCCCTAGGTTTAGGCTAGGGCACCCCTAGGCTTAGGCTAGGGCACCCCTAAGCTTAGGCTAGGGCAGCCCTAAGCTTAGGCTAGGGCACCCCTAGGCTTAGGCTAGGGCACCCCTAGGCTTAGGCTAAGGCTAGGGCTCCCCTAGCCTAAGGCTAGGGCACCCCTATGCTTAGGCTAGGGCACCCCTAGGCTTAGGCTAGGGCAAGCCTAGGCTTAGGCTAGGTCACCCCTAGGCTTAGGCTAAGTTTAGGGCTCCCCTAGCCTAAGGCTAGGGCACCCTATGCTTAGGCAAGGGCACCACAAGGATTTGGCTAGGGCACCCCTAGCCTAAGGCTAGGGCACCCCTAGGCTTAGGCTCGGGCACCCCTAGGCTTATGCTAGTGCACCCCTTGGCTTAGGCTAAGGCTAGGGCTCCCCAAACTAATGCTAGGGTACCCCTATCCTTAGGCTAGGGCACCCCTAGGTTTTGGCTAGGGAACCCCTAGCCTAAGGCTAGGGCACCCCTAGGCTTAGGCTAGGGCACCCCTACGCTTTGGCTAGGGCACCCTAGGCTTAGGCTAGGGCACCCCTAGGCATAGGCTAAGGCTAGGGCTCCCCTAGCCTAAGGATAGGGCACCCCGAGGCTTAGGCTATGGCACCCCTAGGCTTAAGCTAGGGCACCCCTAGTCTTAGGCTTAGGCTACGGATCCCCTAGCCTATGGATAGGGCACTCCTAGGCTTAGGCTAGGGCACCCGTAGGCTTAGGCTAAGACACCCCTTGACTTAGGTTAGGGGAACCCCTAGGATTAGGCTAAGGCTAGGGCTCCCCTAGCTTAAGGCTAGGACACCCCTAGGTTTAGGCTAGGGCACCCCTAGGCTTAGGCTAGGGCACCCCTAGGCTTAGGCGAAGGCACCCCTAGGCTTACGCTATTCTTAGGGCTCCCCAAGCCTAAGGCGAGGGCACCTCTACTCTTAGGCTAGGGCACCCCTAGGATTTGGCTAGGGCACCTCTAGGCTTATGCTAAGGCTAGGGCTCACCTAGCCTAAGGCTAGGGCACCCCTAGACTTAGGCTAGAGCACCCCTAAGCTTAGGCTAGGGCACCCCTAGGCTTAGGGTAGGGCACCCCTAGGCTTAGGCTAAGGCTAGGGCTCCCCTAGCCTAAGGCTAGGGCACCCCTATGCTTAGGCTAGGACACCCCTAGGCTTAGGCTAGGGCAAGCCTAGGCTTAGGCTAAGGCAAGGGCTCAGCTAGCGTAAGGCTAGAGAACCCCTAGGCTTAGGCTAGGGCACCCCTAGGCTTAGGGTAGTGCACACCTATGCTTAGGCTAGGGCACCCCTAGGCTTAGGATAGGGCACCCCGAGGCTTACGCTAGGGCACCCCTAAGCTTAGGCTAGGGCACCCCTAGTCTTAGGCTAGGGCACACCTAGGCTTAGGCTAAGGCTAGGGCTCCCCTAGCCTAAGGCTAGGGCACCTCTAGGCATAGGTTAGGGCACCCCTTGGCTTAGGCTAGGGCACCCCTAAGCTTAGGCTAGGGCACCCCTAGGCTTCGGCTACGGCACCCCTAGGCTTAGGCTAAGTCGAGGGCTCAGCTAGCCTAAGTCTAGGGCACCCCTAGGCTTAGGGTAGGGCACCCCTAGGCTTAGGCTAGGGCACAACTAGGCTTAGGTTATGGCACCCCTAGGCTTAGGCTAGGGCACCCCTAGGCTTAGGCTAAGTCTAGGGCTCCCCTAGCCTAAGGCTAGGGCTCCCATAGGCTTAGACTAGGGCACCCCTAGGCTTAGGGTAGTGCACCCTTAGGCTTAGGCTAGGGCACCCCTAGGCTTAGGATAGGGTACCCCAAGGCTTAGGCGGGGGCACCTCTAAGCTTAGGATAGGGCACCCCTAATCTTAGGCTAGCGCACCCCTAGGCTTAGGCTAAGGCTAGGGCTACTCTAGCCTAAGGCTATGGCACCCCTAGGCTTAGGCTAGGGCACCCCAAGGCTTAGGTTAGGGCACCCCTTGGCTTAGGCTAGGGCACCCCTAGGCTTAGGCTAAGTTTAGGGCTCCCCTAGCCTAAGGCTAGGGCACCCATAGGCTTAGGCTAGGGCACCCCAAGGCTTAGTCTAGGGCACCCCTAGGCTTAGGCTAGGTCACCCCAAAGCTTAGGCTAAGGCTAGGGCTCCCCGAGCCTAAGGCTAGGGCACCCTATGCTTAGGCAAGGGCACCACAAGGATTTGGCTAGGGCACCCCTAGCCTAAGGCTAGGGCACCCCTAGGCTTAGGCTAGGGCACCCCTAGGCTTTTGCTAGTGCACCCCTTGGCTTAGGCTAAAGCTAGGGCTCCCCAACCTAATGCTAGGGCACCCCTATCCTTAGGCTAGGGCACCCCTAGGTTTTGGTTAGGGAACCCCTAGCCGAAGGCTAGGGCACCCCTAGGCTTAGGTAGGGCACCCCTACGCTTTTGCTAGGGCACCCTAGGCTTAGGCTAGGGCACTCCTAGGCATAGGCTAAGGCTAGGGCTCCCCTAGCCTAAGGCTAAGGCACCCCGAGGCTTAGGCTAGTGCACCCCTAGGCTTAGGCTATGGCACCCCTAGGCTTAAGCTAGGGCACCCCTAGGCTTAGGCTTAGGCTACGGATCCCCTAGCCTATGGATAGGTTACTCCTAGGCTTAGGCTAGGGCACCCGTAGGCTTAGGCTAGGACACCCCTTTACTTAGGTTAGGGCACCCCTAGTATTAGGCTAAGGCTAGGGCTCCCCTAGCCTAAGGCTAGGGCACCCCTAGGTTTAGGCTAGGGCACCCCTAGGCTTAGGGTAGGGCACCCCTAGGCTTAGGCGAAGGCACCCCTATGCTTACGCTATTGTTAGGGCTCCCCAAGCCTAAGGCGAGGGCACCTCTAGGCTTAGGCTAGGGCACCCCTAGGCTTAGGATAGGGTACCCCAAGGCTTAGGCGGGGGCACCTCTAAGCTTAGGATAGGGCACCCCTAGTCTTAGGCTAGCGCACCCCTAGGCTTAGGCTAAGGCTAGGGCTACTCTAGCCTAAGGCTATGGCACCCCTAGGCTTAGGCTAGGGCACCCCAAGGCTTAGGCTAGGGCACCCCTTGGCTTAGGCTAGGGCACCCCTAGGCTTAGGCTAAGTTTAGGGCTCCCCTAGCCGAAGGCTAGGGCACCCATAGGCTTAGGCTAGGGCACCCCAAGGCTTAGTCTAGGGCACCCCTAGGCTTAGGCTAGGTCACCCCAAAGCTTAGGCTAAGGCTAGGGCTCCCCGAGCCTAAGGCTAGGGCACCCTATCCTTAGGCAAGGGCACCACAAGGATTTGGCTAGGGCACCCCTAGCCTAAGGCTAGGGCACCCCTAGGCTTAGGCTAGGGCACCCCTAGGCTTATGCTAGTGCACCCCTTGGCTTAGGCTAAAGCTAGGGCTCCCCAACCTAATGCTAGGGCACCCCTATCCTTAGGCTAGGGCACCCCTAGGTTTTGGTTAGGGAACCCCTAGCCGAAGGCTAGGGCACCCCTAAGCTTAGGCTTGGGCACCCCTACGCTTTGGCTAGGGCACCCCTAGGCATAGGCTAAGGCTAGGGCTCCCCTAGCCTAAGGCTAGGGCACCCCGAGGCTTAGGCTAGTGCACCCCTAGGCTTAGGCTATGGCACCCCTAGGCTTAAGCTAGGGCACCCCTAGGCTTAGCCTTAGGCTACGGATCCCCTAGCCTATGGATAGGTTACTCCTAGGCTTAGGATAGGGCACCCGTAGGCTTAGGCTAGGACACCCCTTTACTTAGATTAGGGCACCCCTAGGATTAGGCTAAGGCTAGGGCTCCCCTAGCCTAAGGCTAGGGCACCCCTAGGTTTAGGCTAGGGCACCCCTAGGCTTAGGGTAGGGCACCCCTAGGTTTAGGCGAAGGCACCCCTAGGCTTACGCTATTGTTAGGGCTCCCCAAGCCTAAGGCGAGGGCACCTCTAGGCTTAGGCTAGGGCACCCCTAGGATTTGGCTAGGGCACCTCTAGGCTTATGCTAAGGCTAGGGCTCACCTAACCTAAGGCTAGGGCACCCCTAGACTTAGGCTAGATCACCCCTAAGCTTAGGCTAGGGCAGCCCAAGGCTTAGGAGAGGGCACCCCTAGGCTTAGGGTAGGGCACCCTTAGGCTTAGGCTAAGGCTAGGGCTCCCCTAGCCTAAGGCTAGGGCACCCCTATGCTTAGGCTAGGGCACCCCTAGGCTTAGGCTAAGGCAAGCCTAGGCTTAGGCTAAGGCAAGGGCTCAGCTAGCGTAAGGCTAGAGAACCCCTAGGCTTAGGCTAGGGGACCCCTAGGCTTAGGGTAGTGCACCCCTAGGCTTAGGCTAGGGCACCCCTAGGCATAGGTTAGGGCACCCCTTGGCTTAGGCTAGGGCACCCCTAAGCTTAGGCTAGGGCACCCCTAGTCTTCGGCTACAGCACCCCTAGGCTTAGGATAAGTCTAGGGCTCAGCTAGCCTAAGTCTAGGGCACCCCTAGGCTTAGGCTAGGGCACCCCTAGGCTTAGGCTAGGGCACAACTAGGCTTAGGCTATGGCACCCCTAGGCTTGGGCTAGGGCACCCCTAGGCTTAGGCTAAGGTCAGGGCTCCCCTAGCCTAAGGCTAGGGCACCCCTAAGCTTAGGCTAGGGCACCCCTAGGCTTAGGCTAGGGCACCCCTAGGCTTAGGCTAAGGCTAGGGCTCCCCTAGCCTAAGGCTAGGGCACCCATAGGCTTGGACTAGGGCACCCCTAGGCTTAGGGTAGTGCACCCCTAGGCTTAGGCTAGGGCACCCCTAGGCTTAGGATAGGGTACCCCAAGGCTTAGGCGGGGGCACCTCTAAGCTTAGGATAGGGCACCCCTAGTCTTAGGCTAGCGCACCCCTAGGCTTAGGCTAAGGTTAGGGCTACTCTAGCCTAAGGCTATGGCACCCCTAGGCTTAGGCTAGGGCACCACAAGGCTTAGGCTAGGCCACCCCTAGGCTTAGGCTAGGGCACCCCTAAGCTTAGGTTAGGGAAGCCATAGGCTTAGGCTAAGGCTAGTGCTCCTCTATCCTAAGGCTTGGGCACCCCTAGGCTTAGGGTAGGGCACCCCTAGGCTTAGGCTAGGACACCTCTAGACTTAGGCTAGGGCACCCCTAGGCTTAGGCTTGGGCACCCCTAGGCTTAGGCTAAGGCTAGGTCACCCTTAGGCTTAGGCTAAGGCACCACTAGGCTTAGGATAGGGCACCCCTAGGCTTAGGCTAGGGCACCCCTAGGCTTAGGCTAAGGTTAGGTCAACCCTAGGCTTAGGTTAAGGCACCACTAGGCTTAGGCTAGGGCACCCATAGGCTTAGGCTAGAGCACTCCTAGGCTTAGGCTAGGGCACGCCTAAGCTGAGGCTAGGGCACCCATAGGCTTAAGCTAAGGCTAGGGCTCCACTAGCCTAGGGCTAGGGCACCCCTAGGCTTAGGCTAGGGTACCCCTAGGCTTAAGCTAGGGCACCCGTAGGCTTAAGCTAAGGCTTGGGCACCCCTAAGCTTAGGCTAGGGCACCCCTAGGCTTAGGCTAGGGTACCTCTAAGCTTAGGCTACGGCACCCCTGGGCTTAGGCTAGGGCACCCCTAGGCTTAGGCTTGGGCACCCCTAGGCTTAGGCTAGGGCACCCCTAGGCTTAGGCTAGGGCACGCCTAGGCTTAGGTTAGGGCACCCCTAGGCTTAGGCTAAGGCTAGTGCTCCCCTAGCCTAAGGCTAGGGCCCCCCTAGGGTTAGGGTAGGGCACCCCTAGGCTTAGGCTAGGGCCCCCCTAGGCTTAGGCTAGGGCAGCCATAGGCTTAGGCTAAAGCTACGGCTCCTCTAGCCTAAGGCCTGGGCACCCCTAGCCTTAGGATAGGGCACCCCTAGGCTTAGGCTAGGGCAACCCTAGGCTTAGGGTAGGGCACCCCTAAGCGTAGGCTAGGACACTCCTAGGCTTAGGCTAAGGCTAGGGCTCCCCTAGCCTAAGGCCAGGGCACCCCTAGGCTTAGGCTTAAGCTAGGGCTCAGCTAGCCTAAGGCTAGGGCAAGCCTAGATTAGGCTTGGCCTCCCTAGGCTTAGGGTAGGGCACCCCTAGGCTTAGGGTAGGGCACCCGTAGGCTTATGCTAGGGCACGCCTAGGCTTAGGCTAGGGCACCCCTAGGCTTAGGCTAAGGTTAGTGCTCCCCTAGCCTAAGGCTAGGGCACCCCTAGGGTTAGGCTAGGGCACCCCTAGGCTTAGGCAAGGGCACCCTAGGCTTAGGTTAGGGCGCCCTTAGGCTTAGGCTAGGGCACCCCAAGGCTTAGTCTATGGCTAGGTCACCCCTAGGCTTAGTCTAAGGCACCACTAGGCTTAGGCTAGGGCACCCCTAGGCTTAGGCTAGGGCACTCCTAGGCTTAGGCTAGGGCACCCCTAGGCTGAGGCTAGGGCACCACTAGGCTTACGCTAGGGCACCCGTAGGCTTAGGCTAGGGTACCCCTAAGCATAGGCTAGCGCACCCCTAGGCTTAGGGTAGGGCACCCCTAAGCTTAGGCTAGGGCACCCCTAGGCTTAGGCTAGGGCACCCCTAGGCTGAGGCTAAGGCTAGGGCTCAGCTAGGCTAAGGCTAGGGCACCCCTAGGCTTAGGCTAGGGCACCCCTAAGCTTAGGCTAGGGCACCCCTAGGCTTAGGCCAAGGCCCCCCTAGGCTTAGGCTAGGGCACTCCTAGGCTTAGGCTAAGGCAAGGGCTCAGCTAGCCTAAGGCTAGAGCACCCCTAGGCTTAGGCTAGGGCACCCCTAGGGTTAGGGTAGGGCACCCCTACACTCTAGGCTAGGGCACCCCTAAGCTTAGGATAGGGCTAGGGCTCCCCTAGCCTAAGGCTAGGGCATCCCTAGGCTTAGGCTAGGGCACCCCTAGGCTTAGGGTAGGGCACCCCTAGGCTTAGGCTAGGGCACCCCTAGGCTTAGGCTAGGGCACATCTAGGCTTAGGCGAGGGCAACCCTAGGCTTAGGCTAAGGCTAGGGCTCCACTAGACTAAGGCTAGGGCACCCCTAGGCTTAGGCTAGGGCACCCCTAGGCTTAGGCTGGGGCACCCCTAGGCTTAGGCTAGGGCACCCCTAGACTTGGGCTAGGGCCCCCCTAGGCTTAGGCTAAGGTTAGGGCTCCCCTAGTCTAAAGTTAGGGCACCCGTAGGCTTAGGCTAGGGTACCCCTAGTCTTAGGATAGGGCACCCCTAGTCTTAGGCTACGGCACCCCTAGGCTTAGGCTAAGGCAAGGCCTCCTCTAGCCTAAGGCTATGGCACCCCTAGGCTTAGGCTAGGGCACCCCTAGCCTTAGGCTAGGGCATCCCTAAGCTTAGGCTAGGGCACCCCTTTGCTTAGGCTTAGGCTAGGGCTCAGCTAGCCTAAGGCTAGGGTAAGCCTAGGCTTAAGCTAGGGCACCCCTAGACTTAGGCTAGGGCACCCCAAAGCTTGGGCTAGGGCACCCCTAGGCTTAGGCTAAGGTTAGGGCTCCCCTAGCCTAAGGCTAGGGCACCCCTAGGCTTAGGCTGGGGCACCCCTAGGCTTAGGATAGGGCACCACTAGGATTAGGCTAGGGCACCCCTAGGCTTAGGCTAAGGCTAGGGCTCCCCTAGCCTAAGGCTAGGGCAGCCCTAGGCTTAGGCTAGGGCACCCCTAGGCTTATGCTAGGGCACCCCAAGCTTGGACTAGGGCACCCCTAGTCTTAGGCTAGGGCACCCCTAGGCTTAGGCTAGGGCACCCCTAGGCTTAGGCTAGGGCACCCCTAGGCTTAGGCTAGGGCACCCCTAAGCTTAGGCTAGGGCACCCCTAATCTTATGCTACGGCACCCCAAGGCTTAGGCTAAGGCTAGGGCTCCCCTAGTCTAAGGCTAGGGCACCCCTATGCATAGGCTAGGGCACCCCTTGGCTTAGGCTAGGGCACCCCTAGGCTTAGGCTAGGGCACCCCTAGGCTTAGGATAGGGCACCCCTAAGCTTAGGCTAAGGCTAGGGCACAGCTAGCCTAAGGCTAGGGAACCCCTAGGCTTAGGCTAGGGCACCCCTAGGCTTAGGGTAGGGCCCCTAGGCTTAGGCTAGGGCACATCTAGGCTTAGGCTAGGGCATCCCTAGGCTTAGGCTAAGGTACCCCTAGGCTTAGGCTAAGGTTAGGGCTCCCCTAGACTAAGGCAAGGGTACCCCTAGGCTTAGGCTAGGGCACCCCTAGGCTTAGGCTAGGGCACCACTAGGCTTAGGCTAGGGCAACCCTAGTCTTAGGCTAGGGCACCCCTAGGCTTAGGCTAGGGCACCCCAAGGCTTAGGTTAGGGCACCCCTAGGCTTAGGCTAGGGCACCCCAAGGCTTAGGCTAGGGCACCCCTAGGCTTAGGCTAGAGCACCCCTAGGCTTAGGCTAGGGCACCCCTAGGCTTAGGCTGGGGCACCCCTAGGCTTATGCTAGGGCACCACTAGGCTTAGGCTAGGGCACCCCTAGGCTTAGGCTAGGGCACCCCTATGCTTAGGCTAAGGCTAAGGGACACCTAGGCTTAGGCTAAGGCACCCCTAGGCTTAGGCTAAGGCTAGGTCACACCTAGGCTTAGGCTAAGGCACCACTCGGCTTAGGGTAGGGCACCCTTAGGCTTAGGCTAGGGCACCCCTAAGCTTAGGCTAGGGCACCCTTAGGCTTAGGATAGGGCACCCCTAAGATTAGGCTACGGCACCCCTAGGTTTAGGCTAGGGCACCCCTAGGCTTAGGCTAGGGCACGCCTAGGCTAAGGCTAGGGCACCCCTAGGCTTAGGCTACGGCACGCCTAGGCTTAGGCTAGGGCACCCCTAGGCTTAGGCTAAGGCTAGTGCTCCCCTAGCCTAAGGCTAGGGCACGCCTAGGGTTAGGCTAGGGCACCCCTAGGCTTAGGCTAGGGCACCCCTAGGATTAGGCTAGGGCAGCCATAGGCTTAGGCTAAGGCTAGGGCTCCCCTAGTCTAAGGCTAGGGCACACCTAGGCTTAGGCTTGGGCACCCTTAGGATTAGGCTAGGACACCACTAGGCTTAGGCTAGGTCACCCCTAGGCTTAGGCTAAGGCTAGGGCCCACTAGCCTAAGGCTAGGGCACCGCTAGGCTTAGGCTAGGGCACCTCTAGGCTTAGGCTAGGGCACCCGTAGGCTTAGGCTAGGGCACCCCTAAGCATAAGCTAGGGCAACCCTAGGCTTAGGGTAGGGCACCCCTAAGCTTAGGCCAGGGAACCCCTAGGCTTAGGCTAGGACACCCCTAAGCTTAGGCTAGGGCACCCCTAGGCTTAGGCTAGGGCCCCCCTAGGCTTAGGCAAAGTCAAGGGCTCAGCTAGCCTAAGGCTAGAGCACCCCTAGGCTTAGGCTACGGCACCCCTAGGCTTAGGGTAGGGCACCCCTAAGCTTAGGCTAGGGCACCCTTAGGCTTAGGATAAGGCTAGGGCTCCCCTAGCCTAAGGCTAGGGCACCCCTAGGCTTAGACTAGGGCACCCCTAGGCTTAGGGTAGGGCACCCCTAGGCTTAGGCTAGGGCACGTCTAGGCTTAGGCTAGGGCACCCCTAGGCTTAGGCTAAGGCTAGGGCTCCACTAGACTAAGGCTAGGGCACCCCTAGGCTTAGGCTAGGGCACCACTAGGCTTAGGCTACGGCACCCTTGGCTTAGGCTAGGGCACCCCTAGGCTTGGGCTAGGGCACCCCTAGGCTTAGGCTAAGGTTAGGGCTCCCCTAGTCTAAGGTTAGGGCAACCCTAGGCTTAGGCTAGGGTACCCCTAGGCTTAGGATAGGGCACCCCAAGGCTTAGGCTAGGGCACCCCTAAGCTTAGGTTAGGGCACCCCTAGTCTTAGGCTAGGGCACCCCTAGTCTTAGGGTAGGGCACCCCAAGGCTTAGGGTAGGTCACCCCTCGGCTTAGGCTAGGGCACGCCTAGGCTTAGGCTAGGGCACCCCTAGGCTTGGCTAAGGCTAGTGTTCCCCTAGCCTAAGGCTAGGGCTCCACTAGACTAAGGCTAGGGCACCACTAGCCATAGGCTAGGGCACCCCTAGGCTTAGGCTAGGGTACCCCTAGGCTTAGGCTAGGGTACCCCTAGGCTTAGGCTAGGGCACCCCTAGGCTTGGGCTAGGGCACCCCTAAGCTTAGGCTAAGGTTAGGGCTAGCCTAGCCTAAGGTTAGGGCACCCCTAGGCTTAGGCTAGGGCACCCCTAGGCTTAGGATAGGGCACCACTAGGATTAGGCTAGGGCACCCCTAGGCTTAGGCTATGGCTAGGGCTCCACTAGCCTAAGGCTAGGGCACCCCTAGGCTTAGGCTAGGGCACCCCTAGGCTTAGGCTAGGGCACCCCTAGGCTTACGCTAGGGCACCCCTAAGCTTAGGCTAGGACACCCCTAGTCTTAGACTAGGGCACCCCTAGGCTTAGGCTAGGGCACCCCTAAGCTTAGGCTAGGGCACCCCTAGTCTTATGCTAGGGCACCCCTAGGCTTAGGCTAAGGCTAGGGCTCAGCTAGCCTAAGTCTAGGGCACCCCTAGGCTTAGGCTAGGGCACCCTTAGGCTTAGGGAAGGGCACCCCTAGGCTTAGGCTAGGGCACATCTAGGCTTAGGCTAGGGCACCCCTAGTCTTATGCTAGGGCACCCCTAGGCTTACACTTAGGCTAGGGCTCAGCTAGCCTAAGGCTAGGGCAAGCCTAGGCTTAGGCTAGGGCACGCCTAGGCTTAGGGTAGGGCACCCCTAGGCTTAGGGTAGGTCACCCCTAGTCTTAGGCTAGGGAACATCTAGGCTTAGGCTAGGGCACCCCTAGGCTTAGGCTAAGGTTAGGGCTCCCCTAGCCTAAGGCAAGGGCACCTCTAGGCTTAGGCTAGGGCACCCCTAGGCTTAGGCTAGGGCACCACTAGGCTTAGGCTAGGGCACCCATAGGCTTAGGCTAAGGCTAGGGCTCCCCTAGCCTAAGCCTAGGGCACCCCTAGTCTTAGGCTAGGGTACCCCTAGGCTTAGGCTAGGGCACCCCAAGGCTTAGGCTAGGGCACCCCAAGGCTTAGGCTAGGGCACCCTTAGGCTTAGGCTAGGGCACCCCTAGGCGTAGGCTAAGGCTTGTGCTCCCCTAGCCTAAGGCTAGGGCACCCCTAGGGTTAGGCTAGGGCACCCCTAGGCTTAGGCTAGGGCAGCTATAGGCTTAAGCTAAGGCTAGGGCTCTTCTATCCTAAGGCCTGGGCACCCCTAGGCTTAGGCTAGGGCACCCCTAGGCTTAGGCTGGGGCACCCCTAGGCTTAAGCTAGGGCACCCGTATGCTTAGGCTAGGGCACCCCTAGGCTTAGGCTAGGACACCCCTAGGCTTAGGCTAAGGCTAGGGGACCCCTAGGCTTAGGCTAAGGCACCTCTAGGCTTAGGCTAAGGCTAGGACACACCTAGGCTTAGGCAAAGGCACCACTAGGCTTAGGCTAGGGCACACCTAGGCTTAGGCTAAGGCTAGGGGACCCCTAGGCTTAGGCTAAGGCACCCCTAGGCTTAGGCTAAAGCTAGGTCACCCCTAGGCTTAGGCAAAGGCACCACTAGGCTTAGGCTAGGGCACTCCTAGGCTTAGGCTAAGGCACCCCTAGGCTTGGGCTAGGGCCCCCCTCGACTTAGGCTAAGGTTAGGGCTCCCCTAGTCTAAGGTTTGGGCACCCGTAGGCTTAGGCTAGGGTACCCCTAGGCTTAGGATAGGGCACCCCAAGGCTTAGGCTAGGGCACCCCTAAGCTTAGGCTAGGGCACCCCTAGTCTTAGGCTACGGCACCCCTAGGCTTAGGCTAAGGCAAGGCCTCCTCTAGCCTAAGGCTATGGCACCCCTAGGCTTAGGCTAGGGCACCCCTAGGCTTAGGGTAGGGCACCCCTAGGCTTAGGCTAGGGCACCCCTAGGCTTAGGATAGGGCATCCCTAAGCTTAGGCTAGGGCACCCCTAGTCTTAGACTAGGGCACCCCTAGGCTTAGGCTAGGGCACCCCTAAGCTTAGGCTAGGGCACCCCTAGTCTTATGCTAGGGCACCCCTAAGCTTAGGCTAAGGCTAGGGCTCAGCTAGCCTAAGTCTAGGGCACCCCTAGGCTTAGGCTAGGGCACCTTTAGGCTTAGGGTAGGGCACCCCTAGGCTTAGGCTAGGGCACATCTAGGCTTAGGGTAGGGCATCCCTAGGCTTAGGCTAAGGCTAGGGCTCCACTAGACTAAGGCTAGGGCACGCCTCGGCTTAGGCTAGGACACCCCTAGGCTTAGGCTAGGACTCCCCTAGGCTTAGGCTAAGGCTAGGGCTCCCCTAGCCTAATGCTAGGGCACTCGTAGGCTTAGGCTAGGGCACCCCTAGGCTTAGGCTAGGGCACCCCTAGGCTTACACTTTGGCTAGGGCTCACCTAGCCTAAGGCTAGGGCAAGCCTAGGCTTAGGCTAGGGCACCCCTAGGCTTAGGGTAGGGCACCCCTAGGCTTAGGGTAGGTCACCCCTAGTCTTAGGCTAGGGAACATCTAGGCTTAGGCTAGGGCACCCCTAGGCTTAGGCTAGGGCAGCCCAAGACTTAGGCTAGGGCACCCCTAGGCTTAGGCTAGGGCACCCGTAGACGTAGGCTAAGGCTAGTGCTCCCCTAGCCTAAGGCTAGGGCACCCCTAGGCTTAGGCTAGGGCACCCCTAGGCTTAGGCTAGGGCAGCCATAGGCTTAGGCTAGGGCTCTTCTATCCTAAGGCCTGGGCACCCCTAGGCTTAGGCTAGGGCACCCCTAGGCTTAGGCTGGGGCAACCCTAGGCTTATGCTAGGGCACCCGTAGGCTTAGGCTAGGGCACCCCTAGGCTTAGGCTAGGGCACCCCTAGGCTTAGGCTAAGGCTAGGGGACCCCTAGGCTTAGGCTAAGGCACCCCTAAGCTTAGGCTAAGGCTACGTCACCCCTAGGCTTAGGCAAAGGCACCACTAGGCTTAGGCTAGGGCACCCCTAGACTTAGGCTAGGGCACCCATAGGCTTAGGCTAAGGCTAGGTCAACCCTAGGCTTAGGTTAAGGCACCACTAGGCTTAGGCTAGGGCACCCCTAGGCTTAGGCTATGGCACTCCTAGGCTTAGGCTAGGGCACCCCTAGGCTGAGGCTAGGGCACCCGTAGGCTTAGGCTAGGGCACCCCTAAGCATAAGCTAGGGCAACCCTAGGCTTAGGGTAGGGCACCCCTAAGCTTAGGCCAGGGAACCCCTAGGCTTAGGCTAGGACACCCCTAAGCTTAGGCTAGGGCACCCCTAGGCTTAGGCTAGGGCCCCCCTAGGCTTAGGCAAAGGCAAGGGCTCAGCTAGCCTAAGGCTAGAGCACCCCTAGGCTTAGGCTACGGCACCCCTAGGCTTAGGGTAGGGCACCCCTAAGCTTAGGCTAGGGCACCCTTAGGCTTAGGATAAGGCTAGGGCTCCCCTAGCCTAAGGCTAGGGCACCCCTAGGTTTAGACTAGGGCACCCCTAGGCTTAGGGTAGGGCACCCCTAGGCTTAGGCTAGGGCACGTCTAGGCTTAGGCTAGGGCACCCCTAGGCTTAGGCTAAGGCTAGGGCTCCACTAGACTAAGGCTAGGGCACCCCTAGGCTTAGGCTAGGGCACCACTAGGCTTAGGCTACGGCACCCTTGGCTTAGGCTAGGGCACCCCTAGGCTTGGGCTAGGGCACCCCTAGGCTTAGGCTAAGGTTAGGGCTCCCCTAGTCTAAGGTTAGGGCAACCCTAGGCTTAGGCTAGGGTACCCCTAGGCTTAGGATAGGGCACCCCAAGGCTTAGGCTAGGGCACCCCTAAGCTTAGGTTAGGGCACCCCTAGTCTTAGGCTAGGGCACCCCTAGTCTTAGGGTAGGGCACCCCAAGGCTTAGGGTAGGTCACCCCTCGGCTTAGGCTAGGGCACGCCTAGGCTTAGGCTAGGGCACCCCTAGGCTTGGCTAAGGCTAGTGTTCCCCTAGCCTAAGGCTAGGGCTCCACTAGACTAAGGCTAGGGCACCACTAGCCATAGGCTAGGGCACCCCTAGGCTTAGGCTAGGGCACCCCTTGGCTTAGGCTAGGGTACCCCTAGGCTTAGGCTAGGGTACCCCTAGGCTTAGGCTAGGGCACCCCTAGGCTTGGGCTAGGGCACCCCTAAGCTTAGGCTAAGGTTAGGGCTAGCCTAGCCTAAGGTTAGGGCACCCCTAGGCTTAGGCTAGGGCACCCCTAGGCTTAGGATAGGGCACCACTAGGATTAGGCTAGGGCACCCCTAGGCTTAGGCTATGGCTAGGGCTCCACTAGCCTAAGGCTAGGGCACCCCTAGGCTTAGGCTAGGGCACCCCTAGGCTTAGGCTAGGGCACCCCTAGGCTTACGCTAGGGCACCCCTAAGCTTAGGCTAGGACACCCCTAGTCTTAGACTAGGGCACCCCTAGGCTTAGGCTAGGGCACCCCTAAGCTTAGGCTAGGGCACCCCTAGTCTTATGCTAGGGCACCCCTAGGCTTAGGCTAAGGCTAGGGCTCAGCTAGCCTAAGTCTAGGGCACCCCTAGGCTTAGGCTAGGGCACCCTTAGGCTTAGGGAAGGGCACCCCTAGGCTTAGGCTAGGGCACATCTAGGCTTAGGCTAGGGCACCCCTAGTCTTATGCTAGGGCACCCCTAGGCTTACACTTAGGCTAGGGCTCAGCTAGCCTAAGGCTAGGGCAAGCCTAGGCTTAGGCTAGGGCACGCCTAGGCTTAGGGTAGGGCACCCCTAGGCTTAGGGTAGGTCACCCCTAGTCTTAGGCTAGGGAACATCTAGGCTTAGGCTAGGGCACCCCTAGGCTTAGGCTAAGGTTAGGGCTCCCCTAGCCTAAGGCAAGGGCACCTCTAGGCTTAGGCTAGGGCACCCCTAGGCTTAGGCTAGGGCACCACTAGGCTTAGGCTAGGGCACCCATAGGCTTAGGCTAAGGCTAGGGCTCCCCTAGCCTAAGCCTAGGGCACCCCTAGTCTTAGGCTAGGGTACCCCTAGGCTTAGGCTAGGGCACCCCAAGGCTTAGGCTAGGGCACCCCAAGGCTTAGGCTAGGGCACCCTTAGGCTTAGGCTAGGGCACCCCTAGGCGTAGGCTAAGGCTTGTGCTCCCCTAGCCTAAGGCTAGGGCACCCCTAGGGTTAGGCTAGGGCACCCCTAGGCTTAGGCTAGGGCAGCTATAGGCTTAAGCTAAGGCTAGGGCTCTTCTATCCTAAGGCCTGGGCACCCCTAGGCTTAGGCTAGGGCACCCCTAGGCTTAGGCTGGGGCACCCCTAGGCTTAAGCTAGGGCACCCGTATGCTTAGGCTAGGGCACCCCTAGGCTTAGGCTAGGACACCCCTAGGCTTAGGCTAAGGCTAGGGGACCCCTAGGCTTAGGCTAAGGCACCTCTAGGCTTAGGCTAAGGCTAGGACACACCTAGGCTTAGGCAAAGGCACCACTAGGCTTAGGCTAGGGCACACCTAGGCTTAGGCTAAGGCTAGGGGACCCCTAGGCTTAGGCTAAGGCACCCCTAGGCTTAGGCTAAAGCTAGGTCACCCCTAGGCTTAGGCAAAGGCACCACTAGGCTTAGGCTAGGGCACTCCTAGGCTTAGGCTAAGGCACCACTAGGCTTGGGCTAGGGCCCCCCTCGACTTAGGCTAAGGTTAGGGCTCCCCTAGTCTAAGGTTTGGGCACCCGTAGGCTTAGGCTAGGGTACCCCTAGGCTTAGGATAGGGCACCCCAAGGCTTAGGCTAGGGCACCCCTAAGCTTAGGCTAGGGCACCCCTAGTCTTAGGCTACGGCACCCCTAGGCTTAGGCTAAGGCAAGGCCTCCTCTAGCCTAAGGCTATGGCACCCCTAGGCTTAGGCTAGGGCACCCCTAGGCTTAGGGTAGGGCACCCCTAGGCTTATGCTAGGGCACCCCTAGGCTTAGGATAGGGCACCCCTAAGCTTAGGCTAGGGCACCCCTAGTCTTAGACTAGGGCACCCCTAGGCTTAGGCTAGGGCACCCCTAAGCTTAGGCTAGGGCACCCCTAGTCTTATGCTAGGGCACCCCTAGGCTTAGGCTAAGGCTAGGGCTCAGCTAGCCTAAGTCTAGGGCACCCCTAGGCTTAGGCTAGGGCACCTTTAGGCTTAGGGTAGGGCACCCCTAGGCTTAGGCTAGGGCACATCTAGGCTTAGGGTAGGGCATCCCTAGGCTTAGGCTAAGGCTAGGGCTCCACTAGACTAAGGCTAGGGCACGCCTCGGCTTAGGCTAGGACACCCCTAGGCTTAGGCTAGGACTCCCCTAGGCTTAGGCTAAGGCTAGGGCTCCCCTAGCCTAATGCTAGGGCACTCGTAGGCTTAGGCTAGGGCACCCCTAGGCTTAGGCTAGGGCACCCCTAGGCTTACACTTTGGCTAGGGCTCACCTAGCCTAAGGCTAGGGCAAGCCTAGGCTTAGGCTAGGGCACCCCTAGGCTTAGGGTAGGGCACCCCTAGGCTTAGGGTAGGTCACCCCTAGTCTTAGGCTAGGGAACATCTAGGCTTAGGCTAGGGCACCCCTAGGCTTAGGCTAAGGTTAGGGCTACCCTAGCCTAAGGCAAGGGCACCCCTAGGCTTAGGCTAGGGCACCCCTAGGCTTAGGCTAGGGCACCACTAGGCTTAGGCTAGGGCACCCATAGGCTTAGGCTAAGGCTAGGGCTCCCCTAGCCTAAGTCTAGGGCACCCCTAGTCTTAGGCTAGGGCACCCCTAGGCTTAGGCTAGGGCACCCCTAGGCTTAGGCTAGGGCACCCCAAGACTTAGGCTAGGGCACCCCTAGGCTTAGGCTAGGGCACCCGTAGACGTAGGCTAAGGCTAGTGCTCCCCTAGCCTAAGGCTAGGGCACCCCTAGGGTTAGCCTAGGGCACCCCTAGGCTTAGGCTAGGGCAGCCATAGGCTTAGGCTAGGGCTCTTCTATCCTAAGGCCTGGGCACCCCTAGGCTTAGGCTAGGGCACCCCTAGGCTTAGGCTGGGGCAACCCTAGGCTTATGCTAGGGCACCCGTAGGCTTAGGCTAGGGCACCCCTAGGCTTAGGCTAGGGCACCCCTAGGCTTAGGCTAAGGCTAGGGGACCCCTAGGCTTAGGCTAAGGCACCCCTAAGCTTAGGCTAAGGCTACGTCACCCCTAGGCTTAGGCAAAGGCACCACTAGGCTTAGGCTAGGGCACCCCTAGACTTAGGCTAGGGCACCCATAGGCTTAGGCTAAGGCTAGGTCAACCCTAGGCTTAGGTTAAGGCACCACTAGGCTTAGGCTAGGGCACCCCTAGGCTTAGGCTATGGCACTCCTAGGCTTAGGCTAGGGCACCCCTAGGCTGAGGCTAGGGCACCCATAGGCTTAGGTTAAGGCTAGGGCTCCCCTATCCTAAGGCTAGGGCACCCCTAGGCTTTCGCTAAGGCACTCCTAGGCTTAGGCTAGGGCACCCCTAGGATTAGGCTAAGGCTAGGGCTCCCCTAGCCTAAACCTAGGGCACCCCTAGGCTTAGGCTAGGGGACCCCTAGGCTTAGGCTAGGGCACCCCTAGGGTTAGGCTAAGGCTAGGGCTCCCCTAGCATAAGGCTAGGGGACCACTAGGCTTAGGCTAGGGCACCCTTAGGCTTAGGCTAGGGCACCCCTAAGCTTAGGCTACGGCACCCTTAGGCTTAGGATAGGGCACCCCTAAGCTTAGGATACGGCACCCCTAGGTTTAGGCTAGGGCACCCCTAGGCTTAGGCTAGGGCACGCCTAGGCTAAGGCTAGGGCACCCCTAGGCTTAGGCCACGGCACGCCTAGGCTTAGGCTAGGGCACCCCTAGGCTTAGGCTAAGGCTAGTGCTCCCCTAGCCTAAGGCTAGGGCACCCCTAGGGTTAGGCTAGGGCACCCCTATGCTTAGGCTAGGGCACCCCTAGGATTAGGCTAGGGCAGCCATAAGCTTAGGCTAAGGCTAGGGCTCCCCTAGTCTAAGGCTAGGGCACACCTAGGCTTAGGCTAGGGCACCCTTAGGCTTAGGCTAGGACACCACTAGGCTTAGGCTAGGTCACCCTTAGGCTTAGGCTAAGGCTAGGGCTCCCTAGCCTAAGGCTAGGGCACCCCTAGGCTTAGGCTAAGGCACCCCTAGGCTTAGGCTAGGGCACCCGTAGGCTTAGGCTAGGGCACCCCTAAGCATAGGCTAGGGCACCCCTAGGCTTAGGGTAGGGCACCCCTAAGCTTAGGCTAGGGCACACCTAGGCTTAGGCTAGGGCACCCCTAGGCTTAGGCTAAGGCTAGGGCTCAGCTAGGCTAAGGCTAGGGCTCCCCTAGCCTATGGCTAGGGCATCCCTAGGCTTAGGCTAGGGCACCCCTAGGCTTAGGGTAGGGCACCCCTAGGCTTAGGCTAGGGCACCCCTAGGCTTAGGCTAGTGCACATCTAGGCTTAGGCGAGGGCACCCCTAGGCTTAGGCTAAGGCTAGGGCTCCACTAGACTAAGGCTAGGGCACCCCTAGGCTTAGGCTAGGGCACCCCTAGGCTTAGGCTGGGGCACCCCTAGGCTTAGGCTAGGGCACCCCTAGGCTTGGGCTAGGGCCCCCCTAGGCTTAGGCTAAGGTTAGGGCTCCCCTAGTCTAAGGTTAGGGCACCCCTAGGCTTAGGCTAGGGTACCCCTAGGCTTAGGATAGGGCACCCCAAGGCTTAGGCTAGGGCACCCCTAAGCTTAGGCTAGGGCACCCCTAGTCTTAGGCTACGGCACCCCTAGGCTTAGGCTAAGGCAAGGCCTCCTCTAGCCTAAGGCTATGGCACCCCTAGGCTTAGGCTAGGGCACCCCTAGCCTTAGGCTAGGGCATCCCTAAGCTTAGGCTAGGGCACCCCTAAGCTTAGGCTTAGGCTAGGGCTCAGGTAGCCTAAGGCTAGGGTAAGCCTAGGCTTAAGCTAGGGCACCCCTAGGCTTAGGGTAGGGCACGCCTAGGCTAAGGCTAGGGCACCCCTAGGCTTAGGCTACGGCACGCCTAGGCTTATGCTAGGGCACCCCTAGGCTTAGGCTAAGGCTAGTGCTCCCCTAGCCTAAGGCTAGGGCACGCCTAGGGTTAGGCTAGGGCACCCCTAGGCTTAGGCTAGGGCACCCCTAGGATTAGGCTAGGGCAGCCATAGGCTTAGGCTAAGGCTAGGGCTCCCCTAGTCTAAGGCTAGGGCACACCTAGGCTTAGGCTTGGGCACCCTTAGGATTAGGCTAGGACACCACTAGGCTTAGGCTAGGTCACCCCTAGGCTTAGGCTAAGGCTAGGGCCCACTAGCCTAAGGCTAGGGCACCGCTAGGCTTAGGCTAGGGCACCTCTATGCTTAGGCTAGGGCACCCGTAGGCTTAGGCTAGGGCACCCCTAAGCATAAGCTAGGGCACCCCTAGGCTTAGGGTAGGGCACCCCTAAGCTTAGGCCAGGGAACCCCTAGGCTTAGGCTAGGACACCCCTAAGCTTAGGCTAGGGCACCCCTAGGCTTAGGCTAGGGCCCCCCTAGGCTTAGGCAAAGGCAAGGGCTCAGCTAGCCTAAGGCTAGAGCACCCCTAGGCTTAGGCTACGGCACCCCTAGGCTTAGGGTAGGGCACCCCTAAGCTTAGGCTAGGGCACCCTTAGGCTTAGGATAAGGCTAGGGCTCCCCTAGCCTAAGGCTAGGGCACCCCTAGGCTTAGACTAGGGCACCCCTAGGCTTAGGGTAGGGTACCCCTAGGCTTAGGCTAGGGCACGTCTAGGCTTAGGCTAGGGCACCCCTAGGCTTAGGCTAAGGCTAGGGCTCCACTAGACTAAGGCTAGGGCACCCCTAGGCTTAGGCTGGGGCACCACTAGGCTTAGGCTACGGCACCCTTGGCTTAGGCTAGGGCACCCCTAGGCTTGGGCTTGGGCACCCCTAGGCTTAGGCTAAGGTTAGGGCTCCCCTAGTCTAAGGTTAGGGCAACCCTAGGCTTAGGCTAGGGTACCCCTAGGCTTAGGATAGGGCACCCCAAGGCTTAGGCTAGGGCACCCCTAAGCTTAGGTTAGGGCACCCCTAGTCTTAGGCTAGGGCACCCCTAGTCTTAGGGTAGGGCACCCCAAGGCTTAGGGTAGGGCACCCCTCGGCTTAGGCTAGGGCACGCCTAGGCTTAGGCTAGGGCACCCCTAGGCTTGGCTAAGGCTAGTGTTCCCCTAGCCTAAGGCTAGGGCTCCACTAGACTAAGGCTAGGGCACCACTAGCCATAGGCTAGGGCACCCCTAGGCTTAGGCTAGGGCACCCCTAGGCTTAGGCTAGGGTACCCCTAGGCTTAGGCTAGGGCACCCCTAGGCTTGGGCTAGGGCACCCCTAAGCTTA
Source organism: Tenrec ecaudatus (assembly GCF_050624435.1). NCBI lineage: Eukaryota > Metazoa > Chordata > Mammalia > Afrosoricida > Tenrecidae > Tenrec > Tenrec ecaudatus. Next base: position 415,768 of record NW_027459490.1, read on the forward strand.
GGCTAAGGTTAGGGCTAGCCTAGCCTAAGGTTAGGGCACCCCTAGGCTTAGGCTAGGGCACCCCTAGGCTTAGGATAGGGCACCACTAGGATTAGGCTAGGGCACCCCTAGGCTTAGGCTATGGCTAGGGCTCCACTAGCCTAAGGCTAGGGCACCCCTAGGCTTAGGCTAGGGCACCCCTAGGCTTAGGCTAGGACACCCCTAGTCTTAGACTAGGGCACCCCTAGGCTTAGGCTAGGGCACCCCTAAGCTTAGGCTAGGGCACCCCTAGTCTTATGCTAGGGCACCCCTAGGCTTAGGCTAAGGCTAGGGCTCAGCTAGCCTAAGTCTAGGGCACCCCTAGGCTTAGGCTAGGGCACCCTTAGGCTTAGGGAAGGGCACCCCTAGGCTTAGGCTAGGGCACATCTAGGCTTAGGCTAGGGCACCCCTAGTCTTATGCTAGGGCACCCCTAGGCTTACACTTAGGCTAGGGCTCAGCTAGCCTAAGGCTAGGGCAAGCCTAGGCTTAGGCTAGGGCACGCCTAGGCTTAGGGTAGGGCACCCCTAGGCTTAGGGTAGGTCACCCCTAGTCTTAGGCTAGGGAACATCTAGGCTTAGGCTAGGGCACCCCTAGGCTTAGGCTAAGGTTAGGGCTCCCCTAGCCTAAGGCAAGGGCACCTCTAGGCTTAGGCTAGGGCACCCCTAGGCTTAGGCTAGGGCACCACTAGGCTTAGGCTAGGGCACCCATAGGCTTAGGCTAAGGCTAGGGATCCCCTAGCCTAAGCCTAGGGCACCCCTAGTCTTAGGCTAGGGTACCCCTAGGCTTAGGCTAGGGAACCCCAAGGCTTAGGCTAGGGCACCCCAAGGCTTAGGCTAGGGCACCCTTAGGCTTAGGCTAGGGCACCCCTAGGCGTAGGCTAAGGCTTGTGCTCCCCTAGCCTAAGGCTAGGGCACCCCTAGGGTTAGGCTAGGGCACCCCTAGGCTTAGGCTAGGGCAGCTATAGGCTTAAGCTAAGGCTAGGGCTCTTCTATCCTAAGGCCTGGGCACCCCTAGGCTTAGGCTAGGGCACCCCTAGGCTTAGGCTGGGGCACCCCTAGGCTTAAGCTAGGGCACCCGTATGCTTAGGCTAGGGCACCCCTAGGCTTAGGCTAGGACACCCCTAGGCTTAGGCTAAGGCTAGGGGACCCCTAGGCTTAGGCTAAGGCACCTCTAGGCTTAGGCTAAGGCTAGGACACACCTAGGCTTAGGCAAAGGCACCACTAGGCTTAGGCTAGGGCACACCTAGGCTTAGGCTAAGGCTAGGGGACCCTTAGGCTTAGGCTAAGGCACCCCTAGGCTTAGGCTAAAGCTAGGTCACCCCTAGGCTTAGGCAAAGGCACCACTAGGCTTAGGCTAGGGCACTCCTAGGCTTAGGCTAAGGCACCCCTAGGCTTGGGCTAGGGCCCCCCTCGACTTAGGCTAAGGTTAGGGCTCCCCTAGTCTAAGGTTTGGGCACCCGTAGGCTTAGGCTAGGGTACCCCTAGGCTTAGGATAGGGCACCCCAAGGCTTAGGCTAGGGCACCCCTAAGCTTAGGCTAGGGCACCCCTAGTCTTAGGCTACGGCACCCCTAGGCTTAGGCTAAGGCAAGGCCTCCTCTAGCCTAAGGCTATGGCACCCCTAGGCTTAGGCTAGGGCACCCCTAGGCTTAGGGTAAGGCACCCCTAGGCTTAGGCTAGGGCACCCCTAGGCTTAGGATAGGGCACCCCTAAGCTTAGGCTAGGGCACCCCTAGTCTTAGACTAGGGCACCCCTAGGCTTAGGCTAGGGCACCCCTAAGCTTAGGCTAGGGCACCCCTAGTCTTATGCTAGGGCACCCCTAGGCTTAGGCTAAGGCTAGGGCTCAGCTAGCCTAAGTCTAGGGCACCCCTAGGCTTAGGCTAGGGCACCTTTAGGCTTAGGGTAGGGCACCCCTAGGCTTAGGCTAGGGCACATCTAGGCTTAGGGTAGGGCATCCCTAGGCTTAGGCTAAGGCTAGGGCTCCACTAGACTAAGGCTAGGGCACGCCTCGGCTTAGGCTAGGACACCCCTAGGCTTAGGCTAGGACTCCCCTAGGCTTAGGCTAAGGCTAGGGCTCCCCTAGCCTAATGCTAGGGCACTCGTAGGCTTAGGCTAGGGCACCCCTAGGCTTAGGCTAGGGCACCCCTAGGCTTACACTTTGGCTAGGGCTCACCTAGCCTAAGGCTAGGGCAAGCCTAGGCTTAGGCTAGGGCACCCCTAGGCTTAGGGTAGGGCACCCCTAGGCTTAGGGTAGGTCACCCCTAGTCTTAGGCTAGGGAACATCTAGGCTTAGGCTAGGGCACCCCTAGGCTTAGGCTAAGGTTAGGGCTACCCTAGCCTAAGGCAAGGGCACCCCTAGGCTTAGGCTAGGGCACCCCTAGGCTTAGGCTAGGGCACCACTAGGCTTAGGCTAGGGCACCCATAGGCTTAGGCTAAGGCTAGGGCTCCCCTAGCCTAAGTCTAGGGCACCCCTAGTCTTAGGCTAGGGCACCCCTAGGCTTAGGCTAGGGCACCCCTAGGCTTAGGCTAGGGCACCCCAAGACTTAGGCTAGGGCACCCCTAGGCTTAGGCTAGGGCACCCGTAGACGTAGGCTAAGGCTAGTGCTCCCCTAGCCTAAGGCTAGGGCACCCCTAGGGTTAGCCTAGGGCACCCCTAGGCTTAGGCTAGGGCAGCCATAGGCTTAGGCTAGGGCTCTTCTATCCTAAGGCCTGGGCACCCCTAGGCTTAGGCTAGGGCACCCCTAGGCTTAGGCTGGGGCAACCCTAGGCTTATGCTAGGGCACCCGTAGGCTTAGGCTAGGGCACCCCTAGGCTTAGGCTAGGGCACCCCTAGGCTTAGGCTAAGGCTAGGGGACCCCTAGGCTTAGGCTAAGGCACCCCTAAGCTTAGGCTAAGGCTACGTCACCCCTAGGCTTAGGCAAAGGCACCACTAGGCTTAGGCTAGGGCACCCCTAGACTTAGGCTAGGGCACCCATAGGCTTAGGCTAAGGCTAGGTCAACCCTAGGCTTAGGTTAAGGCACCACTAGGCTTAGGCTAGGGCACCCCTAGGCTTAGGCTATGGCACTCCTAGGCTTAGGCTAGGGCACCCCTAGGCTGAGGCTAGGGCACCCATAGGCTTAGGCTAAGGCTAGGACTCCCCTAGCCTAAGGTTAGGGAACCCCTAGGCTTAGGCTAGGGCACCCCTAGGCTTAAGCTAGGGCACCCGTAGGCTTAGGTTAAGGCTAGGGCTCCCCTATCCTAAGGCTAGGGCACCACTAGGCTTTCGCTAAGGCACTCCTAGGCTTAGGCTAGGGCACCCCTAGGATTAGGCTAAGGCTAGGGCTCCCCTAGCCTAAACCTAGGGCACCCCTAGGCTTAGGCTAGGGGACCCCTAGGCTTAGGCTAGGGCACCCCTAGGGTTAGGCTAAGGCTAGGGCTCCCCTAGCATAAGGCTAGGGGACCACTAGGCTTAGGCTAGGGCACCCTTAGGCTTAGGCTAGGGCACCCCTAAGCTTAGGCTACGGCACCCTTAGGCTTAGGATAGGGCACCCCTAAGCTTAGGATACGGCACCCCTAGGTTTAGGCTAGGGCACCCCTAGGCTTAGGCTAGGGCACGCCTAGGCTAAGGCTAGGGCACCCCTAGGCTTAGGCCACGGCACGCCTAGGCTTAGGCTAGGGCACCCCTAGGCTTAGGCTAAGGCTAGTGCTCCCCTAGCCTAAGGCTAGGGCACCCCTAGGGTTAGGCTAGGGCACCCCTAGGCTTAGGCTAGGGCACCCCTAGGATTAGGCTAGGGCAGCCATAGGCTTAGGCTAAGGCTAGGGCTCCCCTAGTCTAAGGCTAGGGCACACCTAGGCTTAGGCTAGGGCACCCTTAGGCTTAGGCTAGGACACCACTAGGCTTAGGCTAGGTCACCCTTAGGCTTAGGCTAAGGCTAGGGCTCCCTAGCCTAAGGCTAGGGCACCCCTAGGCTTAGGCTAAGGCACCCCTAGGCTTAGGCTAGGGCACCCGTAGGCTTAGGCTAGGGCACCCCTAAGCATAGGCTAGGGCACCCCTAGGCTTAGGGTAGGGCACCCCTAAGCTTAGGCTAGGGCACACCTAGGCTTAGGCTAGGGCACCCCTAGGCTTAGGCTAAGGCTAGGGCTCAGCTAGGCTAAGGCTAGGGCACCCCTAGGCTTAGGCTAGGGCACCCCTAGGCTTAGGATAAGGCTAGGGCTCCCCTAGCCTATGGCTAGGGCATCCCTAGGCTTAGGCTAGGGCACCCCTAGGCTTAGGGTAGGGCACCCCTAGGCTTAGGCTAGGGCACCCCTAGGCTTAGGCTAGTGCACATCTAGGCTTAGGCGAGGGCACCCCTAGGCTTAGGCTAAGGCTAGGGCTCCACTAGACTAAGGCTAGGGCCCCCCTAGGCTTAGGCTAAGGTTAGGGCTCCCCTAGTCTAAGGTTAGGGCACCCCTAGGCTTAGGCTAGGGTACCCCTAGGCTTAGGATAGGGCACCCCAAGGCTTAGGCTAGGGCACCCCTAAGCTTAGGCTAGGGCACCCCTAGTCTTAGGCTACGGCACCCCTAGGCTTAGGCTAAGGCAAGGCCTCCTCTAGCCTAAGGCTATGGCACCCCTAGGCTTAGTCTAGGGCACCCCTAGCCTTAGGCTAGGGCATCCCTAAGCTTAGGCTAGGGCACCCCTAAGCTTAGGCTTAGGCTAGGGCTCAGGTAGCCTAAGGCTAGGGTAAGCCTAGGCTTAAGCTAGGGCACCCCTAGGCTTAGGGTAGGGGACACCCCTAGGCTTAGGGTAGGGCACCCCTAGGATTAGGCTAGGGCACGCCTAGGCTTAGGCTAGGGCACCCCTAGACTTAGGCTAAGGCTAGTGTTCCCCTAGCCTAAAACTAGGGCTCCACTAGACTAAGGCTACGGCACCCCTAGCCATAGGCTAGGGCACCCCTAGGCTTAGGTTAGGGCACCCCTAGGCTTAGGCTAGGGTATCCCAAGGCTTAGGCTAGGGCACCCCAAAGCTTGGGCTAGGGCACCACTAGGCTTTGGCTAAGGTTAGGGCTCCCCTAGCCTAAGGCTAGGGCACCCCTAGGCTTACGCTAGGGCACCCCTAAGCTTGGGCTAGGGCACCCCTAGGCTTAGGCTAAGGCTAGGGCTCCCCTAGTCTAAGGCTAGGGCACCCCTATGCATAGGCTAGGGCACCCCTAGGCTTAGGCTAGGGCACCCCTAGGCTTAGGATAGGGCACCCCTAAGCTTAGGCTAAGGCTAGGGCTCAGCTAGCCTAAGGCTAGGGCACCCCTAGGCTTAGGCTAGGGCACCCCTAGGCTTAGGGTAGGGCACCCCTAGGCTTAGGCTAGGGCACATCTAGGCTTAGGCTAGGGCATCCCTAGGCTTAGGCTAAGGCTAGGGCTCCACTAGACTAAGGCTAAGGCACCCCTAGGCTTAGGCTAGGGCACCCCTAGTCTTAGGCTAGGGCACCCCTAGGCTTGGGCTAGGGCACCCCTAGGCTTAGGCTAAGTTTAGGGCTCCCCTAATCTAAGGTTAGGGCACCCCTAGGCTTAGGATAGGGCACCCCAAGGCTTAGGCTAGGGCACCCCTAAGCTTAGGCTAGGGCACCCCTAGTCTTAGGCTAAGCTCCCCTAGGCTTAGGCTAAGGCTAGGCCTCCTCTAGCCTAAGGCTATGGCACCCCTAGTCTTAGGCTAGGGCACCCCTAGCCTTAGGCTAGGGCATCCCTAAGCTTAGGCTAGGGCACCCCTAGGCTTAGGCTTAGGCTAGGGCTCAGCTAGACTAAGGCTAGGGTAAGCCTAGGCTTAAGCTAGGGCACCCCTAGGCTTAGGGTAGGGCACTCCTAGGCTTAGGGTAGGGAACCCCTCGGCTTGGGCTAGGGCACGCCTAGGCTTAGGCTAGGGCACCCCTAGGCCTAGGCTAAGGCTAGTGTTCCCCTAGCCTAAGGCTAGGGCTCCACTAGACTAAGGCTAGGGCACCCCTAGCCTTAGGCTAGGGCACCCCTAGGCTTAGGCTAGGGCACCAATAGGCTTAGGCTAGGGTACTCCTAGGCTTAGGCCAGGGCACCCCTAGGCTTAGGCTAAGGCTAGGGGACCCCTTGGCTTAGGCTAAGGCACCCCTAGGCTTAGGCAAGGGCACCCTAGGCTTAGGTTAGGGCACCCTTAGGCTTAGGCTAGGGCACCCCAAGGCTTAGTCTAAGGCTAGGTCACCCCTAGGCTTAGTCTAAGGCACCACTAGGCTTAGGCTAGGGCACCCCTAGCCTTAGGCTAGGGCACTCCTAGGCTTAGGCTAGGGCACCCCTAGGCTGAGGCTAGGGCACCCCTAGGCTGAGTCTAGGGCACCCATAGGCTTAGGCTAAGGCTAGGGCTCCCCTATCCTAAGGCTAGGGCACCCCTATGCTTAGGCTAGGGCACCCCTAGGCTTAAACTAGGGCACCCGTAGGCTTAGGCTAAGGCTAGGTCTCCCCTATCCTAAGACTAGGGCACCCCTAGGCTTTGGCTAGGGCAATCATAGGCTTAGGCTAGGGCACCCCTATAATTAGGCTAAGGCTAGGGCTCCCCTATCCTAAGGCTAGGGCACCACTAGGCTTAGGCTAGGGCACCCTTAGCCTTAGGCTAGGGCACCCCTAAGCTTAGGCCAGGGCACCCCTAGGCTTAGGCTAGGGCACCCCAAGGCTTAGCCTAGGGCACGCCTAGGCTTAGGCTAGGGCACCCCTAGGCTTAGGCTAAGGCTAATGCTCCACTAGCCTAAGGCTAAGGCACGCCTAGGGTTAGACTAGGGCACCCCTAGGCTTAGGCTAGGGCACCCCTAGGCTTAGGCTAGGGCACCCCTAGTCTTAGGCTAGGGCAGCCATAGGCTTAGGTTAAGGCTAGGGATCCTTTATCCTAAGGCCTGGGCACCCCTAAGATTAGGCTAGGGCTCCCCTAGCCTAAGGCTAGGGCACCCCTAGGCTTAGGATAGGGCACCACTAGGATTAGGCTAGGGCACCCCTAGGCTTGGGCTAGGGCACCCCTAGGCTTTGGCTAAGGTTAGGGCTCCCCTAACCTAAGACTAGGGTACCCCTAGGCTTATGTTAGGGAACTACTAGGATTAGGCTAGGGCACCCCTAGGCTTAGGCTAAGGCTAGGGATCCCCTAGCCTAAGGCTAGGGCACCCCTAGGCTTAGCCTAGGGCACCCCTAGGATTAGGCTAGGGCACCCCTTCCTTAGGCTAGGGCACCCCTAGGGTTAGGCTAAGGCTAGGGCTCCCCTAGCCTAACCCTAGGGCATCCCTAGGCTTAGTTTAGAGCACTCCAAGGCTTAGGCTAAGGCACCCCTAAGCTTAGGCTAGGGCACCCCTAGGCTTACAGTTATGCTAGGGCTCAGCTAGCCTAAGGCTAGGGCAAGCCTAGGCTTAGGCTAGGGCACCCCTAGGCTTAGGGTAGGTCACCCCTAGTCTTAGGCTAGGGCACATCTAGGCTTAGGCTAGGGCACCCCTAGGCTTAGGCTAAGGTTAGGGCTCCCCTAGCCTAAGGCAAGGGCAACCCTAGGCTTAGGCTAGGGCACCCCTAGGCTTCGGCTAGGGCACCCCTAGGCTTAGGCTTCGGCAACCCTAGGCTTAGGCTAGGTCACCCCAAGGCTTAGGCTAGGGCACCCCTGGGCTTAGGCTAGGGCACCCCTAGGCTTAGGCTAGGGCACCCCTAGGCTTAGGCTAGGGCAGCCATAGGCTTAGTCTAAGGCTAGGGCTCTTCTATCCTAAGGCCTGGGCACCCCTAGGCTTAGGCTAGGGCACCCCTAGGCTTAGGCTGGGGGACCCCTAGGCTTATGCTAGGGCACCCGTAGGCTTAGGCGAGGGCACCCCTAGGCTTAGGCTGGGGCACCCCTTGGCTTAGGCTAAGGCTAGAGGACCCCTAGGCTTAGGCTAAGGCACGCCTAGGCTTAGGCTAAGGCTAGGTCACCCATAGGCTTAGGCTAAGGCACCAGGAGGCTTAGGCTAGGGCACCCCTAGGCTTAAGCTAGGGCACCCCTAGGCTTAGGCTAAGGCTAGGTCAACACTAGGCTTAGGTTAAGGCACCACTAAGCTTAGGCTAGGGCACCCCTAGGCATAGGCTATGGCATTCCTAGGCTTAGGCTAGGGCACCCCTAGGCTGAGGCTATGGCACCCATAGGCTTAGGCTAAGGCTAGGGCTCCCCTGGTCTAAGGCTAGGGAACCCCTAGGCTTAGGCTAGGGCACCCCTAGGCTTAAGCTAGGGCACCCCTAGGCTTTGGCTAAGTCACCCCTAGGCTTAGGCTAGGGCACCCCTAGGATTAGGCTAAGGCTATGGCTCCCCTAGCCTAAACCTAGGGCACCCCTAGTCTTAGGCTAGGGGACCCCTAGGCTTAGGCTGGGGCACCCCTAGGCTTAGGCTAAGGCTAGAGGACCCCTAGGCTTAGGCTAAGGCACCCCTAGGCTTAGGCTAAGGCTAGGTCACCCCTAGGCTTAGGCTAAGGCACCACGACGCTTAGGCTAGGGCACCCCTAGGCTTAGGCTAGGGCACCCCTAGGCTTAGGCTAAGGCTAGGTCAACCCTAGGCTTAGGTTAAGGCACCACTAGGTTTCGGCTAGGGCACCCCTAGGCTTAGGCTATGGCATTCCTAGGCTTAGGCTAGGGCACCCCTAGGCTGAGGCTAGGGCACCCATAGGCTTAGGCTAAGGCTAGGGCTCCCCTGGCCTAAGGCTAGGGAACCCCTAAGCTTAGGCTAGGGCACCCCTAGGCTTAAGCTAGGGCACCCGTAGGCTTAGGTTAAGGCTAGGGCTCCCCAATCCTAAGGCTAGGGCACCTCTAGTCTTTGGCTAAGGCACTCCCAGGCTTAGGCTAGGGCACCCCTAGGATTAGGCTAAGGCTATGGCTCCCCTAGCCTAAACCTAGGGCACCCCTAGGCTTAGGCTAGGGCACCCCTAGGCTTAGGCTAGGGCACCCCTAAGCTTAGGCTAGGGCACCTTTAGGCTTAGGATAGGGCACCCCTAAGCTTAGGCTACGGCACCCCTAGGTTTAGGCTAGGGCACCCCTAGGCTTAGGCTAGGGCACGCCTAGGCTAAGGCTAGGGCACCCCTAGGCTTAGGCTACGGCACGCCTAGGCTTAGGCTAGGGCACCCCTAGGCTTAGGCGAAGGCTAGTGCTCCCCTAGCTTAAGGCTAGGGCACCCCTAGGGTTAGGCTAGGGCACCCCTAGGCTTAGGCTAGGGCACCCCTAGGATTAGGCTAGGGCAGCCATAGGCTTAGGCTAAGGCTAGGGCTCCCCTAGTCTAAGGCTAGGGCACACCTAGGCTTAGGCTAGGGCACCCTTAGGCTTAGGCTAGGACACCACTAGGCTAAGGCTAGGTCAACCCTAGGCTTAGGTTAAGGCACCACTAGGTTTCGGCTAGGGCACCCCTAGGCTTAGGCTATGGCATTCCTAGGCTTAGGCTAGGGCACCCCTAGGCTGAGGCTAGGGCACCCATAGGCTTAGGCTAAGGCTAGGGCTCCCCTGGCCTAAGGCTATGGAACCCCTAGGCTTAGGCTAGGGCACCCCTAGGCTTAAGCTAGGGCACCCGTAGGCTTAGGTTAAGGCTAGGGCTCCCCAATCCTAAGGCTAGGGCACCCCTAGGCTTTGGCTAAGGCACTCCCAGGCTTAGGCTAGGGCACCCCTAGGATTAGGCTAAGGCTATGGCTCCCCTAGCCTAAACCTAGGGCACCCCTAGGCTTAGGCTAGGGGAGCCCTAGGCTTAGGCTAGGGCACCCCTAGGCTTAGGCTAGGGCACCCCTAAGCTTAGGCAAGGGCACCTTTAGGCTTAGGATAGGGCACCCCTAAGCTTAGGCTACGGCACCCCTAGGTTTAGGCTAGGGCACCCCTAGGCTTAGGCTAGGGCACGCCTAGGCTAAGGCTAGGGCACCCCTGGGCTTAGGCTACGGCACGCCTAGGCTTAGGCTAGGGCACCCCTAGGCTTAGGCTAAGGCTAGTGCTCCCCTAGCCTTAGGCTAGGGCACCCCTAGGGTTAGGCTCGGGCACCCCTAGGCTTAGGCTAGGGCACCCCTAGGATTAGGCTAGGGCAGCCATAGGCTTAGGCTAAGGCTAGGGCTCCCCTAGTCTAAGGCTAGGGCACACCTAGGCTTAGGCTAGGGCACCCTTAGGTTTAGGCTAGGACACCACTAGGCTTAGGCTAGGTCACCCCTAGGCTTAGGCTAAGGCTAGGGCCCACTAGCCTAAGGCTAGGGCACCCCTAGGCTTAGGCTAGGGCACCCCTAGGCTTAGGCTAGGGCACCCGTAGGCTTAGGCTAGGGCACCCCTAAGCATAAGCTAGGGCACCCCTAGGCTTAGGGTAGGGCACCCCTAAGGTTAGGCTAGGGCACCCCTAGGATTAGGCTAGGACACCCCTAAGCTTAGGCTAGGGCACCCCTAGGCTTAGGCTAGGGCCCCCCTAGGCTTAGGCTAGGGCACTCCTAGGCTTAGGCTAAGGCAAGGGCTCAGCTAGCCTAAGGCTAGAGCACCCCTAGGCTTAGGCTAGGGCACCCCTAGGCTTAGGATAAGGCTAGGGCTCCCCTAGCCTAAGGCTAGGGCACACCTAGGCTTAGACTAGGGAACCCCTAGGCTTAGGGTAGGGCACCCCTAGGCTTAGGCTAGGGCACATCTAGGCTTAGGCTAGGGCACCCCTAGGCTTAGGCTAAGGCTAGGGCTCCACTAGACTAAGGCTAGGGCACCCCTAGGCTTAGGCTAGGGCACCCCTAGGCTTAGGCTAGGGCACCCTTGGCTTAGGCTAGGGCACCCCTAGGCTTGGGCTAGGGCAACCCTAGGTTTAGGCTAAGGTTAGGGCTCCCCTAGTCTAAGGTTAGGGCACCCCTAGGCTTAGGCTAGGGTACCCCTAGTCTTAGGATAGGGCACCCCAAGGCTTAGGCTAGGGCACCCCTAAGCTTAGGCTAGGGCACCCCTAGTCTTAGGCTAGGGCACCCCTAGTCTTAGGGTAGGGCACCCCAAGGCTTAGGCTAGGGCACCCCTAGGCTTAGGCTAGGGCACACCTAGGCTTAGGCTAGGGCACCCCTAGGCTTAGGATAAGGCTAGTGTTCCCCTAGCCTAAGGCTCGGGCTCCACTAGACTAAGGCTAGGACACCCCTAGCCATAGGCTAGGGCACCCCTAGGCTTAGGATAGGGCACCCCTAGGCTTAGGCTAGGGTACCCCTAGGCCTCGGCTAGGGCACCCCTAGGCTTGGGCTAGGGCACCCCTAGGCTTAGGCTAAGGTTAGGGCTCCCCTAGCCTAAGGCTAGGGCACCCCTAGGCTTAGGCTAGGGCACCCCTAGGCTTAGGATAGGGCACCACTAGGATTAGGCTAGGGCACCCCTAGGCTTAGGCTACGGCTAGGGCTCCACTAGCCTAAGGCTAGGGCACCCCAAGTCTTAGGCTAGGGCACCCCTAGGCTTAGGCTAGGGCACCCCTAGGCTTACGCTAGGGAACCCCTAAGCTTAGGCTAGGGCACCCCTAGTCTTAGACTAGGGCACCCCTAGGCTTAGGCTAGGGCACCCCTAAGCTTAGGCTCGGGCACCCCTAGTCTTATGCTAGGGCACCCCTAGGCTTAGGCTAAGGCTAGGGCTCAGCTAGCCTAAGTCTAGGGCACCCCTAGGCTTAGGCTAGGGCACCCTTAGGCTTAGGGTAGGGCACCCCTAGGCTTAGGCTAGGGCACATCTAGGCTTAGGCTAGGGCATGCCTAGGCTTAGGCTAAGGCTAGGGCTCCACTAGACTAAGGCTAGGGCACCCCTCGGCTTAGGCTAGGACACCCATAGGCTTAGGCTAGGACTCCCTTAGGCTTAGGCTAAGCCTAGGGCTCCCCTAGCCTAAGGCTAGGGCACTCGTAGGCTTAGGCAAGGGCACCCCTAGGCTTAGGGTAGGGCACCCCTAGGCTTAGGGTAGGTCACCCCTAGTCTTAGGCTAGGGAACATCTAGGCTTAGGCTAGGGCACCCCTAGGCTTAGGCTAAGGTTAGGGCTCCCCTAGCCTAAGGCAAGGGCACCTCTAGGCTTAGGCTAGGGCACCCCTAGCTTAGGCTAGGGCACATCTAGGCTTAGGCTAGGGCACCCCTAGGCTTAGGCTGAGGCTAGGGCTCCACTAGACTAAGGCTAGGGCACCCCTAGGCTTAGGCTAGGGCACCCCTAGGTTTGGCTAGGGCACCCTTGGCTTAGGCTAGGGCACCCCTAGGCTTGGCCTAGGGCACCCCTAGGTTTAGGCTAAGGTTAGGGCTCCCCTAGTCTAAGGTTAGGGCACCCCTAGGCTTAGGCTAGGGTACCCCTAGTCTTAGGATAGGGCACCCCAAGGCTTAGGCTAGGGCACCCCTAAGCTTAGGCTAGGGCACCCCTAGTCTTAGGCTAGGGCACCCCTAGTCTTAGGGTAGGGCACCCCAAGGCTTAGGGTAGGGCACCCCTCGGCTTAGGCTAGGGCACGCCTAGGCTTAGGCTAGGGCACCCCTAGGCTTAGGATAAGGCTAGTGTTCCCCTAGCCTAAGGCTAGGGCTCCACTAGACTAAGGCTAGGGCACCCCTAGCCATAGGCTAGGGCACCCCTAGGCTTAGGCTCGGGCACCCCTAGGCTTAGGCTAGGGTACCCCTAGGCTTAGGCTAGGGCACCCCTAGGCTTGGGCTAGGGCACCCCTAGGCTTAGGCTAAGGCTAGTGCTCCCCTAGCCTAAGGCTAGGGCACCCCTAGGCTTAGGCTAGGGCACCCCTAGGCTTAGGATAGGGCACCACTAGGATTAGGCTAGGGCACCCCTAGGCTTAGGCTACGGCTAGGGCTCCACTAGCCTAAGGCTAGGGCACCCCAAGGCTTAGGCTAGGGCACCCCTAGGCTTACGCTAGGGAACCCCTAAGCTTAGGCTAGGGCACCCCTAGTCTTAGACTAGGGCACCCCTAGGCTTAGGCTAGGGCACCCCTAAGCTTAGGCTCGGGCACCCCTAGTCTTATGCTAGGGCACCCCTAGGCTTAGGCTAAGGCTAGGGCTCAGCTAGCCTAAGTCTAGGGCACCCCCAGGCTTAGGCTAGGGCACCCCTAGGCTTAGGCTAGGGCACCCCTAGGCTTACGCTAGGGAACCCCTAAGCTTAGGCTAGGGCACCCCTAGTCTTAGACTAGGGCACCCCTAGGCTTAGGCTAGGGCACCCTTAGGCTTAGGGTAGGGCACCCCTAGGCTTAGGCTAGGGCACATCTAGGCTTAGGCTAGGGCATGCCTAGGCTTAGGCTAAGGCTAGGGCTCCACTAGCCTAAGGCTAGGGCACTCGTAGGCTTAGGCAAGGGCACCCCTAGGCTTAGGCTAGGGCACCCCTAGGCTTACACTTAGGCTAGGGCTCAGCTAGCCTAAGGCTAGGGCAAGCCTAGGCTTAGGCTAGGGCACCCCTAGGCTTAGGGTAGGGCACCCCTAGGCTTAGGGTAGGTCACCCCTAGTCTTAGGCTAGGGAACATCTAGGCTTAGGCTAGGGCACCCCTAGGCTTAGGCTAAGGTTAGGGCTCCCCTAGCCTAAGGCAAGGGCACCTCTAGGCTTAGGCTAGGGCACCCCTAGGCTTAGGCTAGGGCACATCTAGGCTTAGGTTAGGGCACCCATAGGCTTAGGCTAAGGCTAGGGCTCCCCTAGCATAAGTCTAGGGCACCCCTAGTCTTAGGCTAGGGTACCCCTAGGCTTAGGCTAGGGCACCCCAAGACTTACGCTAGGGCACCCCAAGGCTTAGGCTAGGGCACCCCTAGGCTTAGGCTTGGGCACCCCTAGGCGTAGGCTAAGGCTTGTGCTCCCCTAGCCTAAGGCTAGGGCACCCCTAGGGTTAGGCTAGGGCACCCCTAGGCTTAGGTTAGGGCAGCCATAGGCTTAGGCTAAGGCTAGGGCTCTTCTATCCTAAGGCCTGGGCACCCCTAGGCTTAGGCTAGAGCACCCCTAGGCTTAGGCTGGGGCACCCCTAGGCTTATGCTAGGGCACCCGTAGGCTTATGTTAGGGCACCCCTAGGCTTAGGCTAGGGCACCCCTAGGCTTAGGCTAAGGCTAGGGGACCCCTAGGCTTAGGCTAAGGCACCCCTAGGCTTAGGCTAAAGCTAGGTCACCCCTAGGCTTAGGCAAAGGCACCACTAGGCTTAGGCTAGGGCACCCCTAGGCTTAGGCTAAGGCTTGGGGACCCCTTGGCTTAGGCTAAGGCACCCCTAGGCTTAGGCTAAGGCTAGGTCACCCCTAGGCTTAGGCAAAGGCACCACTAGGCTTAGGCTAGGGCACTCCTAGGCTTAGGCTAAGGCAAGGGCTCGGCTAGCCTAAGGCTAGAGCACCCCTAGGCTTAGGGTAGGGCACCCCTAAGCTTAGGCTAGGGCACCCCTAGGCTTAGGATAAGGCTAGGGCTCCCCTAGCCTAAGGCTAGGGCACCCCTAGGCTTAGGGTAGGGCACCCCTAGGCTTAGGGTAGGGCACCCCTAGGCTTAGGCTAGGGCACATCTACGCTTAGGCTAGGGCACCCCTAGGCTTAGGCTAAGGCTAGGGCTCCACTAGACTAAGGCTAGGGCACCCCTAGGCTTAGGCTAGGGCACCCCTAGGCTTAGGCTAGGGCACCCTTGGCTTAGGCTAGGGCACCCCTAGGCTTGGGCTAGGGCACCCCTAGGCTTAGGCTAAGGTTAGGGCTCCCCTAGTCTAAGGTTAGGGCACCCCTAGACTTAGGCTAGTGTACCCCTAGGCTTAGGATAGGGCACCCCAAGGCTTAGGGTAGGGCACCCCAAGGCTTAGGGTAGGGCACCCCTCGGCTTAGGCTAGGGCACGCCTAGGCTTAGGCTAGGGCACCCCTAGGCTTAGGCTAGGACACCCCTAGGCTTAGGGTAGGGCACCCCAAGGCTTAGGGTAGGGCACCCCTCGGCTTAGGCTAGGGCACGCCTAGGCTTAGGCTAGGGCACCCCTAGGCTTAGGCTAGGGCACCCCTAGGCTTAGGCTAAGGCCAGTGTTCCCCTAGCCTAAGGCTAGGGCTCCACTAGACTAAGGCTAGGGCACCCCTAGCCATAGGCTAGGGCACCCCTAGGCTTAGAATAGGGCACCCCTAGGCTTAGGCTAGGGTACCCCTAGGCTTAGGGTAGGGCACCCCTAGGCTTGGGCTAGGGCACCCCTAGGCTTAGGCTAGGGTACCCCTAGGCTTAGGGTAGGGCACCCCTAGGCTTGGGCTAGGGCACCCCTAGGCTTAGGCTAAGGTTAGGGCTCCCCTAGCCTAAGGCTAAGGCACCCGTAGGCTTAGGATAGGGCACCACTAGGATTAGGCTAGGGCACCCCTAGGCTTAGGCTACGGCTAGGGCTCCACTAGCCTAAGGCTAGGTCACCCCTAGGCTTAGGCTAGGGCACCCCTATACTTAGGCTAGCGCACCCCTAGGCTTAGGCTAGGGCACTCCTAGGCTTACGCTAGGGCACCCCTAAGCTTAGGCTAGGGCACCCCTAGTCTTAGATTAGGGCACCCCTAGGTTAGGCTAGGGCACCCCTAAGCTTAGGCTAGGGCACCCCTAGTCTTATGCTAGGGCACCCCTAGGCTTAGGCTAAGGCTAGGGCTCCCCTAGCCTAAGGCTAGGGCACCCCTATGCTTAGGCTAGGGCACCCTTAGGCTTAGGGTAGGGCACCCCTAGGCTTAGGCTAGGGCACATCTAGGCTTAGGCTAGGGCATCCCTAGGCTTAGGCTAAGGCTAGGGCTCCACTAGACTAAGGCTAGGGCACCCCTCGGCTTAGGCTAGGACACCCCTAGGCTTAGGCTAGGACTCCCCTAGGCTTAGGCTAAGGCTAGGGCTCCCCTAGCCTAAGGCTAGGGCACTCGTAGGCTTAGGCTAGGGCACCCCTAGGCTTAGGCTAGGGCATCCCTAGGCTTACACTTAGGCTAGGGCTCAGCTAGCCTAAGGCTAGGGCAAGCCTAGGCTTAGGCTAGGGCACCCCTAGGCTTAGGGTAGGGCACCCCTAGGCTTAGGGTAGGTCACCCCTAGTCTTAGGCAAGGGAACATCTAGGCTTAGGCTAGGGCACCCCTAGGCTTAGGCTAAGGTTAGGGCTCCCCTAGCCTAAGGCAAGGGCACCCCTAGGCTTAGGCTAGGGCACCCCTAGGCTTAGGCTAGGGCACCACTAGGCTTAGGCTAGGGCACCCATAGGCTTAGGCTAAGGCTAGGGCTCCCCTAGCCTAAGTCTAGGGCACCCCTAGTCTTAGGCTAGGGCACCCCTAGGCTTAGGCTAGGGCACCCCTAGGCTTAGGCTAGGGCACCCCAAGACTTAGGCTAGGGCACCCCTAGGCTTAGGCTAGGGCACCCCTAGGCGTAGGCTAAGGCTAGTGCTCCCCTAGCCTAAGGCTAGGGCACCCCTAGGGTTAGGCTAGGGCACCCCTAGGCTTAGGCTAGGGCAGCCATAGGCTTAGGCTAAGGCTAGGGCTCTTCTATCCTAAGGCCTGGGCACCCCTAGGCTTAGGCTAGGGCACCCCTAGGCTTAGGCTGGGGCACCCCTAGGCTTATTCTAAGTCACCCGTAGGCTTAGGCTAGGGCACCCCTTGGCTTAGGCTAGGGCACCCCTAGGCTTAGGCTAAGGCTAGGATACCCCTAGGCTTAGGCTCAGGCACCCCTAGGCTTAGGCTAAGGCTAGGTCACCCCTAGGCTTAGGCAAAGGCACCACTAGGCTTAGTCTAGGGCACCCCTAGGCTTAGGCTAAGGCTAGGTCAACCCTAGGCTTAGGTTAAGGCACCACTAGGCTTAGGCTAGGGCACCCTGAGGCTTAGGCTATGGCATTCCTAGGCTTAGCCTAGGGCACCCCTAGGCTGAGGCTAGGGCACCCATAGGCTTAGGCTAAGGCTAGGGCTCCCCTAGCCTAAGGTTAGGGAACCCCTAGGCTTAGGCTAGGGCACCCATAGGCTTAAGCTAGGGCACCCGTAGGCTTAGGTTAAGGCTAGGGCTCCTCTATCCTAAGGCTAGGGCACCCCTAGGCTTTGGCTAAGGCACTCCTAGGCTTAGGCTAGGGCACCCCTAGGATTAGGCTAAGGCTAGGGCTCCCCTAGCCTAAACCTAGGGCACTCCTAGGCTTAGGCTAGGGGACCCCTAGGCTTAGGCTCGGGCACCCCTAGGCTTAGGCTAAGGCTAGGGCTCCCCTATCCTAAGGCTAGGGGACCACTAGGCTTAGGCTAGGGCACCCTTAGGCTTAGGCTAGGGCACCCCTAAGCTTAGGCTAGGGCACCCTTAGGCATAGGATAGGGCACCCCTTATCTTAGGCTATGGCACCCCTAGGTTTAGGCTAGGGCACCCCTAGGCTTAGGCTATGGCACGCCTAGGCTAAGGCTAGGGCACCCCTAGGCTTAGGCTACGGCACGCCTAGGCTTAGGCTAGGGCACCCCTAGGCTTAGGCTAAGGCTAGTGCTCCCCTAGCCTAAGGCTAGGGCCCCCCTAGTGTTAGGCTAGGGCACCCCTAGGCTTAGGCTAGGGTACCCCTAGGATTAGGCTAGGGCAGCCATAGGCTTAGGCTAAGGCTAGGGCTCCCCTAGTCTAAGGTTAGGGCACCCCTAGGCTTAGGCTAGGGCACCCTTAGGCTTAGGCTAGGACACCACTAGGCTTAGGCTAGGTCACCCCTAGGCTTAGGCTAAGGCTAGGGCCCCCTAGCCTAAGGCTAGGGCACCCATAGCCTTAGTCTAAGGCACCCCTAGGCTTAGGCTAGGGCACCCGTAGGCTTAGGCTAGGGTACCCCTAAGCATAGGCTAGGGCACCCCAAGGCTTAGGGTAGGGCACCCCTAAGCTTAGGCTAGGGCACCTATAGGCTTCGGCTAGGGCACCCCTAGGCTTAGGCTAAGGCTAGGGCTCAGCTATCCTAAGGCTAGGGCACCCCTAGGCTTAGGCTAGGGCACCCCTAAGCTTAGGCTAGGGCACCCCTAGGCTTAGGCTAGGGCCCCCCTAGGCTTAGGCTAGGGCACTCCTAGGCTTAGGCTAAGGCTAGGGCTCAGCTATCCTAAGGCTAGAGCAACCCTAGGCTTAGGCTAGGGCACCCCTAGGCTTAGGGTAGGGCACCCCTAAACTGAGGCTAGGGCACCCCTAGGCTTAGGATAAGGCTAGGGCTCCCCTAGCCTAAGGCTAGGGCATCCCTAGGCTTAGGCTAGGGCACCCCTAGGCTTAGGGTAGGGCACCCCTAGGCTTAGGCTAGGGCACCCCTAGGCTTAGGCTAGGGCACATCTAGGCTTAGGCGAGGGCACCCCTAGGCTTAGGCAAAGGCTAGGGCTCCACTAGACTAAGGCTAGGGCACCCCTAGGCTTAGGCTAGGGCACCCCTAGGCTTAGGCTAGGGCACCCCTAGGCATAGGCTAGGGCACCACTAGGCTTGGGCTAGGGCCCCCTTAGGCTTAGGCTAAGGTTAGGGCTCCCCTAGTCTAAGGTTAGGGCACCCCTAGGCTTAGGCTAGGGTACCCCTAGGCTTAGGATAGGGCACCACAAGGCTTAGGCTAGGGCACCCCTAACCTTAGGCTAGGGCACCCCTAGTCTTAGGCTATGGCACCCCTAGGCTTAGGCAAAGGCAAGGCCTCCTCTAGCCTAAGGCTATGGCACCCCTAGGTTTAGACTAGGGCACCCCTAGCATTAGGCTAGGGCATCCCTAAGCTTAGGCTAGGGCACCCCTAGGCTTAGGCTTAGGCTAGGGCTCAGCTAGCCTAAGGCTAGGGTAAGCCTAGGCTTAAGCTAGGGCACCCCTAGGCTTAGGGTAGGGCACCCCTAGACTTAGGGTAGGGCACCCCTAGGCTTAGGCTAGGGCACCCCTAGGCTTAGGCTAAGGCTAGTGTTCCCCTAGCCTAAAACTAGGGCTCCACTAGACTAAGGCTAGGGCACCCCTAACCATAGGCTAGGGCACCCCTAGGCTTCGGTTAGGGCACCACTAGGCTTAGGCTAGGGTATCCCTAGGCTTAGGCTAGGGCACCCCAATGCTTGGGCTTGGGCACCCCTAGGCTTAGGCTAAGGTCAGGGCTCCCCTAGCCTAAGGCTAGGGCACCCCTAGGCTTAGGCTGGGGCACCCCTAGGCTTAGGATAGGGCACCACTAGGATTAGGCTAGGGCACCCCTAGGCTTAGGCTAAGGCTAGGGCTCCCCTAGCCTAAGGCTAGGGCACCCCTAGGCTTAGGCTAGGGCACCCCTAGGCTTAGGCTAGTGCACCCCTAGGCTTAGGCTAGGGCACCCCTAGGCTTACGCTAGGGCACCCCTAAGCTTAGGCTAGGGTACCCCTAGTCTTAGGCTAGGGCACCCCTAGACTTAGGCTAGGGCACCCCTAAGCTTAGGCTAGGGCACCCCTAATCTTATGCTAGGGCACCCCTAGGCTTAGGCTAAGGCTAGGGCTCCGCTAGTCTAAGGCTAGGGCACCCCTATGCATAGGCTAGGGCACCCCTTGGCTTAGGCTAGGGCACCCCTAGGCTTAGGCTAGGGCACCCCTAGGCTTAGGATAGGGCACCCCTAAGCTTAGGCTAAGGCTAGGGCTCAGCTAGCCAAAGGCTAGGGCACCCCTAATCTTAGGCTAGGGCACCCCTAGGCTTAGGGTAGGGCACCCCTAGGCTTAGGCTAGGGCACATCTAGGCTTATGCTAGGGCATCCCTAGGCTTAGGCTAACGCTAGGGCTCCACTAGACTAAGGCTAAGGCACCCCTAGGCTTAGGCTAGGGCACCCCTAGTCTTAGGCTAGGGCACCCCTAGGCTTGGGCTAGGGCACCCCTGGCTTAGGCTAAGGTTAGGGCTCCCCTAAGCTTAGGCTAGGGCACCCCTAGTCTTAGACTAGGGCACCCCTAGGCTTAGGCTAGGGAACCCCTAAGCTTAGGCGAGGGCACCCCTAGTCTTATGCTAGGGCACTACTAGGCTTAGGCTAAGGCTAGGGCTCAGCTAGCCTAAGTCTAGGGCACCCCTAAGCTTAGGCTAGGGCACCCTTAGGCTTAGGGTAGGGCTCCCCTAGGCTTAGGCTAGGGCACATCTAGGCTTAGGTTAGGGCATCCCTAGGCTTAGGCTAAGGCTAGGGCTCCACTAGACTAAGGCTAGGGCACCCCTCGGCTTAGGCTAGGACACCCCTAGGATTAGGCTAGAACTCCCCTAGGCTTAGGCTAAGGCTAGGGCTCCCCTAGCCTAAGGCTAGGGCACTCGTAGGCTTAGGCAAGGGCACCCCTAGGCTTAGGCTAGGGTACCCCTAGGCTTACACTTAGGCTAGGGCTCAGCTAGCCTAAGGCTAGGGCAAGCCTAGGCTTAGGGTAGGGCACCACTAGGCTTAGGGTAGGTCACCCCTAGTCTTAGGCTAGGGAACATCTAGGCTTAGGGTAGGGCACCCCTAGGCTTAGGCTAAGGTTAGGGCTCCCCTAGCCTAAGGCAAGGGCACCCCTAGGCTTAGGCTAGGGCACCCCTAGGCTTAGGCTAGGGCACCACTAGGCTTAGGCTAGGGCACCCATAGGCTGAGGCTAAGGCTAGGGCTCCCCTAGCCTAAGGTTAGGGAACCCCTAGGCTTAGGCTAGGGCACCCCTAGGCTTAAGCTAGGGGACCCGTAGGCTTAGGTTAAGGCTAGGGCTCCCCTATCCTAAGGCTACGGCACCCCTAGGATTAGCCTAAGGCTAGGGCTCCCCTAGCCTAAACCTAGGGCACTCCTAGGCTTAGGCTAGGGGACCCCTAGGCTTAGGTTAGGGCACCCCTAGGCTTAGGCTAAGGCTAGGGCTCCCCTAGCCTAAGGTTAGGGGACCACTAGGCTTAAGCTAGGGCACCCTTAGGCTTAGGCTAGGGCACCCCTAAGCTTAGGCTAGGGCACCCTTAGGCTTAGTATAGGGCACCCCTAAGCTTAGGCTACGGCATCCCTAGGTTTAGGCTAGGGCACCCCTAGGCTTAGGCTAGGGCACGCCTAGGCTAAGGCTAGGGCACCCCTAGGCTTAGGCTACGGCACGCCTAGGCTTAGGCTAGGGCACCCCTAGGCTTAGGCTAAGGCTAGTGCTCCCCTAGCCTAAGGCTAGGGCACCCCTAGGGTTAGGCTAGGGCACCCCTAGTCTTAGGCTAGGTCACCCCTAGGATTAGGCTAGGGCAGCCATAGGCTTAGGCTAAGGCTAGGGCTCCCCTAGTCTAAGGTTAGGGCACCCCTAGGCTTAGGCTAGGGCACCCTTAGGCTTAGGCTAGGGCACCCCTAGTCTTAGGCTATGGCACCCCTAGGCTTAGGCAAAGGCAAGGCCTCCTCTAGCCTAAGGCTATGGCACCCCTAGGTTTAGACTAGGGCACCCCTAGCATTAGGATAGGGCATCCCTAAGCTTAGGCTAGGGCACCCCTAGGCTTAGGCTTAGGCTAGGGCTCAGCTAGCCTAAGGCTAGGGTAAGCCTAGGCTTAAGCTAGGGCACCCCTAGGCTTAGGGTAGGGCACCCCTAGACTTAGGGTAGGGCACCCCTCTGCTTAGGCTTGGGCACCCCTAGGCTTAGGCTAGGGCACCCCTAGGCTTAGGCTAAGGCTAGTGTTCCCCTAGCCTAAAACTAGGGCTCCACTAGACTAAGGCTAGGGCACCCCTAACCATAGGCTAGGGCACCCCTAGGCTTAGGTTAGGGCACCACTAGGCTTAGGCTAGGGTATCCCTAGGCTTAGGCTAGGGCACCCCAATGCTTGGGCTTGGGCACCCCTAGGCTTAGGCTAAGGTCAGGGCTCCCCTAGCCTAAGGCTAGGGCACCCCTAGGCTTAGGCTGGGGCACCCCTAGGCTTAGGATAGGGCACCACTAGGATTAGGCTAGGGCACCCCTAGGCTTAGGCTAAGGCTAGGGCTCCCCTAGCCTAAGGCTAGGGCACCCCTAGGCTTAGGCTAGGGCACCCCTAGGCTTAGGCTAGTGCACCCCTAGGCTTAGGCTAGGGCACCCCTAGGCTTACGCTAGGGCACCCCTAAGCTTAGGCTAGGGTACCCCTAGTCTTAGGCTAGGGCACCCCTAGGCTTAGGCTAGGGCACCCCTACGCTTAGGCTAGGGCACCCCTAATCTTATGCTAGGGCACCCCTAGGCTTAGGCTAAGGCTAGGGCTCCGCTAGTCTAAGGCTAGGGCACCCCTATGCATAGGCTAGGGCACCCCTTGGCTTAGGCTAGGGCACCCCTAGGCTTAGGCTCGGGCACCCCTAGGCTTAGGATAGGGCACCCCTAAGCTTAGGCTAAGGCTAGGGCTCAGCTAGCCTAAGGCTAGGGCACCCCTAGGCTTAGGCTAGGGCACCCCTAGGCTTAGGGTAGGGCACCCCTAGGCTTAGGCTAGGGCACATCTAGGCTTAGGCTAGGGCATCCCTAGGCTTAGGCTAAGGCTAGGGCTCCACTAGACTAAGGCTAAGGCACCCCTAGGCTTAGGCTAGGGCACCCCTAGTCTTAGGCTAGGGCACCCCTAGGCTTGGGCTAGGGCACCCCTAGGCTTAGCCTAAGGTTAGGGCTCCCCTAACCTAAGGTTAGGGCACCCCTAAGCTTAGGCTAGGGCACCCCTAGTCTTAGACTAGGGCACCCCTAGGCTTAGGCTAGGGCACCCCTAAGCTTAGGCTAGGGCACCCCTAGTCTTATGCTAGGGCACCACTAGGCTTAGGCTAAGGCTAGGGCTCAGCTAGCCTAAGTCTAGGGCACCCCTAGGCTTAGGCTAGGGCACCCTTAGGCTTAGGGTAGGGCACCCCTAGGCTTAGGCTAGGGCACATCTAGGCTTAGGTTAGGGCATCCCTAGGCTTAGGCTAAGGCTATGGCTCCACTAGACTAAGGCTAGGGCACCCCTCGGCTTAGGCTAGGACACCCCTAGGCTTAGGCTAGGACTCCCCTAGGCTTAGGCTAAGGCTAGGGCTCCCCTAGCCTAAGGCTAGGGCACTCGTAGGCTTAGGCTAGGGCACCCCTAGGCTTAGGCTAGGGCACCCCTAGGCTTACACTTAGGCTAGGGCTCAGCTAGCCTAAGGCTAGGGCAAGCCTAGGCTTAGGCTAGGGCACCCCTAGGCTTAGGGTAGGGCACCACTAGGCTTAGGGTAGGTCACCCCTAGTCTTAGGCTAGGGAACATCTAGGCTTATGGTAGGGCACCCCTAGGCTTAGGCTAAGGTTAGGGCTCCCCTAGCCTAAGGCAAGGGCACCCCTAGGCTTAGGCTAGGGCACCCCTAGGCTTAGGCTAGGGCACCACGAGGCTTAGGCTAGGGCACCCATAGGCTTAGGCTAAGGCTAGGGCTCCCCTAGCCTAAGTTTAGGGAACCCCTAGGCTTAGGCTAGGGCACCCCTAGGCTTAAACTAGGGCACCTGTAGCCTTAGGTTAAGGCTAGGGCTCCCCTATCCTAAGGCTAGGGCACCCCTAGGATTAGGCTAAGGCTAGGGCTCCCCTAGCCTAAACCTAGGGCACTCCTAGGCTTAGGCTAGGGGACCCCTAGGCTTTGCTAGGCCACCCCTAGGCTTAGGCTAAGGCTAGGGCTCCCCTAGCCTAAGGTTAGGGGACCACTAGGCTTAGGCTAGGGCACCCTTAGGCTTAGGCTAGGGCACCCCTAAGCTTAGGCTAGAGCACCCTTAGGCTTAGTATAGGGCACCCCTAAACTTAGGCTACGGCACCCCTAGGTTTAGGCTAGGGCACCCCTAGGCTTAGGCTAGGGCACGCCTAGGCTAAGGCTAGGGCACCCCTAGGCTTAGGCTACGGCACGCCTAGGCTTAGGCTAGGGCACCCCTAGGCTTAGGCTAAGGCTAGTGCTCCCCTAGCCTAAGGCTAGGGCACCCCTAGGGTTAGGCTAGGGCACACCTAGGCTTATGCTAGGTCACCCCTAGGATTAGGCTAGGGCAGCCATAGGCTTAGGCTAAGGCTAGGGCTCCCCTAGTCTAAGGTTAGGGCACCCCTAGGCTTAGGCTAGGGCACCCTTAGGCTTAGGCTAGGGCACCCCTAGGCTTAGAGTAGGGCACCCCTAGGCTTAGGCTAGGGCACCCCTAGGCTTAGGCTAGGGCACATCTAGGCTTAGGCGAGGGCACCCCTAGGCTTAGGCTAAGGCTAGGGATCCACTAGACTAAGGCTAGGGCACCCCTAGGCTTAGGCTAGGGCACCCCTAGGTTTAGGCTAGGGCACCCCTAGGCTTGGGCTAGGGCCCCACTAGGCTTAGGCTAAGGTTAGGGCTCCCCTAGTCTAAGGTTAGGGCACCCCTAGGCTTAGGCTAGGGTACCCCTAGGCTTAGGATAGGGCACCCCAAGGCTTAGGCTAGGGCACCCCTAAGCTTAGGCTAGGGCACCCCTAGTCTTAGGCTACGGCACCCCTAGGCTTAGGCAAAGGCAAGGCCTCCTCTAGCCTAAGGCTATGGCACCCCTAGGCTTTGGCTAGTGCACCCCTAGCATTAGGCTAGGGCATCCATAAGCTTAGGCTAGGGCACCCCTAGGCTTAGGCTTAGGCTAGGGCTCAGCTAGCCTAAGGCTAGGGTAAGCCTAGGCTTAAGCTAGGGCACCCCTAGGCTTAGGGTAGGGAACCCCTAGGCTTAGGGTAGGGCACCCCTCTGCCTAGGCTAGGGCACGCCTAGGCTTAGGCTAGGGCACCCCTAGGCTTAGGCTAAGGCTGTGTTCCCCTAGCCTAAAACTAGGGCTCCACTAGAGTAAGGCTAGGGCACCCCTAACCATAGGCTAGGGCACCCCTAGGCTAAGGTTAGGGCACCCCTAGGCTTAGGCTAGGGTATCCCTAGGCTTAGGCTAGGGTATCCCTAGGCTTAGGCTAGGGAACCCCAAGGCTTGGGCTTGGGCACCCCTAGGCTTAGGCTAAGGTTAGGGCTCCCCTAGCCTAAGGCTAGGGCACCCCTAGGCTTAGGCTGGGGCTCCCCAAGGCTTAGGATAGGCCACCACTAGGATTAGGCTAGGGCTCCCGTAGGCTTAGGCTAAGGCTAGGGCTCCCCTAGCCTAAGGCTAGGGCACCCCTAGGCTTAGGCTAGGGCACCCCTAGGCTTAGGCTAGGGCACCCCTAGGCTTACGCTAGGGCACCCCTAAGCTTAGGCTAGGGCACCCCTAGTCTTAGGCTAGGGTACCCCTAGGCTTAGGCTAGGGCACCCCTAAGCTTAGGCTAGGGCACCCCTAATCTTATGCTAGGGCACCCCTAGGCTTAGGCTAAGGCTAGGGCTCCCCTAGTCTAAGGCTAGGGCACCCCTATGCATAGGCTAGGGCACCCCTTGGCTTAGGCTAGGGCACCCCTAGGCTTAGGCTAGGGCACCCCTAGGCTTAGGATAGGGCACCCCTAAGCTTAGGCTAAGGCTAGGGCTCAGCTAGCCTAAGGCTAGGGCACCCCTAGGCTTAGGCTAGGGCACCCCTAGGCTTAGGGTAGGGCACCCCTAGGATTAGGCTAGGGCACATCTAGGCTTAGGCTAGGGCATCCCTAGGCTTGGGCTAAGGCTAGGGCTCCACTAGACTAAGGCTAAGGCACCCCTAGGCTTAGGCTTGGGCACCCCTAGTCTTAGGCTAGGGCACCCGTACGCTTGGGCTAGGGCACCCCTAGGCTTAAGCTAAGGTTAGGGCTCCCCTAATCTAAGGTTAGGGCACCCCTAGGCTTAGGCTAGGGTACCCCTAGGCTTAGGATAGGGAACCCCAAGGCTTAGGCTAGGGCACCCCAAGCTTAGGCTAGGGCACCCCTAGTCTTAGGCTAAGCTCCCCTAGGCTTAGGCTAAGGCTAGGCCTCCTCTAGCCTAAGGTTATGGCACCCCTAGGCTTAGGCTAGGGCACCCCTAGCCTTAGGCTAGGGCATCCCTAAGCTTAGGCTAGGGCAACCCTAGGCTTAGGCTTAGGCTAGGGCTCAGCTAGACTAAGGCTAGGGTAAGCCTAGGCTTAAGCTAGGGCACCCCTCGGCTTAGGCTAGGGCACGCCTAGGCTTAGGCTAGGGCACCCCTAGGCCTAGGCTAAGGCTAGTGTTCCCCTAGCCTAAGGCTAGGGCTCCACTAGACTAAGGCTAGGGCACCCCTAGCCTTAGGCTAGGGCACCCCTAGGCTTAGGCTAGGGCACCCCTAGGCTTAGGCTAGGGTACCCCTAGGCTTAGGCTAGGGCACCCCTAGGCTTGGGCTAGGGCACCCCTTGGCTTAGGCTAGGGCACCCCTAGGCTTAGGATAGGGCACCACTAGGATTAGGCTAGGGCACCCCTAGGCTTTGGATAGGGCACCACTAGGATTAGGCTAGGGCACGCCTAGGCTTAGGCTAAGGCTAGGGCTCCCCTCGCCTAAGGTTAGGGCACACCTAGGCTTAGCCTAGGGCACCCCTAGGCTTAGGCTAGGGCACCCCTTGGCTTAGGCTAGGGCACCCCTAGGGTTAGGCTAAGGCTAGGGCTACCCTAGCCTAACCCTAGGGCTGCCCTAGGCTTTGGATAGGGCACCCCAAGGCTTAGGCTAGGGCACCCCTAAGCTTAGGCTAGGGCACCGCTAGTCTTAGGCTAGGGCACCCCTAGGCTTAGGCTAAGGCTAGGGCCCTCTAGCCTAAGGCTATGGCACCCCTAGGCTTAGTCTAGGGCACCCCTAGGCTTAAGCTAGGGCATCCCTAGGCTTAGGCTAGGGCACCCCTAGGCTTAGGCTTAGGCTATGGCTCAGCTAGCCTAAGGCTAGGGCAAGGCTAGGCTTAGGCTAGGGCACCCCTAGGCTTAGGGTAGGGCACCCATAGGGTTAGGGTAGGGCACCCCTCGGCTTAGGCTAGGACACCCCTAGGCTTAGGCTAAAGCTAGGGCTCCCCTAGCCTAAGGCTAGGGCACCCCAAGGCTTAGGTTAGGGCACCCCTAGGCTTAGGATAGGGCACCACTAGGATTAGGCTAGGGCACACCTAGGCTTAGGCTAAGGCCAGGTCTCCCCGAGCCTGAGGCTAGGGCACCCCTAGGCTTAGCCTAGGGCACCCCTAGGCTTAGGCTAGGGCACCCCTAGGGTTAGGCTAAGGCTAGGCCCCCCCTAGCCTAACCCTAGGGCACCCCTAGGCTTAGGATAGGGCACCCCAAGGCTTAGGCTAGGGCACCCCTAAGCTTAGGCTAGGGCATCCCTAGTCTTAGGCTAGGGCACCCCTAGGCTTAGGCTAAGGCTAGGCCTCCTCTAGCCTAAGGCTATGGCACCTCTAGGCTTAGGCTAGGGGATCCCTGAGCTTAGGCTATGGCACCCCTAGGCTTAGGCTTAGGCTAGGGCTCAGCTAACCTAAGGCTAGGGTAAGCCTAGGCTTAGGCTAGGGCACCCCTAGGCTTAGGGTAGGGCCCCCCTAGGTTTAGGGTAGGGCACCCCTTGGTTTAGGCTAGGGCACCCCTAGGCTTAGGATAGGGCACCCCTAGGCTTAGGCTAAGGCTAGGGCTCAGCTAGCCTAAGGCTAGGGCACCCCTAGGCTTAGGCTAGGGCACCCCTAGTCTTAGGGTAGGGCACCCCTAGACTTAGGCTAGGGCACATCTAGGCTTAGGCTAGGGAACCCCTAGGCTTAGGCTAAGGCTAGGGCTCCACTAGACTAAGGCTAGGGCACCCCTAGGCTTAGGCTAGGGCACCCCTAGGCTTAGGCTAGGGCACCCCTAGGCTTGGGCTAGGGCACCCCTAGGCTTAGGCTAAGGTTAGGGCTCCCATAGTCTAAGGTTAGGGCACCCCTAGGCTTAGGCTAAGGTACCCCTAGGCTTAGGATAGTGCACCCCAAGGCTTAGGCTAGGGCACCCCTAAGCTTAGGCTAGGGCACGCCTAGTCTTAGGCTAGGGCATCCCTAAGCTTAGGCTAGGGCACCCCTAGGCTTAGGCTTAGGCTAGGGCTCAGCTAGCCTAAGGCTAGGGTAAGCCTACGCTTAAGCTAGGGCAACCCTAGGCTTAGGCTAAGGCTAGTGTTCCCCTAGCCTAAGGCTAGGGCTCCAATATACTAAGGCTAGGGCACCCCTAGCCTTAGGCTAGGGCACCCCTAGGCTTAGGCTAGGGCACCCCTAGGCTTAGGCTAGGGTACCCCTAGGCTTAGGCTAGGGCACCCCTAGGCTTGGGCTAGGGCACCCCTTGGCTTAGGCTAGGGCACCCCTAGGCTTAGGATAGGGCACCACTAGGATTAGGCTAGGGCACCCCTAGGCTTTGGATAGGGCACCACTAGGATTAGGCTAGGGCACGCCTAGGCTTAGGCTAAGGCTACGGCTCCCCTCGCCTAAGGTTAGGGCACACCTAGGCTTAGCCTAGGGCACCCCTAGGCTTAGGCTAGGGCACCCCTTGGCTTAGGCTAGGGCACCCCTAGGGTTAGGCTAAGGCTAGGGCTACCCTAGCCTAACCCTAGGGCTGCCCTAGGCTTTGGATAGGGCACCCCAAGGCTTAGGCTAGGGCACCCCTAAGCTTAGGCTAGGGCACCGCTAGTCTTAGGCTAGGGCACCCCTAGGCTTAGGCTAAGGCTAGGGCCCTCTAGCCTAAGGCTATGGCACCCCTAGGCTTAGTCTAGGGCACCCCTAGGCTTAAGCTAGGGCATCCCTAGGCTTAGGCTAGGGCACCCCTAGGCTTAGGCTTAGGCTATGGCTCAGCTAGCCTAAGGCTAGGGCAAGGCTAGGCTTAGGCTAGGGCACCCATAGGCTTAGGGTAGGGCACCCATAGGGTTAGGGTAGGGCACCCCTCGGCTTAGGCTAGGACACCCCTAGGCTTAGGCTAAAGCTAGGGCTCCCCTAGCCTAAGGCTAGGGTACCCCTAGGCTTAGGTTAGGGCACCCCTAGGCTTAGGATAGGGCACCACTAGGATTAGGCTAGGGCACACCTAGGCTTAGGCTAAGGCCAGGTCTCCCCGAGCCTGAGGCTAGGGCACCCCTAGGCTTAGGCTAGGGCACCCCTAGGGTTAGGCTAAGGCTAGGCCCCCCCTAGCCTAACCCTAGGGCACCCCTAGGCTTAGGATAGGGCACCCCAAGGCTTAGGCTAGGGCACCCCTAAGCTTAGGCTAGGGCATCCCTAGTCTTAGGCTAGGGCACCGCTAGGCTTAGGCTAAGGCTAGGCCTCCTCTAGCCTAAGGCTATGGCACCTCTAGGCTTAGGCTAGGGGATCCCTGAGCTTAGGCTATGGCACCCCTAGGCTTAGGCTTAGGCTAGGGCTCAGCTAACCTAAGGCTAGGGTAAGCCTAGGCTTAGGCTAGGGCAACCCTAGGCTTAGGGTAGGGCCCCCCTAGGTTTAGGGTAGGGCACCCCTTGGTTTAGGCTAGGGCACCCCTAGGCTTAGGATAGGGCACCCCTAGGCTTAGGCTAAGGCTAGGGCTCAGCTAGCCTAAGGCTAGGGCACCCCTAGGCTTAGGCTAGGGCACCCCTAGTCTTAGGGTAGGGCACCCCTAGACTTAGGCTAGGGCACATCTAGGCTTAGGCTAGGGAACCCCTAGGCTTAGGCTAAGGCTAGGGCTCCACTAGACTAAGGCTAGGGCACCCCTAGGATTAGGCTAGGGCACCCCTAGGCTTAGGCTAGGGCACCCCTAGGCTTGGGCTAGGGCACCCCTAGGCTTAGGCTAAGGTTAGGGCTCCCATAGTCTAAGGTTAGGGCACCCCTAGGCTTAGGCTAAGGTACCCCTAGGCTTAGGATAGTGCACCCCAAGGCTTAGGCTAGGGCACCCCTAAGCTTAGGCTAGGGCACCCCTAGTCTTAGGCTAGGGCATCCCTAAGCTTAGGCTAGGGCACCCCTAGGCTTAGGCTTAGGCTAGGGCTCAGCTAGCCTAAGGCTAGGGTAAACCTACGCTTAAGCTAGGGCAACCCTAGGCATAGGCTAAGGCTAGTGTTCCCCTAGCCTAAGGCTAGGGCTCCAATATACTAAGGCTAGGGCACCCCTAGCCTTAGGCTAGGGCACCCCTAGGCTTAGGCTATGGCACCCCTAGGCTTAGGGTAGGGTATCCCTAGGCTTAGGCTAGGGCACCCCTAGGCTTGGGCTAGGGCACCCCAAGGCTTGGGCTAGGGCACCCCTAGGCTTAGGCTAAGGTTGGGGCTCCCCTAGCCTAAGGCCAGGGCACACCTAGGCTTAGACTGGGCCACCCCTAGGCTTAGGATAGGGCACCACTAGGATTAGGCTAGGGCACCCCTAGGCTTAGGCTAAGGCTAGGGCTCCCCTAGCCTAAGGCTAGGGCACCCCTAGGCTTAGGCTAGGGCACCCCTAGGCTTAGGCTAGGGCACCCCTAGGCTTACGCTAGGGCACCCCTAAGCTTAGGCTAGGGCACCCCTAGTCTTAGGCTAGGGCACCCCTAGCCTTAGGCTAGGGCACCCCTAAGCTTAGGCTAGGGCACCCCTAATCTTATGCTAGGGCACCCCTAGGCTTAGGCTAAGGCTAGGGCTCCCCTAGTCTAAGGCTTGGGCACCCCTATGCATAGGCTAGGGCACCTCTTGGCTTAGGCTAGGGCACCCCTAGGCTTAGGCTAGGGCACCCCTAGGCTTAGGGTAGGGCACCCCTAGGCTTAGGCTAGGGCACATCTAGGCTTAGGCTAGGGCATCCCTAGGCTTAGGCTAAGGCTAGGGCTCTACTAGACTAAGGCTAGGGCACCCCTAGGCTTAGGCTAGGGCACCCCTAGTCTTAGGCTAGGGCACCCCTAGGCATGGGCTAGGGCACCCCTAGGCTTAGGCTAAGGTTAGGGCTCCCCTAATCTAAGGTTAGGGCACCCCCTAGGCTTAGGCTAGGGTACCCCTAGGCTTAGGATAGGGCACCCCAAGGCTTAGGCTAGGGCACCCCTAAGCTTAGGCTAGGGCACCCCTATGCATAGGCTAGGGCACCCCTTAGCTTAGGCTAGGGCACCCCTAGGCTTAGGCTAGGGCACATCTAGGCTTAGGCTAGGGCATCCCTAGGCTTAGGCTAAGGCTAGGCCTCCTCTAGCCTAAGGCTATGGCACCCATAGGCTTAGGCTAGGGCACCCTTAGCCTTAGGCTAGGGCATCCCTAAACTTAGGCTAGGGCACCCCTAGGCTTAGGCTTAGGCTAGGGCTCAGCTAGCCTAAGGCTAGGGTAAGCCTAGGCTTAAGCTAGGGCACCCCTAGGCTTAGGGTAGGGCACTCCTAGGCTTAGGGTAGGGCACCCCTCGGCTTATGCTAGGGCACGCCTAGGCTTAGGGTAGGACACCCCTAGGCTTAGGCTAAGGCTAGTGTTCCCCTAGCCTAAGGCTAGGGCTCCAATATACTAAGGCTAGGGCACCCCTAGCCTTAGGCTAGGGCACCCCTAGGCTTAGGCTATGGCACCCCTAGGCTTAGGGTAGGGTATCCCTAGGCTTAGGCTAGGGCACCCCTAGGCTTGGGCTAGGGCACCCCAAGGCTTGGGCTAGGGCACCCCTAGGCTTAGGCTAAGGTTGGGGCTCCCCTAGCCTAAGGCTAGGGCACACCTAGGCTTAGACTGGGCCACCCCTAGGCTTAGGATAGGGCACCACTAGGATTAGGCTAGGGCACCCCTAGGCTTAGGCTAAGGCTAGGGCTCCCCTAGCCTAAGGCTAGGGCACCCCTAGGCTTAGGATAGGGCACCACTAGGCTTAGGCTAGGGCACCCCTAGGCTTACGCTAGGGCACCCCTAAGCTTAGGCTAGGGCACCCCTAGTCTTAGGCTAGGGCACCCCTAGCCTTAGGCTAGGGCACCCCTAAGCTTAGGCTAGGGCACCCCTAATCTTATGCTAGGGCACCCCTAGGCTTAGGCTAAGGCTAGGGCTCCCCTAGTCTAAGGCTTGGGCACCCCTATGCATAGGCTAGGGCACCTCTTGGCTTAGGCTAGTGCACCCCTAGGCTTAGGCTAGGGCACCCCTAGGCTTAGGGTAGGGTACCCCTAGGCTTAGGCTAGGGCACATCTAGGCTTAGGCAAGGGCATCCCTAGGCTTAGGCTAAGGCTAGGGCTCCACTAGACTAAGGCTAGGGCACCCCTAGGCTTAGGCTAGGGCACCCCTAGTCTTAGGCTAGGGCACCCCTAGGCATGGGCTAGGGCACCCCTAGGCTTAGGCTAAGGTTAGGGCTCCCCTAATCTAAGGTTAGGGCACCCCCTAGGCTTAGGCTAGGGTACCCCTAGGCTTAGGATAGGGCACCCCAAGGCTTAGGCTAGGGCACCCCTAAGCTTAGGCTAGGGCACCCCTATGCATAGGCTAGGGCACCCCTAGGCTTAGGCTAGGGCACATCTAGGCTTAGGCTAGGGCATCCCTAGGCTTAGGCTAAGGCTAGGCCTCCTCTAGCCTAAGGCTATGGCACCCATAGGCTTAGGCTAGGGCACCGCTAGCCTTAGGCTAGGGCATCCCTAAACTTAGGCTAGGGCACCCCTAGGCTTAGGCTTAGGCTAGGGCTCAGCTAGCCTAAGGCTAGGGTAAGCCTAGGCTTAAGCTAGGGCACCCCTAGGCTTAGGGTAGGGCACTCCTAGGCTTAGGGTAGGGCACCCCTCGGCTTATGCTAGGGCACGCCTAGGCTTAGGGTAGGGCACCCCTAGGCTTAGGCTAGGGCACCCCTAAGATTAGGCTAAGGCACCCCTAGTCTTAGGCTAGGGCACCCCTAGGCTTAGGCTAGGGCACCCCTAAGCTTAGGCTAGGGCACCCCTATTCTTAAGCTAGGGCACCCCTAGGCTTAGGCTAAGGCTAGGGTTCCCCTAGTCTAAGGCTAGGGCACCCCTATGCATAGGCTAGGGCACCCCTAGGCTTAGGATAGAGCACCCCAAGGCTTAGGCTAGGGCACCCCTAAGCTTAGGCTAGGGCACCCCTAGTTTTAGGCTAGGGCACCCCTAGGCTTAGGCTAAGGCTAGGCCTCCTCTAGCCTAAGGCTATGGCACCCCTAGGCTTAGGCTAGGGCACCCCTAGGCTTGGGCTAGAGCACCCCTAGGCTTAGGCTAAGGTTAGGGCTCCCCTATCCTAAGGCTAGGGATCCCCTAGGCTTAGGCTAGGGCACCCCTAGGCTTAGGATAGGGCACCACTAGGATTAGGCTAGGGCACCCCTTGGCTTAGGCTAAGGCTAGGGCTCCCCTAGCCTAAGGTTAGGGCACCCCTAGGCTTAGGCTAGGGCACCCCTAGACTTAGGCTAGGGCACCCCTAGGCTTACGCTAGGGCACCCCTAAGCTTAGGCTAGGGTACCCCTAGTCTTACGCTAGGGCACCCCTATGCTTAGGCTAGGGCACCCCTAAGCTTAGGCTAGGGCATCCCTAGTCTTATGCTAGGGCACCCCTAGGCTTAGGCTAAGGCTAGGGCTCCCCTAGTCTAAGGCTAGGGTACCCCTATGCATAGGCTAGGGTACCCCTTGGCTTAGGCTAGGGCACCCTAGGCTTAGGCTAGGATAGCCCTAGGCTTACGCTAGGGCACCCCTAAGCTTAGGCTAGGGCACCCCTAGGCTTAGGCTAGGGCACCCCCAGGCTTAGGCTAGGGCACCCCTAAGCTTATGCTAGGGCACCCCTTGTCTTAGGCTAGGGAACCCCTAGGCTTAGGCTGGGGCACCCCTAGGCTTAGGATAGGGCACCACTAGGATTAGGCTAGGGCACCCCTAGGCTTAGGCTAAGGCTAGGGCTCCCCTAGTCTAAAGCTAGGGCACCCCTATGCATAGGCTAGGGCACCCCTTGGCTTAGGCTAGGGCACCCCTAGGCTTAGGCTAGGGCACCTCTAGGCTAAGGATAGGGCACCCCTAAGCTTAGGCTAAGGCTAGGGCTCAGCTAGCCTAAGGCTAGGGCACCCCTAGGCTTAGGCTAGGGCACCCCTAGGCTTATGGTAGGGCACCCTAGGCTTACGCTAGGGCACCCCTAAGCTTAGGCTAGGGCACCCCTAGGCTTAGGCTAGGGCACCCCAAGGCTTGGGCTTGGGCACCCCTAGGATTAGGCTAAGGTTAGGGCTCCCCTAGCCTAAGTCTAGGGCACCCCTAGGCTTAGGCTGGGGCACCCCTAGGCTTAGGATAGGGCACCACTAGGATTAGGCTAGGGCACCCCTAGGCTTAGGCTAAGGCTAGGGCTCCCCTAGTCTAAAGCTAGGGCACCCCTATGCATAGGCTAGGGCACCCCTTGGCTTAGGCTAGGGCACCCCTAGGCTTAGGCTAGGGCACCCCTAGGCTAAGGATAGGGCACCCCTAAGCTTAGGCTAAGGCTAGGGTTCAGCTAGCCTAAGGCTAGGGCACCCCTAGGCTTAGGCTAGGGCACCCCTAGGCTTATGGTAGGGGACCCTAGGCTTAGGCTAGGGCACATCTAGGCTTAGGCTAGGGCATCCCTAGGCTTAGGCTAAGGCTAGGGCTCCACTAGACTAAGGCTAAGGCACCCCTAGGCTTAGGCTAGGGCACCCCTAGTCCTAGGCTAGGGCACCCCTAGGCTTGGGCTAGGGCACCCCTAGGCTTAGGCTAAGGTTAGGGCTCCCCTAATCTAAGGTTAGGGCACCCCTAGGCTTAGGCTAGGGTACCCTTAGGCTTAGGATAGGGCACACCAAGGCTTAGGCTAGGGCACCCCTAAGCTTAGGCTAGTGCACCCCTAGGCTTAGGCTAGGGCACATCTAGGCTTAGGCAAGGGCTTCCCTAGGCTTAGGCTAAGGCTAGGGCTCCACTAGACTAAGGCTAGGGCACCCCTAGGCTTAGGCTAGGGCACCCCTAGTCTTAGGCTAGGGCACCCCTAGGCATGGGCTAGGGCACCCCTAGACTTAGGCTAAGGTTAGGGCTCCCCTAATCTAAGGTTAGGGCACCCCCTAGGCTTAGGCTAGGGTACCCCTAGGCTTAGGATAGGGCACCCCAAGGCTTAGGCTAGGGCACCCCTAAGCTTAGGCTAGGGCACCCCTATGCATAGGCTAGGGCACCCCTTAGCTTAGGCTAGGGCACCCCTAGGCTTAGGCTAGGGCACATCTAGGCTTAGGCTAGGGCATCCCTAGGCTTAGGCTAAGGCTAGGCCTCCTCTAGCCTAAGGCTATGGCACCCATAGGCTTAGGCTAGGGCACCCCTAGCCTTAGGCTGGGGCATCCCTAAACTTAGGCTAGGGCACCCCTAGGCTTAGGCTTAGGCTAGGGCTCAGCTAGCCTAAGGCTAGGGTAAGCCTAGGCTTAAGCTAGGGCACCCCTAGGCTTAGGGTAGGGCACTCCTAGGCTTAGGGAAGGGCACCCCTCGGCTTATGCTAGGGCACGCCTAGGCTTAGGGTAGGACACCCCTAGGCTTAGGCTAAGGCTAGTGTTCCCCTAGCCTAAGGATAGGGCTCCACTAAACAAAGGCTAGGGCACCCCTAGGCTTAGGCTAGGGCACCCCTAGGCTTAGGCTAGGGCACCCCTAGGCTTAGGCTAGGGCACCCCTAAGCTTAGGCTAGGGCACCCCTAGTCTTAGGCTAGGGCACCCCTAGGCTTAGGCTAGGGCACCCCTATTCTTAAGCTAGGGCACCCCTAGGCTTAGGCTAAGGCTAGGGTTCCCCTAGTCTAAGGCTAGGGCACCCCTATGCATAGGCTAGGGCACCCCTAGGCTTAGGATAGGGCACCCCAAGGCTTAGGCTAGGGCAAACCTAAGCTTAGGCTAGGGCACCCCTAGTCTTAGGCTAGGGCACCCCTAGGCTTAGGCTAAGGCTAGGCCTGCTCTAGCCTAAGGCTATGGCACCCCTAGGCTTAGGCTAGGGCACCCCTAGGCTTGGGCTAGAGCACCCCTAGGTTTAGGCTAAGGTTAGGGCTCCCCTAGCCTAAGGCTAGGGATCCCCTAGGCTTAGGCTAGGGCACCCCTAGGCTTAGGATAGGGCACCACTAGGATTAGGCTAGGGCACCCCTTGGCTTAGGCTAAGGCTAGGGCTCCCCTAGCCTAAGGTTAGGGCACACCTAGGCTTAGGCTAGGGCACCCCTAGACTTAGGCTAGGGCACCCCTAGGCTTACGCTAGGGCACCCCTAAGCTTAGGCTAGGGCACCCCTAGTCTTACGCTAGGGCACCCCTAAGCTTAGGCTAGGGCACCCCTAAGCTTAGGCTAGGGCATCCCTAGTCTTATGCTAGGGCACCCCTAGGCTTAGGCTAAGGCTAGGGCTCCCCTAGTCTAAGGCTAGGATACCCCTATGCATAGGCTAGGGTACCCCTTGGCTTAGGCTAGGGCACCCCTAGGCTTAGGCTAGGGCACCCCTAGGCTTAGGATAGGGCACCCCTAGGCTTAGGCTAAGGCTAGGGCTCAGCTAGCCTAAAGCTAGGGCTCCCCTAGCCTAAGGCTAGGGCACCCCTAGGCTTAGGCTAGGGCACCCCTAGGCTTAGGCTAGGATAGCCCTAGGCTTACGCTAGGGCACCCCTAAGCTTAGGCTAGGCCACCCCTAGGCTTAGGCTAGGGCACCCCCAGGCTTAGGCTAGGGCACCCCGAAGCTTAGGGTAGGGCACCCCTTGTCTTAGGCTAGGGAACCCCTAGGCTTAGGCTAGGGTATCCCTAGACTTAGGCTAGGGCACCCCAAGGCTTGGGCTTGGGGACCCCTAGGCTTAGGCTAAGGTTAGGGCTCCCCTAGCCTAAGGCTAGGGCACCCCTAGGATTAAGCTGGGGCACCCCTAGGCTTAGGATAGGGCACCCCCAGGATTAGGCTAGGGCACCCCTAGGCTTAGGCTAAGGCTAGGGCTCCCCTAGCCTAAGGCTAGGGCACCCCTAGGCTTCGGGTAGGGCACCCCTAGGCTTAGGCTAGGGCACCCCTAGGCTTAGGCTAGGGCACCCCTAGGCTTACGCTAGGGCACCCCTAAGCTTAGGCTAGGGCACGCCTAGTCTTTGGCTAGGGCACCCCTAGGCTTAGGCTAGGGCACCCCTAAGCTTAGGCTAGGGCACCCCTAATCTTATGCTAGGGCACCCCTAGGCTTAGGCTAAGGCTAGGGCTCCCCTAGTCTAAAGCTAGGGCACCCCTATGCATAGGCTAGGGCACCCCTTGGCTTAGGCTAGGGCACCCCTAGGCTTAGGCTAGGGCACCCCTAGGCTAAGGATAGGGCACCCCTAAGCTTAGGCTAAGGCTAGGGCTCAGCTAGCCTAAGGCTAGGGCACCCCGAGGCTTAGGCTAGGGCACCCCTAGGCTTATGGTAGGGCACCCTAGGCTTAGGCTAGGGCACATCTAGGCTTAGGCTAGGGCATCCCTAGGCTTAGGCTAAGGCTAGGGCTCCACAAGACTAAGGCTAAGGCACCCCTAAGCTTAGGCTAGGGCACCCCTAGTCCTAGGCTAGGGCACCCCTAGGCTTGGGCTAGGGCACCCCTAGGCTTAGGCTAAGGTTAGGGCTCCCCTAATCGAAGGTTAGGGCACCCCTAGGCTTAGGCTAGGGTACCCTTAGGCTTAGGATAGGGCACCCCAAGGCTTAGGCTAGGGCACCCCTAAGCTTAGGCTAGTGCACCCCTAGTCTTAGGCTAAGCTCCCCTAGGCTTAGGCTAAGGCTAGGCCTCCTCTAGCCTAAGGCTATGGCACCCCTAGGCTTAGGCTAGGGCACCCCTAGCCTTAGGCTAGGGCATCCCTAAGCTTAGGCTAGGGCACCCCTAGGCTTAGGCTTAGGCTAAGGCTCAGCTAGACTAAGGCTAGGGTAAGCCTAGGCTTAAGCTAGGGCACCCCTAGGCTTAGGGTAGGGCACTCCTAGGCTTAGGGTAGGGCACCCCTCGGGTTAGGCTAGGGCACGCCTAGGCTTAGGCTAGGGCACCCGTAGGCCTAGGCTAAGGCTAGTGTTCCCCTAGCCTAAGGCTAGGGCTCCACTAGACTAAGGCTAGGGCACCCCTAGCCTTAGGCTAGGGAACCCCTAGGCTTAGGCTAGGGCACCCCTAGGCTTAGGCTAGGGTACCCCTAGGCTTAGGCTAGGGCACCCCTAGGCTTGGGCTAGGGTACCCCTAGGCTTGGGCTAGGGCACCCCTAGGCTTAGGCTAAGGTTAGGGATCCCCTAACCTAAGGCTAGGGCACCCCTTGGCTTAGGCTAGGGCACCCCTAGGCTTAGGATAGGGAACCACTAGGATTAGGCTAGGGCACCCCTAGGCTTTGGATAGGGCACCACTAGGATTAGGCTAGGGCACGCCTAGGCTTAGGCTAAGGCTAGGGCTCCCCTCGCCTAAGGTTAGGGCACCCCTAGGCTTAGCCTACGGCACCCCTAGGCTTAGGATAGGGCACCCCTAAGCTTAGGCTAGGGCACCCCTAGTCTTAGGCTAGGGCACCCCTTGGCTTAGGCTAGGGCACCCCTAGGCTTAGGCTAGGGCACCCCTAGGCTTAGGCTGGGGCACCCCTAGGCTTAGGATAGGGCACCACTAGGATTAGGCTAGGGCACCCCTAGGCTTAGGCTAAGGCTAGGGCTCCCCTAGCCTAAGGCTAGGGCACCCCTAGGCTTAGGGTAGGGCACCCCTAGGCTTAGGCTAGGGCACCCCTAGGCTTAGGCTAGGGCACCCCTAGGCTTACGCTAGGGCACCCCTAAGCTTAGGCTAGGGCACCCCTAGTCTTAGGCTAGGGCACCCCTAGGCTTAGGCTAGGGCACCCCTAAGCTTAGGCTAGGGCACCCCTAATCTTATGCTAGGGCACCCCTAGGCTTAGGCTAAGGCTAGGGCTCCCCTAGTCTAAAGCTACGGCACCACTATGCATAGGCTAGGGCACCCCTTGGCTTAGGCTAGGGCACCCCTAGGCTTAGGCTAGGGCACCCCTAGGCTAAGGATAGGGCACCCCTAAGCTTAGGCTAAGGCTAGGGCTCAGCTAGCCTAAGGCTAGGGCACCCCGAGGCTTAGGCTAGGGCACCCCTAGGCTTATGGTAGGGCACCCTAGGCTTAGGCTAGGGCACATCTAGGCTTAGGCTAGGGCATCCCTAGGCTTAGGCTAAGGCTATGGCTCCACTAGACTAAGGCTAAGGCACCCCTAAGCTTAGGCTAGGGCACCCCTAGTCCTAGGCTAGGGCACCCCTAGGCTTGGGCTAGGGCACCCCTAGGCTTAGGCTAAGGTTAGGGCTCCCCTAATCTAAGGTTAGGGCACCCCTAGGCTTAGGCTAGGGTACCCTTAGGCTTAGGATAGGGCACCCCAAGGCTTAGGCTAGGGCACCCCTAAGCTTAGGCTAGTGCACCCCTAGTCTTAGGCTAAGCTCCCCTAGGCTTAGGCTAAGGCTAGGCCTCCTCTAGCCTAAGGCTATGGCACCCCTAGGCTTAGGCTAGGGCACCCCTAGCCTTAGGCTAGGGCATCCCTAAGCTTAGGCTAGGGCACCCCTAGGCTTAGGCTTAGGCTAAGGCTCAGCTAGACTAAGGCTAGAGTAAGCCTAGGCTTAAGCTAGGGCACCCCTAGGCTTAGGGTAGGGCACTCCTAGGCTTAGGGTAGGGCACCCCTCGGCTTAGGCTAGGGCACGCCTAGGCTTAGGCTAGGGCACCCGTAGGCCTAGGCTAAGGCTAGTGTTCCCCTAGCCTAAGGCTAGGGCTCCACTAGACTAAGGCTAGGGCACCCCTAGCCTTAGGCTAGGGAACCCCTAGGCTTAGGCTAGGGCACCCCTAGGCTTAGGCTAGGGTACCCCTAGGCTTAGGCTAGGGCACCCCTAGGCTTGGGCTAGGGCACCCCTAGGCTTGGGCTAGGGCACCCCTAGGCTTAGGCTAAGGTTAGGGATCCCCTAACCTAAGGCTAGGGCACCCCTTGGCTTAGGCTAGGGCACCCCTAGGCTTAGGATAGGGAACCACTAGGATTAGGCTAGGGCACCCCTAGGCTTTGGATAGGGCACCACTAGGATTAGGCTAGGGCACGCCTAGGCTTAGGCTAAGGCTAGGGCTCCCCTCGCCTAAGGTTAGGGCACCCCTAGGCTTAGCCTAGGGCACCCCTAGGCTTAGGATAGGGCACCCCTTGGCTTAGGCTAGGGCACCCCTAGGGTTAGGCTAAGGCTAGGGCTACCCTAGCCTAACCCTAGGGCTGCCCTAGGCTTTGGATAGGGCACCCCAAGGCTTAGTCTAGGGCACCCCTAAGCTTAGGCTCGGGCACCCCTAGTCTTAGGCTAGGGCACCCCTAGGCTTAGGCTAAGGCTAGGGCCCTCTAGCCTAAGGCTATGGCACCCCTAGGCTTAGTCTAGGGCACCCCTAGGCTTAGGCTAGGGCATCCCTAGGCTTAGGCTAGGGCACCCCTAGGCTTAGGCTTAGGCTAGGGCTCAGCTAGCCTAAGGCTAGGCCAAGGCTAGGCTTAGGCTAGGGCACCCCTAGGCTTAGGGTAGGGCACCCATAGGGTTAGGGTAGGCCACCCCTCGGCTTAGGCTAGGACACCCCTAGGCTTAGGCTAAAGCTAGGGCTCCCCTAGCCTAAGGCGAGGGTACCCCTAGGCTTAGGTTTGCGCACCCCGAGGCTTAGGATAGGGCACCACTATGATTAGGCTAGGGCACACCTAGGCTTAGGCTAAGGCCAGGTCTCCCCTAGCCTGAGGCTAGGGCACCCCTAGGCTTAGCCTAGGGCACCCCTAGGCTTAGGCTAGGGCACCCCTACCTTAGGCTAGGGCACCCCTAGGGTTAGGCTAAGGCTAGGGCCCCCTAGCCTAACCCTAGGGCACCCCTAGGCTTAGGATAAGGCACCCCAAGGCTTAGGCTAGGGCACCCCTAAGCTTAGGCTAGGGCATCCCTAGTCTTAGGCTAGGGCACACCTAGGCTTAGGCTAAGGCTAGGGCTCAGCTAGCCTAAGGCTAGGGCACCCCTAGGCTTAGGCTAGGGCACCCCTAGTCTTAGGGTAGGGCACCCCTAGACTTAGGCTAGGGCACATCTAGGCTTAGGCTAGGGCACCCCTAGGCTTAGGCTAAGGATAGGGCTCCACTAGACTAAGGCTAGGGCACCCCTAGGCTTAGGCTAGGGCACCCCTGTGCTTAGGCTAGGGCACCCCTAGGCTTGGGCTAGGGCACCCCTAGGCTTAGGCTAAGGTTAGGGCTCCCCTAGTCTAAGGTTAGGGCACCCCTAGGCTTAGGATAGTGCACCCCAAGGCTTAGGCTAGGGCACCCCTAAGCTTAGGCTAGGGCACCCCTAGTCTTAGGCTAAGGCTAGGGCTCCCCTAGTCTAAGGCTAGGGCACCCCTATGCATAGGCTATGGCACCTCTTGGCTTAGGCTAGGGCACCCCTAGGCTTAGGCTAGGGCACCCCTAGGCTTAGGGTAGGGCACCCCTAGGCTTAGGCTAGGGCACATCTAGGCTTAGGCTAGGGCATCCCTAGGCTTAGGCTAGGGCACCCCTACCTTAGGCTAGGGCACCCCTAGGGTTAGGCTAAGGCTAGGGCCCCCTAGCCTAACCCTAGGGCACCCCTAGGCTTAGGATAGGGCACCCCAAGGCTTAGGCTAGGGCACCCCTAAGCTTAGGCTAGGGCATCCCTAGTCTTAGGCTAGGGCACACCTAGGTTTAGGCTAAGGCTAGGGCTCAGCTAGCCTAAGGCTAGGGCACCCCTAGGCTTAGGATAGTGCACCCCAAGGCTTAGGCTAGGGCACCCCTAAGCTTAGGCTAGGGCACCCCTAGTCTTAGGCTAGGGCATCCCTAAGCTTAGGCTAGGGCACCCCTAGGCTTAGGCTTAGGCTAGGGCTCAGCTAGCCTAAGGCTAGGGTAAGCCTACGCTCAAGCTAGGGCAGCCCTAGGCTTAGGCTAAGGCTAGTGTTCCCCTAGCCTAAGGCTAGGGCTCCAATATACTAAGGCTAGGGCACCCCTAGCCTTAGGCTAGGGCACCCCTAGGCTTAGGCTAGGGCACCCCTAGGCTTAGGGTAGGGTATCCCTAGGCTTAGGCTAGGGCACCCCTAGGCTTGGGCTAGGGCACCCCAAGGCTTGGGCTAGGGCACCCCTAGGCTTAGGCTAAGGTTAGGGCTCCCCTAGCCTAAGGCTAGGGCACCACTAGGCTTAGGCTAGGGCACCCCTAGGCTTAGTCTAGGGCACCCCTAGGCTTACGCTAGGGCACCCCTAAGCTTAGGCTAGGGCACCCCTAGGCTTAGGCTAGGGCACTCCTAGCCTTAGGCTAGGGCACCCCTAAGCTTAGGCTAGGGCACCCCTAATCTTATGCTAGGGCACCCCTAGGCTTAGGCTAAGGCTAGGGCTCCCCTAGTCTAAGGCTAGGGCACCCCTATGCATAGGCTATGGCACCTCTTGGCTTAGGCTAGGGCACCCCTAGGCTTAGGCTAGGGCACCCCTAGGCTTAGGGTAGGGCACCCCTAGGCTTAGGCTAGGGCACATCTAGGCTTAGGCTAGGGCATCCCTAGGCTTAGGCTAAGGCTAGGGCTCCACTAGACTAAGGCTAGGGCACCCCTAGGCTTAGGCTAGGGAACCCCTAGTCTTAGGCTAGGGCACCCCTAGGCATGGGCTAGGGCACCCCTAGGCTTAGGCTAAGGTTAGGGCTCCCCTACTCTAAGGTTAGGGCACCCCCTAGGCTTAGGCTAGGGTACCCCTAGGCTTAGGATAGGGCACCCCAAGGCTTAGGCTAGGGCACCCCTAAGCTTAGGATAGGGCACCCCTATGCATAGGCTAGGGCACCCCTTAGCTTAGGCTAGGGCACCCCTAGGCTTAGGCTAGGGCACATCTAGGCTTAGGCTAGGGCATCCCTAGGCTTAGGCTAAGGCTAGGCCTCCTCTAGCCTAAGGCTATGGCACCCCTAGGCTTAGGCTAGGGCACCCCTAGCCTTAGGCTAGGGCATCCCTAAGCTTAGGCTAGGGCACCCCTAGGCTTAGGCTTAGGCTAGGGCTCAGCTAGCCTAAGGCTAGGGTAAGCCTAGGCTTAAGCTAGGACACCCCTAGGCTTAAGGTAGGGCACTCCTAGGCTTAGGGTAGAACACCCCTAGGCTTAGGCTAAGGCTAGTGTTCCCCTAGCCTAAGGCTAGGGCTCCACTAAACAAAGGCTAGGGCACCCCTAGGCTTAGGCTAGGGCACCCCTAGGCTTAGGATAGGGCACCACTAGTATTAGGCTAGGGCACCCCTAGGCTTATGCTAAAGCTAGGGCTCCCCTAGCCTAAGGCTAGGGCACCCCTAGGCTTAGGCTAGGGCACCCCTAGGCTTAGGCTAGGGCACCCCTAGGCTTAGTCTAGGGCACCCCTAGGCTTAGTCTAGGGCACCCCTAGGCTTACGCTAGGGCACCCCTAAGCTTAGGCTAGGGCACCCCTAGGCTTAGGCTAGGGCACTCCTAGCCTTAGGCTAGGGCACCCCTAAGCTTAGGCTAGGGCACCCCTAATCTTATGCTAGGGCACCCCTAGGCTTAGGCTAAGGCTAGGGCTCCCCTAGTCTAAGGCTAGGGCACCCCTATGCATAGGCTAGGGCACCTCTTGGCTTAGGCTAGGGCACCCCTAGGCTTAGGCTAGGGCACCCCTAGGATTAGGGTAGGGCACCCCTAGGCTTAGGCTAGGGCACATCTAGGCTTAGGCTAGGGCATCCCTAGGCTTAGGCTAAGGCTAGGGCTCCACTAGACTAAGGCTAGGGCACCCCTAGGCTTAGGCTAGGGAACCCCTAGCCTTAGGCTAGGGCACCCCTAGGCATGGGCTAGGGCACCCCTAGGCTTAGGCTAAGGTTAGGGCTCCCCTAATCTAAGGTTAGGGCACCCCCTAGGCTTAGGCTAGGGTACCCCTAGGCTTAGGATAGGGCATCCCTAGGCTTAGGCTAAGGCTATGGCTCCACTAGACTAAGGCTAAGGCACCCCTAAGCTTAGGCTAGGGCACCCCTAGTCCTAGGCTAGGGCACCCCTAGGCTTGGGCTAGGGCACCCCTAGGCTTAGGCTAAGGTTAGGGCTCCCCTAATCTAAGGTTAGGGCACCCCTAGGCTTAGGCTAGGGTACCCTTAGGCTTAGGATAGGGCACCCCAAGGCTTAGGCTAGGGCACCCCTAAGCTTAGGCTAGTGCACCCCTAGTCTTAGGCTAAGCTCCCCTAGGCTTAGGCTAAGGCTAGGCCTCCTCTAGCCTAAGGCTATGGCACCCCTAGGCTTAGGCTAGGGCACCCCTAGCCTTAGGCTAGGGCATCCCTAAGCTTAGGCTAGGGCACCCCTAGGCTTAGGCTTAGGCTAAGGCTCAGCTAGACTAAGGCTAGAGTAAGCC
Organism: Tenrec ecaudatus; assembly: GCF_050624435.1. NCBI lineage: Eukaryota > Metazoa > Chordata > Mammalia > Afrosoricida > Tenrecidae > Tenrec > Tenrec ecaudatus. The sequence goes on from NW_027459490.1 coordinate 459,453, forward strand.
TAGGCTTAAGCTAGGGCACCCCTAGGCTTAGGGTAGGGCACTCCTAGGCTTAGGGTAGGGCACCCCTCGGCTTAGGCTAGGGCACGCCTAGGCTTAGGCTAGGGCACCCGTAGGCCTAGGCTAAGGCTAGTGTTCCCCTAGCCTAAGGCTAGGGCTCCACTAGACTAAGGCTAGGGCACCCCTAGCCTTAGGCTAGGGAACCCCTAGGCTTAGGCTAGGGCACCCCTAGGCTTAGGCTAGGGTACCCCTAGGCTTAGGCTAGGGCACCCCTAGGCTTGGGCTAGGGCACCCCTAGGCTTGGGCTAGGGCACCCCTAGGCTTAGGCTAAGGTTAGGGATCCCCTAACCTAAGGCTAGGGCACCCCTTGGCTTAGGCTAGGGCACCCCTAGGCTTAGGATAGGGAACCACTAGGATTAGGCTAGGGCACCCCTAGGCTTTGGATAGGGCACCACTAGGATTAGGCTAGGGCACGCCTAGGCTTAGGCTAAGGCTAGGGCTCCCCTCGCCTAAGGTTAGGGCACCCCTAGGCTTAGCCTAGGGCACCCCTAGGCTTAGGATAGGGCACCCCTTGGCTTAGGCTAGGGCACCCCTAGGGTTAGGCTAAGGCTAGGGCTACCCTAGCCTAACCCTAGGGCTGCCCTAGGCTTTGGATAGGGCACCCCAAGGCTTAGTCTAGGGCACCCCTAAGCTTAGGCTCGGGCACCCCTAGTCTTAGGCTAGGGCACCCCTAGGCTTAGGCTAAGGCTAGGGCCCTCTAGCCTAAGGCTATGGCACCCCTAGGCTTAGTCTAGGGCACCCCTAGGCTTAGGCTAGGGCATCCCTAGGCTTAGGCTAGGGCACCCCTAGGCTTAGGCTTAGGCTAGGGCTCAGCTAGCCTAAGGCTAGGCCAAGGCTAGGCTTAGGCTAGGGCACCCCTAGGCTTAGGGTAGGGCACCCATAGGGTTAGGGTAGGCCACCCCTCGGCTTAGGCTAGGACACCCCTAGGCTTAGGCTAAAGCTAGGGCTCCCCTAGCCTAAGGCGAGGGTACCCCTAGGCTTAGGTTTGCGCACCCCGAGGCTTAGGATAGGGCACCACTATGATTAGGCTAGGGCACACCTAGGCTTAGGCTAAGGCCAGGTCTCCCCTAGCCTGAGGCTAGGGCACCCCTAGGCTTAGCCTAGGGCACCCCTAGGCTTAGGCTAGGGCACCCCTACCTTAGGCTAGGGCACCCCTAGGGTTAGGCTAAGGCTAGGGCCCCCTAGCCTAACCCTAGGGCACCCCTAGGCTTAGGATAAGGCACCCCAAGGCTTAGGCTAGGGCACCCCTAAGCTTAGGCTAGGGCATCCCTAGTCTTAGGCTAGGGCACACCTAGGCTTAGGCTAAGGCTAGGGCTCAGCTAGCCTAAGGCTAGGGCACCCCTAGGCTTAGGCTAGGGCACCCCTAGTCTTAGGGTAGGGCACCCCTAGACTTAGGCTAGGGCACATCTAGGCTTAGGCTAGGGCACCCCTAGGCTTAGGCTAAGGATAGGGCTCCACTAGACTAAGGCTAGGGCACCCCTAGGCTTAGGCTAGGGCACCCCTGTGCTTAGGCTAGGGCACCCCTAGGCTTGGGCTAGGGCACCCCTAGGCTTAGGCTAAGGTTAGGGCTCCCCTAGTCTAAGGTTAGGGCACCCCTAGGCTTAGGATAGTGCACCCCAAGGCTTAGGCTAGGGCACCCCTAAGCTTAGGCTAGGGCACCCCTAGTCTTAGGCTAAGGCTAGGGCTCCCCTAGTCTAAGGCTAGGGCACCCCTATGCATAGGCTATGGCACCTCTTGGCTTAGGCTAGGGCACCCCTAGGCTTAGGCTAGGGCACCCCTAGGCTTAGGGTAGGGCACCCCTAGGCTTAGGCTAGGGCACATCTAGGCTTAGGCTAGGGCATCCCTAGGCTTAGGCTAGGGCACCCCTACCTTAGGCTAGGGCACCCCTAGGGTTAGGCTAAGGCTAGGGCCCCCTAGCCTAACCCTAGGGCACCCCTAGGCTTAGGATAGGGCACCCCAAGGCTTAGGCTAGGGCACCCCTAAGCTTAGGCTAGGGCATCCCTAGTCTTAGGCTAGGGCACACCTAGGTTTAGGCTAAGGCTAGGGCTCAGCTAGCCTAAGGCTAGGGCACCCCTAGGCTTAGGATAGTGAACCCCAAGGCTTAGGTAGGGCACCCCTAAGCTTAGGCTAGGGCACCCCTAGTCTTAGGCTAGGGCATCCCTAAGCTTAGGCTAGGGCACCCCTAGGCTTAGGCTTAGGCTAGGGCTCAGCTAGCCTAAGGCTAGGGTAAGCCTACGCTCAAGCTAGGGCAGCCCTAGGCTTAGGCTAAGGCTAGTGTTCCCCTAGCCTAAGGCTAGGGCTCCAATATACTAAGGCTAGGGCACCCCTAGCCTTAGGCTAGGGCACCCCTAGGCTTAGGCTAGGGCACCCCTAGGCTTAGGGTAGGGTATCCCTAGGCTTAGGCTAGGGCACCCCTAGGCTTGGGCTAGGGCACCCCAAGGCTTGGGCTAGGGCACCCCTAGGCTTAGGCTAAGGTTAGGGCTCCCCTAGCCTAAGGCTAGGGCACCACTAGGCTTAGGCTAGGGCACCCCTAGGCTTAGTCTAGGGCACCCCTAGGCTTACGCTAGGGCACCCCTAAGCTTAGGCTAGAGCACCCCTAGGCTTAGGCTAGGGCACTCCTAGCCTTAGGCTAGGGCACCCCTAAGCTTAGGCTAGGGCACCCCTAATCTTATGCTAGGGCACCCCTAGGCTTAGGCTAAGGCTAGGGCTCCCCTAGTCTAAGGCTAGGGCACCCCTATGCATAGGCTATGGCACCTCTTGGCTTAGGCTAGGGCACCCCTAGGCTTAGGCTAGGGCACCCCTAGGCTTAGGGTAGGGCACCCCTAGGCTTAGGCTAGGGCACATCTAGGCTTAGGCTAGGGCATCCCTAGGCTTAGGCTAAGGCTAGGGCTCCACTAGACTAAGGCTAGGGCACCCCTAGGCTTAGGCTAGGGAACCCCTAGTCTTAGGCTAGGGCACCCCTAGGCATGGGCTAGGGCACCCCTAGGCTTAGGCTAAGGTTAGGGCTCCCCTACTCTAAGGTTAGGGCACCCCCTAGGCTTAGGCTAGGGTACCCCAGGCTTAGGATAGGGCACCCCAAGGCTTAGGCTAGGGCACCCCTAAGCTTAGGCTAGGGCACCCCTATGCATAGGCTAGGGCACCCCTTAGCTTAGGCTAGGGCACCCCTAGGCTTAGGCTAGGGCACATCTAGGCTTAGGCTAGGGCATCCCTAGGCTTAGGCTAAGGCTAGGCCTCCTCTAGCCTAAGGCTATGGCACCCCTAGGCTTAGGCTAGGGCACCCCTAGCCTTAGGCTAGGGCATCCCTAAGCTTAGGCTAGGGCACCCCTAGGCTTAGGCTTAGGCTAGGGCTCAGCTAGCCTAAGGCTAGGGTAAGCCTAGGCTTAAGCTAGGACACCCCTAGGCTTAAGGTAGGGCACTCCTAGGCTTAGGGTAGAACACCCCTAGGCTTAGGCTAAGGCTAGTGTTCCCCTAGCCTAAGGCTAGGGCTCCACTAAACAAAGGCTAGGGCACCCCTAGGCTTAGGCTAGGGCACCCCTAGGCTTAGGATAGGGCACCACTAGTATTAGGCTAGGGCACCCCTAGGCTTATGCTAAAGCTAGGGCTCCCCTAGCCTAAGGCTAGGGCACCCCTAGGCTTAGGCTAGGGCACCCCTAGGCTTAGGCTAGGGCACCCCTAGGCTTAGTCTAGGGCACCCCTAGGCTTACGCTAGGGCACCCCTAAGCTTAGGCTAGGGCACCCCTAGGCTTAGGCTAGGGCACTCCTAGCCTTAGGCTAGGGCACCCCTAAGCTTAGGCTAGGGCACCCCTAATCTTATGCTAGGGCACCCCTAGGCTTAGGCTAGGGCACTCCTAGCCTTAGGCTAGGGCACCCCTAAGCTTAGGCTAGGGCACCCCTAATCTTATGCTAGGGCACCCCTAGGCTTAGGCTAAGGCTAGGGCTCCCCTAGTCTAAGGCTAGGGCACCCCTATGCATAGGCTAGGGCACCTCTTGGCTTAGGCTAGGGCACCCCTAGGCTTAGGCTAGGGCACCCCTAGGATTAGGGTAGGGCACCCCTAGGCTTAGGCTAGGGCACATCTAGGCTTAGGCTAGGGCATCCCTAGGCTTAGGCTAAGGCTAGGGCTCCACTAGACTAAGGCTAGGGCACCCCTAGGCTTAGGCTAGGGAACCCCTAGCCTTAGGCTAGGGCACCCCTAGGCATGGGCTAGGGCACCCCTAGGCTTAGGCTAAGGTTAGGGCTCCCCTAATCTAAGGTTAGGGCACCCCCTAGGCTTAGGCTAGGGTACCCCTAGGCTTAGGATAGGGCACCCCAAGGCTTAGGCTAGGGCAGCCCTAAGCTTAGGCTAGGGCACCCCTATGCATAGGCTAGGGCACCCCTTAGCTTAGGCTAGGGCACCCCTAGGCTTAGGCTAGGGCACATCTAGGCTTAGGCTAGGGCATCCCTAGGCTTAGGCTAAGGCTAGGCCTCCTCTAGCCTAAGGTTATGGCACCCCTAGGCTTAGGCTAGGGCACCCCTAGCCTTAGGCTAGGGCATCCCTAAGCTTAGGCTAGGGCACCCTAGGCTTAGGCTTAGGCTAGGGCTCAGCTAGCCTAAGGCTAGGGTAAGCCTAGGCTTAAGCTAGGACACCCCTAGGCTTAGGGTAGGGCACTCCTAGGCTTAGGGTAGGACACCCCTAGGCTTAGGCTAAGGCTAGTGTTCCCCTAGCCTAAGGCTAGGGCTCCACTAAACAAAGGCTAGGGCACCCCTAGGCTTAGGCTAGGGCACCCCTAGGCTTAGGATAGGGCACCACTAGGATTAGGCTAGGGCACCCCTAGGCTTAGGCTTAGGCTAGGGCTCAGCTAGCCTAAGGCTAGGGTAAGCCTAGGCTTAAGCTAGGACACCCCTAGGCTTAGGGTAGGGCACTCCTAGGCTTAGGGTAGGACACCCCTAGGCTTAGGCTAAGGCTAGTGTTCCCCTAGCCTAAGGCTAGGGCTCCACTAAACAAAGGCTAGGGCACCCCTAGGCTTAGGCTAGGGCACCCCTAGGCTTAGGATAGGGCACCACTAGGATTAGGCTAGGGCATCCCTAGGCTTAGGCTAAGGCTAGGGCTCCACTAGACTAAGGCTAAGGCACCCCTAAGCTTAGGCTAGGGCACCCCTAGTCCTAGGCTAGGGCACCACTAGGCTTGGGCTAGGGCACCCCTAGGCTTAGGCTAAGGTTAGGGCTCCCCTAATCTAAGGTTAGGGCACCCCTAGGCTTAGGCTAGGGTACCCTTAGGCTTAGGATAGGGCACCCCAAGGCTTAGGCTAGGGCATCCCTAAGCTTAGGCTAGGGCACCCCTAGGCTTAGGCTTAGGCTAAGGCTCAGCTAGACTAAGGCTAGGGTAAGCCTAGGCTTAAGCTAGGGCACCCCTAGGCTTAGGGTAGGGCACTCCTAGGCTTAGGGTAGGGCACCCCTCGGCTTAGGCTAGGGCACGCCTAGGCTTAGGCTAGGGCACCCGTAGGCCTAGGCTAAGGCTAGTGTTCCCCTAGCCTAAGGCTAGGGCTCCACTAGACTAAGGCTAGGGCACCCCTAGCCTTAGGCTAGGTAACCCCTAGGCTTAGGCTAGGGCACCCCTAGGCTTAGGCTAGGGTACCCCTAGGCTTAGGCTAGGGCACCCCTAGGCTTGGGCTAGGGCACCCCTAGGCTTGGGCTAGGGCACCCCTAGGCTTAGGCTAAGGTTAGGGATCCCCTAACCTAAGGCTAGGGCACCCCTTGGCTTAGGCTAGGGCACCCCTAGGCTTATGATAGGGAACCACTAGGATTAGGCTAGGGCACCCCTAGGCTTTGGATAGGGCACCACTAGGATTAGGCTAGGGCACGCCTAGGCTTAGGCTAAGGCTAGGGCTCCCCTCGCCTAAGGTTAGGGCACCCCTAGGCTTAGCCTAGGGCACCCCTTGGCTTAGGCTAGGGCACCCCTAGGGTTAGGCTAAGGCTAGGGCTACCCTAGCCTAACCCTAGGGCTGCCCTAGGCTTTGGATAGGGCACCCCAAGGCTTAGTCTAGGGCACCCCTAAGCTTAGGCTAGGGCACCCCTAGTCTTAGGCTAGGGCACCCCTAGGCTTAGGCTAAGGCTAGGGCCCTCTAGCCTAAGGCTATGGCACCCCTAGGCTTAGTCTAGGGCACCCCTAGGCTTAGGCTAGGGCATCCCTAGGCTTAGGCTAGGGCACCCCTAGGCTTAGGCTTAGGCTAGGGCTCAGCTAGCCTAAGGCTAGGCCAAGGCTAGGCTTAGGCTAGGGCACCCCTAGGCTTAGGGTAGGGCACCCATAGGGTTAGGGTAGGGCACCCCTCGGCTTAGGCTAGGACACCCCTAGGCTTAGGCTAAAGCTAGAGCTCCCCTAGCCTAAGGCGAGGGTACCCCTAGGCTTAGGTTTGCGCACCCCGAGGCTTAGGATAGGGCACCACTATGATTAGGCTAGGGCACACCTAGGCTTAGGCTAAGGCCAGGTCTCCCCTAGCCTGAGGCTAGGGCACCCCTAGGCTTAGCCTAGGGCACCCCTAGGCTTAGGCTAGGGCACCCCTACCTTAGGCTAGGGCACCCCTAGGGTTAGGCTAAGGCTAGGGCCCCCCTAGCCTAACCCTAGGGCACCCCTAGGCTTAGGATAGGGCACCCCAAGGCTTAGGCTAGGGCACCCCTAAGCTTAGGCTAGGGCATCCCTAGTCTTAGGCTAGGGCACACCTAGGCTTAGGCTAAGGCTAGGCCTCAGCTAGCCTAAGGCTAGGGCACCCCTAGGCTTAGGCTAGGGCACCCCTAGTCTTAGGGTAGGGCACCCCTAGACTTAGGCTAGGGCACATCTAGGCTTAGGCTAGGGCACCCCTAGGCTTAGGCTAAGGATAGGGCTCCACTAGACTAAGGCTAGGGCACCCCTAGGCTTAGGCTAGGGCACCACTGGGCTTAGGCTAGGGCACCCCTAGGCTTGGGCTAGGGCACCCCTAGGCTTAGGCTAAGGTTAGGGCTCCCCTAGTCTAAGGTTAGGGCACCCCTAGGCTTAGGCTAAGGTACCCCTAGGCTTAGGATAGTGCACCCCAAGGCTTAGGCTAGGGCACCCCTAAGCTTGGGCTAGGGCACCCCTAGTCTTAGGCTAGGGCATCCCTAAGCTTAGGCTAGGGCACCCCTAGGCTTAGGCTTAGGCTAGGGCTCAGCTAGCCTAAGGCTAGGGTAAGCCTACGCTCAAGCTAGGGCAGCCCTAGGCTTAGGCTAAGGCTAGTGTTCCCCTAGCCTAAGGCTAGGGCTCCAATATACTAAGGCTAGGGCACCCCTAGCCTTAGGCTAGGGCACCCCCAGGCTTAGGCTAGGGCACCCCTAGGCTTAGGGTAGGGTATCCCTAGGCTTAGGTTAGGGCACCCCTAGGCTTGGGCTAGGGCACCCCAAGGCTTGGGCTAGGGCACCCCTAGGCTTAGGCTAAGGTTAGGGCTCCCCTAGCCTAAGGCTAGGGCACCACTAGGCTTAGGCTAGGGCACCACTAGGCTTAGTCTAGGGCACCCCTAGGCTTACGCTAGGGCACCCCTAAGCTTAGGCTAGGGCACCCCTAGGCTTAGGCTAGGGCACTCCTAGCCTTAGGCTAGGGCACCCCTAAGCTTAGGCTAGGGCACCCCTAATCTTATGCTAGGGCACCCCTAGGCTTAGGCTAAGGCTAGGGCTCCCCTAGTCTAAGGCTAGGGCACCCCTATGCATAGGCTATGGCACCTCTTGGCTTAGGCTAGGGCACCCCTAGGCTTAGGCTAGGGCACCCCTAGGCTTAGGGTAGGGCACCCCTAGGCTTAGGCTAGGGCACATCTAGGCTTAGGCTAGGGCATCCCTAGGCTTAGGCTAAGGCTAGGGCTCCACTAGACTAAGGCTAGGGCACCCCTAGGCTTAGGCTAGGGAACCCCTAGTCTTAGGCTAGGGCACCCCTAGGCATGGGCTAGGGCACCCCTAGGCTTAGGCTAAGGTTAGGGCTCCCCTACTCTAAGGTTAGGGCACCCCCTAGGCTTAGGCTAGGGTACCCCTAGGCTTAGGATAGGGCACCCCAAGGCTTAGGCTAGGGCACCCCTAAGCTTAGGCTAGGGCACCCCTATGCATAGGCTAGGGCACCCCTTAGCTTAGGCTAGGGCACCCCTAGGCTTAGGCTAGGGCACATCTAGGCTTAGGCTAGGGCATCCCTAGGCTTAGGCTAAGGCTAGGTCTCCTCTAGCCTAAGGCTATGGCACCCCTAGGCTTAGGCTAGGGCACCCCTAGCCTTAGGCTAGGGCATCCCTAAGCTTAGGCTAGGGCACCCCTAGGCTTAGGCTTAGGCTAGGGCTCAGCTAGCCTAAGGCAAGGGTAAGCCTAGGCTTAAGCTAGGACACCCCTAGGCTTAAGGTAGGGCACTCCTAGGCTTAGGGTAGGACACCCCTAGGCTTAGGCTAAGGCTAGTGTTCCCCTAGCCTAAGGCTAGGGCTCCACTAAACAAAGGCTAGGGCACCCCTAGGCTTAGGCTAGGGCACCCCTAGGCTTAGGATAGGGCACCACTAGGATTAGGCTAGGGCACCCCTAGGCTTATGCTAAAGCAAGGGCTCCCCTAGCCTAAGGCTAGGGCACCCCTAGGCTTAGGCTAGGGCACCCCTAGTCTTAGGCTAGGGCACCCCTAGGCTTAGTCTAGGGCACCCCTAGGCTTACGCTAGGGCACCCCTAAGCTTAGGCTAGGGCACCCCTAGGCTTAGGCTAGGGCACTCCTAGCCTTAGGCTAGGGCACCCCTAAGCTTAGGCTAGGGCACCCCTAATCTTATGCTAGGGCACCCCTAGGCTTAGGCTAAGGCTAGGGCTCCCCTAGTCTAAGGCTAGGGCACCCCTATGCATAGGCTAGGGCACCTCTTGGCTTAGGCTAGGGCACCCCTAGGCTTAGGCTAGGGCACCCCTAGGATTAGGGTAGGGCACCCCTAGGCTTAGGCTAGGGCACATCTAGGCTTAGGCTAGGGCATCCCTAGGCTTAGGCTAAGGCTAGGGCTCCACTAGACTAAGGCTAGGGCACCCCTAGGCTTAGGCTAGGGAACCCCTAGTCTTAGGCTAGGGCACCCCTAGGCATGGGCTAGGGCACCCCTAGGCTTAGGCTAAGGTTAGGGCTCCCCTAATCTAAGGTTAGGGCACCCCCTAGGCTTAGGCTAGGGTACCCCTAGGCTTAGGATAGGGCACCCCTAGTCTTAGGCTAGGGCACCCCTAGGCTTAGTCTAGGGCACCCCTAGGCTTACGCTAGGGCACCCCTAAGGTTAGGCTAGGGCACCCCTAGGCTTAGGCTAGGGCACTCCTAGCCTTAGGCTAGGGCACCCCTAAGCTTAGGCTAGGGCACCCCTAATCTTATGCTAGGGCACCCCTAGGCTTAGGCTAAGGCTAGGGCTCCCCTAGTCTAAGGCTAGGGCACCCCTATGCATAGGCTAGGGCACCTCTTGGCTTAGGCTAGGGCACCCCTAGGCTTAGGCTAGGGCACCCCTAGGATTAGGGTAGGGCACCCCTAGGCTTAGGCTAGGGCACATCTAGGCTTAGGCTAGGGCATCCCTAGGCTTAGGCTAAGGCTAGGGCTCCACTAGACTAAGGCTAGGGCACCCCTAGGCTTAGGCTAGGGAACCCCTAGTCTTAGGCTAGGGCACCCCTAGGCATGGGCTAGGGCACCCCTAGGCTTAGGCTAAGGTTAGGGCTCCCCTAATCTAAGGTTAGGGCACCCCCTAGGCTTAGGCTAGGGTACCCCTAGGCTTAGGATAGGGCACCCCAAGGCTTAGGCTAGGGCACCCCTAAGCTTAGGCTAGGGCACCCCTATGCATAGGCTAGGGCACCCCTTAGCTTAGGCTAGGGCACCCCTAGGCTTAGGCTAGGGCACATCTAGGCTTAGGCTAGGGCATCCCTAGGCTTAGGCTAAGGCTAGGCCTCCTCTAGCCTAAGGCTATGGCACCCCTAGGCTTAGGCTAGGGCACCCCTAGCCTTAGGCTAGGGCATCCCTAAGCTTAGGCTAGGGCACCCCTAGGCTTAGGCTTAGGCTAGGGCTCAGCTAGCCTAAGGCTAGGGTAAGCCTAGGCTTAAGCTAGGACACCCCTAGGCTTAGGGTAGGGCACTCCTAGGCTTAGGGTAGGACACCCCTAGGCTTAGGCTAAGGCTAGTGTTCCCCTAGCCTAAGGCTAGGGCTCCACTAAACAAAGGCTAGGGCACCACTAGGCTTAGACTAGGGCACCCCTAGGCTTAGGATAGGGCACCACTAGGATTAGGCTAGGGCACCCCTAGGCTTAGGATAAAGCTAGGGCTCCCCTAGCCTAAGGCTAGGGCACCCCTAGGCTTAGGCTAGGGCACCCCTAGGCTTAGGCTAGGGCACCCCTAGGCTTACGCTAGGGCACCCCTAGTCTTAGGCTAGGGCACCCCTAGTCTTAGGCTAGGGCACCCCTAGGCTTAGGCTAGGGCACCCCTAAGCTTAGGCTAGGGCACCCCTATTCTTAAGCTAGGGCACCCCTAGGCTTAGGCTAAGGCTAGGGTTCCCCTAGTCTAAGGCTAGGGCACCCCTATGCATAGGCTAGGGCATCCCTAGGCTTAGGATAGGGCACCCCAAGGCTTAGGCTAGGGCACCCCTAAGCTTAGGCTAGGGCACCCCTAGTCTTAGGCTAGGGCACCCCTAGGCTTAGGCTAAGGCTAGGCCTCCTCTAGCCTAAGGCTATGGCACCCCTAGGCTTAGGCTAGGGCACCCCTAGGCTTGGGCTAGAGCACCCCTAGGCTTAGGCTAAGGTTAGGGCTCCCCTAGCCTAAGGCTAGGTATCCCCTAGGCTTAGGGTAGGGCACCCCTAGGCTTAGAATAGGGCACCACTAGGATTAGGCTAGGGCACCCCTAGGCTTAGGCTAAGGCTATGGCTCCCCTAGCCTAAGGCTAGGGCACCCCTAGGCTTAGGCTAGGGCACCCCTAGGCTTAGGCTAGGGCACCCCTAGGCTTACGCTAGGGCACCCCTAAGCTTAGGCTAGGGCACCCCTAGTCTTACGCTAGGGCACCCCTAGGCTTAGGCTAGGGAACCCCTAAGCTTAGGCTAGGGCATCCCTAGTCTTATGCTAGGGCACCCCTAGGCTTAGGCTAAGGCTAGGGCTCCCCTAGTCTAAGGCTAGGGCACCCCTATGCATAGGCTATGGCACCTCTTGGCTTAGGCTAGGGCACCCCTAGGCTTAGGCTAGGGCACCCCTAGGCTTAGGGTAGGGCACCCCTAGGCTTAGGCTAGGGCACATCTAGGCTTAGGCTAGGGCATCCCTAGGCTTAGGCTAAGGCTAGGGCTCCACTAGACTAAGGCTAGGGCACCCCTAGGCTTAGGCTAGGGAACCCCTAGTCTTAGGCTAGGGCACCCCTAGGCATGGGCTAGGGCACCCCTAGGCTTAGGCTAAGGTTAGGGCTCCCCTACTCTAAGGTTAGGGCACCCCCTAGGCTTAGGCTCGGGTACCCCTAGGCTTAGGATAGGGCACCCCAAGGCTTAGGCTAGGGCACCCCTAAGCTTAGGCTAGGGCACCCCTATGCATAGGCTAGGGCACCCCTTAGCTTAGGCTAGGGCACCCCTAGGCTTAGGCTAGGGCACATCTAGGCTTAGGCTAGGGCATCCCTAGGCTTAGGCTAAGGCTAGGCCTCCTCTAGCCTAAGGCTAGGGCACCCCTAGGCTTAGGCTAGGGCACCCCTAGCCTTAGGCTAGGGCATCCCTAAGCTTAGGCTAGGGCACCCCTAGGCTTAGGCTTAGGCTAGGGCTCAGCTAGCCTAAGGCTAGGGTAAGCCTAGGCTTAAGCTAGGACACCCCTAGGCTTAAGGTAGGGCACTCCTAGGCTTAGGGTAGGACACCCCTAGGCTTAGGCTAAGGCTAGTGTACCCCTAGCCTAAGGCTAGGGCTCCACTAAACAAAGGCTAGGGCACCCCAAGGCTTAGGCTAGGGCACCCCTAGGCTTAGGATAGGGCACCACTAGGATTAGGCTAGGGCACCCCTAGGCTTATGCTAAAGCTAGGGCTCCCCTAGCCTAAGGCTAGGGCACCCCTAGGCTTAGGCTAGGGCACCCCTAGGCTTAGGCTAGGGCACCCCTAGGCTTAGTCTAGGGCACCCCTAGGCTTACGCTAGGGCACCCCTAAGCTTAGGCTAGGGCACCCCTAGGCTTAGGCTAGGGCACTCCTAGCCTTAGGCTAGGGCACCCCTAAGCTTAGGCTAGGGCACCCCTAATCTTATGCTAGGGCACCCCTAGGCTTAGGCTAAGGCTAGGGCTCCCCTAGTCTAAGGCTAGGGCACCCCTATGCATAGGCTAGGGCACCTCTTGGCTTAGGCTAGGGCACCCCTAGGCTTAGGCTAGGGCACCCCTAGGATTAGGGTAGGGCACCCCTAGGCTTAGGCTAGGACACATCTAGGCTTAGGCTAGGGCATCCCTAGGCTTAGGCTAAGGCTATAGGGCTCCACTAGACTAAGGCTAGGGCACCCCTAGGCATGGGCTAGGGCACCCCTAGGCTTAGGCTAAGGTTAGGGCTCCCCTAATCTAAGGTTAGGGCACCACCTAGGCTTAGGCTAGGGTACCCCTAGGCTTAGGATAGGGCACCCCAAGGCTTAAGCTAGGGCACCCCTAAGCTTAGGCTAGGGCACCCCTATGCATAGGCTAGGGCACCCCTTAGCTTAGGCTAGGGCACCCCTAGGCTTAGGCTAGGGCACATCTAGGCTTAGGCTAGGGCATCCCTAGGCTTAGGCTAAGGCTAGGCCTCCTCTAGCCTAAGGCTATGGCACCCCTAGGCTTAGGCTAGGGCACCCATAGCCTTAGGCTAGGGCATCCCTAAGCTTAGGCTAGGGCACCCCTAGGCTTAGGCTTAGGCTAGGGCTCAGCTAGCCTAAGGCTAGGGTAAGCCTAGGCTTAAGCTAGGACACCCCTAGGCTTAGGGTAGGGCACTCCTAGGCTTAGGGTAGGACACCCCTAGGCTTAGGCTAAGGCTAGTGTTCCCCTAGCCTAAGGCTAGGGCTCCACTAAACAAAGGCTAGGGCACCCCTAGGCTTAGGCTAGGGCACCCCTAGGCTTAGGATAGGGCACCACTAGGATTAGGCTAGGGCACCCCTAGGCTTAGGCTAAAGCTAGGGCTCCCCTAGCCTAAGGCTAGGGCACCCCTAGGCTTAGGCTAGGGCACCCCTAGGCTTAGGCTAGGGCACCCCTAGGCTTACGCTAGGGCACCCCTAGTCTTAGGCTAGGGCACCCCTAGTCTTAGGCTAGGGCACCCCTAGGCTTAGGCTAGGGCACCCCTAAGCTTAGGCTAGGGCACCCCTAGGCTTAGGCTAAGGCTAGGGTTCCCCTAGTCTAAGGCTAGGGCACCCCTATGCATAGGCTAGGGCATCCCTAGGCTTAGGATAGGGCACCCCAAGGCTTAGGCTAGGGCACCCCTAAGCTTAGGCTAGGGCACCCCTAGTCTTAGGCTAGGGCACCCCTAGGCTTAGGCTAAGGCTAGGCCTCCTCTAGCCTAAGGCTATGGCACCCCTAGGCTTAGGCTAGGGCACCCCTAGGCTTGGGCTAGAGCACCCCTAGGCTTAGGCTAAGGTTAGGGCTCCCCTAGCCTAAGGCTAGGTATCCCCTAGGCTTAGGGTAGGGCACCCCTAGGCTTAGGATAGGGCACCACTAGGATTAGGCTAAGGCACCCCTAGGCTTAGGCTAAGGCTAGGGCTCCCCTAGCCTAAGGCTAGGGCACCCCTAGGCTTAGGCTAGGGCACCCCTAGGCTTAGGCTAGGGCACCCCTAGGCTTACGCTAGGGCACCCCTAAGCTTAGGCTAGGGCACCCCTAGTCTTACGCTAGGGCACCCCTAGGCTTAGGCTAGGGCACCCCTAAGCTTAGGCTAGGGCATCCCTAGTCTTATGCTAGGGCACCCCTAGGCTTAGGCTAAGGCTAGGGCTCCCCTAGTCTAAGGCTAGGGTACCCCTATGCATAGGCTAGGGTACCCCTTGGCTTAGGCTAGGGCACCCCTAGGCTTAGGCTAGGGCACCCCTAGGCTTAGGATAGGGCACCCCTAGGCTTAGGCTAAGGCTAGGGCTCAGCTAGCCTAAGGCTAGGGCTCCCCTAGCCTAAGGCTAGGGCACCCCTAGGCTTAGCCTAGGGCACCCCTAGGCTTAGGCTAGGGCACCCCTAGGCTTAGGCTAGGACACCCCTAGGCTTACGCTAGGGCACCCCTAAGCTTAGGCTAGGGGACCCCTAGGCTTAGGCTAGGGCACCCGCAGGCTTAGGCTAGGGCACCCCTAAGCTTAGGCTAGGGCTCCCCTTGTCTTAGGCTAGGGAACCCCTAGGCTTAGGCTAAGGCTAGGGCTCCCCTAGTCTAAGGCTAGGGCACCCCTATGCATAGGCTAGGGCACCCATTGGCTTAGGCTAGGGCACCCCTACGCTTAGGCTAGGGCACCCCTAGGCTTAGGATAGGGAACCCCTAGGCTTAGGCTAAGGCTAGGGCTCAGCTAGCCTAAGGCTAGGGCACCTCTAGGCTTAGGGTAGAGCAACCCTAGGCTTAGTTTAGGGCACATTTAGGCTTAGGCTAGGGCACCCCTAGGCTTAGGCTAAGGCTAGGGCTACACTAGGCTAAGGCTAGGGCACCCCTAGGCTTAGGCTAGGGCACCCCTAGGCTTAGGCTAGGGCACCCCTAGGCTTAGGCTAGGGCACCCCTAGGCTTAGGTTAGGGCAACCCTTGGCTTGGGCTAGGGCACCCCTAAGCTTAGGCTAAGGTTAGTGCTCCCCTAGTCTAAGGTTAGGGCACCCCTAGGCTTAGGCTAGGGTACCCCTAGGCTTAGGATAGGGCACCCCAAGGCTTAGGCTAGGGCACCCCTAAGCTTAGGCTAGGGCACCCCTAGTCTTAGGCTAGGGCACCCCTAGGCTTAGGCTAAGGTTAGGCCTCCTCTAGCCTAAGGCTATGGCACCCCTAGGCTTAGGCTAGGGCACCCCTAGCCTTAGGCTAGGGCATCCCTAAGCTTAGGCTAGGGCACCCCTAGGCTTAGGCTTAGGCTAGGGCTCAGCTAGACTAAGGCTAGAGTAAGCCTAGGCTTAAGCTAGGGCACCCCTAGGCTTAGGGTAGGGCACCCCTAAGCTTAGGGTAGGGCACCCCTCGGCTTAGGCTAGGGAACGCCTAGGCTTAGGCTAGGGCACCCCTAGGCCTAGGCTAAGGCTAGTGTTCCCCTAGCCTAAGGCTAGGGCTCCACTAGACTAAGGCTAGGGCACCCCTAGCCTTAGGCTAGGGCACCCCTAGGCTTAGGCTAGGGCACCCCTTGGCTTGGGCTAAGGCACCCCTAGGCTTAGGCTAAGGTTAGGGTTCCCCTAGCCTAAGGCTAGGTAACCCCTAGGCTTAGGCTAGGGCACCCCTAGGCTTAGGATAGGGCACCACTAGGATTAGGCTAGGGCACCCCTAGGCTTAGGCTAAGGCTAGGGCTCCCCTCGCCTAAGGCTAGGTAACCCCTAGGCTTAGGCTAGGGCACCCCTAGGCTTACGCTAGGGAACCCCTAAGCTTAGGCTAGGGCACCCCTAGGCTTAGGCTAGGGCACCCCTAAGCTTAGGCTAGGGCACCCCTTGTCTTAGGCTAGGGAACCCCTAGGCTTATGCTAAGGCTAGGGCTCCCCTAGTCTAAGGCTAGGGCACCCCTATGCATAGGCTAGGGCACCCATTGGCTTAGGCTAGGGCACCCGTAGGCTTAGGCTAGGGCACCCCTAGGCTTAGGATAGGGCACCCCTAGGCTTAGGCTAAGGCTAGGGCTCAGCTAGCCTAAGGTTAGGGCACCCCTAGGCTTAGGCTAGGGCACGTCTAGGCTTAGGGTAGAGCAACCCTAGGCTTAGGCTAGGGCACATCTAGGCTTAGGCTAGGGCACCCTTAGGCTTAGGCTAAGGCTAGGGCTACACTAGGCTAAGGCTAGGGCACCCCTAGGCTAAGGCTAGGGCACCCCTAGGCTTAGGCTAGGGCACCCCTAGGCTTAGGCTAGGGCACCCCTAGGCTTAGGCTAGGGCAACCCTTGACTTGGGCTAGGGCACCCCTAGGCTTAGGCTAAGGTTAGGGCTCCCCTAGTCTAAGGTTAGGGCACCCCTAGGCTTAGGCTAGGGTACCCCTAGGCTTATGATAGGGCACCCCAAGGCTTAGGCTAGGGCACCCCTAGGCTTAGGCTAGGGCACCCCTAGGCTTAGGCTAGGACACCCCTAGGCTTAGGCTAGGACACCAGTAGGCTTAGGCTAGGACACCCCTAGGCTTAGGCTAAGGCTAGGGCTCGCCTAGCCTAAGGCTAGGGCACCCCTAGGCTGAGGCTAGGGCACCCATAGGCTTAGGCTAAGGCTAGGACTCCCCTAGCCTAAGGCTAGGGCACCCCTAGGCTTTGGCTAAGGCACTCCTAGGCTTAGGCTAGGGCACCCCTAGGCTTAGGCTAAGGCTAGGGCTCCCCTAGCCTAAGGCTAGGGCATCACTAGGCTTAGGCTAGGGCACCCTTAGGCTTAGGCTAGGGCACCCTTATGCTTAGGATAGGGCACCCCTAAGCTTAGGCTACGGCACCCCTAGGTTTAGGCTAGGGCACCCCTAGGCTTTGGCTAAGGCACTCCTAGGCTTAGGCTAGGGCACCCCTAGGCTTAGGCTAAGGCTAGGGCTCCCCTAGCCTAAGGCTAGGGCATCACTAGGCTTAGGCTAGGGCACCCTTAGGCTTAGGCTAGGGCACCCTTATGCTTAGGATAGGGCACCCCTAAGCTTAGGCTACGGCACCCCTAGGTTTAGGCTAGGGCACCCCTAGACTTAGGCTAGGGCACTCCTAGGCTTAGGCTAGGGCACCCCTAGGCTTAGTCTTAGGCTAGGGCTCCCCTAGCCTAAGGCTAGGGCATCACTAGGCTTAGGCTAGGGCACCCTTAGGCTTAGGCTAGGGCACCCCTAAGCTTAGGCTAAGGCACCCTTATGCTTAGGATAGGGCACCCCTAAGCTTAGGCTACGGCACCCCTAGGTTTAGGCTAGGGCACCCCTAGGCTTAGGCTAGGGCACGCCTAGGCTAAGGCTAGGGCACCCCTAGGCTTAGGCTACGGCACGCCTAGGCTTAGGCTAGGGCACCCTTAAGCTTAGGCTAAGGCTAGTGCTCCACTAGCCTAAGGCTAGGGCACCCTTAGGGTTAGGCTAGGGCACCCCTAGGATTAGGCTAAGGCAGCCAAGGGCTTAGGCTAAGGCTAGCGCTCCCCTAGTCTAAGGCTAGGGCACACCTAGGCTTAGGCTAGGGCACCCTTAAGCTTAGGCTAGGACACCACTAGGCTTAGGCTAGGGCACCCCTAGGCTTAGGCTAAGGCTAGGGCCCCCTAGCCTAAGGCTTGGGCACCCCTAGGCTTAGGCTTGTGCACCCCTAGGCTTAGGCTTGGGCACCCGTAGGCTTAGGCTAGGGCACCCATAAGCATAGGCTAGGGCACCCCTAGGCTTAGGGTAGGGCACCGCTAAGCTTAGGCTAGGGCACCCCTAGGCTTAGGCTAGGGCACCCCTAGGCTTAGGCTAAGGCTAGGGCTCAGCTAGGCTAAGGCTAGGGCACCCCTAAGCTTAGGCTAGGGCACCCCTAAGCTTAGGCTAGGGCACCCCTAGGCTTAGTCTAGGGCCCCCCTAGCTTAGGCTAGGGCACTCCTAGGCTTATGCTAAGGCAAGGGCTCAGCTAGCCTAAGGCTAGAGCACCCCTAGTCTTAGGCTAGGGCACCCCTAGGCTTAGTGTAGGGCACCCCTAAGCTTAGGCTAGGGCACCCCTAGTCTTAGGCTAGGGCACCCCTAGGTTTAGGCTAAGGCTAGGGCTCCCCTAGCCTAAGGCTAGGGCACCCCTATGCATAGGCTAGGTCACCCCTTGGCTTAGGCTAGGGCATCCCTAGGCTTAGGCTAGGGCACCCCTAGGCTTAGGATAGGGCACCCCTAGGCTTAGGCTAAGGCTAGGGCTCAGCTAGCCTAAGGCTATGGCACCCCTAGGCTTAGGCTAGGGCACCCCTAGGGTTAGGCTAGGGCACCCCTAGGCTTAGGCTAGGTCACCCCTAAGCTTAGGCTTAGGCTAGGGCTCAGCTAGCCTAAGGCTAGGGCAAGCCTAGGCTTAGGCTAGGGCACCCCTAGGCTTAGGGTAGGGCACCCCTAGGCTTAGGGTAGGGCACGTCTAGGCTTAGGCTAGGGCACGTCTAGGCTTAGGCTAGGGCACCCCTAGGCTTAGGCTAAGGCTAGTGTTCCCCTTGCCTAAGGCTAGGGCACCACTAGGGTTAGGATAGGCACCCCTAGGCTTAGGCTAGGGCATCCCATAGGCTTAGGCTAGGGCACCCCTAGGCTTAGGCTAGGACACCCCTAGGCTTAGGCTAAGGCTAGGGCTCGCCTAGCCTCAGCCTAGGGCACCCGTAGGCTTAGGCTAGGGTACCCCTAGGCTTAGGCTAGGGCACCCCTAGGCTTAGGCTAGGGCACCCCTAGGCTTAGGCTAGGACATCCCTAGGCTTAGGCTAAGGCTAGGGCTCGCCTAGCCTAAGGCTAGGGCACCCGTAGGCTTAGGCTAGGGCACCCCTAGGCTTAGGCTAGGGCACCCCTAGGCTTAGGCGTAGGCTAGGGCTCAGCTAGCCTAAGGCTAGGGCAAGCCTAGGCTTAGGCTAGGGCACCCCAAGGCTTAGGGTAGGGCACCCCTTGGCTTAGGCTAGGGCACGCCTAGGCTTAGGCTAGGGCACCCTTAAGCTTAGGATAAGGCTAGTGCTCCCCTAGCCTAAGGCTAGGGCACCCCTAGGGTTAGGCTAGGGCACCCTTAGGCTTGGGCTAGGGCACCCCTAGGCTTAGGCTAGGGCACCCATAGGCTTAGGCTAATGCTAGGGCTCCTCTATCCTAAGGCCTGGGCACCCCTACGTTTAGGCTAGGGCACCCCTAGGTTTAGGCTAGGGCACCCCTAGGCTTAGGCTAGTGCACCCCTAGGCTTAGGCTAGTGCACCCCTAGGTTTGGCTAGGGCACCCCTAGGCTTAGCTAAGGCTAGGGGACCCCTAGGCTTAGGCTAAGGCACTCATGGGCTTAGGCTAAGGCTTGGTTACCCCTAGGCTTAGGCTAAGGCAACACAAGGCTTAGGCTAGGGCATCCCTAGGCTTAGGCTAGGGCACCCCTAGGCTTAGGCTAAGGCTAGGTCAACCCTAGGCTTAGGTTAAGGCACCACTAGGCTTAGGCTAGGGCACACCTAGACTTAGGATAGGGCACTGCTAGGCTTAGGATAGGGCACCCCTAGGCTGAGGCTAGGGCACCCATAGGCTTAGGCTAAGGCTAGGGCTCCCCTAGCCTAAGGCTAGGGCACCGCTAGGCTTAGGTTAGGGCACACCTAGGCTTCAGCTAGGGCACCCGTAGGCTTAGGTTAAGGCTAGGGCTCCCCTATCCTAAGGCTAGGGCACCACTAGGGTTAGGCTAGGGCACCCTTTAGGCTTAGGCTAGGGCACCCCTAGGCTTAGGCTAGGGCACCCCTAGGCTTAGGCTAGGACACCCCTAGGCTTAGGCTAGGACACCAGTAGGCTTAGGCTAGGGCACCCCTAGGCTTAGGCTAGGGCACCCCTAGGCTTAGGCTAAGGCTAGGGGACCCCTAGGCTTAGGCTAAGGCACCCCTGGGCTTAGGCTAAGGCTTGGTTACCCCTAGGCTTAGGCTAAGGCAACACAAGGCTAAGGCTACGTCAACCCTAGGCTTAGGTTAAGGCACCACTAGGCTTAGGCTAGGGCACCCCTAGGCTTAGGCTAGGGCACTCCGAGGCTTAGCCTAGGGCACCCCTAGGCTGAGGCTAGGGCACCCATAGGCTTAGGCTAAGGCTAGGGCTCCCCTAGTCTAAGGCTAGGGCACCCCTAAGCTTAGGTTAGGGCACACCTAGGCTTGAGCTAGGGCACCCGTAGGCTTAGGTTAAGGCTAGGGCTCCCCTATCCTAAGGCTAGGGGACCCCTAGCCTTAGGCTAGGGCACCCCTAAGCTTAGGCTAGGGCACCCCTAGGCTTAGGCTAGGGCACCCCTAGGCTTAGGCTAAGGCTAGGGCTCCCCTAGCCTAAGGCTAGGGCACCACTAGGCTTAGGCTTGGGCACCCTTAGGCTTAGGCTAGGGCACCCCTAAGCTTAGGCTACGACACCCCTAGGCTTAGGCTAGGGCACCCCTAAGCTTAGGCTAGTGCACGCCTAGGCTTAGGCTAGGGCATCCCTAGGCTTAGTGTAGGGCACCCCTAAGCTTAGGCTAGGGCACCCCTAGTCTTAGGCTAGGGCACCCCTAGGCTTAGGCTAAGGCTAGGGCTCCCCTAGCCTAAGGCTAGGGCACCCCTATGCATAGGCTAGGTCACCCCTTGGCTTAGGCTAGGGCATCCCTAGGCTTAGGCTAGGGCACCCCTAGGCTTAGAATAGGGCACCCCTAGGCTTAGGCTAAGGCTAGGGCTCAGCTAGCCTAAGGCTATGGCACCCCTAGGCTTAGGCTAGGGCACCCCTAGGGTTAGGCTAGGGCACCCCTAGGCTTAGGCTAGGTCACCCCTAAGCTTAGGCTTAGGCTAGGTCTCAGCTAGCCTAAGCTAGGGCAAGCCTAGGCTTAGGCTAGGGCACCCCTAGGCTTAGGGTAGGGCACCCCTAGGCTTAGGGTAGGGCACGTCTAGGCTTAGGCTAGGGCACGTCTAGGCTTAGGCTAGGGCACCCCTAGGCTTAGGCTAAGGCTAGTGTTCCCCTTGCCTAAGGCTAGGGCACCACTAGGGTTAGGCTAGGCACCCCTAGGCTTAGGCTAGGGCACCCCTAGGCTTAGGCTAGGGCACCCCTAGGCTTAGGCTAGGACACCCCTAGGCTTAGGCTAAGGCTAGGGCTCGCCTAGCCTCAGCCTAGGGCACCCGTAGGCTTAGGCTAGGGTACCCCTAGGCTTAGGGTAGGGCACCCCTAGGCTTAGGCTAGGGCACCCCTAGGCTTAGGCTAGGACACCCCTAGGCTTAGGCTAAGGCTAGGGCTCGCCTAGCCTAAGGCTAGGGCACCCGTAGGCTTAGGCTAGGGCACCCCTAGGCTTAGGCTAGGGCACCCCTAGGCTTAGGCGTAGGCTAGGGCTCAGCTAGCCTAAGGCTAGGGCAAGCCTAGGCTTAGGCTAGGGCACCCCAAGGCTTAGGGTAGGGCACCCCTTAGCTTAGGCTAGGGCACGCCTAGGCTTAGGCTAGGGCACCCTTAAGCTTAGGCTAAGGCTAGTGCTCCCCTAGCCTAAGGCTAGGGCACCCCTAGGGTTAGGCTAGGGCACCCTTAGGCTTGGGCTAGGGCACCCCTAGGCTTAGGCTAGGGCACCCATAGGCTTAGGCTAATGCTAGGGCTCCTCTATCCTAAGGCCTGGGCACCCCTACGTTTAGGCTAGGGCACCCCTAGGTTTAGGCTAGGGCACCCCTAGGCTTAGGCTTGTGCACCCCTAGGCTTAGGCTAGTGCACCCCTAGGTTTGGCTAGGGCACCCCTAGGCTTAGCTAAGGCTAGGGGACCCCTAGGCTTAGGCTAAGGCACTCATGGGCTTAGGCTAAGGCTTGGTTACCCCTAGGCTTAGGCTAAGGCAACACAAGGCTTAGGCTAGGGCATCCCTAGGCTTAGGCTAGGGCACCCCTAGGCTTAGGCTAAGGCTAGGTCAACCCTAGGCTTAGGTTAAGGCACCACTAGGCTTAGGCTAGGGCACACCTAGACTTAGGATAGGGCACTGCTAGGCTTAGGATAGGGCACCCCTAGGCTGAGGCTAGGGCACCCATAGGCTTAGGCTAAGGCTAGGGCTCCCCTAGCCTAAGGCTAGGGCACCCCTAGGCTTAGGTTAGGGCACACCTAGGCTTAAGCTAGGGCACCCCTAGGCTTAGGCTAGGGCACCCCTAGGCTTAGGCTAGGACACCCCTAGGCTTAGGCTAGGACACCAGTAGGCTTAGGCTAGGGCACCCCTAGGCTTAGGCTAGGGCACCCCTAGGCTTAGGCTAAGGCTAGGGGACCCCTAGGCTTAGGCTAAGGCTAGGGGACCCCTAGGCTTAGGCTAAGGCACCCCTGGGCTTTGGCTAAGGCTTGGTTACCCCTAGGCTTAGGCTAAGGCAACACAAGGCTAAGGCTACGTCAACCCTAGGCTTAGGTTAAGGCACCACTAGGCTTAGGCTAGGGCACCCCTAGGCTTAGGCTAGGGCACTCCGAGGCTTAGGCTAGGGCACCCCTAGGCTGAGGCTAGGGCACCCATAGGCTTAGGCTAAGGCTAGGGCTCCCCTAGTCTAAGGCTAGGGCACCCCTAGGCTTAGGTTAGGGCACACCTAGGCTTGAGCTAGGGCACCCGTAGGCTTAGGTTAAGGCTAGGGCTCCCCTATCCTAAGGCTAGGGGACACCTAGCCTTAGGCTAGGGCACCCCTAACTTAGGCTAGGGCACCCCTAGGCTTAGGCTAGGGCACCCCTAGGCTTAGGCTAAGGGTAGGGCTCCCCTAGCCTAAGGCTAGGGCACCACTAGGCTTAGGCTTGGGCACCCTTAGGCTTAGGCTAGGGCACCCCTAAGCTTAGGCTACGACACCCCTAGGCTTAGGCTAGGGCACCCCTAAGCTTAGGCTAGTGCACGCCTAGGCTTAGGCTAGGGCATCCCTAGGCTTAGGCTACCGCACGCCTAGGCTTAGGTTAGGGCACCCCTAGGCTTAGGCTAAGGCTAGTGTTCCCCTAGCCTAAGGCCTGGGCACCCCTAGGGTTAGGCTAGGGCACCCCTAGGCTTAGGCTAAGGCTAGGTGACCCCTAGGCTTAGACTAAGGCACCACTAGGCTTAGGCTACGGTACCCCTAGGCTTAGGCTAGGGCACTCCTGGCTTAGGCTAGGGCACCCCTAAGCTTTGGCTAAGGCACTCCTAGGCTTAAGCTAGGGCACCCCTAGGCTTAAGCTAAGGCTAGGGCTCCCCTAGCCTAAGGCTAGGGCATCACTAGGCTTAGGCTAGGGCACCCTTAGGTTTAGGCTAGGGCACCCCTAAGCTTAGGCTAGGGCACCCTTAGGCTTAGGATAGGGCACCCCTAAGCTTAGGCTACGGCACCCCTAGGTTTAGGCTAGTGCTCCCCTAGCCTAAGGCTAGGGCACCCCTAAGCTTAGGCTAGGGCCCCCCTAGCTTAGGCTAGGGCACTCCTAGGCTTAGGCTAAGGCAAGGGCTCAGCTAGCCTAAGGCTAGAGCACCCCTAGGCTTAGGCTAGGGCACCCCTAGGCTTAGTGTAGGGCACCCCTAAGCTTAGGCTAGGGCACCCCTAGGCTTACGCTAGGGCACCCCTAAGCTACGGCTAGGGCACCCCTAGTCTTAGGCTAGGGCACCCCAAGGCTTAGACTAGGGCACCCCTAAGCTTAGGCTAGGGAACCCCTAGTCTTAGGCTAGGGCACCCCTAGGCTTAGGCTAAGGCTAGGGCATCCCTAGGCTTAGGCTAGGTCACCCCTAGGCTTAGGATAGGGCACCCCTAGGCTTAGGCTAGGGCACCCCTAAGCTTAGGCTTAGGCTAGGGCTCAGCTAGCCTAAGGCTAGGGCAAGCCTAGGCTTAGGCTAGGGCACCCCTAGGCTTAGGGTAGGGCACCCCTAGGCTTAGGGTAGTGCATGTCTAGGCTTAGGCTAGGGCACGTCTGGGCTTAGGCTAGGGCACCCCTAGGCTTAGGCTAAGGCTAGTGTTTCCCTAGCCTAAGGCTAGGGCACCACTAGGGTTAGGCTAGGCACCCCTAGGCTTAGGCTAGGGCACCCCTAGGCTTAGGCTAGGGCACCCCTAGGCTTAGGCTAGGACACCCCTAGGCTTCGGCTAAGGCTAGGGCTCGCCTAGCCTAAGGCTAAGGCACCCGTAGTGTTAGGCTAGGGCACCCCTAGGCTTAGGGTAGGGCACCCCTTGGCTTAGGATAGGGCACGCCTAGGCTTAGGCTAGGGCACCCCTAAGCTTAGGCTAGGGCACCCCTAGGCTTAGGGTAGGGCACCCCTAAGCTCCGGCTAGGGCACCCCTAGGCTTAGGCTAGGGCACCCCTTGGCTTAGGCTAAGGGTAGGGCTCAGCTAGGCTAAGGCTAGGGCACCCCTAAGCTTAGGCTAGGGCACCCCTAGGCTTAGGCTAGGGCCCCCCTAGCTTAGGCTAGGGCACCCCTAGGCTTCGGCTTAGGCTAGGGCTCAGCTAGCCTAAGGCTAGGGCACCCGTATGGTTAGGCTAGGGCACCCCTAGGCTTAGGCTAGGGCACCCCTTGGCTTAGGCTAAGGGTAGGGCTCAGCTAGGCTAAGGCTAGGGCACCCCTAAGCTTAGGCTAGGGCACCCCTAGGCTTAGGCTAGGGCCCCCCTAGCTTAGGCTAGGGCACCCCTAGGCTTCGGCTTAGGCTAGGGCTCAGCTAGCCTAAGGCTAGGGCACCCCTAGGCTTAGGCTAGGGCACCCCTAGGCTTAGGGTAGGGCACCCCTAGGCTTAGGGTAGGGCACCCCTAGGCTTAGGGTAGGGCACGCCTAGGCTTAGGCTAGGGCACTCCTATGCTTAGGCTAAGGCTAGTGCTCCTCTAGCCTAAGGCTAGGGCACCCCTAGGGTTAGGCTAGGGTACCCCTAGGCTTAGGCTAAGGCTAGGGCTCCTCTAGCCTAAGGCCTGGGTATCCCTAGGCTTAGGCTACGGCACCCAGAGGCTTAGGCTAGGGCACCCCTAGGCTTAGGCTAGGGCACCCCTAGTCTTAGGCTAAGGCTAGGGGACCCCTAGGCTTAGGCTAAGGCACCCCTAGGCTTAGGCAAGGGCACCCTAGGCTTAGGTTCGGGCACCCTAAGGCTTAGGCTAGGGCACCCCTAGGCTTAGGCTAAGGCTAGGTGACCCCTAGGCTTAGTCTAAGGCACCACTAGGCTTAGGCTAGGGCACCCCTAGGCTTAGGCTAGGGCACTCCTAGGCTTAGGTTAGGGCACCCCTAGGCTGAGGCTAGAGCACCCCAAGGCTGAGGCTAGGGCACCCATAGGCTTAGGCTAAGGCTAGGTGACCCCTAGGCTTAGTCTAAGGCACCACTAGGCTTAGGCTAGGGCACCCCTAGGCTTAGGCTAGGGCACTCCTAGGCTTAGGTTAGGGCACCCCTAGGCTTAGGCTTTGGCACCCCTAGGCTGAGGCTAGGGCACCCATAGGCTTAGGCTAAGGCTAGGGCTTCCCTAGCCTAAGGCTAGGGCACCCCTTGGGTTAGGCTAGGACACCCGTAGGCTTAGGCTAAGGCTAGGTCTCCCCTATCCTAAGGCTAGGGAACCCCTAGGCTTTGGCTTGGGCACTCCTAGGATTAGGCTACGGCATCCCTAGGATTAGGCTAAGGCTAGGGCTCCCCTAGCCTAACCCTAGGGCACCCCTTGGCTTAGGCTAGGGAACCCCTAGGCTTAGGCTAAGGCTAGGGCTCCCCTAGCCTAAGGCTAGGGCTCCACTAGGCTTAGGCTAGGGCACCCCTAGGCTTAGGCTATGGCAACCCTTAGGCTTAGGCTAGGGCACCCATAGGCTTAGGCTAGGGCACCCCTAGGCTTAGGCTAAGGCTAGGGCCCCCTAGCCTAAGGCTAGGGCCCCCCTAGGCTTAGGCTAGGGCACCCCTAGGCTTAGGCTAGGGCACCCGTAGGCTTAGGCTAGGGCACCCCTAGGCTTAGGGTAGGGCACCCCTAAGCTTAGGCTAGGGCACCCCTAGGCTTAGGCTAGGGCACCCCTAGGCTTAGGCTAGGGCACCCCTAGGCTTAGGCTAAGGGTAGGGCTCAGCTAGGCTAAGGCTAGGGCACCCCTAAGCTAAGGCTAGGGCACCCCTAGGCTTAGGCTAGGGCCCCCCTAGCTTAGGCTAGGGCACCCCTAGGCTTCGGCTTAGGCTAGGGCTCAGCTAGCCTAAGGCTAGGGCACCCCTATGGTTAGGCTAGGGCACCCCTAGGCTTAGGCTAGGGCAGCCATAGCTTAGGCTAAGGCTAGGGCTCGCCTAGCCTAAGGCTAGGGCACCCCTAGGCTTAGGGTAGGGCACCCCTAGGCTTAGGGTAGGGCACCCCTAGGCTTAGGCTAGGACACACCTAGGCTTAGGCTAAGGCTATGGCTCCCCAAGCCTAAGGCTAGGGCACCCCTAGGCTTAGGCTAGGGCACCCCTAGGCTTAGGCTATTTCACCCCTAGGCTTAGGGTAGGGCACCACTAGGCTTAGGGTAGGGCACCCCTAGGCTTAGGGTAGGGCACGCCTAGGCTTAGGCTAGGGCACCCCTATGCTTAGGCTAAGGCTAGGGTTCCCCTAGCCTAAGGCTAGGGCACCCCTAGTGTTAGGCTAGGGCACTCCTAGGCTTAAGCTAGGGCAGCCATAGGCTTAGGCTAAGGCTAGGGCTCCTCTAGCCTAAGGCCTGGGCACCCCTAGGCTTAGGCTAGGGCACCCCTAGGCTTAGGCTAGGGCACCCCTAGGCTTAGGCTAGGGCAACCCTTAGGCTTAGGCTAGGGCACCCATAGGCTTAGGCTAGGGCACCCCTAGGCTTAGGCTAAGGCTAGGGCCCCCTAGCCTAAGGCTAGGGCCCCCCTAGGCTTAGGCTAGGGCACCCCTAGGCTTAGGCTAGGGCACCCGTAGGCTTAGGCTACGGCACCCATAAGCATAGGCTAGGGCACCCCTAGGCTTAGGGTAGGGCACCCCTAAGCTTAGGCTAGGGCACCCCTAGGCTTAGGCTAGGGCACCCCTAGGCTTAGGCTAAGGGTAGGGCTCAGCTAGGCTAAGGCTAGGGCACCCCTAAGCTTAGGCTAGGGCACCCCTAGGCTTAGGCTAGGGCCCCCCTAGCTTAGGCTAGGGCACCCCTAGGCTTCGGCTTAGGCTAGGGCTCAGCTAGCCTAAGGCTAGGGCACCCGTATGGTTAGGCTAGGGCACCCCTAGGCTTAGGCTAGGGCACCCCTTGGCTTAGGCTAAGGGTAGGGCTCAGCTAGGCTAAGGCTAGGGCACCCCTAAGCTTAGGCTAGGGCACCCCTAGGCTTAGGCTAGGGCCCCCCTAGCTTAGGCTAGGGCACCCCTAGGCTTCGGCTTAGGCTAGGGCTCAGCTAGCCTAAGGCTAGGGCACCCCTAGGCTTAGGCTAGGGCACCCCTAGGCTTAGGGTAGGGCACCCCTAGGCTTAGGGTAGGGCACCCCTAGGCTTAGGGTAGGGCACGCCTAGGCTTAGGCTAGGGCACTCCTATGCTTAGGCTAAGGCTAGTGCTCCTCTAGCCTAAGGCTAGGGCACCCCTAGGGTTAGGCTAGGGTACCCCTAGGCTTAGGCTAAGGCTAGGGCTCCTCTAGCCTAAGGCCTGGGTATCCCTAGGCTTAGGCTACGGCACCCAGAGGCTTAGGCTAGGGCACCCCTAGGCTTAGGCTAGGGCACCCCTAGTCTTAGGCTAAGGCTAGGGGACCCCTAGGCTTA
Organism: Tenrec ecaudatus; assembly: GCF_050624435.1. Lineage (NCBI taxonomy): Eukaryota > Metazoa > Chordata > Mammalia > Afrosoricida > Tenrecidae > Tenrec > Tenrec ecaudatus. The sequence continues at coordinate 486,778 of NW_027459490.1, forward strand.
GGCTAAGGCACCCCTAGGCTTAGGCAAGGGCACCCTAGGCTTAGGTTCGGGCACCCTAAGGCTTAGGCTAGGGCACCCCTAGGCTTAGGCTAAGGCTAGGTGACCCCTAGGCTTAGTCTAAGGCACCACTAGGCTTAGGCTAGGGCACCCCTAGGCTTAGGCTAGGGCACTCCTAGGCTTAGGTTAGGGCACCCCTAGGCTGAGGCTAGAGCACCCCAAGGCTGAGGCTAGGGCACCCATAGGCTTAGGCTAAGGCTAGGTGACCCCTAGGCTTAGTCTAAGGCACCACTAGGCTTAGGCTAGGGCACCCCTAGGCTTAGGCTAGGGCACTCCTAGGCTTAGGTTAGGGCACCCCTAGGCTTAGGCTTTGGCACCCCTAGGCTGAGGCTAGGGCACCCATAGGCTTAGGCTAAGGCTAGGGCTTCCCTAGCCTAAGGCTAGGGCACCCCTTGGGTTAGGCTAGGACACCCGTAGGCTTAGGCTAAGGCTAGGTCTCCCCTATCCTAAGGCTAGGGAACCCCTAGGCTTTGGCTTGGGCACTCCTAGGATTAGGCTACGGCATCCCTAGGATTAGGCTAAGGCTAGGGCTCCCCTAGCCTAACCCTAGGGCACCCCTTGGCTTAGGCTAGGGAACCCCTAGGCTTAGGCTAAGGCTAGGGCTCCCCTAGCCTAAGGCTAGGGCTCCACTAGGCTTAGGCTAGGGCACCCCTAGGCTTAGGCTATGGCAACCCTTAGGCTTAGGCTAGGGCACCCATAGGCTTAGGCTAGGGCACCCCTAGGCTTAGGCTAAGGCTAGGGCCCCCTAGCCTAAGGCTAGGGCCCCCCTAGGCTTAGGCTAGGGCACCCCTAGGCTTAGGCTAGGGCACCCGTAGGCTTAGGCTAGGGCACCCCTAGGCTTAGGGTAGGGCACCCCTAAGCTTAGGCTAGGGCACCCCTAGGCTTAGGCTAGGGCACCCCTAGGCTTAGGCTAGGGCACCCCTAGGCTTAGGCTAAGGGTAGGGCTCAGCTAGGCTAAGGCTAGGGCACCCCTAAGCTTAGGCTAGGGCACCCCTAGGCTTAGGCTAGGGCCCCCCTAGCTTAGGCTAGGGCACCCCTAGGCTTCGGCTTAGGCTAGGGCTCAGCTAGCCTAAGGCTAGGGCACCCCTATGGTTAGGCTAGGGCACCCCTAGGCTTAGGCTAGGGCAGCCATAGCTTAGGCTAAGGCTAGGGCTCGCCTAGCCTAAGGCTAGGGCACCCCTAGGCTTAGGGTAGGGCACCCCTAGGCTTAGGGTAGGGCACCCCTAAGCTTAGGCTAGGACACACCTAGGCTTAGGCTAAGGCTATGGCTCCCCAAGCCTAAGGCTAGGGCACCCCTAGGCTTAGGCTATGGCACCCCTAGGCTTAGGGTAGGGCACCACTAGGCTTAGGGTAGGGCACCCCTAGGCTTAGGGTAGGGCACGCCTAGGCTTAGGCTAGGGCACCCCTATGCTTAGGCTAAGGCTAGGGTTCCCCTAGCCTAAGGCTAGGGCACCCCTAGTGTTAGGCTAGGGCACTCCTAGGCTTAAGCTAGGGCAGCCATAGGCTTAGGCTAAGGCTAGGGCTCCTCTAGCCTAAGGCCTGGGCACCCCTAGGCTTAGGCTAGGGCACCCCTAGGCTTAGGCTAGGGCACCCCTAGGCTTAGGCTAGGGCAACCCTTAGGCTTAGGCTAGGGCACCCATAGGCTTAGGCTAGGGCACCCCTAGGCTTAGGCTAAGGCTAGGGCCCCCTAGCCTAAGGCTAGGGCCCCCCTAGGCTTAGGCTAGGGCACCCCTAGGCTTAGGCTAGGGCACCCGTAGGCTTAGGCTACGGCACCCATAAGCATAGGCTAGGGCACCCCTAGGCTTAGGGTAGGGCACCCCTAAGCTTAGGCTAGGGCACCCCTAGGCTTAGGCTAGGGCACCCCTAGGCTTAGGCTAAGGGTAGGGCTCAGGTAGGCTAAGGCTAGGGCACCCCTAAGCTTAGGCTAGGGCACCCCTAGGCTTAGGCTAGGGCACCCCTAAGCTTAGGCTAGGGCACACCTAGGCTTAGGCTAGGGCACCCCTAGGCTTAGGCCAGGGCACCTCTAGGCTTAAGCTAGGGCACCCCTAGGCTTAGTCAAAGGCTAGTGCTCCCCTAACCTAAGGCTTGGGCACCCCTAGTGTTAGGCTAGGGCACCCCTAGGCTTAGGCTAGGGCAGCCATAGGCTTAGGCTAAGGCTAGGGCTCCTCTAGCCTAAGGCCTGGGCACCCCTAGGCTTAGGCTAGGTCACCCCTAGGCTTAGGCTAGGGCAACCCTAGGCTTAGGCTAGGGCACCCATAGGCTTAGGCTAGGACACACCTAGCTTAGGCTAGGGCACTCCTAGGCTTAGGCTAAGGCAAGGGCTCAGCTAGCCTAAGGCTTTAGCACCCCTAGGCTTAGGCTAGGGCACCCCTAGGCTTAGTGTAGGGCACCCCTAAGCTTAGGCTAGGGCACCCCTAGGCTTACGCTAGGGCACCCCTAAGCTACGGCTAGGGCACCCCTAGTCTTAGGCTAGGGCACCCCAAGGCTTAGACTAGGGCACCCCTAAGCTTAGGCTAGGGCACCCCTAGTCTTAGGCTAGGGCACCCCTAGGCTTAGGCTAAGGCTAGGGCATCCCTAGGCTTAGGCTAGGGCACCCCTAGGCTTAGGATAGGGCACCCCTAGGCTTAGGCTAAGGCTAGGGCTCAGCTAGCCTAAGGCTATGGCACCCCTAGGCTTAGGCTAGGGCACCCCTAGGCTTAGGATAGGGCACCCCTAGGCTTAGGCTAGGGCACCCCTAAGCTTAGGCTTAGGCTAGGGCTCAGCTAGCCTAAGGCTAGGGCAAGCCTAGGCTTAGGCTAGGGCACCCCTAGGCTTAGGGTAAGGCACCCCTAGGCTTAGGGTAGTGCATGTCTAGGCTTAGGCTAGGGCACGTCTAGGCTTAGGCTAGGGCACCCCTAGGCTTAGGCTAAGGCTAGTGTTCCCCTAGCCTAAGGCTAGGGCACCACTAGGGTTAGGCTAGGCACCCCTAGGCTTAGGGTAGGGCACCCCTAGGCTTAGGCTAGGGCACCCCTAGGCTTAGGCTAGGACACCCATTGGCTTCGGCTAAGGCTAGGGCTCGCCTAGCCTAAGGCTAAGGCACCCGTAGTGTTAGGCTAGGGCACCCCTAGGCTTAGGGTAGGGCACCCCTTGGCTTAGGATAGGGCACGCCTAGGCTTAGGCTAGGGCACCCCTAAGCTTAGGCTAAGGCTAGTGCTCCCCTAGCCTAAGGCTAGGGCACCCCTAGCGTTAGGCTAGGGCACCCCTAGGCTTAGGCTAGGGCACCCCTAGGCTTAGGCTAGGGCACCCATAGGCTTAGGCTAAGGCTAGGGTAGCCCTAGGCTTAGTCTAAGGCACCCCTGGGCTTAGTCTAAGGCTTGGTTACCCCTAGGCTTAGGCTAAGGAAACAGAAGGCTTAGGCTAGGGCATCCCTAGGCTTAGGCTAGGGCACCCCTAGGCTTAGGCTAGGGCACTCCTAGGCTTAGGCTAGGGCACCCCTAGGCTGAGGCTAGGGCACCCATAGGCTTAGGTTAGGGCACACCTAGGCTTAAGCTAGGGCACCCGTAGGCTTAGGTTAAGGCTAGGGCTCCCCTATCCTAAGGCTAGGGCACCCCTAGGCTTTGGCTAGGGCACTCCTAGGCTTTGGCTAGGGCACCCCTAGGCTTTGGCTAGGGCACCCCTAGGCTTAGGCTAGGGGACCCCTAGGCTTAGGCTAGGGCACCCCTAAGCTTAGGCTAGGGCACCCCTAGTCTTAGGCTAGGGCACCATTAGGCTTAGGCTTGGGCACCCTTAGGCTTAGGCTAGGGCACCCCTAAGCTTAGGCTACGGCACCCCTAGGCTTAGGTTAGGGCACCCCTAGGCTTAGGCTAAGGCTAGTGCTCCCCTAGCCTAAGGCTAGGGCACCCCTAGGGTTAGGCTAAGGCACCCCTAGGCTTAGGCAAGGGCACCCTTGTCTTAGGTTCGGGCACCCTTAGGCTTAGGCTAGGGCACCCCTAGGCTTAGGCTAAGGCTAGGTGACCCCTAGGCTTAGTCTAAGGCACCACTAGGCTTAGGCTACGGCACCACTAGGCTTAGGCTAGGGCACTCCTGGCTTAGGCTAGGGCACCACTAGGCTGAGGCTAGGGCACCCCTAGGCTGAGGCTAGGTCACCCATAGGCTTAGGCTAAGGCTAGGGCTCCCCTAGCCTTAGGCTAGGGCACCCCTAAGTTTAGGCTAAGGCACCCCTAGGCTTAGGCTAGGGCACCCCTAGGCTTAAGCTAGGGCACCCGTAGGCTTAGGCTAAGGCTAGGTCTCCCCTATCCTAAGGCTATGGCACCCCTAGGCTTTGGGTAGGGCACTCCCCAGGCTTAGGCTAGGGCACCCCTAGGATTAGGCTAAGGCTAGGGCTCCCCTAGCCTAACCCTAGGGCACCCCTAGGCTTAGGCTAGGGAACTCTAGGCTTAGGCTAGGGCACCCCTAAGCTTAGGCTAGGGCACCCCTAGTCTTAGGCTAGGGCACCCCTAGGCTTAGGCTAAGGCTAGGGCACCACTAGGCTTAGGCTAGGGTACCCTTAGGCTTAGGCTAGGGCACCCCTAAACTTAGGCTAGGGCACACCTAGGCTTAGGCTAGGGCACCCCTAGGCTTAGGCCAGGGCACCTCTAGGCTTAAGCTAGGGCACCCCTAGGCTTAGTCAAAGTCTAGTGCTCCCCTAGCCTAAGGCTAGGGCACCCCTAGTGTTAGGCTAGGGCACCCCTAGGCTTAGGCTAGGGCACGCCTAGGCTTAGGCTATGGCACGCCTAGGCTTAGGCTAGCGCACCCCTAGGTTTAGTCTAAGGCTAGTGCTCCCTAAGCCTAAGGTTAGGGCACCCATAGGGTTAGGCTAGGGCACCCCTAGGCTTAGGCTAGGGCAGCCATAGGCTTAGGCTAAGGCTAGGGCTCCTCTAGCCTAAGGCCTGGGCACCCCTAGGCTTAGGCTAGGGCACCCCTAGGCTTAGGCTAGGGCAACCCTTAGGCTTAGGCTAGGGCACCCATAGGCTTAGGCTAGGGCACCCCTTGGCTTAGGCTAAGGCTAGGGCCCCCTAGCCTAAGGCTAGGGCCCCCCTAGGCTTAGGCTAGGGCACCCCTAGGCTTAGGCTAGGGCACCCGTAGGCTTAGGCTACGGCACCCATAAGCATAGGCTAGGGCACCCCTAGGCTTAGGGTAGGGCACCCATAGGCTTAGGCTAGGGCCCCCCAAGCTTAGGCTAGGGCACCCCTAGGCTTCGGCTTAGGCTAGGGCTCAGCTAGCCTAAGGCTAGTGCACCCCTATGGTTAGGCTAGGGCACCCCTAGGCTTAGGCTAGGGCAGCCCTAGCTTAGGCTAAGGCTAGGGCTCGCCTAGCCTAAGGCTAGGGCACCCCTAGGCTTAGGGTAGGGCACCCATAGGCTTAGGGTAGGGCACCCCTAAGCTTAGGCTAGGACACACCTAGGCTTAGGCTAAGGCTATGGCTCCCCTAGCCTAAGGCTAGGGCACCCCTAGGCTTAGGCTAGGGCACCCCAAGGCTTAGGCTAGGGCACCCCTAGGCTTAGGCTAGGGCACCCCTAGGCTTAGGGTAGGGCACGCCTAGGCTTATGCTAGGGCAACCCTATGCTTAGGCTAAGGCTAGTGCTCCTCTAGCCTAAGGCTAGGGCACCCCTAGGGTTAGGCTAGGGTACCCCTAGGCTTAGGCTAAGGCTAGGGCTCCTCTAGCCTAAGGCCTGGGTATCCCTAGGCTTAGGCTACGGCACCCAGAGGCTTAGGCTAGGGCACACCTAGGCTTAGGCTAGGGCACCCCTAGTCTTAGGCTAAGGCTAGGGGACCCCTAGGCTTAGGCTAAGGCACCCCTAGGCTTAGGCAAGGGCACCCTAGGCTTAGGTTCAGGCACCCTAAGGCTTAGGCTAGGGCACCCCTAGGCTTAGGCTAAGGCTAGGTGACCCCTAGGCTTAGTCTAAGGCACCACTAGGCTTAGGCTAGGGCACCCCTAAGCTTAGGCTAGGGCACTCCTAGGCTTAGGTTAGGGCACCCCTAAGCTGAGGCTTGGGCACCCCTAGGCTGAGGCTAGGGCACCCATAGGCTTAGGCTAAGGCTAGGTGACCCCTAGGCTTAGTCTAAGGCACCACTAGGCTTAGGCTAGGGCACCCCTAGGCTTAGGCTAGGGCATTCCTAGGCTTAGGTTAGGGCACCCCTAGGCTTAGGCTTGGGCACCCCTAGGCTGAGGCTAGGGCACCCATAGGCTTAGGCTAAGGCTAGGGCTTCACTAGCCTAAGGCTAGGGCACCCCTTGGGTTAGGCTAGGACACCCGTAGGCTTAGGCTAAGGCTAGGTCTCCCCTATCCTAAGGCTAGGGAACCCCTAGGCTTTGGCTTGGGCACTCCTAGGATTAGGCTACGGCATCCCTAGGATTAGGCTAAGGCTAGGGCTCCCCTAGCCTAACCCTAGGGCACCCCTTGGCTTAGGTTAGGGAACCCCTAGGCTTAGGCTAAGGCTAGGGCTCCCCTAGCCTAAGGCTAGGGCTCCACTAGGCTTAGGCTAGGGCACCCCCAGGCTTAGGCTAGGGCAACCCTTAGGCTTAGGCTAGGGCACCCATAGGCTTAGGCTAGGGCACCCCTAGGCTTAGGCTAAGGCTAGGGCCCCCTAGCCTAAGGCTAGGGCCCCCCTAGGCTTAGGCTAGGGCACCCCTAGGCTTAGGCTAGGGCACCCGTAGGCTTAGGCTAGGGCATCCATAAGCATAGGCTAGGGCACCCCTAGGCTTAGGGTAGGGCACCCCTAAGCTTAGGCTAGGGCACCCCTAGGCTTAGGCTAGGGCACCCCTAGGCTTAGGCTAAGGGTAGGGCTCAGCTAGGCTAAGGCTAGGGCACCCCTAAGCTTAGACTAGGGCACCCCTAGGCTTAGGCTAGGGCCCCCCTAGCTTAGGCTAGGGCACCCCTAGGCTTCGGCTTAGGCTAGGGCTCAGCTAGCCTAAGGCTAGGGCACCCCTATGGTTAGGCTAGGGCACCCCTAGGCTTAGGCTAGGGCAGCCCTAGCTTAGGCTAAGGCTAGGGCTCGCCTAGCCTAAGGCTAGGGCACCCCTAGGCTTAGGGTAGGGCACCCCTAGGCTTAGGGTAGGGCACCCCTAGGCTTAGGCTAGGACACACCTAGGCTTAGGCTAAGACTATGGCTCCCCTATCCTAAGGCTAGGGCACCCCTAGGCTTTGGCTAGGGCACTCCTAGGCTTTGGCTAGGGCACACCTAGGCTTAAGCTAGGGCACCCGTAGGCTTAGGTTAAGGCTAGGGCTCCCCTATCCTAAGGCTAGGGCACCCCTAGGCTTTGGCTAGGGCACTCCTAGGCTTTGGCTAGGGCACCCCTAGGCTTTGGCTAGGGCACCCCTAGGCTTAGGCTAGGGGACCCCTAGGCTTAGGCTAGGGCACCCCTAAGCTTAGGCTAGGGCACCCCTAGTCTTAGGCTAGGGCACCATTAGGCTTAGGCTTGGGCACCCTTAGGCTTAGGCTAGGGCACCCCTAAGCTTAGGCTACGGCACCCCTAGGCTTAGGTTAGGGCACCCCTAGGCTTAGGCTAAGGCTAGTGCTCCCCTAGCCTAAGGCTAGGGCACCCCTAGGGTTAGGCTAAGGCACCCCTAGGCTTAGGCAAGGGCACCCTTGTCTTAGGTTCGGGCACCCTTAGGCTTAGGCTAGGGCACCCCTAGGCTTAGGCTAAGGCTAGGTGACCCCTAGGCTTAGTCTAAGGCACCACTAGGCTTAGGCTACGGCACCACTAGGCTTAGGCTAGGGCACTCCTGGCTTAGGCTAGGGCACCACTAGGCTGAGGCTAGGGCACCCCTAGGCTGAGGCTAGGTCACCCATAGACTTAGGCTAAGGCTAGGGCTCCCCTAGCCTTAGGCTAGGGCACCCCTAAGTTTAGGCTAAGGCACCCCTAAGCTTAGGCTAGGGCACCCCTAGGCTTAAGCTAGGGCACCCGTAGGCTTAGGCTAAGGCTAGGTCTCCCCTATCCTAAGGCTATGGCACCCCTAGGCTTTGGGTAGGGCACTCCTAGGCTTAGGCTAGGGCACCCCTAGGATTAGGCTAAGGCTAGGGCTCCCCTAGCCTAACCCTAGGGCACCCCTAGGCTTAGGCTAGGAAACTCTAGGCTTAGGCTAGGGCACCCCTAAGCTTAGGCTAGGGCACCCCTAGTCTTAGGCTAGGGCACCCCTAGGCTTAGGCTAAGGCTAGGGCACCACTAGGCTTAGGCTAGGGTACCCTTAGGCTTAGGATAGGGCACCCCTAAGCTTAGGCTAGGGCACACATAGGCTTAGGCTAGGGCACCCCTAGGCTTAGGCCAGGGCACCTCTAGGCTTAAGCTAGGGCACCCCTAGGCTTAGTCAAAGTCTAGTGCTCCCCTAGCCTAAGGCTAGGGCACCCCTAGTGTTAGGCTAGGGCACCCCTAGGCTTAGGCTAGGGCACGCCTAGGCTTAGGCTATGGCACGCCTAGGCTTAGGCTAGCGCACCCCTAGGTTTAGTCTAAGGCTAGTGCTCCCTAAGCCTAAGGTTAGGGCAACCATAGGGTTAGGCTAGGGCACCCCTAGGCTTAGGCTAGGGCAGCCATAGGCTTAGGCTAAGGCTAGGGCTCCTCTAGCCTAAGGCCTGGGCACCCCTAGGCTTAGGCTAGGGCACCCCTAGGCTTAGGCTAGGGCAACCCTTAGGCTTAGGCTAGGGCACCCATAGGCTTAGGCTAGGGCACCCCTTGGCTTAGGCTAAGGCTAGGGCCCCCTAGCCTAAGGCTAGGGCCCCCCTAGGCTTAGGCTAGGGCACCCCTAGGCTTAGGCTAGGGCACCCGTAGGCTTAGGCTACGGCACCCATAAGCATAGGCTAGGGCACCCCTAGGCTTAGGGTAGGGCACCCCTAGGCTTAGGCTAGGGCCCCCCAAGCTTAGGCTAGGGCACCCCTAGGCTTCGGCTTAGGCTAGGGCTCAGCTAGCCTAAGGCTAGTGCACCCCTATGGTTAGGCTAGGGCACCCCTAGGCTTAGGCTAGGGCAGCCCTAGCTTAGGCTAAGGCTAGGGCTCGCATAGCCTAAGGCTAGGGCACCCCTAGGCTTAGGGTAGGGCACCCATAGGCTTAGGGTAGGGCACCCCTAAGCTTAGGCTAGGACACACCTAGGCTTAGGCTAAGGCTATGGCTCCCCTAGCCTAAGGCTAGGGCACCCCTAGGCTTAGGCTAGGGCACCCCTAGGCTTAGGCTAGGGCACCCCTAGGCTTAGGCTAGGGCACCCCTAGGCTTAGGGTAGGGCACGCCTAGGCTTAGGCTAGGGCAACCCTATGCTTAGGCTAAGGCTAGTGCTCCTCTAGCCTAAGGCTAGGGCACCCCTAGGGTTAGGCTAGGGTACCCCTAGGCTTAGGCTAAGGCTAGGGCTCCTCTAGCCTAAGGCCTGGGTATCCCTAGGCTTAGGCTACGGCACCCAGAGGCTTAGGCTAGGGCACACCTAGGCTTAGGCTAGGGCACCCCTAGTCTTAGGCTAAGGCTAGGGGACCCCTAGGCTTAGGCTAAGGCACCCCTAGGCTTAGGCAAGGGCACACTAGGCTTAGGTTCGGGCACCCTAAGGCTTAGGCTAGGGCACCCCTAGGCTTAGGCTAAGGCTAGGTGACCCCTAGGCTTAGTCTAAGGCACCACTAGGCTTAGGCTAGGGCACCCCTAGGCTTAGGCTAGGGCACTCCTAGGCTTAGGTTAGGGCACCCCTAAGCTGAGGCTTGGGCACCCCTAGGCTGAGGCTAGGGCACCCATAGGCTTAGGCTAAGGCTAGGTGACCCCTAGGCTTAGTCTAAGGCACCACTAGGCTTAGGCTAGGGCACCCCTAGGCTTAGGCTAGGGCATTCCTAGGCTTAGGTTAGGGCACCCCTAGGCTTAGGCTTGGGCACCCCTAGGCTGAGGCTAGGGCACCCATAGGCTTAGGCTAAGGCTAGGGCTTCCCTAGCCTAAGGCTAGGGCACCCCTTGGGTTAGGCTAGGACACCCGTAGGCTTAGGCTAAGGCTAGGTCTCCCCTATCCTAAGGCTAGGGAACCCCTAGGCTTTGGCTTGGGCACTCCTAGGATTAGGCTACGGCATCCCTAGGATTAGGCTAAGGCTAGGGCTCCCCTAGGCTTAGGCTAGGGTAACCCTTAGGCTTAGGCTAGGGCACCCATAGGCTTAGGCTAGGGCACCGCTAGGCTTAGGCTAAGGCTAGGGCCCCCTAGCCTAAGGCTAGGGCCCCCCTAGGCTTAGGCTAGGGCACCCCTAGGCTTAGGCTAGGGCACCCGTAGGCTTAGGCTAGGGCATCCATAAGCATAGGCTAGGGCACCCCTAGGCTTAGGGTAGGGCACCCCTAAGCTTAGGCTAGGGCACCCCTAGGCTTAGGCTAGGGCACCCCTAGGCTTAGGCTAAGGGTAGGGCTCAGCTAGGCTAAGGCTAGGGCACCCCTAAGCTTAGACTAGGGCACCCCTAGGCTTAGGCTAGGGCACCCCTAGCTTAGGCTAGGGCACCCCTAGGCTTCGGCTTAGGCTAGGGCTCAGCTAGCCTAAGGCTAGGGCACCCCTATGGTTAGGCTAGGGCACCCCTAGGCTTAGGCTAGGGCAGCCCTAGCTTAGGCTAAGGCTAGGGCTCGCCTAGCCTAAGGCTAGGGCACCCCTAGGCTTAGGGTAGGGCACCCCTAGGCTTAGGGTAGGGCACCCCTAGGCTTAGGCTAGGACACACCTAGGCTTAGGCTAAGACTATGGCTCCCCTAGCCTAAGGCTAGGGCACCCCTAGGCTTAGGCTAGGGCACCCCTAGGCTTAGGCTAGGGCACCCCTAGGCTTAGGGTAGGGCACCCCTAGGCTTAGGGTAGGGCACCCCTAGGCTTAGGGTAGGGCACGCCTAGGCTTAGGCTAAGGCTAGTGCTCCTCTAGCCTAAGGCTAGGGCACCCCTAGGGTTAGGCTAGGGCACCCCTAGGGTTAGGCTAGGGTACCCCTAGGCTTAGGCTAAGGCTAGGGCTCCTCTAGCCTAAGGCCTGGGTATCCCTAGGCTTAGGCTACGGCACCCAGAGGCTTAGGCTAGGGCACACCTAGGCTTAGGCTAGGGCACCCCTAGGCTTAGGCTAAGTATAGGGGACCCCTAGGCTTAGGCTAAGGCACCCCTAGGCTTAGGCAAGGGCACCCTAGGCTTAGGTTCGGGCACCCTAAGGCTTAGGCTAGGGCACCCCTAGGCTTAGGCTAAGGCTAGGTGACCCCTAGGCTTAGTCTAAGGCACCACTAGGCTTAGGCTAGGGCACCCCTAGGCTTAGGCTAGGGCACTCCTAGGCTTAGGTTAGGGCACCCCTAGTATTAGGCTTCGGCACCCCTAGGCTGAGGCTAGGGCACCCATAGGCTTAGGCTAAGGCTAGGGCTTCCCTAGCCTAAGGCTAGGGTACCCCTTGGGTTAGGCTAGGACACCCGTAGGCTTAGGCTAAGGCTAGGTCTCCCCTATCCTAAGGCTAGGGAACCCCTAGGCTTTGGCTTGGGCACTCCTAGGATTAGTCTACGGCATTCCTAGGATTAGGCTAAGGCTAGGGCTCCCCTAGCCTAACCCTAGGGCACCCCTTGGCTTAGGCTAGGGAACCCCTAGTCTTAGGCTAAGGCTAGGGCTCCCCTAGCCTAAGGCTAGGGCTCCACTAGGCTTAGGCTAGGGCACCTTTAGGCTTAGGCTAGGGCACCCCTAAGCTTAGGTTAGGGCACCCCTAGGCTTAGGTTAGGGCACCCCTAGACTTAGGCTAGGGCACGCCTAGGCTTGGCTAGGGCACCCCTAGACTTAGGCTAAAGCTAGTGCTCCCCTAGCCTGAGGCTAGGGCACCCCTAGACTCAGGCTAGGGCATCCGTAGGCTTAGGCTAGGGCACCCCTAGGCTTAGGCTAGGGAACCCCTAGGCTTAGGCTAGGGCACCCGTAGGCTTAGGCTAAGGCAACGGCTCCCCTAGCCTCACGCTATGGCACCCCTAGACTCAGGCTATGGCACCCCTAAGCTTAGGCTAGGGCAATCCAAGGCTAGACTAAGGCTAGGGCTCCCCTAGCCTCAGGCTAGGGACCCGTAGGCTCAGGCTAGGACACCCCTAGGCTCAGGCTAGGGCACCCCTAGGCTTAGGCTAGGACACACCTAGGCTTAGGCTAGGGCACCCCTAGGCTTAGGCTAGGGCTTCCCTATGGTTAGGCTAGGGCACCCCTAGGCTTAGGCTAGGGCAGCCCTAGCTTAGGCTAAGGCTAGGGCTCGCCTAGCCTAAGGCTAGGGCACCCCTAGGCTTAGGCTAGAGCACCCGTAGGCTTAGGCAAGGGCAACCCTAGGCTTAGGCTAGGGCACCCCTAGGATTAGGCTAGGAAACCCCTAGGCTTAGGCTAGGACACACCTAGGCTTAGGCTAAGGCTAGGGCTCCCCTAGGCTTAGGCTAGGGCACCCCTAGGCTTAGGCTAGGGCATCCATAGGCTTAGGCTAGGGCACCCCTAGGCTTAGGCTAGGGCACCCCTAGGCTTAGGCTTAGGCTAGGGCTCAGTTATCCTAAGGCTAGGGCAAGCCTAGGCTTAGGCTAGGACAACCCTAGGCTTAGGGTAGGGCACCCCTAGTCTTAGGGTAGGGAACACCTAGGCTTAGGATGGGGCACCCCTAGGCTTAGGCTAGTACACCCCTAGGCTTAGGCTAAGGCTAGTGCTCCCCTAACCTAAGGCTAGGGCACCCCTAGGCTTAGGGTAGGGCACCCCTAGGCTTAAGGTAGGGCACCCCTAGGCTTAGGCTAGGACACCCCTAGGCTTAGGCTAGGGAAGCCATAAGCTTAGGCTAAGGCTAGGTCTCCTCTAGCCTAAGGCCTGAGCACCCCAAGGCTTAGGCTAGGGCACCCCAAGGCTTAGCCTAGGGCAACCCTAGGCTTAGGCGAGGGCACCCCTAGGCTTAGGCTAGGGCACCCCTAGGCTTAGGGTAGGGCACCCCTAGGCTTAGGGTAGGGCACCCCTAGGCTTAGGCTAGGACACACCTAGGCTTAGGCTAAGGCTATGGCTCCTCTAGCCTAAGGTTGGGCACCCCTAGGCTTAGGCTAGGGCACCCCTAGGCTTAGGCTAGGGCACCCCTAGGCTTAGGCTAGGGCACCCCTAGCCTTAGGGTTGGGCACCCCTAGGCTTAGGGTAGGGCACCCCTAGTCTTAGGCTAGGGCACGCCTAGGCTTAAGCTAGGGCACCCCTATGCTTAGGCTAAGGCTAGTGCTCCTCTAGCCTAAGGCTAGGGCACCCCTAGGGTTAGGCTAGGGCACCCCTAGGCTTAGGCTAAGGGTAGGGCTCCTCTAGCCTGAGGCCTGGGTATCCCTAGGCTTAGGCTACGGCGCCCAGAGGCTTAGGCTAGGGCACATCTAGGCTTAGGCTAGGGCACCCCTAGGCTTAGGCTAAGGCTAGTGGACCCCTAGGCTTAGGCTAAGGCACCCCTAGGCTTAGGCAAGGGCACCCTAGGCTTAGTTTCGGGCACCCTTAGGCTTAGGCTAGGGCACCCCTAGGCTTAGGGTAAGGCTAGGTGACCCCTAGGCTTAGTCTAAATCACCACTAGGCTTAGGCTAGGGCACCCCTAGGCTTAGGCTTGGGCACCCCTAGGCTGAGGCTAGGGCACCCATAGGCTTAGGCTAAGGCTAGGGCTCCCCTAGCCTAAGGCTAGGGCACCCCTAGTGTTAGGCTAGGGCACTCCTAGGCTTAAGCTAGGGCACCCGTAGGCTTAGGCTAAGGCTAGGTCTGCCCTATCCTAAGGCTAGGGCACCCCTAGGCTTTGGCTAGGGAACTCCTAGGCTTAGGCTAGGGCATCCCTAGCATTAGGCTAAGGCTAGGGCTCCCCTAGCCTAACCCTAGGGCACCCCTTGGCTTAGGCTAGGGACCCCTAGTCTTAGGCTAGGGCACCCCTAGTCTTAGGCTAGGGAACCCCTAGGCTTAGGCTAAGGCTAGTGCTCCCCTAGCCTGAAGCTAGGGCACCCCTAGGCTCAGGCTAGGGCATCCCTAGGCTTAGGGTAGGGCACCCCTAAGCTTAGGGTAGGGCACCCCTAGGTTTAGGCTAGGACACACCTATGCTTAGGCTAAGGCTAGTGCTCCTCTAGCCTAAGGCTAGGGCACCCCTAGGGTTAGGCTAGGGCACCCCTAGGCTTAGGCTAAGGCTAGGGCTCCTCTAGCCTGAGGCCTGGGTATCCCTAGGCTTAGGCTACGGCACCCAGAGGCTTAGGCTAGGGCACCCCTAGGATTAGGCTAAGGCTAGTGGACCCCTAGGCTTAGGCTAAGGCACCCCTAGGCTTAGGCAAGGGCACCCTAGGCTTAGTTTCGGGCACCCTTAGGCTTAGGCTAGGGCACCCCTAGGCTTAGGCTAAGGCTAGGTGACCCCTAGGCTTAGTCTAAATCACCACTAGGCTTAGGCTAGGCCACCCCTAGGCTTAGGCTTGGGCACCCCTAGGCTGAGGCTAGGGCACCCATAGGCTTAGGCTAAGGCTAGGGCTCCCCTAGCCTAAGGCTAGGGCACCCCTAGTGTTAGGCTAGGGCACTCCTAGGCTTAAGCTAGGGCACCCGTAGGCTTAGGCTAAGGCTAGGTCTGCCCTATCCTAAGGCTAGGGCACCCCTAGGCTTTGGCTAGGGCACTCCTAGTCTTAGCCTAGGGCATCCCTAGGATTAGGCTAAGGCTAGGGCTCCCCTAGCCTAACCCTAGGGCACCCCTTGGCTTAGGCTAGGGACCCCTAGTCTTAGGCTAGGGCACCCCTAGTCTTAGGCTAGGGAACCCCTAGGCTTAGGCTAAGGCTAGGGCTCCCCTAGCCTAAGGCTAGGGCACCACTAGGCTTAGGCTAGGGCACCTTTAGGCTTAGGCTAGGGCACCCCTAAGCTTAAGCTAGGGCACCCCTAGGCTTAGGTTAGGGCACCCCTAGGCTTAGGCTAGAGCACCCCTAGGTTTAGGCTAGGTCACCCCTAGGCTTAGGCTAAGGCTAGTGCTCCCCTAGCCTGAAGCTAGGGCACCCCTAGGCTCAGGCTAGGGCATCCCTAGGCTTAGGCTAGGGCACCCCTAGGCTTAGGGTAAGGCTAGGGCTCCCCTAGCCTAAGGCGTGGGCACACGTACGCTTAGGCTAGGGCACCCCTAGGCTTAGGCTAGGGAACCCATAGGCTTAGGCTAGGGCACCCGTAGGCTTAGGCTAAGGCTACGGCTCCCCTAGTCTCACGCTAGGGCACCCCTAGACTCAGGCTATGGCACCCCTAAGCTTAGGCTAGGGCAATCCTAGGCTAGACTAAGGCTAGGGCTCCCCTAGCCTCAGGCTAGGGACCCGTAGGCTCAGGCTAGGGCACCCCTAGGCTCAGGCTAGGGCACGCCTAGGCTTAGGCTAGGGCACCCCTAGGCTTAGGCTAGGGCACCCCTAAGCTTAGGCTAGGGCACCCCTAGTCGTAGGCTAGGGCAACCCTAAGCTTAGGCTAGGGCACCCCTAGGCTTAGGCTAGGGCAACCCTAGGCTTAGGCTCGGGCACCCCTAAGCTTAGGCTAAGGCTAGGGCACCCCTAGACTTAGGCTAGGGCATCCATAGGCTTAGGCTAAGGCACCCCAAGGCTTAGGCTAAGGCTAGGGGACTCCTAGGCTTAGGCTAAGGCACCCCTAGGCTTAGGCTAGGGCACCCCTAAGTTAAGGCTAGGGCACCCCTAGGCTTAGGATAAAGCTAGGGCTCCCCTAGTCTTAGGCTTGGGCACCCCTAGGCTTAGGCTAAGACTAGGGGACCCCTAGGTTTAGGCTTAGGCACCCCTAGGCTTCGGATAGGGCCCCCCTAGGCTTAGGCTAAGGCACACCGAGGCTAGGCTAGGGCATCCCTAAGCTTAGGCTAGGGCACCCCTAGGCTTAGACTAAGGCTAGGGGACCCCTAGCCTTAGGCTAAGGCACCCCTAGGCTTAGGCTAGGGCACACCTAGGCTAAGGATAGGGCAACCCTAGGCTCAGGCTAGGGCTCCCCTACACTTAGGCTAGCGCACCCCTAAGCTTAGGCTAAGGCTAGTGCTCCCCTAGCCTGAGGCTAGGGCACCCCTAGGCTTAGGCTAGGGCACCCTTAGGCTTAGGCTAGGGCACCCCTAGACTTAGGCTAGGGCACCCCTAGGTTTAGGCTAAGGCTAGGGCTCCCCTAGACTAAGGCTAGGGCACCCCTAGCCTTAGGCTAGGGCACCCGTAAGCTTAGGCTACGGCACCCAAGGCTTAGGCTAGGGCACCCCTAGGCTTAGGCTAGGGCACCCCTAGGCTTAGGCTAGGGCAGCCCTAGGCGTAGGCTAGGGTACCCCTAGGCTCAGGCTAGGGCTCCCCTACACTTAGGCTAGCGCACCCCTAGGCTTAGGGTAAGGCTTGGGATCCCCTAGCCTAAGGCAACGGCACCCCTAGGCTTAGGCTAGGGCACCCTTAGGCTTAGGCTAGGGCACCCCTAGACTTAGGCTAGGGCACCCCTAGGTTTAGCCTAAGGCTAGGGCTCCCCTAGCCTAAGGCTAGGGCACCCCTAGGCTTAGGGTAGGGCAACCCTAGGCTTAGGCTAAGGCTAGGGCTCCCCTAGACTAAGGCTAGGGCACCCCTATCCTTAGGCTAGGGCACCCGTAAGCTTAGGCTACGGCACCCAAGGCTTAGGCTAGGGCAGCCCTAGGCTTAGGCTAGGGCACCCCTAGGCTTAGGCTAGGGCACCCCTAGGCTTAGGCTAAGGCTAGGTCACCCCTAGGCATAGTCTAAGGCACCAATAGGCTTGGGCTAGGGCACCCCTAGGCTTAGGCTAGGGACCACTAGGCATAGGCTAGGGCACCCCTAAGCTTAGGCTAGGGCACCCCTTGTCTTAGGCTA
This sequence comes from Tenrec ecaudatus, assembly GCF_050624435.1. NCBI lineage: Eukaryota > Metazoa > Chordata > Mammalia > Afrosoricida > Tenrecidae > Tenrec > Tenrec ecaudatus. Next base: position 503,603 of record NW_027459490.1, read on the forward strand.
GGGCACCCCTAGGCTTAGGCTAAGGCTAGGGCTCCCCTAGCCTAAGGCTGGGGAACCACTACGCTTAGGCTAGGGCACCCTTAGGCTTAGGCTAGGGCACCCCTAAGCTTAGGCTAGGTCACCCCTAGGCTTAGGCTAGGGCACCCCTAGGCTTAGGCTAGGGCACCCCAAGGCTTCGGCTACGGCGAGGACTCCCCTAGCCTAAGGCTAGCGTACCCCTAGGCTTAGGCTAAGGCACCCCTAGACTTAGGCTAGGGCACCCCTTGGCTTAGGCTAGGGCACCCCTAGGCTTAGGCTAAGGCTAGGGCTCCTCTAGCCTACCGCTAGGGCACCCCAAAGCTTCGGATAAGGGGAGGACTCCTCTATCCTAAGGCTAGGGTACCTCTAGGCTTAGGCTAGGGCACCCCTAGACTTAGGTTAGGGCACCCCTTGTCTTAATCTAGGGCACGCCTAGGCTTAGGCTAAGGCTAGGGCTCCTCTAGCCTAACCTAGGGCATCCCTAGGCTTGGGCTAGGGCACCCCTAGGCTTAGTCTAGGGCACCCCTAAGCTTAGACTAAGGCTACGGCTCCCCTAGCCTAAGGTTAGGGCACCCCTAGCCTTAGGCTAGGTCACCCCTAGGATTAGGATAGGGCACCCCTAGGCTTAGGTTAGGGCACCCCTAGGCTTAGGCTAAGGCTAGGGCTCCCCTAGCCTAAGACTAGGGCACCCCTAGGCTTAGGGTAGGGCAACCATAGGCTTAGGCTAGGGCACCCCTAGGCTTAGGCTACTGCACCCCATGGCTTAGTATAGGGCACCCCTAGGCTTAGGCTAAGGCTAGGGCTCCACTAGACTAAGGCTAGGGCACCCCTAGCCTTAGGCCAGGGCACCCCTAGGCTTAGGCTAGGGCAACCCTAGGCTTATGCTAGGGCACCCCTAGGCTTAGGCTAGGGCACCCCTAGGCTTAGGCTAAGGCTAGGGCTCCCCTACCTAAAGCTAAGGAACCCCTAGCCTTAGGCTAGGGCACCCGTAGGCTTAGGATAGGGCACCCCTAGGCTTAGGATAGGGCACCCCTAAGCTTAGGCTGAGGCTAGGTCTCCACTAGACTAAGGCTAGGACACCCCTTGCCTTAGCCTAGGGCACCCCTAGGCTTAGGCTAGCTCACCCCTAGGCTTAGACTAAGGCTAGGGCTCCCCAAGCCTAAGGCTAGGGCACCCCTAAGTTTAGGCTAGGGCACCCCTAGGCTTAGGATAAGGCTAGGGCTCCCCTAGCCTTAGGCTAGGACACACCTAGGCTTAGGCTAGGGCACCCCTAGGCTTAGGCTAGGGCACCCCTAGGCTTAGGCTAGGGCACCCCTAGGCTTAGGTTAGGGCACCCCTAGGCGTAGGCTAGTGCTCCCCTAGCCTAAGGCTAGGGCACCCCTACGCATAGGCTAGGGCACCCCTTGGCTTAGGCTAGGGCACTCGTAGGCTTAGGCTAGGGCACCCCTAGGCTTAGGCTAGGGCACCCCTAGTCTTAGGCTAAGGCTAGGGCTCAGCTCGCCTAATGCTAGGGCACCCCTAGGCTTAGGGTAGGTCACCCCTAGGCTTAGGCTAGGGCACATCTACGCTTAGGCTAGGGCACCCCTAGGATTAGGCTAAGGCTAGGGCTCCACTAGACTAAGGCTAGGGCACCCCTAGGCTTTGGCTAGGGAACCCATAGGCTTAGGCTAGGGCAACCCTAGGCTTAGGCTAGGGTACCCCTAGTCTTAGGCTAAGGCTTGGGCTCCCATAGCCTAACGCTAGGGCACCCCTAGGCTTAGGCTAGGGCACCCCTAGGCTTAGGGTAGGGGACCCCTAGGCTTAGGCTAAGGCGCCCCTAAGCTTAGGCTAGGGCACCCCTTGTCTTATGCTAGGGCACCCCTAGGCTTAGGCTAAGGCTAGGCCTCCTCTAGCTTAAGGCTAGGGCACCCCTAGACTTAGGCTAGGGCACCCCTAGGCTTAGGCTAGGGCACCCCTAGGCTTAGGCTAGGGCACCCCTAGGCTTAGGGTAGGGCACCCGTTGGCTTAGGCTAGGGCACCCCTAGGCTTAGGCTACGGCACCCCTAGGCTTAGGCTAGGGCACCCCTAGGCTTAGGCTAAGGCTGGGGCTCCAATAGACTAATTCTAGGGACCCCTAGCCTTAGGCTAGGGCACCCCTAGGCTTAAGGTAGGGCACCCCTAGGCTTAGGCTAGGGCACCCCTAGGCTTAGGCTAAGGTTAGGGCTCCCCTAGCCTAAGGTTAGGGTTCTCCTAGCCTTAGGCTAGGGCACCCCTAGGCTTAGGCTAAGGCACCCGTAAGCTTACGCTAGGGCACCCCTAGGCTTAGGCTAGGGCACCCCTAGGCTTAGGCTAAGGCTAGGGCTCCCCTAGCCTATGGCTAGGGCACCACTAGGCTTAGGGTAGGGCACCCTTAGGCTTATGTTAGGGCACCCCTAAGCTTAGGCTAGGGCACCCCTAGGCTTAGGTTAGGGCACCCCTAGACTTAGGCTAGGGCACCCCTAGGCTTAGGCTAGGGCACCCCTAGGCTTAGGCTAAGGCTAGTGCTCCCCTAGCCTAAGACTAGGGCACCCCTATGGTTAGGCTAGGGCACCCCTAGGCTTAGGCTAAGTCTACGGCTCCCCTAGCCTCAGGCTAGGGCACCCCTAGGCTCAGGCTAGGGCATCCCTAGGCTTAGGCTAGGGCACCCCTAGGCTTAGGCTAAGGCTAGGGCTCCCCTAGCCTAAGGCGTGGGCACCCGTACGCTTAGGCGAGGGCACCCCTTGGCTTAGGCTAGGGAACCCCTAGGCTTAGGCTAGGGCAATCCTAGGCTAGACTAAGGCTAGGGCTCCCCTAGCCTCAGGCTAGGGACCCGTAGGCTTAGGCTAGGGCACCCCTAGGCTTAGGCTAAGGCTAGGGGACCCCTAGGCTTAGGCTAAGGCACCCCTAGGCTTAGGCTAGGGCACTCCTAAGTTTAGGCTAGGGCACCCCTAGGCTTAGGCTAGGGCACCCCTAGGCTTAGGCTAAGGCACACCAAGGCTTAGGCTAGGGCACCACTAGGCTTTGGGTAGGGCACCCCTAGGCTTAGACTAAGGCTAGGGGATCCCTAGCCTTAGGCTAAGGCACCCCTAGGCTTAGGTTAGGGCACACCTAGGCTAAGGCTAGGGCACCCCTAGGCTCAGGATAGGGCACCCCTACACTTAGGCTAAGGCACCCCTAGGCTTAGGCTAAGGCTTGGGATCCCCAAGTCTAAGACAAAGGCACCCCTAGGCTTAGGCTAGGGCACCCCTAGGCTTAGGCTAGGGCACCCCTAGGCTTAGGCTAGGGCACCCCTAGGTTTAGGCTATGGCTAGGGCTATCCTAGCCTAAGGCTAGGGCACCCCTATGCTTAGCCTTGGGCAACCCTAGGCTTAAGTTAAGGCTAGGGCTCCCCTAGACTAAGGCTAGGGCACCCCTAGCCTTAGGATAGGGCACCCGTAAGCTTAGGCTACGGCACCCCTAGGCTTTGGCTAGGGCACCCCTAGGCTTAGGATAGGGTATCCCTAGGCTTAGGCTATGGCACCCCTAGGCTTAGGCTAGGGCACCCCTAGGCTTAGACTAGGGCACCCCTAGGCTTAGACTAGGGCAGCCCTAGGCTTAGGCTAGGGCAGCCCTAGGCTTAGGCTAGGGCAGCCCTAGGCTTAGGCTAGGGCACCCCTAGGCTTAGGTTAGGGCACCCCTAGGCTTAGGCTAGGGCACGCCTAGGCTTAGGCTAAGGCTAGGGGACCCTTAGGCTTAGGCTAAGGCACCCCTAGGCTTAGGCAAGGGCACCCTAGGCTTAGGTTAGGGCACCCTTAGGCTTAGGCTAGGGTACCCCAAGGCTTAGGCTAAGGCTAGGTCACCCCTAGGCTTAATCTAAGGCACCAATAGGCTTAGGCTAGGGCACCCCTAGGCTTAGGCTAGGGCACTCCTAAGCTTAGGCTAGGGCACCCCTAAGCTGAGGCTAGGGCACCCCTAGGCTGAGGCTTGGGCACCCATAGGCTTAGGCTAAGGCTAGGGCTCCCCTAGCCTAAGGCTAGGGCACCCCTAAGCTTAGGCTAGGGCACTCCTAGTCTTAGGCTAGGGCACCCCTAGACTTAGGCGAAGGCTAGGGCTCCCCTAGCCTAAGGCTGGGGCACCACTAGGCTTAGGTTAGGGCACCCTTAGGCTTTGGCTATGGCACCCCTAAGCTTAGGCTAGGTCACCCCTAGGCTTAGGCTAGGGCACCCCTAGGCTTAGGCTAGGGCACCCCTAGGCTTAGTCTAGGGGACCCCTAGGCTTAGGCTAAGGCTAGTGCTCACCTAGCCTAAGGCTAAGGCACCCCTAGGGTTAGGCTAGGGCACCCCCAGGCTTAGGCTATGGCAGCCCTAGGCTTACGCTAAGGCTAGGGCTCGCCTAGCCTAAGGCTAGGGCACCCCTAGGCTTATGCTAGAGCACCCGTAGGCTTAGGCAAGGACACCCTTAGCCTTAGGCTAGGGCACCCCTAGGCGTAGGCTAGGGCACCCCTAGGCTTAGGCTAAGTCTAGGGCTCCCCTAGTCTAAGGCTAGGGCACCATTAGGCTTAGACTAGGTCACCGCTAGGCTTAGGATAGGGCACCCCTAGGCTTAGGCTAGGGCACCCCTAGGCTTAGGCTAAGGCTAGGGCTCCCCTAGTCTAAGGCTAGGGCACCCTTAGGCTTAGACTAGGGCACCCCTAGGCTTAGGCTAGGGCACCCCTAGCCTTAGGCTAGGGCACCCCTAAGCTTAGGCTAGGGCACCCCTAGGCTTAGGCTAGGGCACCCCTAGGCTTAGGATAGGGCACCCCTAGGCTTAGGCTAGGGCACCCCTAGGCTTAGGCTAGGGCACCCCTAGGCTTAAACTAGGGCAGCCCTAGGCTTAGGCAAGGGCACCCCTAAGCTTAGGCTAGGGCACCCCTAGGCTTAGGCTAAGGCTAGGTCTTCCCTAGCCTAAGGCTAGGGCACCCCTAGGCTTAGGCTAGGGCACCCCTAGGCTTAGGCTAAGGCACACCAAGGCTTAGGCTAGGGCACCACTAGGCTTTGGGTAGGGCACCCCTAGGCTTAGACTAAGGCTAGGGGATCCCTAGCCTTAGGCTAAGGCACCCCTAGGCTTAGGTTAGGGCACACCTAGGCTAAGGCTAGGGCACCCCTAGGCTCAGGATAGGGCACCCCTACACTTAGGCTAAGGCACCCCTAGGCTTAGGCTAAGGCTTGGGATCCCCAAGTCTAAGACAAAGGCACCCCTAGGCTTAGGCTAGGGCACCCCTAGGCTTAGGCTAGGGCACCCCTAGGTTTAGGCTAAGGCTAGGGCTCCCCTAGCCTAAGGCTAGGGCACCCCTATGCTTAGCCTTGGGCAACCCTAGGCTTAGGTTAAGGCTAGGGCTCCCCTAGACTAAGGCTAGGGCTCCCCTAGCCTTAGGATAGGGCACCCGTAAGCTTAGGCTACGGCACCCCTAGGCTTAGGCTAGGGCACCCCTAGGCTTAGGATAGGGTATCCCTAGGCTTAGGCTATGGCACCCCTAGGCTTAAGCTAGGGCACCCCTAGGCTTAGACTAGGGCACCCCTAGGCTTAGGCTAGGGCAGCCCTAGGCTTAGGCTAGGGCAGCCCTAGGCTTAGGCTTGGGCACCCCTAGGCTTAGGTTAGGGCACACCTAGGCTTAGGCTAGGGCACACCTAGGCTTAGGCTAAGGCTAGGGGACCCTTAGGCTTAGGCTAAGGCACCCCTAGGCTTAGGCAAGGGCACCCTAGGCTTAGGTTAGGGCACCCTTAGGCTTAGGCTAGGGCACCCCAAGGCTTAGGCTAAGGCTAGGTCACCCCTAGGCTTAATCTAAGGCACCAATAGGCTTAGGCTAGGGCACCCCTAGGCTTAGGCTAGGGCACTCCTAAGCTTAGGCTAGGGCACCCCTAAGCTGAGGCTAGGGCACCCCTAGGCTGAGGCTAGGGCACCCATAGGCTTAGGCTAAGGCTAGGGCTCCCCTAGCCTAAGGCTAGGGCACCCCTAAGCTTAGGCTAGGGCACTCCTAGTCTTAGGCTAGGGCACCCCTAGACTTAGGCGAAGGCTAGGGCTCCCCTAGCCTAAGGCTGGGGCACCACTAGGCTTAGGCTAGGGCACCCTTAGGCTTAGGTTATGGCACCCCTAAGCTTAGGCTAGGTCACCCCTAGGCTTAGGCTAGGGCACCCCTAGGCTTAGGCTAGGGCACCCCTAGGCTTAATCTAGGGGACCCCTAGGCTTAGGCTAAGGCTAGTGCTCACCTAGCCTAAGGCTAAGGCACCCCTAGGGTTAGGCTAGGGCACCCCCAGGCTTAGGCTATGGCAGCCCTAGGCTTACGCTAAGGCTAGGGCTCGCCTAGCCTAAGGCTAGGGCACCCCTAGGCTTATGCTAGAGCACCCGTAGGCTTAGGCAAGGACACCCTTAGCCTTAGGCTAGGGCACCCCTAGGCGTAGGCTAGGGCACCCCTAGGCTTAGGCTAAGTCTAGGGCTCCCCTAGTCTAAGGCTAGGGCACCATTAGGCTTAGACTAGGTCACCCCTAGGCTTAGGATAGGGCACCCCTAGGCTTAGGCTAGGGCACCCCTAGGCTTAGGCTAAGGCTAGGGCTCCCCTAGTCTAAGGCTAGGGCACCCTTAGGCTTAGACTAGGGCACCCCTAGGCTTAGGCTAGGGCATCCCTAGCCTTAGGCTAGGGCACCCCTAGGCTTAGGCTAAGGCTAGGGCTCCCCTAGTCTAAGGCTAGGGCACCTATAGGCTTAGGCTAGGGCACGCCTAGGCTTAGGCTAAGGCTAGAGCTCCTCTAGCCTAATGCTAGGGCATCCCTAGGCTTGGGCTAGGGCACCCCTAGGCTTAGGCTAGGGCACCCCTAGGCTTAGGCTAGGACACCCCAAAGCTTCAGATAAGGTGAGGACTCTCCTAGCCTCAGGCTAGTGTACACCTCTGCTTAGGCTAGGGCACCCCTAGACTTAGGCTAGGGAACCCCAAGGCTTCGGCTAAGGCGAGGACTCCCCTAGCCTAAGGCTAGGGTACAACTAGGCTTAGACTAGGGCACCCCTAGACTTAGGCTAGGGCACCCCTAGTCTTAGGCTAGGGTACCCCTAGGCTTAGGCTAGGGCACCCCAAGGCTTCAGCTAAGGCGATGACTCCCCTAGCCTAAGGCTAGGGTACACCTTGGCTTAGGCTAGGGCACCCCTAGACTTAGGCTAGGGCACCCCTAGGCTTAGGCTAGGGCACCCCTAGGCTTAGGCTAAGGCACCCCTAGACTTAGGCTAGGGCACCCCTTGGCTTAGGCTAGGGCACCCCTAGGCTTGGGCTAAGGCTACGGCTCCTCTAGCCTACCGCTAGGGCACCCCAAGGCTTGGGCTAAGACGAGGACTCCTCTAGCCTAAGGCTAGGGTACCCCTAGACTTAGGTTAGGGCACCACTTGGCTTAGGCTAGGGCACCCCTAGGCTTAGGCTAGGGCACCCCTAAGCTTAGACTAAGGCTAGGGCTCCCCTAGCCTAAGGCTAGGGCACCCCTAGCCTTAGGCTAGGGCACCCCTAGGCTTAGGATAGGGCACCCCTAGGCTTAGGCTAGGGCACTCCTAGTCTTAGGCTAGGGCACCCCTAGGCTTAGGCTAAGGCTAGGGCTCGCCTAGCCTAAGACTAGGGCACCCCTAGGGTTAGGGTAGGGCAACCATAGGTTTAGGCTAGGGCACCCCTAGGCTTAGGCTACGGCACCCCATGGCTTAGGACAGGGCACCCCTAGGCTTAGGCTAAGGCTAGGGCTCCACTTGTCTAAGGCTAGGGCACCACTAGCCTTAGGCTAGGGCACCCCTAGGCTTAGGCTAGGGCAACCCTGGGCTTATGCTAGGGCACCCCTAGGCTTAGGCTATGGCACCCCTAGGCTTAGGCTAAGGCTAGGCCTCCCCTAGTCTAAGGCTAGGGCACCCCAAGGCTTAGGCTAGGGCACCCCTAGGCTTAGGCTAGGACACCACTAGGCTTAGGCTAGGGCACCCCTAGGCTTAGGGTAGGGCACCCCTAAGCTTAGACTAAGGCTACGGCTCCCCTAGCCTAAGGCTACGAAACCCCTAGGCTTAGGTAGGGAACCCCTAGGCTTAGGTTAGGGCACCACTATGCTTAGGCTAGGCTCCCCTAGACTTAGGCTATGGCACCCCTAGGCTTACGCTGGGGCACCCCTAGGCTTAGGCTAAGGCTAGGGCTCCCCTAGCTTAAGGCTAGGGTACCCCTAGGCTTAGGTTAAGGCACCCCTAGACTTAGGCTAGGGCACCCGTAGGCTTAGGCTAGGGCACCCCTAGGCTTAGGCTAAGGCTAGGGCTCCTCTAGCCTAACGCTAGGGCATCCCTAGGCTTAGGCTAGGGCACCCCTAGACTTAGGCTAGGGGACACCTAGGCTTAGGCTAGGGCACCCCTAGCTTAGGCTAAGGCTAGGGCTCCTCTAGCCTAACGCTAGGGCATCTCTAGTCTTGGGCTAGGGCACCCCTAGGCTTAGAGTAAGGCTAGGGCACCCCTAGGCTTAGGATAGGGCACCCCTAGGCTTAGGATAGGGCACCCCTAAGCTTAGGGTGAGGCTAGGTCTCCACTAGACTAAGGCTAGGGCACCCCTAGGCTTAGGCTAGGGCACCCCAAGGCTTCAGCTAAGGCGATGACTCCCCTAGCCTAAGGCTAGGGTACACCTTGGCTTAGGCTAGGGCACCCCTAGACTTAGGCTAGGGCACCCCTAGGCTTAGGCTAGGGCACCCCTAGGCTTAGGCTAAGGCACCCCTAGACTTAGGCTAGGGCACCCCTTGGCTTAGGCTAGGGCACCCCTAGGCTTAGGCTGAGGCTAGGGCTCCTCTAGCCTACCGCTAGGGCACCCCAAGGCTTGGGCTAAGACGAGGACTCCTCTAGCCTAAGGCTAGGGTACCCCTAGACTTAGGTTAGGGCACCACTTGGCTTAGGCTAGGGCACCCCTAGGCTTAGGCTAGGGCACCCCTAGGCTTAGGCTAAGGCTAGGGATCACCTAGCCTAAGACTAGGGCACCCCTAGGGTTAGGCTAAGGCTAGGGCCCCTTAGCCTAAGGGTAGGTCACCCCTCGGCTTAGGCTAGGGCACCCCAAGGCTTAGGCTAGGGCACCTTAGGTTTAAGCTAGGACTCCCCTAGCCTAAGGCTAGGGCACCCATCTGCTTGGGCTAGGGCACCCCTAGTCTTAGGCTAGGGCACCCCTAGGCTTAGGATAACACTAGGACTCCCCTAGCCTAAGGCTAGCGCACCCCTAGGCTTAGGCTAGGGCATCCCTAGGCATAGGCAGGGCACCCATAGGCTTAGGCTAAAGCTAGGGCTCAGCTAGCCTAAGGCTAGGGCACCCCTAGGCTTAGGCTAGGGCAACCCTAGGCTTAGGGTAGGGCACCTCTAGGCTTAGGCTAGGTCAACCCTAGGCTTAGGCTAGGGCACCCCTAGGCTTAGGCTAAGGCTAGGGCTCCACTAGACTAAGGATAGGGCACCCCTAGCCTTATGCTAGGGCACCCCTAGGCTTAGGCTAGGGCACCCCTAGACATAGGCTAGGGAACCGATAGGCTTAGGCTAGGGAACCACTAGGCTTGGGCTAGGGCACCCCTAGGCTTAGGGTAGGGCACCCCTAAGCTTAGACTAAGGCTACGGCTCCCCTAGCCTAAGGCTAGGGAACCCCTAGGCTTAGGTAGGGAACCCCTAGGCTTAGGGCACCACTATGCTTAGGCTAGGCTCCCCTAGACTTAGGCTAGGGCACCCCTAGGCTTACGCTGGGGCACCCCTAGGCTTAGGCTAAGGCTAGGGCTCCCCTAGCTTAAGGCTAGGGTACCCCTAGGCTTAGGGTAAGGCACCCCTAAACTTAGGCTAGGGCACCCGTAGGCTTAGGCTAGGGCACCCCTAGGCTTAGGCTAAGGCTAGGGCTCCTCTAGCCTAACGCTAGGGCATCCCTAGGCTTAGGTTAGGGCACCCCTAGACTTAGGCTAGGGGAACCCTAGGCTTAGGCTAGGGCACCCCTAGCTTAGGCTAAGGCTAGGGTTCCTCTAGCTTAACGCTAGGGCATCTCTAGTCTTGGGCTAGGGCACCCCTAGGCTTAGACTAAGGCTAGGGCACCCCTAGGCTTAGGATAGGGCACCCCTAGGCTTAGGATAGGGCACCCCTAAGCTTAGGGTGAGGCTAGGTCTCCACGAGACTAAGGCTAGGGCACCCCTAGGCTTAGGCTAGGGCACCCCTAGGCTTAGGCTAAGGCTAGGGCTCCTCAAGCCTAATGCTAGGGCATCCCTAGGCTTGGGCTAGGGCACCCCTAGGCTTAGACTAAGGCTAGGGCACCCTTAGGCTTAGGCTAGGGCACCCCTAGGCTTAGGCTAGGGCACCCCAAGGCTTCGGCTAAGGCGAGGACTCACTTAGCCTAAGGCTAGGGCACCCCTAGGCTTAGGCTAGGGCACCCCTAGGCTTAGGCTAGGGCACCCAAAGGCTTCGGCTAAGGCAAGGACTCCCCTAGCCTAAGGCTAGGGTACACCTAGGCTTAGGCTAGTTCACCCCTAGACTTAGGCTAGGGCACCCCTAGGCTTAGGCTAGGGCGCCACTAGGCTTAGGCTAAGGCTAGGGCTCCTCTAGCCTAACGCTAGGGCATCCCTAGGCTTGGGCTAGGGCACCCCTAGGCTTAGACAAAGGCTAGGGCACCCCTAGGCTTAGGATAGGGCACCCCTAGGCTTAGGATAGGGCACCCCTAAGCTTAGGGTGAGGCTAGGTCTCCACTAGACTAAGGCTAGGGCACCCCTAGCCTTAGCCTAGGGCACCCCTAGGCTTAGGCTAGCTCACCCCTAGGCTTAGGCTAGGGAACCCCTAGGTTTAGGCTAGGGCGCCCCAAGGCTTAGGCTAAGGCTAGGGCTCCCCTAGGCTTAGGATAGGGCACCCCTAGGCTTTGGATAAGGCACCCCTAAGCTTAGGGTGAGGCTACGTCTTCACTAGACTAAGGCTAGGGCACCCCTAGCCTTAGCCTAGGGCACCCCTAGGCTTAGGCTAGCTCACCCCTAGGCTTAGGCTAGGGAACCCCTAGGCTTAGGCTAGGGCACCCCTAGGCTTAGGCTAGGACACCCATAGGCTTAGGCTAGGGCACCCCTAGGCTTAGGCTAGGGCACCCCTAGGCTTAGACTAAGGCTAGGGCTCCACTAGCCTAAGGCTAGGGCACCCCTAGGCGTAGGCTAGGGCACACCATGGCTTAGGCTAAGGCTAGGGCTCCCCTAGCCTAAGGCTAGGGTACCCCTAGTCTTAGGCTAGGCCACCCCTAGACTTAGGCTAGGGAACCCCTAGGCTTAGGCTAGGGCACCCCTAGGCTTAGGCTAAGGAACCGATAGGCTTAGGCTAGGGAACCACTAGGCTTAAGCTAGGGCACCCCTAGGCTGAAGCTAAAGCCAGGGCTCCCATAGCCTAAGGCTAGGGCACCCCTAGGCTTAGGCTAGGGCACCCCTAGGCTTAGGCTAGGGCACGCCATGGCTTTGGCTAGGGAACCCCTAGGCTTAGGCTAAGGCTAGGGCTCCTCTAGCCTAACGCTAGGGCATCCCAAGGCTTGGGCTAGGGCACCCCTAGGCTTAGGCTAGGGCACCCCTAGGCTTAGGCTAGGGCACCCCAAGGCTTCGGCTAAGGCAAGGACTCACCTAGCCTAAGGCTAGGGTACTCCTAGGCTTAGGCTAGGGCACCCTTAGGCTTAGGCTAGGGCACCCCTAGGCTTAGGCTAAGGCTAGGGCTCCTCTAGCCTAACGCTAGGGCATCCCTAGGCTTGGGCTAGGGCACCCCTAGGCTTAGGGTAGGGCACCCTTAGGCTTAGACTAAGGCTAAGGCTCCCCTACCCTAAGGCTAGGAAACCCCTAGGCTTAGGTAGGGAACCCCTAGGCATAGGTTAGGGCACCACTATGCTTAGGCTAGGCTCCCCTAGACTTAGGCTAGGGCACCCCTAGGCTTACGCTGGGGCACCCTTAGGCTTAGGCTAAGGCTAGGGCTCCCCTAGCTTAAGGCTAGGGTACCCCTAGGATTAGGTTAAGGCACCCTTAGGCTTAGGCTAGGGCACCCCTAGACTTAGGCTAGCTCACCCCTAGGCTTAGGCTAGGGAACCCCTAGGTTTAGGCTAGGGCGTCCCAAGGCTTAGGCTAAGGCTAGGGCTCCCGTAGGCTTAGGATAGGGCACCCCTAGGCTTTGGATAGGGCACCCCTAAGCTTAGGGTGAGGCTAGGTCTCCACTAGACTAAGGCTAGGGCACCCCTAGCCTTAGCCTAGGGCACCCCTAGGCTTAGGCTAGCTCACCCCTAGGCTTAGGCTAGGGAACCCCTAGGATTAGGCTAGGGCACCCCTAGGCTTAGGCTAGGACACCCATAGGCTTAGGCTAAGGCACCCCTAGCCTTAGGCTAGGGCACCCCTAGGCTTAGGCTAAGGCTAGGGCTCCCCGAGCCTAAGGCTAGGGCACCCCTAGGCTTGGGCTAGGGCAACCCTATGCTTAGGCTAGGGCACCCCTAGGCGTAGGCTAGGGCACCAAATGGCTTAGGCTAAGGCTAGGGCTCCCCTAGCCTAGGGCTAGGGTACCCATAGTCTTAGGCTAGGCCACCCCTAGACTTAGGCTAGGGATCCCCTAGGCTTAAGCTAAGGCTAGGGCTCCTCTAGCCGAACAGTAGGGCACCCCTAGGCTTAGGCTAGGGCACCCCTAGGATTAGGCTAGGGCACCCCTAGGCTTAGGCTAGGGCACCTCAAGGGTTCAGCTAGGGCTAGGGCTCCCCTAGGCTTATGCTAGGGCACCCCTAGGCTTAGGCTTGGGCACCCCTAGTCTTAGGATAGGGCACCTCTAGGCTTAGGCTAAAGCTAGGGCACCGCTAGGCTTAGGCTAGGGCACCCCTTGGCTTAGGCTAGGGCACTCCTAGGCTTAGTCTAGGGCACCCCTAGTCTTAGGTTAGGGCACCCCTAGGCTTAGGCTAGAGCACCATAGGCTAAGGCTAAGGCTAGAGCTCAGCTAGCCTAAGGCTAGGGCACCCCTAGGCTTAGGCTAGGGCACCCCTAGGCTTAGGGTAGGGCACCCCTAGGCTTAGGCTATGGCACATCTATGCTTAGGCTATGGCACCCCTAGGCTTATGCTAAGGCTAGGGCTCCACTAGACTAAGGCTAGGGCACCCCTAGCCTTAGGCTATGGCACCCCTAGGCTTAGGCTAGGGCACCCCTAGGCTTAGGCTAGGGCACCACTAGGCTTAGGATAGGGCACCCCTAAGCTTAGGCTAATGCTAGGGCTCCTCTAGACTAATGCTAGGGCACCCCTAGCATTAGCCTAGGGCACCCCTAGGCTTAGGTTAGCTCACCCCTTAGGCTTAGGCTAGGGAACCCCTAGGCTTAGCCAAGGGACCCCCTAGGCTTAGGCTACGGCACCCCTAGGCTTAGGCTAGGGAACCGATAGGCTTAGGCTAGGGAACCACTAGGCTTAGGCTAGGGCACCCCTAGGCTGAAGCTAAAGCCAGGGCTCCCATAGCCTAAGGCTAGGGCACCCCTAGGCTTAGGCTAGGGCACCCCTAGGCTTAGTTTAGGGCACCCCATGGCTTAGCATAGGACACCCCTAGGCTTAGGCTAAGGCTAGGACTCCACTAGACTAAGGCTAGGGCACCCCGAGCCTTAGGCTAGGGCACCCCTAGGCGTAGGCTAGGGCAACCCTAGGCTTCTGCTAGGGCACCCCTAGGCTTAGGCTAGGGTACCCCAAGCCTTAGGCTAGGGCACCCCTAGACTTAGGCTAGGGTACCCCTAGGCTTAGGCTAGGGCACCCATAGGCTTAGGCTAGGGCACCCCTAGGCTTAGGCTAAGGCTAGGGCTCCTCTAACCTAACGCTAGGGCATCCCTAGGCTTGGGCTAGGGCACCCCTAGGCTTAGGGTAGGGCACCCCTAGGCTTAGACTAAGGCTACGGCTCCCCTAGCCTAAGGCTAGGGAACCCCTAGGCTTAGGTAGGGAACCCCTAGGCTTAGGTTAGGGCACCAATATGCTTAGGCTAGGCTCCCCTAGACTTAGGCTAGGGCACCCCTAGGCTTACGCTGGGGTACTCCTAGGCTTAGGCTTAGGCTAGGGCTCCCCTAGCTTAAGGCTAGGGTACCCCTAGACTTAGGTTAAGGCACCCCTAGACTTAGGCTAGGGCACCCCTAGGCTTAGGCTAGGGCACCCCTAGGCTTAGGCTAAGGCTAGGGCTCCTCTAGCCTAACGCTAGGGCATCCCTAGGCTTGGGCTAGGTCACCCCTAGGCTTAGGCTAGGGCACCCCTAGGCTTAGGCTAGGGAACCCAAAGGCTTCGGCTATGGCGAGGACTCCCCTAGCCTAAGGCTAGGGTACACCTAGGCTTAGGCTAGGGCACCCTTAGACTTAGGCTAGGGCACCCCTAGGCTTAGGCTAGGGCACCCCTAGGCTTAGGCTAAGGCTAGGGCTCCTCTAGCCTAACGCTAGGGCATCCCTAGGCTTGGGCTAGGGCACCCCTAGGCTTAGACAAAGGCTAGGGCACCCCTAGGCTTAGGATAGGGCACCCCTAGGCTTAGGATAGGGCACCCCTAAGCTTAGGGTGAGGCTAGGTCTCCACTAGACTAAGGCTAGGGCACCCCTATCCTTAGCCTAGGGCACCCCTAGGCTTAGGCTAGCTCACCCCTAGGCTTAGGCTAGGGAACCCCTAGGTTTAGGCTAGGGCGCCCCAAGGCTTAGGCTAAGGCTAGGGCTCCCCTAGGCTTAGGATAGGGCACCCCTAGGCTTTGGATAGGGCACCCCTAAGCTTAGGGTGAGGCTAGGTCTCCACTAGACTAAGGCTAGGGCACCCCTAGCCTTAGCCTAGGGTACCCCTAGGCTTAGGCTAGCTCACCCCTAGGCTTAGGCTAGGGAACCCCTAGGCTTAGGCTAGGACACCCATAGGCTTAGGCTAGGGCACCCCTAGGCTTAGGCTAGGACACCCATAGGCTTGGGCTAGGGCACCCCTAGGCTTAGGCTAGGGCACCCCTAGGCTTAGGCTAAGGCTAGGGCTCCCATAGCCTAAGGCTAGGGCACCCCTAGGCTTAGGCTAGGGCAACCCTAAGCTTAGGCTAGGGCACCCCTAGGCGTAGGCTAGGGCACCAAATGGCTTAGGCTAAGGCTAGGGCTCCCCTAGCCTAAGGCTAGGGTACCCCTAGTCTTAGGCTAGGCCACCTCTAGACTTAGGGTAGGGAACCCCTAGGCTTAAGCTAAGGCTAGGGCTCCTGTAGCCTAACACTACGGCACCCCTAGGCTTAGGCTAGGGCACCCCTAGGCTTAGGCTAGGGCACCCCTAGTCTTAGGCTAGGGCACCTCAAGACTTTGGATAAGGCTAGGGCTCCCCTAGCCTAAGGCTAGGGTACCCCTAGGCTTAGGCTAGGGAACCCAAAGGCTTAGGCTAAGGCTAGGGCTCCCCTAGCCTAAGGCTACGGCACCCCTAGGCTTATGCTAGGGCACCCCTAGGCTTAGGCTAGGGCACCCCTAGGCTTACGTTTGGGCACCCCTAAGCTTAGGCTAGGGCACCCCTAGTCTTAGGCTAGGGCACCTCTAGGCTTAGGCTAAGGCTAGGGCTCCCCTAGCCTAAGGCTAGGGCACCCCTAGGCTTAGGCTAGGGCACCCCTTGGCTTAGGCTAGGGCATTCCTAGGCTTAGTCTAAGGCACCCCTAGGCTTAGGTTAGGGCACCCCTAGGCTTAGGCTAGGGCACCCAAGGCTTAGGCTAAGGCTAGGGCTCAGCTAGCCTAAGGCTAGGGCACCCTTAGGCTTAGGCTAGGGCACCCCTAGGCTTAGGGTAGGGCACCCCTAGGCTTAGGCTATGGCACATCTATGCGTAGGCTATGGCACCCTAAGGCTTAGGCTAAGGCTAGGGCTCCACTAGACTAAGGCTAGGGCACCCCTAGCCTTAGGCTAGGGCACCCCTAGGCTTAGGCTAGGGCACCCCTAGGCTTAGGCTAGGGCACCACTAGGCTTGGGGTAGGGCACCCCTAAGCTTAGGCTAAGGTTAGGGCTCCTCTAGACAAATGCTCTTGCACCCCTAGCATTAGCCTAGGGCACCCCTAGGCTTAGGTTAGCTCACCCCTAGGCTTAGGCTAGGGAACCCCTAGGTTTAGTCTAGGGCGCCCCAAGGCTTAGGCTAAGGCTAAGGCTCCCTTAGCCTAAGTCTAGGGCACCCCTGGGCTTAGGGTAGGGCACCCCTAGGCTTAGGCTAGGACACCCGTAGGCTTAGGCTAGGGCACCCCTAGGCTTAGGCAAGGGCACCCCGAGGCTTAGGCAAAGGCTAGGGCTCCCCTTGCCTAAAGCTAGGGCACCCCTAGTCTTAGGGTAGGGCAACCCTAGGCTTAGGCTAGGGCACCCCTAGGCTTAGCCTAAGGCTAGGGCTCCACTATACTAAGGCTAGGGCACCCCTAGCCTTAGGCTAGGGCACCCCTAGGCTTAGGCTAGGGCAACCCTAGGCTTATGCTAGGGCACCCCTAGGCTTAGGCTAGGGCACCCCTAGGCTTAGGCTAAGATTAGGGCTCCCCTAGTCTAAGGCTAGGGCTCCCCTAGGCTTAGGCTAGGGCAGCCCTAGGCTTAGGCTAGGACACCACTAGGCTTAGGCTAGGGCACCCCTAGGCTTAGGCTAAGGCTAGGGCACCCTAGCCTAAGGCTAGGGCACCCCTAGGCTTAGGCTAGGGCACCCCTAGGCTTAGGCTAGGGCACCCCTAGGCTTAGGCTACAGTTAGGGCTCAGCTACCCTAAGGCTAAGGCACCCCTAGGCTTAGGCTAGGGCAACCCTAGGCTTCGGGTAGGGCACCCTTGGCTTAGGCTAGGGCACCCCTAGGCTTAGGCTAGGGTACCCCCAGGCTTAGGCTTAGGCTAGGGCTCCACTAGATTAAGGCTAGGGCACCCCTAGCCTTAGGCTAGGGCAGACCTAGGCTTAGGCTAGGGCACCCCTAGGGTTTGGCAAGGGAACCCCTAGGCTTAGGCTACGGCACCCCTAGGCTTAGGCTAAGGCTAGGGCTCCCCTAGCCTAAGGCTAAGGCACCCCTAGGCTTAGGCTAGGGCACCCATAGGCTTAGGCTAGGGCACCCCTAGGCTTAGGCTAGGGCATCCCTAGTTTTAGGCTAAGGCTAGGGCTCCACTAGCCTAACGCTAGGGCACCGCTAGGCTTAGGCTAGGGCACCCCTACGCTTAGGTTAGGGGACCCCTAGGCTTAGGCTAGGGCGCCCCTAAGCTTAGGCTAGGGCACCCCTTGTCTTTTGCTAGGGCACCCCTAGGCTTAGGCTAGGGCAACCCTAGGCTTAGGTAGGGCACCCCTAGGCTTAGGATAAGGCTAGGGCTCCACTAGACTAAGGCTAGGACACCCCTAGGCTTAGGCTAGGGCACCCCTAGGCTTAGGCTTGGTTACCCCTAGGCTTAGGCTATGGCACCCCTAGGCTTAGGATAGGGCACCCCTAGGCTTAGGCTAAGGCTAGGGCTCAGCTAGCCTAAGGTTAGGGCACCCCTAGGCTTAGGCTAGGGCACCCCTAGGCTTAGGGTAGGGCACCCATAGGTTTAGGCTAGGGCACACCTAGGCTTAGGCTAGGGCACCCCTAGGCTTAGGCCAAGGCTAGGGCTCCACTAGACTAAGGCTAGGGCACCCCTAGCCTTAGGCTAGGGCACCCCTAGGCTTAGGCTAGGGCACCCCTAGGCTTAGGCTAGGGCACCCCTAGGCTTAGGCTAGGGCACCCCTAGGCTTGGGCTAGGGCACCCCGAGGCTGAGGCTAAGACTAGGACTCCCCTAGCCTAAGGCTAGGGCACCCCTAGGCTTAGGATACGGCACTCCTAGGCTTAGGATAGGGCACCCCTAGGCTTAGGCTAGGGCACCCCTAGGCTTAGGCTAAGGCTAGGGCTCCACTAGACTAAGGCTAAGGCACCCCTAGCCTTATGCTAGGGCACCCCAAGCTTAGGCTAGGGCACCCCTAGGCTTAGGCTAGGGAACCGATAGGCTTAGGCTAGCGAACCACTAGGCTTAGGCTAGGGCACCCCTAGGCTGAAGCTAAGGCCAGGGCTCCCATAGCCTAAGGCTAGAGCACCCCTAGGCTTACGCTAGGGCACCCCTAGGCTTAGGCTAGGGCATCCCATGGCTTAGCATAGGGCACCCCTAGGCTTAGGCTAAGGCTAGGGCTCCACTAGACTAAGGCTATGGCACCCCTAGCCTTAGGCTAGGGCACCCCTAGCCTTAGGCTAGGGCACCCCTAGACTTAGGCTAGGGAACCCCTAGGCTTAGGCTAAGGCTAGGGCTCCTCTAGCCTAATGCTAGGGCATCCCTAGGCTTGGGTTGGGCACCCCTAGGCTTAGGCTAGGACACCCCAAGGCTTCGGCAAAGGCGAGGACTCACCTAGCCTAAGGCTAGGGTACCCCTAGGCTTAGGCTAGGGCACCCCTAGGCTTAGGCTAGGGCACCCCTAGGCTTAGGCTAAGGCTAGGGCTCCTCTAGCCTAACGCTAGGGCATCCCTAGGCTAGGGCTAGGGCACCCTTAGGCTTAGGGTAGGGCACCCCTAGGCTTAGACTAAGGCTACGGCTCCCCTAGCCTAAGGCTAGGGCACCCCTAGGCTTAGGCTAGGGAACCCCTAGGCTTAGGTAGGGAACCCCTAGGCTTAGGTTAGGGCACCACTATGCTTAGGCTAGGCTCCCCTAGACTTAGGCTAGGGCACCCCTATGCTTACGCTGGGGCACCCCTAGGCTTAGGCTAAGGCTAGGGCTCCCCTAGCTTAAGGCTAGGGTACCCCTAGGCTTAGGTTAAGGTACCCCTAGACTTAGGCTAGGGCACCCCTAGGCTTAGGCTAGGGCACCCCTAGGCTTAGGCTAAGGCTTGGGCTCCTCTAGCCTAACGCTAGGGCATCCCTAGGCTTGGGCTAGGGCACCCCTAGGCTTAGGCTAGGGAACCCCTAGGCTTAGGTAGGGAACCCCTAGGCTTAGGTTAGGGCACCACTATGCTTAGGCTAGGCTCCCCTAGACTTAGGCTAGGGCACCCCTAGGCTTACGCTGGGGCACCCCTAGGCTTAGGCTAAGGCTAGGGCTCCCCTAGCTTAAGGCTAGGGTAACCCTAGGCTTAGGTTAAGGCACCCCAAAACTTAGGCTAGGGCACCCCTAGGCTTAGGCTAGGGCACCCCTAGGCTTAGGCTAAGGCTTGGGCTCCTCTAGCCTAACGCTAGGGCATCCCTAGGCTTGGGCTAGGGCACCCCTAGGCTTAGGCTAGGGCACCCCTAGGCTTAGGCTAGGGCACCCAAAGGCTTCGGCTAAGGCGAAGACTCCCCTAGCCTAAGGCTAGGGTACACCTAGGCTTAGGCTAGGGCACCCCTAGACTTAGGCTAGGGCACCCGTAGGCTTAGGCTAGGGCACCCCTAGGCTTAGGCTAAGGCTAGGGCTCCTCTAGCCTAATGCTAGGGCATCCCTAGGCTTGGGCTAGGGCACCCCTAGGCTTAGACTAAGGCTAGGGCACCCCTAGGCTTAGGATAGGGCACCCCTAGGCTTAGGATAGGGCACCCCTAAACTTAGGGTGAGGCTAGGTCTCCACTAGATTAAGGCTAGGGCACCCCTAGCCTTAGCCTAGGGCACCCCTAGGCTTAGGCTAGCTCACCCCTAGGCTTAGGCTAGGGAACCCCTAGGTTTAGGCTAGGGCGCCCCAAGGCTTACGCTAAGGCTAGGGCTCCCCTAGGCTTAGTTTAGGGCACCCCTAAGCTTAGGGTGGGGCTAGGTATCCACTAGACTAAGGCTAGGGCACCCCTAGCCTTAGCCTAGGGCACCCCTAGGCTTAGGCTAGCTCACCCCTAGGCTTAGGCTAGGGAACCCCTAGGCTTAGGCTAGGGCACCCCTAGGCTTAGGCTAGGACACCCATAGGCTTAGGCTAGGGAACCCCTAGGCTTAGGCTAGGGCACCCCTAGGCTTAGGCTAAGGCTAGGGCTCCCCTAGCCTAAGGCTAGGGCACCCCTAGGCTTAGGCTAGGGCAACCCTAAGCTTAGGCTAGGGCACCCCTAGGCGTAGGCTAGGGAACCCCATGCTTAGGCTAAGGCTAGGGCTCCCATAGCCTAAGGTTAGGGTACCCCTAGTCTTAGGCTAGGGCACCCCTAGATTTAGGCTAGGGAACCCCTAGGCTTAAGCTAAGGCTAGGGCTCCTCTAGCCTAACACTAGGGCACCCCTAGGCTTAGGCTAGGGCACCCCTAGGCTTAGGCTAGGGCACCCCTAGGCTTGGGCTAGGGCACCCCTAGGCTTGGGCTCGGGCACCCCTAGGCTTAGGCTAAGGTTAGGGCTCCCCTAGACTAAGGCTAGGACACCCCTAGGCTTAGGCTAAGGCAGCCCTAGGCTTAGGCTAGGGCACCCCTAGGCTTAGGCTAGGGCACCCCTAGGCTTAGGCTAGGGCACCCCTAGGCTTAGGCTAGGGCACGCCTTGGCTTAGGCTAGGGCACCCCTAGGCTTAGGCTACGGCACCCCTAGGCTTAGGCTAGGGCACCCCTAGGCTTAGGCTAGGGCACCCCTAGGCTTGGGCTAGAGTACCCCTAGGCTTAGGCTAAGGTTAGGGCTCCCCTAGCCTTAGGTTATGGCTCCCCTAGCCTTAGGCTAGGGCACACCTAGGCTTATGCTAGGGCACCCCTAGGCTTAGGCTAAGGCTAGGGCTCCCCTTGCCTAACACTAGGGCACCCCTAGGCTTAGGCTAGGGCACAACTATGCTTAGACTATGACACCCCTAAGCTTAGGCTAGGGCACCCATAGTCTTAGGCTAGGGCACCCCTAGGCTTAGGCTAGGGCACTCCTAGGTGTAGGCTAGGGGACCCCTAAGCTTAGGCTAGGGCACTCCTAGGCTTAGGCTAAGGCTAAGGCTCCCCTAGCCTAAGGCTAGGGCACCCCTAGGCTTAGGCTAGGGCACCCCTAGGCTTAGGCTAGGGCACCCCTTGGCTTACGCTAGGGCACCCCTAGTCTTAGGCTATGGCACCCCTAGGCTAAGGTTAGGGCACCCCTAGGCTTAGGCTAAGGCTAGGGCGCCACTAGACTAAGGCTAGGGCACCCCTAACCTTAGGCTAGGGCACCCTTTGGCTTAGGCTAGGGCACCCCTAGGCTTAGGCTAGGGCACCCCTAGGCTTGGGCTAGGGCACCCCTAGGCTTAGGCTAAGGTTAAGGCTCCCTTAGCCTAAGGTTAGGGCTCCCCTAGCCTTAGGCTAGGGCACCCCTAGTCTTAGGCTAGTGCACCCCTATGCTTAGCCTTAGGATAGGGCTCCCCTTGCCTAACCCTAGGGCACCCCTAGGAGTAGGCTAGGGCCCCCCTATGCTTAGACTATGACACCCCTAAGCTTAGGCTAGGGCACCCATAGTCTTAGGCTAGGGCACCCCTAGGCTTAGGTTAAGACTAGGGCTCCCCTAGCCTAAGGCTAGGGCACCCCTAGGCTTAGGCTAGGCCACTCCAAGGCGTAGGCTAGCGGACCCCTAGGCTTAGGCTAGGGCACCCCTAGGCTTAGGCTAAGGCTAAGGCTCCCCTAGCCTAAGGCTAGGGCACGCCTAAGCTTAGGCTAGGGCAACACTAGGCTTAGGCTAGGGTACCCCTAGGCTTAGGCTAGGGCAGCCCTAGGCTTAGGCTAGGGTACCCCTAGGCTTAGGCTAGGGGACCCATAGGCTTAGGCTAACGCTAGGGCTCCCCTAGCCTAAGGCTAGGGCACCACTAAGCTTAGCTAGGGCACCCCTAGGCTTAGGCTAGGGCACCCGTTGGCTTAGGCTAGGGCACCCCTAGGCTTAGGTAGGGAACCCGTAGGCTTAACTTAGGGCACCACTATGCTTAGGCTAGGCTCCCCTAGACTTAGGCTAGGGCACCCCTAGGCTTACGCTGGGGCACCCCTAGGCTTAGGCTAAGGCACCCCTAGACTTAGGCTAGGGCACCCCTAGACTTAGGCTAGGGCACCCCTAGGTTTAGGCTAAGGCTAGGGCTCCTCTAGCCTAACGCTAGGGCATCCCTAGGCTTAGGCTAGGGCACCCCTAGACTTAGGCTAGGACACCCCAAAGCTTAGGCTAGGGCACCCCTAGGCTTAGGCTAAGGCAAGGGCTCCTCTAGCCTAACGCTAGGGCATCCCTAGGCTTGGGCTAGGGCACCCCTAGGCTTAGGATAGGGCACCCCTAAGCTTAGGATAGGGAACCCCTAAGCTTAGGCTGAGGTTAGGTCTCCACTAGACTAAGGCTAGTGCACCCCTAGCCTTAGCCTAGGGCACCCCTAGGCTTAGGCTAGGGCACCCCTAGACTTAGGCTAGGGAACCCCTAGGCTTAGGCTAAGGCTAGGGCTCCTCTAGCCTAATGCTAGGGCATCCCTAGGCTTGGGTTGGGCACCCCTAGGCTTAGGCTAGGGCACCCCTAGGCTTAGGCTTGGACACCCAAGGCTTCGGCTAAGGCGAGGACTCACCTAGCCTAAGGCTAGGGTACCCCTAGGCTTAGGCTAGGGCACCCCTAGGCTTAGGCTAGGGCACCCTTAGGCTTAGGGTAGGGCACCCCTAGGCTTAGACTAAGGCTACGGCTCCCCTAGCCTAAGGCTAGGGCACCCCTAGGCTTAGGCTAGGGAACCCCTAGGCTTAGGTAGGGAACCCCTAGGCTTAGGTTAGGGCACCACTATGCTTAGGCTAGGCTCCCCTAGACTTAGGCTAGGGCACCCCTAGGCTTACGCTGGGGCACCCCTAGGCTTAGGCTAAGGCTAGGGCTTCCCTAGCTTAAGGCTAGGGTACCCCTAGGCTTAGGTTAAGGCACCCCTAGACTTAGGCTAGGGCACCCCTAGGCTTAGGCTAGGGCACCCCTAGGCTTAGGCTAAGGCTAGGGCTCCTCTAGCCTAACGCTAGGGCATCCCTAGGCTTGGGCTAGGGCACCCCTAGGCTTAGGCTAGGGCACCCCTAGGCTTAGGCTAAGGCTAGGGCTCCTCTAGCCTAATGCTAGGGCATCCCTAGGCTTGGGCTAGGGCACCCCTAGGCTTAGACTAAGGCTAGGGCACCCCTAGGCTTAGGATAGGGCACCCCTAGGCTTAGGATAGGGCACCCCTAAACTTAGGGTGAGGCTAGGTCTCCACTAGATTAAGGCTAGGGCACCCCTAGCCTTAGCCTAGGGCACCCCTAGGCTTAGGCTAGCTCACCCCTAGGCTTAGGCTAGGGAACCCCTAGGTTTAGGCTAGGGCGCCCCAAGGCTTACGCTAAGGCTAGGGCTCCCCTAGGCTTAGGATAGGGCACCCCTAAGCTTAGGGTGAGGCTAGGTATCCACTAGACTAAGGCTAGGGCACCCCTAGCCTTAGCCTAGGGCACCCCTAGGCTTAGGCTAGCTCACCCCTAGGCTTAGGCTAGGGAACCCCTAGGCTTAGGCTAGGGCACCCCTAGGCTTAGGCTAGGACACCCATAGGCTTAGGCTAGGGAACCCCTAGGCTTAGGCTAGGGCACCCCTAGGCTTAGGCTAAGGCTAGGGCTCCCCTAGCCTAAGGCTAGGGCACCCCTAGGCTTAGGCTAGGGCAACCCTAAGCTTAGGCTAGGGCACCCCTAGGCGTAGGCTAGGGAACCCCATGCTTAGGCTAAGGCTAGGGCTCCCCTAGCCTAAGGTTAGGGTACCCCTAGTCTTAGGCTAGGGCACCCCTAGACTTAGGCTAGGGAACCCTTAGGCTTAAGCTAAGGCTAGGGCTCCTCTAGCCTAACACTAGGGCACCCCTAGGCTTAGGCTAGGGCACCCCTAGGCTTAGGCTAGGGCACCCCTAGGCTTGGGCTAGGGCACCCCTAGGCTTGGGCTCGGGCACCCCTAGGCTTAGGCTAAGGTTAGGGCTCCCCTAGACTAAGGCTTGGACACCCCTAGGCTTAGGCTAAGGCAGCCCTAGGCTTAGGCTAGGGCACCCCTAGGCTTAGGCTAGGGCACCCCTAGGCTTAGGCTAGGGCACCCCTAGGCTTAGGCTAGGGCACGCCTTGGCTTAGGCTAGGGCACCCCTAGGCTTAGGCTACGGCACCCCTAGGCTTAGGCTAGGGCACCCCTAGGCTTAGGCTAGGGCACCCCTAGGCTTGGGCTAGAGTACCCCTAGGCTTAGGCTAAGGTTAGGGCTCCCCTAGCCTTAGGTTATGGCTCCCCTAGCCTTAGGCTAGGGCACGCCTAGGCTTATGCTAGGGCACCCCTAGGCTTAGGCTAAGGCTAGGGCTCCCCTTGTCTAACACTAGGGCACCCCTAGGCTTAGGCTAGGGCACAACTATGCTTAGACTATGACACCCCTAAGCTTAGGTTAGGGCATTCATAGTCTTAGGCTAGGGCACCCCTAGGCTTAGGCTAAGACTAGGGCTCCCCTAGCCTAAGGCTAGGGCACCCCTAGGCTTAGGCTAGGGCACTCCTAGGTGTAGGCTAGGGGACCCCTAAGCTTAGGTTAGGGCACTCCTAGGCTTAGGCTAAGGCTAAGGCTCCCCTAGCCTAAGGCTAGGGCACCCCTAGGCTTAGGCTAGGGCACCCCTAGGCTTAGGCTAGGGCACCCCTTGGCTTACGCTAGGGCACCCCTAGTCTTAGGCTATGGCACCCCTAGGCTTAGGCTAGGGCACCCCTAGGCTTAGGCTAAGGCTAGGGCGCCACTAGACTAAGGCTAGGGCACCCCTAACCTTAGGCTAGGGCACCCTTTGGCTTAGGCTAGGGCACCCCTAGGCTTAGGCTAGGGCACCCCTAGGCTTGGGCTAGGGCACCCCTAGGCTTAGGCTAAGGTTAGGGCTCCCCTAGCCTTAGGCTAGGGCACCCCTAGTCTTAGGCTAGTGCACCCCTAGGCTTAGCCTAAGGATAGGGCTCCCCTTGCCTAACCCTAGGGCACCCCTAGGAGTAGGCTAGGGCACCCCTATGCTTAGACTATGACACCCCTAAACTTAGGCTAGGGCACCCATACTCTTAGGCTAGGGCACCCCTAGGCTTAGGCTAAGACTAGGGCTCCCCTAGCCTAAGGCTAGGGCATCCCTAGGCTTAGGCTAGGCCACTCCAAGGCGTAGGCTAGCGGACCCCTAGGCTTAGGCTAGGGCACCCCTAGGCTTAGGCTAAGGCTAAGGCTCCCCTAGCCTAAGGCTAGGGCACGCCTAAGCTTAGGCTAGGGCAACACTAGGCTTAGGCTAGGGTACCCCTAGGCTTAGGCTAGGGCAGCCCTAGGCTTAGGCTAGGGTACCCCTAGGCTTAGGCTAGGGGACCCATAGGCTTAGGCTAACGCTACGGCTCCCCTAGCCTAAGGCTAGGGCACCACTAAGCTTAGCTAGGGCACCCCTAGGCTTAGGCTAGGGCACCCGTTGGCTTAGGCTAGGGCACCCCTAGGCTTAGGTAGGGAACCCGTAGGCTTACCTTAGGGCACCACTATGCTTAGGCTAGGCTCCCCTAGACTTAGGCTAGGGCACCCCTAGGCTTACGCTGGGGCACCCCTAGGCTTAGGCTAAGGCTAGGGCTCCCCTAGCTTAATGCTAGGGTACCCCTAGGCTTAGGCTAAGGCACCCCTAGACTTAGGCTAGGGCAACCCTAGGCTTAGGCTAGGGCACCCCTAGGCTTAGGCTAAGGCTAGGGCTCCTCTAGCCTAACGCTAGGGCATCCCTAGGCTTAGGCTAGGGCACCCCCAGACTTAGGCTAGGACACCCCAAAGCTTAGGCTAGGGCACCCCTAGGCTTAGGCTAAGGCAAGGGCTCCTCTAGCCTAACGCTAGGGCATCCCTAGGCTTGGGCTAGGGCACCCCTAGGCTTAGACTAAGGCTAGGGCACCCCTAGGCTTAGGATAGGGCACCCCTAGGCTTAGGATAGGGCACCCCTAAGCTTAGGCTGAGGTTAGGTCTCCACTAGACTAAGGCTAGTGCACCCCTAGCCTTAGCCTAGGGAACCCCTAGGCTTAGGCTAGGGCACCCCTAGACTTAGGCTAGGGAACCCCTAGGCTTAGGCTAAGGCTAGGGCTCCTCTAGCCTAATGCTAGGGCATCCCTAGGCTTGGGTTGGGCACCCCTAGGCTTAGGCTAGGGCACCCCTAGGCTTAGGCTAGGACACCCCAAGGCTTCGGCTAAGGCGAGGACTCACCTAGCCTAAGGCTAGGGTACCCCTAGGCTTAGTCTAGGGCACCCCTAGGCTTAGGCTTGGGCACCCCTAGGCTTAGGCTAAGGCTAGGGCTCCTCTAGCCTAACGCTAGGGCATCCCTAGGCTTGGGCTAGGGCATCCTTAGGCTTAGGGTAGGGCACCCCTAGGCTTAGACTAAGGCTACGGCTCCCCTAGCCTAAGGCTAGGGCACCCCTAGGCTTAGGCTAGGGAACCCCTAGGCTTAGGTAGGGAACCCCTAGGCTTAGGTTAGGGCACCACTATGCTTAGGCTAGGCTCCCCTAGACTTAGGCTAGGGCACCCCTAGGCTTACGCTGGGGCACCCCTAGGCTTAGGCTAAGGCTAGGGCTCCCCTAGCTTAAGGCTAGGGTACCCCTAGGCTTAGGTTAAGGCACCCCTAGACTTAGGCTAGGGCACCCGTAGGCTTAGGCTAGGGCACCCCTAGGCTTAGGCTAAGGCTAGGGCTCCTCTAGCCTATCGCTAGGGCATCCCTAGGCTTGGGCTAGGGCACCCCTAGGCTTAGGCTAGGGCACCCCTAGGCTTAGACTAGGGCACCCAAAGGCTTCGGCTAAGGCGAGGACTCCCCTAGCCTAAGGCTAGGGTACACCTAGGCTTAGGCTAGGGCACTCCTAGACTTAGGCTAGGGCACCCGTAGGCTTAGGCTAGGGCACCCCTAGGCTTAGGCTAAGGCTAGGGCTCCTCTAGCCTAATGCTAGGGCATCCCTAGGCTTGGGCTAGGGCAACCCTAGGCTTAGACTAAGGCTAGGGCACCCCTAGGCTTAGGATAGGGCACCCCTAGGCTTAGGATAGGGCACCCCTAAACTTAGGGTGAGGCTAGGTCTCCACTAGATTAAGGCTAGGGCACCCCTAGCCTTAGCCTAGGGCACCCCTAAGCTTAGGCTAGCTCACCCCTGGGCTTAGGCTAGGGAACCCCTAGACTTAGGCTAGGGCACCCGTAGGCTTAGGCTAGGGCACCCGTAGGCTTAGGCTAAGGCTAGGGCTCCTCTAGCCTAATGCTAGGGCATCCCTAGGCTTGGGCTAGGGCACCCCTAGGCTTAGACTAAGGCTAGGGCACCCCTAGGCTTAGGATAGGGCACCCCTAGGCTTAGGATAGGGCACCCCTAAACTTAGGGTGAGGCTAGGTCTCCACTAGATTAAGGCTAGGGCACCCCTAGCCTTAGCCTAGGGCACCCCTAGGCTTAGGCTAGCTCACCCCTAGGCTTAGGCTAGGGAACCCCTAGGTTTAGGCTAGGGCGCCCCAAGGCTTACGCTAAGGCTAGGGCTCCCCTAGGCTTAGGATAGGGCACCCCTAAGCTTAGGGTGAGGCTAGGTATCCACTAGACTAAGGCTAGGGCACCCCTAGCCTTAGCCTAGGGCACCCCTAGGCTTAGGCTAGCTCACCCCTAGGCTTAGGCTAGGGAACCCCTAGGCTTAGGCTAGGGCACCCCTAGGCTTAGGCTAGGACACCCATAGGCTTAGGCTAGGGAACCCCTAGGCTTAGGCTAGGGCACCCCTAGGCTTAGGCTAAGGCTAGGGCTCCCCTAGCCTAAGGCTAGGGCACCCCTAGGCTTAGGCTAGGGCAACCCTAAGTTTAGGCTAGGGCACCCCTAGGCATAGGCTAGGGAACCCCATGCTTAGGCTAAGGCTAGGGCTCCCCTAGCCTGAGGTTAGGGTACCCCTAGTCTTAGGCTAGGGCACCCCTAGACTTAGGCTAGGAAACCCCTAGGCTTAAGCTAAGGCTAGGGCTCCTCTAGCCTAACACTAGGGCACCCCTAGGCTTAGGCTATGGCACCCCTAGGCTTAGGCTAGGGCACCCCTAGGCTTGGGCTAGGGCACCCCTAGGCTTGGGCTCGGGCACCCCTAGGCTTAGGCTAAGGTTAGGGCTCCCCTAGACTAAGGCTAGGACACCCCTAGGCTTAGGCTAAGGCAGCCCTAGGCTTAGGCTAGGGCACCCCTAGGCTTAGGCTAGGGCACCCCTAGGCTTAGGCTAGGGCACCCCTAGGCTTAGGCTAGGGCACGCCTTGGCTTAGGCTAGGGCACCCCTAGGCTTAGGCTACGGCACCCCTAGGCTTAGGCTAGGGCACCCCTAGGCTTAGGCTAGGGCACCCCTAGGCTTGGGCTAGAGTACCCCTAGGCTTAGGCTAAGGTTAGGGCTCCCCTAGCCTTAGGTTATGGCTCCCCTAGCCTTAGGATAAGGCACCCCTAGGCTTATGCTAGGGCACCCGTAGGCTTAGGGTAAGGCTAGGGCTCCCCTTGCCTAACACTAGGGCACCCCTAGGCTTAGGCTAGGGCACAACTATGCTTAGACTATGACACCCCTAAGCTTAGGCTAGGGCACCCATAGTCTTAGGCTAGGGAACCCCTAGGCTTAGGCTAAGACTAGGGCTCCCCTAGTCTAAGGCTAGGGCACCCCTAGGCTTAGGCTAGGGCACTCCTAGGTGTAGGCTAGGGGACCCCTAAGCTTAGGCTAGGGCACTCCTAGGCTTAGGCTAAGGCTAAGGCTCCCCTAGCCTAAGGCTAGGGCACCCCTAGGCTTAGGCTAGGGCACCCCTAGGCTTAGGCTAGGGCACCCCTTGGCTTACGCTAGGGCACCCCTAGTCTTAGGCTATGGCACCCCTAGGCTTAGGCTAGGGCACCCCTAGGCTTAGGCTAAGGCTAGGGCGCCACTAGACTAAGGCTAGGGCACCCCTAACCTTAGGCTAGGGCACCCTTTGGCTTAGGCTAGGGCACCCCTAGGCTTAGGCTAGGGCACCCGTAGGCTTGGGCTAGGGCACCCCTAGGCTTAGGCTAAGGTTAGGGCTCCCCTAGCCTAAAGTTAGGGCTCCCCTAGCCTTAGGCTAGGGCACCCCTAGTCTTAGGCTAGTGCACCCCTAGGCTTAGCCTAAGGATAGGGCTCCCCTTGCCTAACCCTAGGGCACCCCTAGGAGTAGGCTAGGGCACCCCTATGCTTAGACTATGACACCCCTAAGCTTAGGCTAGGGCACCCATAGTCTTAGGCTAGGGCACCCCTAGGCTTAGGCTAAGACTAGGGCTCCCCTAGCCTAAGGCTAGAGCACCCCTAGGCTTAGGCTAGGCCACTCCAAGGCGTAGGCTAGCGGACCCCTAGGTTTAGGCTAGGGCACCCCTAGGCTTAGGCTAAGGCTAAGGCTCCCCTAGCCTAAGGCTAGGGCACGCCTAAGCTTAGGCTAGGGCAACACTAGGCTTAGGCTAGGGTACCCCTAGGCTTAGGCTAGGGCAGCCCTAGGCTTAGGCTAGGGTACCCCTAGGCTTAGGCTAGGGGACCCATAGGCTTAGGCTAACGCTACGGCTCCCCTAGCCTAAGGCTAGGGCACCAGTAAGCTTAGCTAGGGCACCCCTAGGCTTAGGCTAGGGCACCCGTTGGCTTAGGCTAGGGCACCCCTAGGCTTAGGTAGGGAACCCGTAGGCTTAACTTAGGGCACCACTATGCTTAGGCTAGGCTCCCCTAGACTTAGGCTAGGGCACCCCTAGGCTTACGCTGGGGCACCCCTAGGCTTAGGCTAAGGCTAGGGCTCCCCTAGCTTAATGCTAGGGTACCCCTAGGCTTAGGCTAAGGCGCCCCTAGACTTAGGCTAGGGCACCCCTAGGCTTAGGCTAGGGCACCCCTAGGCTTAGGCTAAGGCTAGGGCTCCTCTAGCCTAACGCTAGGGCATCCCTAGGCTTAGGCTAGGGCACCCCTAGACTTAGGCTAGGACACCCCAAAGCTTAGGCTAGGGCACCCCTTGGCTTAGGCTAAGGCAAGGGCTCCTCTAGCCTAACGCTAGGGCATCCCTAGGCTTGGGCTAGGTCACCCCTAGGCTTAGACTAAGGCTAGGGCACCCCTAGGCTTAGGATAGGGCACCCCTAGGCTTAGGATAGGGCACCCCTAAGCTTAGGCTGAGGTTAGGTCTCCACTAGACTAAGGCTAGTGCACCCCTAGCCTTAGCCTAGGGCACCCCTAGGCTTAGGCTAGGGCACCCCTAGACTTAGACTAGGGAACCCCTTGGCGTAGGCTAAGGCTAGGGCTCCTCTAGCCTAATGCTAGGGCATCCCTAGGCTTGGGTTGGGCACCCCTAGGCTTAGGCTAGGGCACCCCTAGGCTTAGGCTAGGACACCCCAAGGCTTTGGCTAAGGCGAGGACTCACCTAGCCTAAGGCTAGTGTACCCCTAGGCTTAGGCTAGGGCACCCCTAGGCTTAGGCTAGGGCACCCCTAGGCTTAGGCTAAGGCTAGGGCTCCTCTAGCCTAACGCTAGGGCATCCCTAGGCTTGGGCTAGGGCACCCCTAGGCTTAGGCTAGGGCACCCCTAGGCTTAGGCTAGGGCACCCAAAGGCTTCGGCTAAGGCGAGGACTCCCCTAGCCTAAGGCTAGGGTACACCTAGGCTTAGGCTAGGGCACCCCTAGACTTAGGCTAGGGCACCCGTAGGCTTAGGCTAGGGCACCCCTAGGCTTAGGCTAAGGCTAGGGCTCCTCTAGCCTAATGCTAGGGCATCCCTAGGCTTGGGCTAGGGCACCCCTAGGCTTAGACTAAGGCTAGGGCACCCCTAGGCTTAGGATAGGGCACCCCTAGGCTTAGGATAGGGCACCCCTAAACTTAGGGTGAGGCTAGGTCTCCACTAGATTAAGGCTAGGGCACCCCTAGCCTTAGCCTAGGGCACCCCTAGGCTTAGGCTAGCTCACCCCTAGGCTTAGGCTAGGGAACCCCTAGACTTAGGCTAGGGCACCCGTAGGCTTAGGCTAGGGCACCCCTAGGCTTAGGCTAAGGCTAGGGCTCCTCTAGCCTAATGCTAGGGCATCCCTAGGCTTGGTTTGGGCACCCCTAGGCTTAGGCTAGGGCACCCCTAGGCTTAGGCTAGGACACCCCAAGGCTTCGGCTAAGGCGAGGACTCACCTAGCCTAAGGCTAGGGTACCCCTAGGCTTAGGCTAGGGCACCCGTAGGCTTAGGCTAGGGCACCCCTAGGCTTAGGCTAAGGCTAGGGCTCCTCTAGCCTAACGCTAGGGCATCCCTAGGCTTGGGCTAGGGCACCCTTAGGCTTAGGGTAGGGCACCCCTAGGCTTAGACTAAGGCTACGGCTCCCCTAGCCTAAGGCTAGGGCACCCCTAGGCTTAGGCTAGGGAACCCCTAGGCTTAGGTAGGGAACCCCTAGGCTTAGGTTAGGGCACCACTATGCTTAGGCTAGGCTCCCCTAGACTTAGGCTAGGGCACCCCTAGGCTTACGCTGGGGCACCCCTAGGCTTAGGCTAAGGCTAGGGCTCCCCTAGCTTAAGGCTAGGGTACCCCTAGGCTTAGGTTAAGGCACCCCTAGACTTAGGCTAGGGCACCCCTAGGCTTAGGCTAGGGCACCCCTAGGCTTAGGCTAAGGCTAGGGCTCCTCTAGCCTAACGCTAGGGCATCCCTAGGCTTGGGCTAGGGCACCCCTAGGCTTAGGCTAGGGCACCCCTAGGCTTAGGCTAGGGCACCCAAAGGCTTCGGCTAAGGCGAGGACTCCCCTAGCCTAAGGCTAGGGTACCCCTAGGCTTAGGCTAGGGCACCCGTAGGCTTAGGCTAGGGCACCCCTAGGCTTAGGCTAAGGCTAGGGCTCCCCTAGCCTAAGGCTAGGGCACCCCTAGGCTTAGGCTAGGGCAACCCTAAGCTTAGGCTAGGGCACCCCTAGGCGTAGGCTAGGGAACCCCATGCTTAGGCTAAGGCTAGGGCTCCCCTAGCCTAAGGTTAGGGTACCCCTAGTCTTAGGCTAGGGCACCCCTAGACTTAGGCTAGGGAACCCCTAGGCTTAAGCTAAGGCTAGGGCTCCTCTGGCCTAACACTAGGGCACCCCTAGGCTTAGGCTAGGGCACCCCTAGGCTTAGGCTAGAGTACCCCTAGGCTTGGGCTAGGGCACCCCTAGGCTTGGGCTCGGGCACCCCTAGGCTTAGGCTAAGGTTAGGGCTCCCCTAGACTAAGGCTAGGACACCCCTAGGCTTAGGCTAAGGCAGCCCTAGGCTTAGGCTAGGGCACCCCTAGGCTTAGGCTAGGGCACCCCTAGGCTTAGGCTAGGGCACCCCTAGGCTTAGGCTAGGGCACGCCTTGGCTTAGGCTAGGGCACCCCTAGGCTTAGGCTACGGCACCCCTAGGCTTAGGCTAGGGCACCCCTAGGCTTAGGCTAGGGCACCACTAGGCTTGGGCTAGAGTACCCCTAGGCTTAGGCTAAGGTTAGGGCTCCCCTAGCCTTAGGTTATGGCTCCCCTAGCCTTAGGCTAGGGCACCCCTAGGCTTATGCTAGGGCACCCCTAGGCTTAGCCTAAGGATAGGGCTCCCCTTGCCTAACCCTAGGGCACCCCTAGGAGTAGGCTAGGGCACCCCTATGCTTAGACTATGACACCCCTAAGCTTAGGCTAGGGCACCCATAGTCTTAGGCTAGGGCACCCCTAGGCTTAGGCTAAGACTAGGGCTCCCCTAGCCTAAGGCTAGGGCACCCCTAGGCTTAGGCTAGGGCACTCCAAGGCGTAGGCTAGCGGACCCCTAGGCTTAGGCTAGGGCACCCCTAGGCTTAGGCTAAGGCTAAGGCTCCCCTAGCCTAAGGCTAGGGCACGCCTAAGCTTAGGCTAGGGCAACACTAGGCTTAGGCTAGGGTACCCCTAGGCTTAGGCTAGGGCAGCCCTAGGCTTAGGCTAGGGTACCCCTAGGCTTAGGCTAGGGGACCCATAGGCTTAGGCTAACGCTAGGGCTCCCCTAGCCTAAGGCTAGGGCACCACTATGCTTAGCTAGGGCACCCCTAGGCTTAGGCTAGGGCACCCGTTGGCTTAGGCTAGGGCACCCCTAGGCTTAGGTAGGGAACCCGTAGGCTTAACTTAGATCACCACTATGCTTAGGCTAGGCTCCCCTAGACTTAGGCTAGGGCACCCCTAGGCTTACGCTGGGGCACCCCTAGGCTTAGGCTAAGGCTAGGGCTCCCCTAGCTTAATGTTAGGGTACCCCTAGGCTTAGGCTAAGGCACCCCGAGACTTAGGCTAGGGCACCCCTAGGCTTAGGCTAGGGCACCCCTAGGCTTAGGCTAAGGCTAGGGCTCCTCTAGCCTAACGCTAGGGCATCCCTAGGCTTAGGCTAGGGCACCCCTAGACTTAGGCTAGGACACCCCAAAGCTTAGGCTAGGGCACCCCTAGGCTTAGGCTAAGGCAAGGGCTCCTCTACCCTAACGCTAGGGCATCCCTAGGCTTGGGCTAGGGCACCCCTAGGCTTAGACTAAGGCTAGGGCACCCCTAGGCTTAGGATAGGGCACCCCTAGGCTTAGGATAGGGCACCCCTAAGCTTAGGCTGAGGTTAGGTCTCCATTAGACTAAGGCTAGTGCACCCCTAGCCTTAGCCTAGGGCACCCCTAGGCTTAGGCTAGGGCACCCCTAGACTTAGGCTAGGGAACCCCTAGGCTTAGGCTAAGGCTAGGGCTCCTCTAGCCTAATGCTAGGGCATCCCTAGGCTTGGGTTGGGCACCCCTAGGCTTAGGCTAGGGCACCCCTAGGCTTAGGCTAGGACACCCCAAGGCTTCGGCTAAGGCGAGGACTCACCTAGCCTAAGGCTAGGGTACCCCTAGGCTTAGGCTAGGGCACCCCTAGGCTTAGGCTAGGGCACCCCTAGGCTTAGGCTAAGGCTAGGGCTCCTCTAGCCTAACGCTAGGGCATCCCTAGGCTTGGGCTAGGGCACCCTTAGGATTAGGGTAGGGCACCCCTAGGCTTGGACTAAGGCTACGGCTCCCCTAGCCTAAGGCTAGGGCACCCCTAGGCTTAGGCTAGGGAACCCCTAGGCTTAGGTAGGGAACCCCTAGGCTTAGGTTAGGGCACCACTATGCTTAGGCTAGGCTCCCCTAGACTTAGGCTAGGGCACCCTTAGGCTTACGCTGGGGCACCCCTAGGCTTAGGCTAAGGCTAGGGCTCCCCTAGCTTAAGGCTAGGGTACCCCTAGGCTTAGGTTAAGGCACCCCTAGACTTAGGCTAGGGCACCCCTAGGCTTAGGCTAGGGCACCCCTAGGCTTAGGCTAAGGCTAGGGCTCCTCTAGCCTAACGCTAGGGCATCCCGAGGCTTGGGCTAGGGCACCCCTAGGCTTAGGCTAGGGCACCCCTAGGCTTAGGCTAGGGCACCCAAAGGCTTCGGCTAAGGCGAGGACTCCCCTAGCCTAAGGCTAGGGTACACCTAGGCTTAGGCTAGGGCACCCCTAGACTTAGGCTAGGGCACCCGTAGGCTTAGGCTAGGGCACCCCTAGGCTTAGGCTAAGGCTAGGGCTCCTCTAGCCTAATGCTAGGGCATCCCTAGGCTTGGGCTAGGGCACCCCTAGGCTTAGACTAAGGATAGGGCACCCCTA
The DNA here is from genome assembly GCF_050624435.1 of Tenrec ecaudatus. Classification (NCBI taxonomy): domain Eukaryota; kingdom Metazoa; phylum Chordata; class Mammalia; order Afrosoricida; family Tenrecidae; genus Tenrec; species Tenrec ecaudatus. Next base: position 537,929 of record NW_027459490.1, read on the forward strand.
GGCTTAGGATAGGGCACCCCTAGGCTTAGGATAGGGCACCCCTAAACTTAGGGTGAGGCTAGGTCTCCACTAGATTAAGGCTAGGGCACCCCTAGCCGTAGCCTAGGGCACCCCTAGGCTTAGGCTAGCTCTCCCCTAGGCTTAGGCTAGGGAACCCCTAGGTTTAGGCTAGGGCGCCCCAAGGCTTACGCTAAGGCTAGGGCTCCCCTAGGCTTAGGATAGGGCACCCCTAAGCTTAGGGTGAGGCTAGGTATCCACTAGACTAAGGCTAGGGCCACCCCTAGCCTTAGCCTAGGGCACCTCTAGGCTTAGGCTAGCTCACCCCTAGGCTTAGGCTAGGGAACCCCTAGGCTTAGGCTAGGGCACCCCTAGGCTTAGGCTAGGACACCCATAGGCTTAGGCTAGGGAACCCCTAGGCTTAGGCTAGGGCACCCCTAGGCTTAGGCTAAGGCTAGGGCTCCCCTAGCCTAAGGCTAGGGCACCCCTAGGCTTAGGCTAGGGCAACCCTAAGCTTAGGCTAGGGCACCCCTAGGCGTAGGCTAGGGAACCCCATGCTTAGGCTAAGGCTAGGGCTCCCCTAGCCTAAGGTTAGGGTACCCCTAGTCTTAGGCTAGGGCACCCCTAGACTTAGGCTAGGGAACCCCTAGGCTTAAGCTAAGGCTAGGGCTCCTCTAGCCTAACACTAGGGCACCCCTAGGCTTAGGCTAGGGCACCCCTAGGCTTAGGCTAGGGCACCCCTAGGCTTGGGCTAGGGCACCCCTAGGCTTGGGCTCGGGCACCCCTAGGCTTAGGCTAAGGTTAGGGCTCCCCTAGACTAAGGCTAGGACACCCCTAGGCTTAAGCTAAGGCAGCCCTAGGCTTAGGCTAGGGCACCCCTAGGCTTAGGCTAGGGCACCCCTAGGCTTAGGCTAGGGCACCCCTAGGCTTAGGCTAGGGCACGCCTTGGCTTAGGCTAGGGCACCCCTAGGCTTAGGCTACGGCACCCCTAGGCTTAGGCTAGGGCACCCCTAGGCTTAGGCTAGGGCACCCCTAGGCTTGGGCTAGAGTACCCCTAGGCTTTGGCTAAGGTTAGGGCTCCCCTAGCCTTAGGTTATGGCTCCCCTAGCCTTAGGCTAGGGCACCCCTAGTCTTATGCTATGGCACCCCTAGGCTTAGGCTAGGGCACCCCTAGGCTTAGGCTAAGGCTAGGGCGCCACTAGACTAAGGCTAGGGCACCCCTAACCTTAGGCTAGGGCACCCTTTGGCTTAGGCTAGGGCACCCCTAGGCTTAGGCTAGGGCACCTCTAGGCTTGGGCTAGGGCACCCCTAGGCTTAGGCTAAGGTTAGGGCTCCCCTAGCCTAAGGTTAGGGCTCCCCTAGCCTTAGGCTAGGGCACCCCTAGTCTTAGGCTAGTGCACCCCTAGGCTTAGCCTAAGGATAGGGCTCCCCTTGCCTAACCCTAGGGCACCCCTAGGAGTAGGCTAAGGCACCCCTATGCTTAGACTATGACACCCCTAAGCTTAGGCTAGGGCAACCATAGTCTTAGGCTAGGGCACCCCTAGGCTTAGGCTAAGACTAGGGCTCCCCTAACCTAAGGCTAGGGCACCCCTAGGCTTAGGCTAGGCCACTCCAAGGCGTAGGCTAGCGGACCCCTAGGCTTAGGCTAGGGCACCCCTAGGCTTAGGCTAAGGCTAAGGCTCCCCTAGCCTAAGGCTAGGGCACGCCTAAGCTTAGGCTAGGGCAACACTAGGCTTAGGCTAGGGTACCCCTAGGCTTAGGCTAGGGCAGCCCTAGGCTTAGGCTAGGGTACCCCTAGGCTTAGGCTAGGGGACCCATAGGCTTAGGCTAACGCTAGGGCTCCCCTAGCCTAAGGCTAGGGCACCACTAAGCTTAGCTAGGGCACTCCTAGGCTTAGGCTAGGGCACCCGTTGGCTTAGGCTAGGGCACCCCTAGGCTTAGGTAGGGAACCCGTAGGCTTAACTTAGGGCACCACTATGCTTAGGCTAGGCTCCCCTAGACTTAGGCTAGGGCACCCCTAGGCTTACGCTGGGGCACCCCTAGGCTTAGGCTAAGGCTAGGGCTCCCCTAGCTTAATGCTAGGGTACCCCTAGGCTTAGGCTAAGGCACCCCTAGACTTAGGCTAGGGCACCCCTAGGCTTAGGCTAGGGCACCCCTAGGCTTAGGCTAAGGCTAGGGCTCCTCTAGCCTAACGCTAGGGCATCCCTAGGCTTAGGCTAGGGCACCCCTAGACTTAGGCTAGGACACCCCAAAGCTTAGGCTAGGGCACCCCTAGGTTTAGGCTAGGGCACCCCAAGGCTTAGGCTAAGGCTAGGGCTCCCCTAGTCTAAGGGTAGGGCACCCCTAGGTTTAGGCTAGGGCACCCGAAGGCTTAGGATATGGCTAGGGCTCCCCTAGCCTTCGGTTAGGACACCCCTAGCAATAGGCTAGGGCACACCTAGGCTTAGGCTAGGGCACCCCTAGGCTTAGGCTAGGGCACCCCTTGGCTTAGGCTAGGGCACTCGTAGGCTTAGGCTAGGGCACCCCTAGGCTTAGGATAGGGCACCCCTAGTCTTAGGCTAAGGCTAGGGCTCCCCTAACCTAACGCTAGGGCACCCGTAGGCTTAGGTTAGGGCAACCCTAGGCTTAGGTTAAGGCACCCCTAGGCTTAGGATAAGGCTAGAGCTCCCCTAGCATAAGGCTAGGACACCCCTAGACTTAGGCTAAGTCACCCCTAGGCTTAGGCTAGGGCACCCCTAGGCTTAGGCTAGGGCACCCCTAGGCTTAGGTTAGGGCACCCCTAGGCTTAGGATAGGGCACCCCTAGGATTAGGCTAGGGCACCCCTTGGCTTAGGCTAGGGCACCCCTAGGTTTAGGCTACGGCACCCCTAGGATTATGCTAGGGCACCCCTAGGCTTAGGCTAAGGCTAGGTCTCAGCTAGCCTACGGCTAGGGCACCCCTAGGCTTAGGCTAGGGCACCCCTAAGCTTAGGGTAGGGCACCCCTAGGCTTAGGCTAGGGCACACCTAGGCTTAGGCTAGGGCACCCCTAGGCTTATGCGAAGGCTAGGGCTCCACTAGACTAAGGCTAGGGCACCCCTAGTCTTAGGCTAGGGCACCCCTAGGCTTAGGCTAGGGCACCCCTAGGCTTAGGCTAGGGCACCCCTAGGCTTGGGCTAGGGCACCCCTAGGCTTAGGCTAAGGTTAGGGCTCCCCTAGCCTAAGGTTAGGGCTCCCCTAGCCTTAGGCTAGGGCACCCCTAGGCTTAGGCTAGGGCACCCCAAAGCTTAGGCTAGGGCACCCCTATGCTTAGGCTAAGGCTAGTGCTCCCCTTGCCTAACCCTAGGGCACCCCTAGGCTTAGGCTAGGGCACCCCTATGCTTAGACTAGGGCACCCCTAAGCTTAGGCTAGGGCACCCCTAGGCTTAGGCGAAGGCTAGGGCTCCACTAGACTAGGGCTAGGGCACCCCTAGTCTTAGGCTAGGGCACCCCTAGGCTTAGGATAGGGCACACGCAGGCTTAGGCTTGGGCACCCCCAGGCTTAGGCTAAGACTAGGGCTCCCCTAGCCTAAGGCTAGGGCACCCCTAGGCTTAGGCTAGGGCACCCCTATGCGTAGGCTAGGGCACCCCTAGGCTTAGGCTAGGGCACCCCTAGGCTTAGGCTAAGGCTAGGGCTCCCCTAGCCTAAGGCTAGGGCACCCCTAGGCTTAGGCTAGGGCACCCCTAGGCTTAGGCTAGGGTACCCCTAGGCTTAGGCTAAGGCTAGGGCTCCACTAGACTAATGCTAGGGCACCCCTAGCCTTAGGCTTGGGCACCCCTAGGCTTAGACTAGGGCTCCCCTAGGCTTAGGCAAGGGAACCCGTAGGCTTAGGCTAGGGCACGCCTTGGCTTAGGCTAGGGCACCCCTAGGCTTAGGCTACGACACCCCTAGGCTTAGGCTAGGGCACCCCTAGGCTTAGGCTAGGGCACGCCTTGGCTTGGGCTAGAGTACCCCTAGGCTTAGGCTAAGGTTAGGGCTCCCCTAGCCTTAGGTTATGGCTCCCCTAGCCTTAGGCTAGGGCACCCCTAGGCTTAGGCTAGGGCACCCCTAGGCTTAGGCTAAGGCTAGGGCTCCCCTTGCCTAACACTAGGGCACCCCTAGGCTTAGGCTAGGGCACAACTATGCTTAGACTATGACACCCCTAAGCTTAGGCTAGGGCACCCATAGTCTTAGGCTAGGGCACCCCTAGGCTTAGGCTAAGACTAGGGCTCCCCTAGCCTAAGGTTAAGGCACCCCTAGGCTTAGGGTAGGGCACTCCTAGGTGTAGGCTAGGGGACCCCTAAGCTTATGCTAGGGCACTCCTAGGCTTAGGCTAAGGCTAAGGCTCCCCTAGCCTAAGGCTAGGGCACCCCTAGGCTTAGGCTAGGGCACCCCTAGGCTTAGGCTAGGGCACCCCTTGGCTTACGCTAGGGCACCCCTAGTCTTAGGCTATGGCACCCGTAGGCTTAGGCTAGGGCAGCCCTAGGCTTAGGCTAAGGCTAGGGCGCCACTAGACTAAGGCTAGGGCACCCCTAACCTTAGGCTAGGGCACCCTTTGGCTTAGGCTAGGGCACCCCTAGGCTTAGGCTAGGGCACCCCTAGGCTTGGGCTAGGGCACCCCTAGGCTTAGGCTAAGGTTAGGGCTCCCCTAGCCTAAGGTTAGGGCTCCCCTAGCCTTAGGCTAGGGCACCCAAGTCTTAGGCTAGTGCACCCCTAGGCTTAGCCTAAGGATAGGGCTCCCCTTGCCTAACACTAGGGCACCCCTAGGAGTAGGCTAGGGCACCCCTATGCTTAGACTTTGACACCCCTAAGTTTAGGCTAGGGCACCCATAGTCTTAGGCTAGGGCACCCCTAGGCTTAGGCTAAGACTAGGGCTCCCCTAGCCTAAGGCTAGGGCACCCCTAGGCTTAGGCTAGGCCACTCCAAGGCGTAGGCTAGCGGACCCCTAGGCTTAGGCTAGGGCACCCCTAGGCTTAGGCTAAGGCTAAGGCTCCCCTAGCCTAAGGCTAGGGCACGCCTAAGCTTAGGCTAGGGCAACACTAGGCTTAGGCTAGGGTACCCCTAGGCTTAGGCTAGGGCACCCCTAGGCTTAAGCTAAGGCTAGGGCTCCACTAGACTAAGGCTAGGGCACCCCTAGCCTTAGGCTAGGGCACCCCAAGGCTTAGCCTAGGGCACACCTATGCTTAGGCTAGGGAACCCAGAGGCTTAGGCTAGGGCACCCCTAGACTTAGGCTAAGGCTAGGGCTACCCTAGCCTAAGGCTAGGGCACCCCTAGGCTTAGGCTAGGGCACCCCTAGGCTTAGGCTAGGGAACCCCTAGGTTTAGGCTAGGGCACCCCAAGGCTTAGGCTAAGGCTAGGGCTCCCCTAATCTAAGGGTAGGGCACCCCTAGGTTTAGTCTAGGGCACCCGAAGGCTTAGGATATGGCTAGGGGTCCCCTAGCCTTAGGCTAGGACACCCCTAGCCTTAGGCTAGGGCACCCCTAGGCTTAGGCTAGGGCACCCCTAGGCTTAGACTAGGGCACCCCTAGGCTTAGGCTAGGGCACCCCTAGGCTTAGGCTAGGGCACCCCTAGGCTTAGGCTAGGGCACCCCTTGGCTTAGGCTAGGGCACTCGTAGGCTTAGGCTAGGGAACCCCTAGGCTTACGATAGGGCACCCCTAGTCTTAAGCTAAGGCTAGGGCTCAGCTCGCCTAAGGCTAGTGCACCCCTTGGCTTAGGGTAGGGCACCCCTTGGCTTAGGGTAGGTCACCCCTAGGCTTAGGCTAGGGCACATCTACGCTTAGGCTAGGGCACCCCTAGGCTTAGGCTAGGGAACCCCTAGGCTTAGGCTAGGGCACCCCTAGGCTTGGGCGAGGGCACCCCTAGGCTTAGGCTAGGGCTCCCCTAGGCTTAGGCTAGGGCACCCATAGGCTTAGGCTAGGGCACCCCAAGGCTTAGGCTAGGGCACCCCTAGTCTTAGGCTAAGGCTAGGGCTCCACTAACCTAACGCTAGGGCACCCCTAGGCTTAGGCTAGGGCAACCCTAGGCTTAGGTTAAGGCACCCCTAGGCTTAGGATAAGGCTAGGGCTCCCCTAGCATAAGGCTAGGACACCCCTAGGCTTAGGCTAAGTCACCCCTAGGCTTAGGCTAGGGCACCCCTAGGCTTAGGCTAGGGCACCCCTAGGCTTAGGTTAGGGCACCCCTAGGCTTAGGATAGGGCACCCCTAGGCTTAGGCTAGTGCACCCCTTGGCTTAGGCTAGGGCACCCCTAGGCTTAGGCTACGGCACCCCTAGGCTTATGCTAGGGCACCCCTAGGCTTAGGCTAAGGCTAGTTCTCAGCTAGCCTACGGCTAGGGCACCCCTAGGCTTAGGCGAGGGCACCCCTAGGCTTAGGGTAGGGCACCCCTAGTCTTAGGCTAGGGTACCCCTAGGCTTAGGCTAGGGCACCCCTAGGCTTAGGCTAGGGCACCCCTAGGCTTGGGCTAGGGCTCCCCTAGCCTAAGGTTAGGGCTCCCCTAACCTTAGGCTAGGGCACCCCTAGGCTTAGGCTAGGGCACCCCTAAGCTTAGGCTAGGGCACCCCTATGCTTAGGCTAAGGCTAGTGCTCCCCTTGCCTAACCCTAGGGCACCCCTAGGCTTAGGCTAGGGCACCCCTATGCTTAGACTAGGGCACCCCTAAGCTTAGGCTAGGGCACCCCTAGGCTTAGGCGAAGGCTAGGGCTCCACTAGACTAAGGCTAGGGCACCCCTAGTCTTAGGCTAGGGCACCCCTAGGCTTAGGCTAGGGCACCCCCAGGCTTAGGCTTGGGCACCCCCAGGCTTAGGCTAAGACTAGGGCTCCCCTAGCCTAAGGCTAGGGCACCCCTAGGCTTAGGCTAGGGCACCCCTATGCGTAGGCTAGGGCACCCCTAGGCTTAGGCTAGGGTACCCCTAGGCTTAGGCTAAGGCTAGGGCTCCACTAGACTAAGGCTAGGGCACCCCTAGCCTTAGGCTTGGGCACCCCTAGGCTTAGACTAGGGCACCCCTAGGCTTAGGCTAGGCCACCCCTAGTCTTAGGCTAGGGCACCCCTAGGCTTAGGATAGGGCACACCCAGGCTTAGGCTTGGGCACCCCCAGGCTTAGGCTAAGACTAGGGCTCCCCTAGCCTAAGGCTAGGGCACCCCTAGGCTTAGGCTAGGGCACCCCTATGCGTAGGCTAGGGCACCCCTAGGCTTAGGCTAGGGCACCCCTAGGCTTAGGCTAAGGCTAGGGCTCCCCTAGCCTAAGGCTAGGGCACCCCTAGGCTTAGGCTAGGGCACCCCTAGGCTTAGGCTAGTGTACCCCTAGGCTTAGGCTAAGGCTAGGGCTCCACTAGACTAATGCTAGGGCACCCCTAGCCTTAGGCTTGGGCACCCCTAGGTTTAGACTAGGGCTCCCCTAGGCTTAGGCAAGGGAACCCCTAGGCTTAGGCTAGGGCACGCCTTGGCTTAGGCTAGGGCACCCCTAGGCTTAGGCTACAACACCCCTAGGCTTAGGCTAGGGCACCCCTAGGCTTAGGCTAGGGCACGCCTTGGCTTGGGCTAGAGTACCCCTAGGCTTAGGCTAAGGTTAGGGCTCCCCTAGCCTTAGGTTATGGCTCCCCTAGCCTTAGGCTAGGGCACCCCTAGGCTTAGGCTAGGGCACCCCTAGGCTTAGGCTAAGGCTAGGGCTCCCCTTGCCTAACACTAGGGCACCCCTAGGCTTAGGCTAGGGCACAACTATGCTTAGACTATGACACCCCTAAGCTTAGGCTAGGGCACCCATAGTCTTAGGCTAGGGCACCCCTAGGCTTAGGCTAAGACTAGGGCTCCCCTAGCCTAAGGTTAGGGCACCCCTAGGCTTAGGCTAGGGCACTCCTAGGTGTAGGCTAGGGGACCCCTAAGCTTATGCTAGGACACTCCTAGGCTTAGGCTAAGGCTAAGGCTCCCCTAGCCTAAGGCTAGGGCACCCCTAGGCTTAGGCTAGGGCACCCCTAGGCTTAGGCTAGGGCACCCCTTGGCTTACGCTAGGGCACCCCTAGTCTTAGGCTATGGCACCCGTAGGCTTAGGCTAGGGCACCCCTAGGCTTAGGCTAAGGCTAGGGCGCCACTAGACTAAGGCTAGGGCACCCCTAACCTTAGGCTAGGGCACCCTTTGGCTTAGGCTAGGGCACCCCTAGGCTTAGGCTAGGGCACCCCTAGGCTTGGGCTAGGGCACCCCTAGGCTTAGGCTAAGGTTAGGGCTCCCCTAGCCTAAGGTTAGGGCTCCCCTAGCCTTAGGCTAGGGCACCCAAGTCTTAGGCTAGTGCACCCCTAGGCTTAGCCTAAGGATAGGGCTCCCCTTGCCTAACACTAGGGCACCCCTAGGAGTAGGCTAGGGCACCCCTATGCTTAGACTATGACACCCCTAAGTTTAGGCTAGGGCACCCATAGTCTTAGGCTAGGGCACCCCTAGGCTTAGGCTAAGACTAGGGCTCCCCTAGCCTAAGGCTAGGGCACCCCTAGGCTTAGGCTAGGCCACTCCAAGGCGTAGGCTAGCGGACCCCTAGGCTTAGGCTAGGGCACCCCTAGGCTTAGGCTAAGGCTAAGGCTCCCCTAGCCTAAGGCTAGGGCACGCCTAAGCTTAGGCTAGGGCAACACTAGGCTTAGGCTAGGGTACCCCTAGGCTTAGGCTAGGGCACCCCTAGGCTTAAGCTAAGGCTAGGGCTCCACTAGACTAAGGCTAGGGCACCCCTAGCCTTAGGCTAGGGCACCCCAAGGCTTAGCCTAGGGCACACCTATGCTTAGGCTAGGGAACCCAGAGGCTTAGGCTAGGGCACCCCTAGACTTAGGCTAAGGCTAGGGCTACCCTAGCCTAAGGCTAGGGCACCCCTAGGCTTAGGCTAGGGCACCCCTAGGCTTAGGCTAGGGAACCCCTAAGCTTAGGCTAGGGCAGCCCTAGCTTAGGCTAAGGCTAGGGCTCGCCTAGCCTAAGGCTAGGACACACCTAGGCTTAGGCTAAGGCTATGGCTCCCCTAGCCTAAGGCTAGGGCACCCCTAGGCTTAGGCTAGGGCACCCCAAGGCTTAGGCTAGGGCACCCCTAGGCTTAGGCTAGGGCACCCCTAGGCTTAGGGTAGGGCACGCCTAGGCTTAGGCTAGGGCAACCCTATGCTTAGGCTAAGGCTAGTGCTCCTCTAGCCTAAGGCTAGGGCACCCCTAGGGTTAGGCTAGGGTACCCCTAGGCTTAGGCTAAGGCTAGGGCTCCTCTAGCCTAAGGCCTGGGTATCCCTAGGCTTAGGCTACGGCACCCAGAGGCTTAGGCTAGGGCACACCTAGGCTTAGGCTAGGGCACCCCTAGTCTTAGGCTAAGGCTAGGGGACCCCTAGGCTTAGGCTAAGGCACCCCTAGGCTTAGGCAAGGGCACCCTAGGCTTAGGTTCGGGCACCCTAAGGCTTAGGCTAGGGCACCCCTAGGCTTAGGCTAAGGCTAGGTGACCCCTAGGCTTAGTCTAAGGCACCACTAGGCTTAGGCTAGGGCACCCCTAGGCTTAGGCTAGGGCACTCCTAGGCTTAGGTTAGGGCACCCCTAAGCTGAGGCTTGGGCACCCCTAGGCTGAGGCTAGGGCACCCATAGGCTTAGGCTAAGGCTAGGTGACCCCTAGGCTTAGTCTAAGCCACCACTAGGCTTAGGCTAGGGCACCCCTAGGCTTAGGCTAGGGCATTCCTAGGCTTAGGTTAGGGCACCCCTAGGCTTAGGCTTGGGCACCCCTAGGCTGAGGCTAGGGCACCCATAGGCTTAGGCTAAGGCTAGGGCTTCCCTAGCCTAAGGCTAGGGCACCCCTTGGGTTAGGCTAGGACACCCGTAGGCTTAGGCTAAGGCTAGGTCTCCCCTATCCTAAGGCTAGGGAACCCCTAGGCTTTGGCTTGGGCACTCCTAGGATTAGGCTACGGCATCCCTAGGATTAGGCTAAGGCTAGGGCTCCCCTAGCCTAACCCTAGGGCACCCCTTGGCTTAGGTTAGGGAACCCCTAGGCTTAGGCTAAGGCTAGGGCTCCCCTAGCCTAAGGCTAGGGCTCCACTAGGCTTAGGCTAGGGCACCCCTAGGCTTAGGCTAGGGCAACCCTTAGGCTTAGGCTAGGGCACCCATAGGCTTAGGCTAGGGCACCCCTAGGCTTAGGCTAAGGCTAGGGCCCCCTAGCCTAAGGCTAGGGCCCCCCTAGGCTTAGGCTAGGGCACCCCTAGGCTTAGGCTAGGGCACCCGTAGGCTTAGGCTAGGGCATCCATAAGCATAGGCTAGGGCACCCCTAGACTTAGGGTAGGGCACCCCTAAGCTTAGGCTAGGGCACCCCTAGGCTTAGGCTAGGGCACCCCTAGGCTTAGGCTAAGGGTAGGGCTCAGCTAGGCTAAGGCTAGGGCACCCCTAAGCTTAGACTAGGGCACCCCTAGGCTTAGGCTAGGGCCCCCCTAGCTTAGGCGAGGGCACCCCTAGGCTTCGGCTTAGGCTAGGGCTCAGCTAGCCTAAGGCTAGGGCACCCCTATGGTTAGGCTAGGGCACCCCTAGGCTTAGGCTAGGGCAGCCCTAGCTTAGGCTAAGGCTAGGGCTCGCCTAGCCTAAGGCTAGGGCACCCCTAGGCTTAGGGTAGGGCACCCCTAGGCTTAGGGTAGGGCACCCCTAGGCTTAGGCTAGGACACACCTAGGCTTAGGCTAAGACTATGGCTCCCCTATCCTAAGGCTAGGGCACCCCTAGGCTTTGGCTAGGGCACTCCTAGGCTTTGGCTAGGGCACACCTAGGCTTAAGCTAGGGCACCCGTAGGCTTAGGTTAAGGCTAGGGCTCCCCTATCCTAAGGCTAGGGCACCCCTAGGCTTTGGCTAGGGCACTCCTAGGCTTTGGCTAGGGCACCCCTAGGCTTTGGCTAGGGCACCCCTAGGCTTAGGCTAGGGGACCCCTAGGCTTAGGCTAGGGCACCCCTAAGCTTAGGCTAGGGCACCATTAGGCTTAGGCTTGGGCACCCTTAGGCTTAGGCTAGGGCACCCCTAAGCTTAGGCTACGGCACCCCTAGGCTTAGGTTAGGGCACCCCTAGGCTTAGGCTAAGGCTAGTGCTCCCCTAGCCTAAGGCTAGGGCACCCCTAGGGTTAGGCTAAGGCACCCCTAGGCTTAGGCAAGGGCACCCTTGTCTTAGGTTCGGGCACCCTTAGGCTTAGGCTAGGGCACCCCTAGGCTTAGGCTAAGGCTAGGTGACCCCTAGGCTTAGTCTAAGGCACCACTAGGCTTAGGCTACGGCACCACTAGGCTTAGGCTAGGGCACTCCTGGCTTAGGCTAGGGCACCACTAGGCTGAGGCTAGGGCACCCCTAGGCTGAGGCTAGGTCACCCATAGACTTAGGCTAAGGCTAGGGCTCCCCTAGCCTTAGGCTAGGGCACCCCTAAGTTTAGGCTAAGGCACCCCTAGGCTTAGGCTAGGGCACCCCTAGGCTTAAGCTAGGGCACCCGTAGGCTTAGGCTAAGGCTAGGTCTCCCCTATCCTAAGGCTATGGCACCCCTAGGCTTTGGGTAGGGCACTCCTAGGCTTAGGCTAGGGCACCCCTAGGATTAGGCTAAGGCTAGGGCTCCCCTAGCCTAACCCTAGGGCACCCCTAAGCTTAGGCTAGGGCACCCCTAGTCTTAGGCTAGGGCACCCCTAGGCTTAGGCTAAGGCTAGGGCACCACTAGGCTTAGGCTAGGGTACCCTTAGGCTTAGGCTAGGGCACCCCTAAGCTTAGGCTAGGGCACACCTAGGCTTAGGCTAGGGCACCCCTAGGCTTAGGCCAGGGCACCTCTAGGCTTAAGCTAGGGCACCCCTAGGCTTAGTCAAAGTCTAGTGCTCCCCTAGCCTAAGGCTAGGGCACCCCTAGTGTTAGGCTAGGGCACCCCTAGGCTTAGGCTAGGGCACGCCTAGGCTTAGGCTATGGCACGCCTAGGCTTAGGCTAGCGCACCCCTAGGTTTAGTCTAAGGCTAGTGCTCCCTAAGCCTAAGGTTAGGGCAACCATAGGGTTAGGCTAGGGCACCCCTAGGCTTAGGCTAGGGCAGCCATAGGCTTAGGCTAAGGCTAGGGCTCCTCCAGCCTAAGGCCTGGGCACCCCTAGGCTTAGGCTAGGGCACCCCTAGGCTTAGGCTAGGGCAACCCTTAGGCTTAGGCTAGGGCACCCATAGGCTTAGGCTAGGGCACCCCTTGGCTTAGGCTAAGGCTAGGGCCCCCTAGCCTAAGGCTAGGGCCCCCCTAGGCTTAGGCTAGGGCACCCCTAGGCTTAGGCTAGGGCACCCGTAGGCTTAGGCTACGGCACCCATAAGCATAGGCTAGGGCACCCCTAGGCTTAGGGTAGGGCACCCCTAGGCTTAGGCTAGGGCCCCCCAAGCTTAGGCTAGGGCACCCCTAGGCTTCGGCTTAGGCTAGGGCTCAGCTAGCCTAAGGCTAGTGCACCCCTATGGTTAGGCTAGGGCACCCCTAGGCTTAGGCTAGGGCAGCCCTAGCTTAGGCTAAGGCTAGGGCTCGCATAGCCTAAGGCTAGGGCACCCCTAGGCTTAGGGTAGGGCACCCAAAGGCTTAGGGTAGGGCACCCCTAAGCTTAGGCTAGGACACACCTAGGCTTAGGCTAAGGCTATGGCTCCCCTAGCCTAAGGCTAGGGCACCCCTAGGCTTAGGCTAGGGCACCCATAGGCTTAGGCTAGGGCACCCCTAGGCTTAGGCTAGGGCACCCCTAGGCTTAGGGTAGGGCACGCCTAGGCTTAGGCTAGGGCAACCCTATGCTTAGGCTAAGGCTAGTGCTCCTCTAGCCTAAGGCTAGGGCACCCCTAGGGTTAGGCTAGGGTACCCCTAGGCTTAGGCTAAGGCTAGGGCTCCTCTAGCCTAAGGCCTGGGTATCCCTAGGCTTAGGCTACGGCACCCAGAGGCTTAGGCTAGGGCACACCTAGGCTTAGGCTAGGGCACCCCTAGTCTTAGGCTAAGGCTAGGGGACCCCTAGGCTTAGGCTAAGGCACCCCTAGGCTTAGGCAAGGGCACACTAGGCTTAGGTTCGGGCACCCTAAGGCTTAGGCTAGGGCACCCCTAGGCTTAGGCTAAGGCTAGGTGACCCCTAGGCTTAGTCTAAGGCACCACTAGGCTTAGGCTAGGGCACCCCTAGGCTTAGGCTAGGGCACTCCTAGGCTTAGGTTAGGGCACCCCTAAGCTGAGGCTTGGGCACCCCTAGGCTGAGGCTAGGGCACCCATAGGCTTAGGCTAAGGCTAGGTGACCCCTAGGCTTAGTCTAAGGCACCACTAGGCTTAGGCTAGGGCACCCCTAGGCTTAGGCTAGGGCATTCCTAGGCTTAGGTTAGGGCACCCCTAGGCTTAGGCTTGGGCACCCCTAGGCTGAGGCTAGGGCACCCATAGGCTTAGGCTAAGGCTAGGGCTTCCCTAGCCTAAGGCTAGGGAACCCCTTGGGTTAGGCTAGGACACCCGTAGGCTTAGGCTAAGGCTAGGTCCCCCTATCCTAAGGCTAGGGAACCCCTAGGCTTTGGCTTGGGCACTCCTAGGATTAGGCTACGGCATCCCTAGGATTAGGCTAAGGCTAGGGCTCCCCTAGCCTAACCCTAGGGCACCCCTTGGCTTAGGCTAGGGAACCCCTAGGCTTAGGCTAAGGCTAGGGCTCCCCTAGCCTAAGGCTAGGGCTCCACTAGGCTTAGGCTAGGGCACCCCTAGGCTTAGGCTAGGGTAACCCTTAGGCTTAGGCTAGGGCACCCATAGGCTTAGGCTAGGGCACCCCTAGGCTTAGGGTAAGGCTAGGGCCCCCTAGCCTAAGGCTAGGGCCCCCCTAGGCTTAGGCTAGGGCACCCCTAGGCTTAGGCTAGGGCACCCGTAGGCTTAGGCTAGGGCATCCATAAGCATAGGCTAGGGCACCCCTAGGCTTAGGGTAGGGCACCCCTAAGCTTAGGCTAGGGCACCCCTAGGCTTAGGCTAGGGCACCCCTAGGCTTAGGCTAAGGGTAGGGCTCAGCTAGGCTAAGGCTAGGGCACCCCTAAGCTTAGACTAGGGCACCCCTAGGCTTAGGCTAGGGCACCCCTAGCTTAGGCTAGGGCACCCCTAGGCTTCGGCTTAGGCTAGGGCTCAGCTAGCCTAAGGCTAGGGCACCCCTATGGTTAGGCTAGGGCACCCCTAGGCTTAGGCTAGGGCAGCCCTAGCTTAGGCTAAGGCTAGGGCTCGCCTAGCCTAAGGCTAGGGCACCCCTAGGCTTAGGGTAGGGCACCCCTAGGCTTAGGGTAGGGCACCCCTAGGCTTAGGCTAGGACACACCTAGGCTTAGGCTAAGACTATGGCTCCCCTAGCCTAAGGCTAGGGCACCCCTAGGCTTAGGCTAGGGCACCCCTAGGCTTAGGCTAGGGCACCCCTAGGCTTAGGGTAGGGCACCCCTAGGCTTAGGGTAGGGCACCCCTAGGCTTAGGGTAGGGCACGCCTAGGCTTAGGCTAAGGCTAGTGCTCCTCTAGCCTAAGGCTAGGGCACCCCTAGGGTTAGGCTAGGGCACCCCTAGGGTTAGGCTAGGGTACCCCTAGGCTTAGGCTAAGGCTAGGGCTCCTCTAGCCTAAGGCCTGGGTATCCCTAGGCTTAGGCTACGGCACCCAGAGGCTTAGGCTAGGGCACACCTAGGCTTAGGCTAGGGCACCCCTAGGCTTAGGCTAAGTATAGGGGACCCCTAGGCTTAGGCTAAGGCACCCCTAGGCTTAGGCAAGGGCACCCTAGGCTTAGGTTCAGGCACCCTAAGGCTTAGGCTAGGGCACCCCTAGGCTTAGGCTAAGGCTAGGTGACCCCTAGGCTTAGTCTAAGGCACCACTAGGCTTAGGCTAGGGCACCCCTAGGCTTAGGCTAGGGCACTCCTAGGCTTAGGTTAGGGCACCCCTAGGATTAGGCTTCGGCACCCCTAGGCTGAGGCTAGGGCACCCATAGGCTTAGGCTAAGGCTAGGGCTTCCCTAGCCTAAGGCTAGGGCACCCCTTGGGTTAGGCTAGGACACCCGTAGGCTTAGGCTAAGGCTAGGTCTCCCCTATCCTAAGGCTAGGGAACCCCTAGGCTTTGGCTTGGGCACTCCTAGGATTAGTCTACGGCATCCCTAGGATTAGGCTAAGGCTAGGGCTCCCCTAGCCTAACCCTAGGGCACCCCTTGGCTTAGGCTAGGGAACCCCTAGTCTTAGGCTAAGGCTAGGGCTCCCCTAGCCTAAGGCTAGGGCTCCACTAGGCTTAGGCTAGGGCACCCCTAGGCTTAGGCTAGGGCAACCCTTAGGCTTAGGCTAGGGCACCCATAGGCTTAGGCTAGGGCACCCCTAGGCTTAGGCTAAGGCTAGGGCCCCCTAGCCTAAGGCTAGGGCCCCCCTAGGCTTAGGCTAGGGCACCCCTAGGCTTAGGCTAGGGCACCCGTAGGCTTAGGCTAGGGCATCCATAAGCATAGGCTAGGGCACCCCTAGGCTTAGGGTAGGGCACCCCTAAGCTTAGGCTAGGGCACCCCTAGGCTTAGGCTAGGGCACCCCTAGGCTTAGGCTAAGGGTAGGGCTCAGCTAGGCTAAGGCTAGGGCACCCCTAAGCTTAGACTAGGGCACCCCTAGGCTTAGGCTAGGGCAGCCCTAGCTTAGGCTAAGGCTAGGGCTCGCCTAGCCTAAGGCTAGGGCACCCCTAGGCTTAGGGTAGGGCACCCATAGGCTTAGGGTAGGGCACCCCTAAGCTTAGGCTAGGACACACCTAGGCTTAGGCTAAGGCTATGGCTCCCCTAGCCTAAGGCTAGGGCACCCCTAGGCTTAGGCTAGGGCACCCCAAGGCTTAGGCTAGGGCACCCCTAGGCTTAGGCTAGGGCACCCCTAGGCTTAGGGTAGGGCACGCCTAGGCTTAGGCTAGGGCAACCCTATGCTTAGGCTAAGGCTAGTGCTCCTCTAGCCTAAGGCTAGGGCACCCCTAGGGTTAGGCTAGGGTACCCCTAGGCTTAGGCTAAGTCTAGGGCTCCTCTAGCCTAAGGCCTGGGTATCCCTAGGCTTAGGCTACGGCACCCAGAGGCTTAGGCTAGGGCACACCTAGGCTTAGGCTAGGGCACCCCTAGTCTTAGGCTAAGGCTAGGGGACCCCTAGGCTTAGGCTAAGGCACCCCTAGGCTTAGGCAAGGGCACCCTAGGCTTAGGTTCGGGCACCCTAAGGCTTAGGCTAGGGCACCCCTAGGCTTAGGCTAAGGCTAGGTGACCCCTAGGCTTAGTCTAAGGCACCACTAGGCTTAGGCTAGGGCACCCCTAAGCTTAGGCTAGGGCACTCCTAGGCTTAGGTTAGGGCACCCCTAAGCTGAGGCTTGGGCACCCCTAGGCTGAGGCTAGGGCACCCATAGGCTTAGGCTAAGGCTAGGTGACCCCTAGGCTTAGTCTAAGGCACCACTAGGCTTAGGCTAGGGCACCCCTAGGCTTAGGCTAGGGCATTCCTAGGCTTAGGTTAGGGCACCCCTAGGCTTAGGCTTGGGCACCCCTAGGCTGAGGCTAGGGCACCCATAGGCTTAGGCTAAGGCTAGGGCTTCCCTAGCCTAAGGCTAGGGAACCCCTTGGGTTAGGCTAGGACACCCGTAGGCTTAGGCTAAGGCTAGGTCTCCCCTATCCTAAGGCTAGGGAACCCCTAGGCTTTGGCTTGGGCACTCCTAGGATTAGGCTAGGGCCCCCCTAGCTTAGGCTAGGGCAGCCCTAGCTTAGGCTAAGGCTAGGGCTCGCCTAGCCTAAGGCTGGGGCACCCCTAGGCTTAGGGTAGGGCACCCCTAGGCTTAGGGTAGGGCACCCCTAGGCTTAGGCTAGGACACACCTAGGCTTAGGCTAAGACTATGGCTCCCCTATCCTAAGGCTAGGGCACCCCTAGGCTTTGGCTAGGGCACTCCTAGGCTTTGGCTAGGGCACACCTAGGCTTAAGCTAGGGCACCCGTAGGCTTAGGTTAAGGCTAGGGCTCCCCTATCCTAAGGCTAGGGCACCCCTAGGCTTTGGCTAGGGCACTCCTAGGCTTTGGCTAGGGCACCCCTAGGCTTTGGCTAGGGCACCCCTAGGCTTAGGCTAGGGGACCCCTAGGCTTAGGCTAGGGCACCCCTAAGCTTAGGCTAGGGCACCCCTAGTCTTAGGCTAGGGCACCATTAGGCTTAGGCTTGGGCACCCTTAGGCTTAGGCTAGGGCACCCCTAAGCTTAGGCTACGGCACCCCTAGGCTTAGGTTAGGGCACCCCTAGGCTTAGGCTAAGGCTAGTGCTCCCCTAGCCTAAGGCTAGGGCACCCCTAGGGTTAGGCTAAGGCACCCCTAGGCTTAGGCAAGGGCACCCTTGTCTTAGGTTCGGGCACCCTTAGGCTTAGGCTAGGGCACCCCTAGGCTTAGGCTAAGGCTAGGTGACCCCTAGGCTTAGTCTAAGGCACCACTAGGCTTAGGCTACGGCACCACTAGGCTTAGGCTAGGGCACTCCTGGCTTAGGCTAGGGCACCACTAGGCTGAGGCTAGGGCACCCCTAGGCTGAGGCTAGGTCACCCATAGACTTAGGCTAAGGCTAGGGCTCCCCTAGCCTTAGGCTAGGGCACCCCTAAGTTTAGGCTAAGGCACCCCTAGGCTTAGGCTAGGGCACCCCTAGGCTTAAGCTAGGGCACCCGTAGGCTTAGGCTAAGGCTAGGTCTCCCCTATCCTAAGGCTATGGCACCCCTAGGCTTTGGGTAGGGCACTCCTAGGCTTAGGCTAGGGCACCCCTAGGATTAGGCTAAGGCTAGGGCTCCCCTAGCCTAACCCTAGGGCACCCCTAGGCTTAGGCTAGGAAACTCTAGGCTTAGGCTAGGGCACCCCTAAGCTTAGGCTAGGGCACCCCTAGTCTTAGGCTAGGGCACCCCTAGGCTTAGGCTAAGGCTAGGGCACCACTAGGCTTAGGCTAGGGTACCCTTAGGCTTAGGCTAGGGCACCCCTAAGCTTAGGCTAGGGCACACCTAGGCTTAGGCTAGGGCACCCCTAGGCTTAGGCCAGGGCACCTCTAGGCTTAAGCTAGGGCACCCCTAGGCTTAGTCAAAGTCTAGTGCTCCCCTAGCCTAAGGCTAGGGCACCCCTAGTGTTAGGCTAGGGCACCCCTAGGCTTAGGCTAGGGCACGCCTAGGCTTAGGATATGGCACGCCTAGGCTTAGGCTAGCGCACCCCTAGGTTTAGTCTAAGGCTAGTGCTCCCTAAGCCTAAGGTTAGGGCAACCATAGGGTTAGGCTAGGGCACCCCTAGGCTTAGGCTAGGGCAGCCATAGGCTTAGGCTAAGGCTAGGGCTCCTCTAGCCTAAGGCCTGGGCACCCCTAGGCTTAGGCTAGGGCACCCCTAGGCTTAGGCTAGGGCAACCCTTAGGCTTAGGCTAGGGCACCCATAGGCTTAGGCTAGGGCACCCCTTGGCTTAGGCTAAGGCTAGGGCCCCCTAGCCTAAGGCTAGGGCCCCCCTAGGCTTAGGCTAGGGCACCCCTAGGCTTAGGCTAGGGCACCCGTAGGCTTAGGCTACGGCACCCATAAGCATAGGCTAGGGCACCCCTAGGCTTAGGGTAGGGCACCCCTAGGCTTAGGCTAGGGCCCCCCAAGCTTAGGCTAGGGCACCCCTAGGCTTCGGCTTAGGCTAGGGCTCAGCTAGCCTAAGGCTAGTGCACCCCTATGGTTAGGCTAGGGCACCCCTAGGCTTAGGCTAGGGCAGCCCTAGCTTAGGCTAAGGCTAGGGCTCGCATAGCCTAAGGCTAGGGCACCCCTAGGCTTAGGGTAGGGCACCCATAGGCTTAGGGTAGGGCACCCCTAAGCTTAGGCTAGGACACACCTAGGCTTAGGCTAAGGCTATGGCTCCCCTAGCCTAAGGCTAGGGCACCCCTAGGCTTAGGCTAGGGCACCCCTAGGCTTAGGCTAGGGCACCCCTAGGCTTAGGCTAGGGCACCCCTAGGCTTAGGGTAGGGCACGCCTAGGCTTAGGCTAGGGCAACCCTATGCTTAGGCTAAGGCTAGTGCTCCTCTAGCCTAAGGCTAGGGCACCCCTAGGGTTAGGCTAGGGTACCCCTAGGCTTAGGCTAAGGCTAGGGCTCCTCTAGCCTAAGGCCTGGGTATCCCTAGGCTTAGGCTACGGCACCCAGAGGCTTAGGCTAGGGCACACCTAGGCTTAGGCTAGGGCACCCCTAGTCTTAGGCTAAGGCTAGGGGACCCCTAGGCTTAGGCTAAGGCACCCCTAGGCTTAGGCAAGGGCACACTAGGCTTAGGTTCGGGCACCCTAAGGCTTAGGCTAGGGCACCCCTAGGCTTAGGCTAAGGCTAGGTGACCCCTAGGCTTAGTCTAAGGCACCACTAGGCTTAGGCTAGGGCACCCCTAGGCTTAGGCTAGGGCACTCCTAGGCTTAGGTTAGGGCACCCCTAAGCTGAGGCTTGGGCACCCCTAGGCTGAGGCTAGGGCACCCATAGGCTTAGGCTAAGGCTAGGTGACCCCTAGGCTTAGTCTAAGGCACCACTAGGCTTAGGCTAGGGCACCCCTAGGCTTAGGCTAGGGCATTCCTAGGCTTAGGTTAGGGCACCCCTAGGCTTAGGCTTGGGCACCCCTAGGCTGAGGCTAGGGCACCCATAGGCTTAGGCTAAGGCTAGGGCTTCCCTAGCCTAAGGCTAGGGCACCCCTTGGGTTAGGCTAGGACACCCGTAGGCTTAGGCTAAGGCTAGGTCTCCCCTATCCTAAGGCTAGGGAACCCCTAGGCTTTGGCTTGGGCACTCCTAGGATTAGGCTACGGCATCCCTAGGATTAGGCTAAGGCTAGGGCTCCCCTAGCCTAACCCTAGGGCACCCCTTGGCTTAGGCTAGGGAACCCCTAGGCTTAGGCTAAGGCTAGGGCTCCCCTAGCCTAAGGCTAGGGCTCCACTAGGCTTAGGCTAGGGCACCCCTAGGCTTAGGCTAGGGTAACCCTTAGGCTTAGGCTAGGGCACCCATAGGCTTAGGCTAGGGCACCCCTAGGCTTAGGCTAAGGCTAGGGCCCCCTAGCCTAAGGCTAGGGCCCCCCTAGGCTTAGGCTAGGGCACCCCTAGGCTTAGGCTAGGGCACCCGTAGGCTTAGGCTAGGGCATCCATAAGCATAGGCTAGGGCACCCCTAGGCTTAGGGTAGGGCACCCCTAAGCTTAGGCTAGGGCACCCCTAGGCTTAGGCTAGGGCACCCCTAGGCTTAGGCTAAGGGTAGGGCTCAGCTAGGCTAAGGCTAGGGCACCCCTAAGCTTAGACTAGGGCACCCCTAGGCTTAGGCTAGGGCACCCCTAGCTTAGGCTAGGGCACCCCTAGGCTTCGGCTTAGGCTAGGGCTCAGCTAGCCTAAGGCTAGGGCACCCCTATGGTTAGGCTAGGGCACCCCTAGGCTTAGGCTAGGGCAGCCCTAGCTTAGGCTAAGGCTAGGGCTCGCCTAGCCTAAGGCTAGGGCACCCCTAGGCTTAGGGTAGGGCACCCCTAGGCTTAGGGTAGGGCACCCCTAGGCTTAGGCTAGGACACACCTAGGCTTAGGCTAAGACTATGGCTCCCCTAGCCTAAGGCTAGGGCACCCCTAGGCTTAGGCTAGGGCACCCCTAGGCTTAGGCTAGGGCACCCCTAGGCTTAGGGTAGGGCACCCCTAGGCTTAGGGTAGGGCACCCCTAGGCTTAGGGTAGGGCACGCCTAGGCTTAGGCTAAGGCTAGTGCTCCTCTAGCCTAAGGCTAGGGCACCCCTAGGGTTAGGCTAGGGCACCCCTAGGGTTAGGCTAGGGTACCCCTAGGCTTAGGCTAAGGCTAGGGCTCCTCTAGCCTAAGGCCTGGGTATCCCTAGGCTTAGGCTACGGCACCCAGAGGCTTAGGCTAGGGCACACCTAGGCTTAGGCTAGGGCACCCCTAGGCTTAGGCTAAGTATAGGGGACCCCTAGGCTTAGGCTAAGGCACCCCTAGGCTTAGGCAAGGGCACCCTAGGCTTAGGTTCAGGCACCCTAAGGCTTAGGCTAGGGCACCCCTAGGCTTAGGCTAAGGCTAGGTGACCCCTAGGCTTAGTCTAAGGCACCACTAGGCTTAGGCTAGGGCACCCCTAGGCTTAGGCTAGGGCACTCCTAGGCTTAGGTTAGGGCACCCCTAGGATTAGGCTTCGGCACCCCTAGGCTGAGGCTAGGGCACCCATAGGCTTAGGCTAAGGCTAGGGCTTCCCTAGCCTAAGGCTAGGGCACCCCTTGGGTTAGGCTAGGACACCCGTAGGCTTAGGCTAAGGCTAGGTCTCCCCTATCCTAAGGCTAGGGAACCCCTAGGCTTTGGCTTGGGCACTCCTAGGATTAGTCTACGGCATCCCTAGGATTAGGCTAAGGCTAGGGCTCCCCTAGCCTAACCCTAGGGCACCCCTTGGCTTAGGCTAGGGAACCCCTAGTCTTAGGCTAAGGCTAGGGCTCCCCTAGCCTAAGGCTAGGGCTCCACTAGGCTTAGGCTAGGGCACCTTTAGGCTTAGGCTAGGGCACCCCTAAGCTTAGGTTAGGGCACCCCTAGGCTTAGGTTAGGGCACCCCTAGACTTAGGCTAGGGCACGCCTAGGCTTGGCTAGGGCACCCCTAGGCTTAGGCTAAAGCTAGTGCTCCCCTAGCCTGAGGCTAGGGCACCCCTAGACTCAGGCTAGGGCATCCGTAGGCTTAGGCTAGGGCACCCCTAGGCTTAGGCTAGGGAACCCCTAGGCTTAGGCTAGGGCACCCGTAGGCTTAGGCTAAGGCAACGGCTCCCCTAGCCTCACGCTATGGCACCCCTAGACTCAGGCTATGGCACCCCTAAGCTTAGGCTAGGGCAATCCAAGGCTAGACTAAGGCTAGGGCTCCCCTAGCCTCAGGCTAGGGACCCGTAGGCTCAGGCTAGGACACCCCTAGGCTCAGGCTAGGGCACCCCTAGGCTTAGGCTAGGACACACCTAGGCTTAGGCTAGGGCACCCCTAGGCTTAGGCTAGGGCACCCCTATGGTTAGGCTAGGGCACCCCTAGGCTTAGGCTAGGGCAGCCCTAGCTTAGGCTAAGGCTAGGGCTCGCCTAGCCTAAGGCTAGGGCACCCCTAGGCTTAGGCTAGAGCACCCGTAGGCTTAGGCAAGGGCAACCCTAGGCTTAGGCTAGGGCACCCCTAGGCTTAGGCTAGGAAACCCCTAGGCTTAGGCTAGGACACACCTAGGCTTAGGCTAAGGCTAGGGCTCCCCTAGGCTTAGGCTAGGGCACCCCTAGGCTTAGGCTAGGGCATCCATAGGCTTAGGCTAGGGCACCCCTAGGCTTAGGCTAGGGCACCCCTAGGCTTAGGCTTAGGCTAGGGCTCAGTTATCCTAAGGCTAGGGCAAGCCTAGGCTTAGGCTAGGACAACCCTAGGCTTAGGGTAGGGCACCCCTAGTCTTAGGGTAGGGAACACCTAGGCTTAGGATGGGGCACCCCTAGGCTTAGGCTAGTACACCCCTAGGCTTAGGCTAAGGCTAGTGCTCCCCTAACCTAAGGCTAGGGCACCCCTAGGCTTAGGGTAGGGCACCCCTAGGCTTAAGGTAGGGCACCCCTAGGCTTAGGCTAGGACACCCCTAGGCTTAGGCTAGGGAAGCCATAAGCTTAGGCTAAGGCTAGGTCTCCTCTAGCCTAAGGCCTGAGCACCCCAAGGCTTAGGCTAGGGCACCCCAAGGCTTAGCCTAGGGCAACCCTAGGCTTAGGCGAGGGCACCCCTAGGCTTAGGCTAGGGCACCCCTAGGCTTAGGGTAGGGCACCCCTAGGCTTAGGGTAGGGCACCCCTAGGCTTAGGCTAGGACACACCTAGGCTTAGGCTAAGGCTATGGCTCCTCTAGCCTAAGGTTGGCCACCCCTAGGCTTAGGCTAGGGCACCCCTAGGCTTAGGCTAGGGCACCCCTAGGCTTAGGCTAGGGCACCCCTAGCCTTAGGGTTGGGCACCCCTAGGCTTAGGGTAGGGCACCCCTAGTCTTAGGCTAGGGCACGCCTAGGCTTAAGCTAGGGCACCCCTATGCTTAGGCTAAGGCTAGTGCTCCTCTAGCCTAAGGCTAGGGCACCCCTAGGGTTAGGCTAGGGCACCCCTAGGCTTAGGCTAAGGCTAGGGCTCCTCTAGCCTGAGGCCTGGGTATCCCTAGGCTTAGGCTACGGCACCCAGAGGCTTAGGCTAGGGCACATCTAGGCTTAGGCTAGGGCACCCCTAGGCTTAGGCTAAGGCTAGTGGACCCCTAGGCTTAGGCTAAGGCACCCCTAGGCTTAGGCAAGGGCACCCTAGGCTTAGTTTCGGGCACCCTTAGGCTTAGGCTAGGGCACCCCTAGGCTTAGGCTAAGGCTAGGTGACCCCTAGGCTTAGTCTAAATCACCACTAGGCTTAGGCTAGGCCACCCCTAGGCTTAGGCTTGGGCACCCCTAGGCTGAGGCTAGGGCACCCATAGGCTTAGGCTAAGGCTAGGGCTCCCCTAGCCTAAGGCTAGGGCACCCCTAGTGTTAGGCTAGGGCACTCCTAGGCTTAAGCTAGGGCACCCGTAGGCTTAGGCTAAGGCTAGGTCTGCCCTATCCTAAGGCTAGGGCACCCCTAGGCTTTGGCTAGGGCACTCCTAGTCTTAGGCTAGGGCATCCCTAGGATTAGGCTAAGGCTAGGGCTCCCCTAGCCTAACCCTAGGGCACCCCTTGGCTTAGGCTAGGGACCCCTAGTCTTAGGCTAGGGCACCCCTAGTCTTAGGCTAGGGAACCCCTAGGCTTAGGCTAAGGCTAGGGCTCCCCTAGCCTAAGGCTAGGGCACCACTAGGCTTAGGCTAGGGCACCTTTAGGCTTAGGCTAGGGCACCCCTAAGCTTAAGCTAGGGCACCCCTAGGCTTAGGTTAGGGCACCCCTAGGCTTAGGCTAGAGCACCCCTAGGTTTAAGCTAGGTCACCCCTAGGCTTAGGCTAAGGCTAGTGCTCCCCTAGCCTGAAGCTAGGGCACCCCTAGGCTCAGGCTAGGGCATCCCTAGGCTTAGGCTAGGGCACCCCTAGGCTTAGGGTAAGGCTAGGGCTCCCCTAGCCTAAGGCGTGGGCACACGTACGCTTAGGCTAGGGCACCCCTAGGCTTAGGCTAGGGAACCCATAGGCTTAGGCTAGGGCACCCGTAGGCTTAGGCTAAGGCTACGGCTCCCCTAGTCTCACGCTAGGGCACCCCTAGACTCAGGCTATGGCACCCCTAAGCTTAGGCTAGGGCAATCCTAGGCTAGACTAAGGCTAGGGCTCCCCTAGCCTCAGGCTAGGGACCCGTAGGCTCAGGCTAGGGCACCCCTAGGCTCAGGCTAGGGCACACCTAGGCTTAGGCTAGGGCACCCCTAGGCTTAGGCTAGGGCACCCCTAAGCTTAGGCTAGGGCACCCCTAGTCGTAGGCTAGGGCAACCCTAAGCTTAGGCTAGGGCACCCCTAGGCTTAGGCTAGGGCAACCCTAGGCTTAGGCTCGGGCACCCCTAAGCTTAGGCTAAGGCTAGGGCACCCCTAGACTTAGGCTAGGGCATCCATAGGCTTAGGCTAAGGCACCCCAAGGCTTAGGCTAAGGCTAGGGGACTCCTAGGCTTAGGCTAAGGCACCCCTAGGCTTAGGCTAGGGCACCCCTAAGTTAAGGCTAGGGCACCCCTAGGTTTAGGATAAAGCTAGGGCTCCCCTAGTCTTAGGCTTGGGCACCCCTAGGCTTAGGCTAAGACTAGGGGACCCCTAGGTTTAGGCTTAGGCACCCCTAGGCTTCGGATAGGGCCCCCCTAGGCTTAGGCTAAGGCACACCGAGGCTAGGCTAGGGTATCCCTAAGATTAGGCTAGGGCACCCCTAGGCTTAGACTAAGGCTAGGGGACCCCTAGCCTTAGGCTAAGGCACCCCTAGGCTTAGGCTAGGGCACACCTAGGCTAAGGATAGGGCAACCCTAGGCTCAGGCTAGGGCTCCCCTACACTTAGGCTAGCGCACCCCTAAGCTTAGGCTAAGGCTAGTGCTCCCCTAGCCTGAGGCTAGGGCACCCCTAGGCTTAGGCTAGGGCACCCTTAGGCTTAGGCTAGGGCACCCCTAGACTTAGGCTAGGGCACCCCTAGGTTTAGGCTAAGGCTAGGGCTCCCCTAGACTAAGGCTAGGGCACCCCTAGCCTTAGGCTAGGGCACCCGTAAGCTTAGGCTATGGCACCCAAGGCTTAGGCTAGGGCACCCCTAGGCTTAGGCTAGGGCACCCCTAGGCTTAGGCTAGGGCAGCCCTAGGCGTAGGCTAGGGTACCCCTAGGCTCAGGCTAGGGCTCCCCTACACTTAGGCTAGCGCACCCCTAGGCTTAGGGTAAGGCTTGGGATCCCCTAGCCTAAGGCAACGGCACCCCTAGGCTTAGGCTAGGGCACCCTTAGGCTTAGGCTAGGGCACCCCTAGACTTAGGCTAGGGCACCCCTAGGTTTAGCCTAAGGCTAGGGCTCCCCTAGCCTAAGGCTAGGGCACCCCTAGGCTTAGGGTAGGGCAACCCTAGGCTTAGGCTAAGGCTAGGGCTCCCCTAGACTAAGGCTAGGGCACCCCTATCCTTAGGCTAGGGCACCCGTAAGCTTAGGCTACGGCACCCAAGGCTTAGGCTAGGGCAGCCCTAGGCTTAGGCTAGGGCACCCCTAGGCTTAGGCTAGGGCACCCCTAGGCTTAGGCTAAGGCTAGGTCACCCCTAGGCATAGTCTAAGGCACCAATAGGCTTGGGCTAGGGCACCCCTAGGCTTAGGCTAGGGACCACTAGGCATAGGCTAGGGCACCCCTAAGCTTAGGCTAGGGTTCCCCTTGTCTTAGGCTAGGGCACCCCTAGGCTTAGGCTAAGGCTAGGGCTCCCCTAGCCTAAGGCTGGGGAACCACTACGCTTAGGCTAGGGCACCCTTAGGCTTAGGCTAGGGCACCCCTAAGCTTAGGCTAGGTCACCCCTAGGCTTAGGCTAGGGCACCCCTAGGCTTAGGCTAGGGCACCCCAAGGCTTCGGCTACGGCGAGGACTCCCCTAGCCTAAGGCTAGCGTACCCCTAGGCTTAGGCTAAGGCACCCCTAGACTTAGGCTAGGGCACCCCTTGGCTTAGGCTAGGGCACCCCTAGGCTTAGGCTAAGGCTAGGGCTCCTCTAGCCTACCGCTAGGGCACCCCAAAGCTTCGGATAAGGGGAGGACTCCTCTATCCTAAGGCTAGGGTACCTCTAGGCTTAGGCTAGGGCACCCCTAGACTTAGGTTAGGGCACCCCTTGTCTTAATCTAGGGCACGCCTAGGCTTAGGCTAAGGCTAGGGCTCCTCTAGCCTAACCTAGGGCATCCCTAGGCTTGGGCTAGGGCACCCCTAGGCTTAGTCTAGGGCACCCCTAAGCTTAGACTAAGGCTACGGCTCCCCTAGCCTAAGGTTAGGGCACCCCTAGCCTTAGGCTAGGTCACCCCTAGGATTAGGATAGGGCACCCCTAGGCTTAGGTTAGGGCACCCCTAGGCTTAGGCTAAGGCTAGGGCTCCCCTAGCCTAAGACTAGGGCACCCCTAGGCTTAGGGTAGGGCAACCATAGGCTTAGGCTAGGGCACCCCTAGGCTTAGGCTACTGCACCCCATGGCTTAGTATAGGGCACCCCTAGGCTTAGGCTAAGGCTAGGGCTCCACTAGACTAAGGCTAGGGCACCCCTAGCCTTAGGCTAGGGCACCCCTAGGCTTAGGCTAGGGCAACCCTAGGCTTATGCTAGGGCACCCCTAGGCTTAGGCTAGGGCACCCCTAGGCTTAGGCTAAGGCTAGGGCTCCCCTACCTAAAGCTAAGGAACCCCTAGCCTTAGGCTAGGGCACCCGTAGGCTTAGGATAGGGCACCCCTAGGCTTAGGATAGGGCACCCCTAAGCTTAGGCTGAGGCTAGGTCTCCACTAGACTAAGGCTAGGACACCCCTTGCCTTAGCCTAGGGCACCCCTAGGCTTAGGCTAGCTCACCCCTAGGCTTAGACTAAGGCTAGGGCTCCCCAAGCCTAAGGCTAGGGCACCCCTAAGTTTAGGCTAGGGCACCCCTAGGCTTAGGATAAGGCTAGGGCTCCCCTAGCCTTAGGCTAGGACACACCTAGGCTTAGGCTAGGGCACCCCTAGGCTTAGGCTAGGGCACCCCTAGGCTTAGGCTAGGGCACCCCTAGGCTTAGGTTAGGGCACCCCTAGGCGTAGGCTAGTGCTCCCCTAGCCTAAGGCTAGGGCACCCCTACGCATAGGCTAGGGCACCCCTTGGCTTAGGCTAGGGCACTCGTAGGCTTAGGCTAGGGCACCCCTAGGCTTAGGCTAGGGCACCCCTAGTCTTAGGCTAAGGCTAGGGCTCAGCTCGCCTAAGGCTAGGGCACCCCTAGGCTTAGGGTAGGTCACCCCTAGGCTTAGGCTAGGGCACATCTACGCTTAGGCTAGGGCACCCCTAGGATTAGGCTAAGGCTAGGGCTCCACTAGACTAAGGCTAGGGCACCCCTAGCCTTAGGCTAGGGCACCCCTAGGCTTTGGCTAGGGAACCCATAGGCTTAGGCTAGGGCAACCCTAGGCTTAGGCTAGGGTACCCCTA
The DNA here is from genome assembly GCF_050624435.1 of Tenrec ecaudatus. Classification (NCBI taxonomy): domain Eukaryota; kingdom Metazoa; phylum Chordata; class Mammalia; order Afrosoricida; family Tenrecidae; genus Tenrec; species Tenrec ecaudatus. The sequence continues at coordinate 565,389 of NW_027459490.1, forward strand.
GTCTTAGGCTAAGGCTTGGGCTCCCATAGCCTAACGCTAGGGCACCCCTAGGCTTAGGCTAGGGCACCCCTAGGCTTAGGGTAGGGGACCCCGAGGCTTAGGCTAAGGCGCCCCTAAGCTTAGGCTAGGGCACCCCTTGTCTTATGCTAGGGCACCCCTAGGCTTAGGCTAAGGCTAGGCCTCCTCTAGCTTAAGGCTAGGGCACCCCTAGGCTTAGGCTAGGGCACCCCTAGGCTTAGGCTAGGGCACCCCTAGGCTTAGGCTAGGGCACCCCTAGGCTTAGGGTAGGGCACCCGTTGGCTTAGGCTAGGGCACCCCTAGGCTTAGGCTACGGCACCCCTAGGCTTAGGCTAGGGCACCCCTAGGCTTAGGCTAAGGCTGGGGCTCCAATAGACTAATTCTAGGGACCCCTAGCCTTAGGCTAGGGCACCCCTAGGCTTAAGGTAGGGCACCCCTAGGCTTAGGCTAGGGCACCCCTAGGCTTAGGCTAAGGTTAGGGCTCCCCTAGCCTAAGGTTAGGGTTCTCCTAGCCTTAGGCTAGGGCACCCCTAGGCTTAGGCTAAGGCACCCGTAAGCTTATGCTAGGGCACCCCTAGGCTTAGGCTAGGGCACCCCTAGGCTTAGGCTAAGGCTATGGCTCCCCTAGCCTATGGCTAGGGCACCACTAGGCTTAGGGTAGGGCACCCTTAGGCTTATGCTAGGGCACCCCTAAGCTTAGGCTAGGGCACCCCTAGGCTTAGGTTAGGGCACCCCTAGACTTAGGCTAGGGCACCCCTAGGCTTAGGCTAGGGCACCCCTAGGCTTAGGCTAAGGCTAGTGCTCCCCTAGCCTAAGACTAGGGCACCCCTATGGTTAGGCTAGGGCACCCCTAGGCTTAGGCTAAGTCTACGGCTCCCCTAGCCTCAGGCTAGGGCACCCCTAGGCTCAGGCTAGGGCATCCCTAGGCTTAGGCTAGGGCACCCCTAGGCTTAGGCTAAGGCTAGGGCTCCCCTAGCATAAGGCGTGGGCACCCGTACGCTTAGGCGAGGGCACCCCTTGGCTTAGGCTAGGGAACCCCTAGGCTTAGGCTAGGGCAATCCTAGGCTAGACTAAGGCTAGGGCTCCCCTAGCCTCAGGCTAGGGACCCGTAGGCTTAGGCTAGGGCACCCCTAGGCTTAGGCTAAGGCTAGGGGACCCCTAGGCTTAGGCTAAGGCACCCCTAGGCTTAGGCTAGGGCACTCCTAAGTTTAGGCTAGGGCACCCCTAGGCTTAGACTAGGGCACCCCTAGGCTTAGGCTAAGGCACACCAAGGCTTAGGCTAGGGCACCACTAGGCTTTGGGTAGGGCACCCCTAGGCTTAGACTAAGGCTAGGGGATCCCTAGCCTTAGGCTAAGGCACCCCTAGGCTTAGGTTAGGGCACACCTAGGCTAAGGCTAGGGCACCCCTAGGCTCAGGATAGGGCACCCCTACACTTAGGCTAAGGCACCCCTAGGCTTAGGCTAAGGCTTGGGATCCCCAAGTCTAAGACAAAGGCACCCCTAGGCTTAGGCTAGGGCACCCCTAGGCTTAGGCTAGGGCACCCCTAGGCTTAGGCTAGGGCACCCCTAGGTTTAGGCTATGGCTAGGGCTCTCCTAGCCTAAGGCTAGGGCACCCCTATGCTTAGCCTTGGGCAACCCTAGGCTTAAGTTAAGGCTAGGGCTCCCCTAGACTAAGGCTAGGGCACCCCTAGCCTTAGGATAGGGCACCCGTAAGCTTAGGCTACGGCACCCCTAGGCTTTGGCTAGGGCACCCCTAGGCTTAGGATAGGGTATCCCTAGGCTTAGGCTATGGCACCCCTAGGCTTAGGCTAGGGCACCCCTAGGCTTAGACTAGGGCACCCCTAGGCTTAGACTAGGGCAGCCCTAGGCTTAGGCTAGGGCAGCCCTAGGCTTAGGCTAGGGCACCCCTAGGCTTAGGTTAGGCACCCCTAGGCTTAGGCTAGGGCACGCCTAGGCTTAGGCTAAGGCTAGGGGACCCTTAGGCTTAGGCTAAGGCACCCCTAGGCTTAGGCAAGGGCACCCTAGGCTTAGGTTAGGGCACCCTTAGGCTTAGGCTAGGGTACCCCAAGGCTTAGGCTAAGGCTAGGTCACCCCTAGGCTTAATCTAAGGCACCAATAGGCTTAGGCTAGGGCACCCCTAGGCTTAGGCTAGGGCACTCCTAAGCTTAGGCTAGGGCACCCCTAAGCTGAGGCTAGGGCACCCCTAGGCTGAGGCTTGGGCACCCATAGGCTTAGGCTAAGGCTAGGGCTCCCCTAGCCTAAGGCTAGGGCACCCCTAAGCTTAGGCTAGGGCACTCCTAGTCTTAGGCTAGGGCACCCCTAGACTTAGGCGAAGGCTAGGGCTCCCCTAGCCTAAGGCTGGGGCACCACTAGGCTTAGGTTAGGGCACCCTTAGGCTTTGGCTATGGCACCCCTAAGCTTAGGCTAGGTCACCCCTAGGCTTAGGCTAGGGCACCCCTAGGCTTAGGCTAGGGCACCCCTAGGCTTAGTCTAGGGGACCCCTAGGCTTAGGCTAAGGCTAGTGCTCACCTAGCCTAAGGCTAAGGCACCCCTAGGGTTAGGCTAGGGCACCCCCAGGCTTAGGCTATGGCAGCCCTAGGCTTACGCTAAGGCTAGGGCTCGCCTAGCCTAAGGCTAGGGCACCCCTAGGCTTATGCTAGAGCACCCGTAGGCTTAGGCAAGGACACCCTTAGCCTTAGGCTAGGGCACCCCTAGGCGTAGGCTAGGGCACCCCTAGGCTTAGGCTAAGTCTAGGGCTCCCCTAGTCTAAGGCTAGGGCACCATTAGGCTTAGACTAGGTCACCGCTAGGCTTAGGATAGGGCACCCCTAGGCTTAGGCTAGGGCACCCCTAGGCTTAGGCTAAGGCTAGGGCTCCCCTAGTCTAAGGCTAGGGCACCCTTAGGCTTAGACTAGGGCACCCCTAGGCTTAGGCTAGGGCACCCCTAGCCTTAGGCTAGGGCACCCCTAAGCTTAGGCTAGGGCACCCCTAGGCTTAGGCTAGGGCACCCCTAGGCTTAGGATAGGGCACCCCTAGGCTTAGGCTAGGGCACCCCTAGGCTTAGGCTAGGGCACCCCTAGGCTTAAACTAGGGCAGCCCTAGGCTTAGGCAAGGGCACCCCTAAGCTTAGGCTAGGGCACCCCTAGGCTTAGGCTAAGGCTAGGTCTTCCCTAGCCTAAGGCTAGGGCACCCCTAGGCTTAGGCTAGGGCACCCCTAGGCTTAGGCTAAGGCACACCAAGGCTTAGGCTAGGGCACCACTAGGCTTTGGGTAGGGCACCCCTAGGCTTAGACTAAGGCTAGGGGATCCCTAGCCTTAGGCTAAGGCACCCCTAGGCTTAGGTTAGGGCACACCTAGGCTAAGGCTAGGGCACCCCTAGGCTCAGGATAGGGCACCCCTACACTTAGGCTAAGGCACCCCTAGGCTTAGGCTAAGGCTTGGGATCCCCAAGTCTAAGACAAAGGCACCCCTAGGCTTAGGCTAGGGCACCCCTAGGCTTAGGCTAGGGCACCCCTAGGTTTAGGCTAAGGCTAGGGCTCCCCTAGCCTAAGGCTAGGGCACCCCTATGCTTAGCCTTGGGCAACCCTAGGCTTAGGTTAAGGCTAGGGCTCCCCTAGACTAAGGCTAGGGCTCCCCTAGCCTTAGGATAGGGCACCCGTAAGCTTAGGCTACGGCACCCCTAGGCTTAGGCTAGGGCACCCCTAGGCTTAGGATAGGGTATCCCTAGGCTTAGGCTATGGCTCCCCTAGGCTTAAGCTAGGGCACCCCTAGGCTTAGACTAGGGCACCCCTAGGCTTAGGCTAGGGCAGCCCTAGGCTTAGGCTAGGGCAGCCCTAGGCTTAGGCTAGGGCACCCCTAGGCTTAGGTTAGGGCACCCCTAGGCTTAGGCTAGGGCACACCTAGGCTTAGGCTAAGGCTAGGGGACCCTTAGGCTTAGGCTAAGGCACCCCTAGGCTTAGGCAAGGGCACCCTAGGCTTAGGTTAGGGCACCCTTAGGCTTAGGCTAGGGCACCCCAAGGCTTAGGCTAAGGCTAGGTCACCCCTAGGCTTAATCTAAGGCACCAATAGGCTTAGGCTAGGGCACCCCTAGGCTTAGGCTAGGGCACTCCTAAGCTTAGGCTAGGGCACCCCTAAGCTGAGGCTAGGGCACCCCTAGGCTGAGGCTAGGGCACCCATAGGCTTAGGCTAAGGCTAGGGCTCCCCTAGCCTAAGGCTAGGGCACCCCTAAGCTTAGGCTAGGGCACTCCTAGTCTTAGGCTAGGGCACCCCTAGACTTAGGCGAAGGCTAGGGCTCCCCTAGCCTAAGGCTGGGGCACCACTAGGCTTAGGCTAGGGCACCCTTAGGCTTAGGTTATGGCACCCCTAAGCTTAGGCTAGGTCACCCCTAGGCTTAGGCTAGGGCACCCCTAGGCTTAGGCTAGGGCACCCCTAGGCTTAGTCTAGGGGACCCCTAGGCTTAGGCTAAGGCTAGTGCTCACCTAGCCTAAGGCTAAGGCACCCCTAGGGTTAGGCTAGGGCACCCCCAGGCTTAGGCTATGGCAGCCCTAGGCTTACGCTAAGGCTAGGGCTCGCCTAGCCTAAGGCTAGGGCTCCCCTAGGCTTATGCTAGAGCACCCGTAGGCTTAGGCAAGGACACCCTTAGCCTTAGGCTAGGGCACCCCTAGGCGTAGGCTAGGGCACCCCTAGGCTTAGGCTAAGTCTAGGGCTCCCCTAGTCTAAGGCTAGGGCACCATTAGGCTTAGACTAGGTCACCCCTAGGCTTAGGATAGGGCACCCCTAGGCTTAGGCTAGGGCACCCCTAGGCTTAGCCTAAGGCTAGGGCTCCCCTAGTCTAAGGCTAGGGCACCCTTAGGCTTAGACTAGGGCACCCCTAGGCTTAGGCTAGGGCATCCCTAGCCTTAGGCTAGGGCACCCCTAGGCTTAGGCTAGGGCATCCCTAGCCTTAGGCTAGGGCACCCCTAGGCTTAGGCTAAGGCTAGGGCTCCCCTAGTCTAAGGCTAGGGCACCTATAGGCTTAGGCTAGGGCACGCCTAGGCTTAGGCTAAGGCTAGAGCTCCTCTAGCCTAATGCTAGGGCATCCCTAGGCTTGGGCTAGGGCACCCCTAGGCTTAGGCTAGGGCACCCCTAGGCTTAGGCTAGGACACCCCAAAGCTTCAGATAAGGTGAGGACTCTCCTAGCCTCAGGCTAGTGTACACCTCTGCTTAAGCTAGGGCACCCCTAGACTTAGGCTAGGGAACCCCAAGGCTTCGGCTAAGGCGAGGACTCCCCTAGCCTAAGGCTAGGGTACAACTAGGCTTAGACTAGGGCACCCCTAGACTTAGGCTAGGGCACCCCTAGACTTAGGCTAGGGCACCCCTTGGCTTAGGCTAGGGCACCCCTAGGCTTGGGCTAAGGCTACGGCTCCTCTAGCCTACCGCTAGGGCACCCCAAGGCTTGGGCTAAGACGAGGACTCCTCTAGCCTAAGGCTAGGTTACCCCTAGACTTAGGTTAGGGCACCACTTGGCTTAGGCTAGGGCACCCCTAGGCTTAGGCTAGGGCACCCCTAAGCTTAGACTAAGGCTAGGGCTCCCCTAGCCTAAGGCTAGGGCACCCCTAGCCTTAGGCTAGGGCACCCCTAGGCTTAGGATAGGGCACCCCTAGGCTTAGGCTAGGGCACTCCTAGTCTTAGGCTAGGGCACCCCTAGGCTTAGGCTAAGGCTAGGGCTCGCCTAGCCTAAGACAAGGGCACCCCTAGGGTTAGGGTAGGGCAACCATAGGTTTAGGCTAGGGCACCCCTAGGCTTAGGCTACGGCACCCCATGGCTTAGGACAGGGCACCCCTAGGCTTAGGCTAAGGCTAGGGCTCCACTTGTCTAAGGCTAGGGCACCACTAGCCTTAGGCTAGGGCACCCCTAGGCTTAGGCTAGGGCAACCCTGGGCTTATGCTAGGGCACCCCTAGGCTTAGGCTATGGCACCCCTAGGCTTAGGCTAAGGCTAGGCCTCCCCTAGTCTAAGGCTAGGGCACCCCAAGGCTTAGGCTAGGGCACCCCTAGGCTTAGGCTAGGACACCACTAGGCTTAGGCTAGGGCACCCCTAGGCTTAGGGTAGGGCACCCCTAAGCTTAGACTAAGGCTACGGCTCCCCTAGCCTAAGGCTACGAAACCCCTAGGCTTAGGTAGGGAACCCCTAGGCTTAGGTTAGGGCACCACTATGCTTAGGCTAGGCTCCCCTAGACTAAGGCTATGGCACCCCTAGGCTTACGCTGGGGCACCCCTAGGCTTAGGCTAAGGCTAGGGCTCCCCTAGCTTAAGGCTAGGGTACCCCTAGGCTTAGGTTAAGGCACCCCTAGACTTAGGCTAGGGCACCCGTAGGCTTAGGCTAGGGCACCCCTAGGCTTAGGCTAAGGCTAGGGCTCCTCTAGCCTAACGCTAGGGCATCCCTAGGCTTAGGCTAGGGCACCCCTAGACTTAGGCTAGGGGACACCTAGGCTTAGGCTAGGGCACCCCTAGCTTAGGCTAAGGCTAGGGCTCCTCTAGCCTAACGCTAGGGCATCTCTAGTCTTGGGCTAGGGCACCCCTAGGCTTAGAGTAAGGCTAGGGCACCCCTAGGCTTAGGATAGGGCACCCCTAGGCTTAGGATAGGGCACCCCTAAGCTTAGGGTGAGGCTAGGTCTCCACTAGACTAAGGCTAGGGCACCCCTAGGCTTAGGCTAGGGCACCCCAAGGCTTCAGCTAAGGCGATGACTCCCCTAGCCTAAGGCTAGGGTACACCTTGGCTTAGGCTAGGGCACCCCTAGACTTAGGCTAGGGCACCCCTAGGCTTAGGCTAAGGCACCCCTAGACTTAGGCTAGGGCACCCCTTGGCTTAGGCTAGGGCACCCCTAGGCTTAGGCTGAGGCTAGGGCTCCTCTAGCCTACCGCTAGGGCACCCCAAGGCTTGGGCTAAGACGAGGACTCCTCTAGCCTAAGGCTAGGGTACCCCTAGACTTAGGTTAGGGCACCACTTGGCTTAGGCTAGGGCACCCCTAGGCTTAGACTAGGGCACCCCTAGGCTTAGGCTAAGGCTAGGGCTCACCTAGCCTAAGACTAGGGCACCCCTAGGGTTAGGCTAAGGCTAGGGCTCCTAAGCCTAAGGGTAGGTCACCCCTCGGCTTAGGCTAGGGCACCCCAAGGCTTAGGCTAGGGCACCTTAGGTTTAAGCTAGGACTCCCCTAGCCTAAGGCTAGGGCAACTCTCTGCTTGGGCTAGGGCACCCCTAGTCTTAGGCTAGGGCACCCCTAGGCTTAGGATAACACTAGGACTCCCCTAGCCTAAGGCTAGCGCACCCCTAGGCTTAGGCTAGGGCATCCCTAGGCATAGGCAGGGCACCCATAGGCTTAGGCTAAAGCTAGGGCTCAGCTAGCCTAAGGCTAGGGCACCCCTAGGCTTAGGCTAGGGCAACCCTAGGCTTAGGGTAGGGCACCTCTAGGCTTAGGCTAGGTCAACCCTAGGCTTAGGCTAGGGCACCCCTAGGCTTAGGCTAAGGCTAGGGCTCCACTAGACTAAGGATAGGGCACCCCTAGCCTTATGCTAGGGCACCCCTAGGCTTAGGCTAGGGCACCCCTAGACATAGGCTAGGGAACCGATAGGCTTAGGCTAGGGAACCACTAGGCTTGGGCTAGGGCACCCCTAGGCTTAGGGTAGGGCACCCCTAAGCTTAGACTAAGGCTACGGCTCCCCTAGCCTAAGGCTAGGGAACCCCTAGGCTTAGGTAGGGAACCCCTAGGCTTAGGGCACCACTATGCTTAGGCTAGGCTCCCCTAGACTTAGGCTAGGGCACCCCTAGGCTTACGCTGGGGCACCCCTAGGCTTAGGCTAAGGCTAGGGCTCCCCTAGCTTAAGGCTAGGGTACCCCTAGGCTTAGGGTAAGGCACCCCTAAACTTAGGCTAGGGCACCCGTAGGCTTAGGCTAGGGCACCCCTAGGCTTAGGCTAAGGCTAGGGCTCCTCTAGCCTAACGCTAGGGCATCCCTAGGCTTAGGTTAGGGCACCCCTAGACTTAGGCTAGGGGAACCCTAGGCTTAGGCTAGGGCACCCCTAGCTTAGGCTAAGGCTAGGGTTCCTCTAGCTTAACGCTAGGGCATCTCTAGTCTTGGGCTAGGGCACCCCTAGGCTTAGACTAAGGCTAGGGCACTCCTAGGCTTAGGATAGGGCACCCCTAGGCTTAGGATAGGGCACCCCTAAGCTTAGGGTGAGGCTAGGTCTCCACTAGACTAAGGCTAGGGCACCCCTAGGCTTAGGCTAGGGCACCCCTAGGCTTAGGCTAAGGCTAGGGCTCCTCTAGCCTAACGCTAGGGCATCCCTAGGCTTGGGCTAGGGCACCCCTAGGCTTAGACTAAGGCTAGGGCACCCTTAGGCTTAGGCTAGGGCACCCCTAGGCTTAGGCTAGGGCACCCCAAGGCTTCGGCTAAGGCGAGGACTCACTTAGCCTAAGGCTAGGGCACCCCTAGGCTTAGGCTAGGGCACCCCTAGGCTTAGGCTAGGGCACCCAAAGGCTTCGGCTAAGGCAAGGACTCCCCTAGCCTAAGGCTAGGGTACACCTAGGCTTGGGCTAGTTCACCCCTAGACTTAGGCTAGGGCACCCCTAGGCTTAGGCTAGGGCGCCACTAGGCTTAGGCTAAGGCTAGGGCTCCTCTAGCCTAACGCTAGGGCATCCCTAGGCTTGGGCTAGGGCACCCCTAGGCTTAGACTAAGGCTAGGGCACCCCTAGGCTTAGGATAGGGCACCCCTAGGCTTAGGATAGGGCACCCCTAAGCTTAGGGTGAGGCTAGGTCTCCACTAGACTAAGGCTAGGGCACCCCTAGCCTTAGCCTAGGGCACCCCTAGGCTTAGGCTAGCTCACCCCTAGGCTTAGGCTAGGGAACCCCTAGGTTTAGGCTAGGGCGCCCCAAGGCTTAGGCTAAGGCTAGGGCTCCCCTAGGCTTAGGATAGGGCACCCCTAGGCTTTGGATAAGGCACCCCTAAGCTTAGGGTGAGGCTACGTCTTCACTAGACTAAGGCTAGGGCACCCCTAGCCTTAGCCTAGGGCACCCCTAGGCTTAGGCTAGCTCACCCCTAGGCTTAGGCTAGGGAACCCCTAGGCTTAGGCTAGGGCACCCCTAGGCTTAGGCTAGGACACCCATAGGCTTAGGCTAGGGCACCCCTAGGCTTAGGCTAGGGCACCCCTAGGCTTAGACTAAGGCTAGGGCTCCACTAGCCTAAGGCTAGGGCACCCCTAGGCGTAGGCTAGGGCACACCATGGCTTAGGCTAAGGCTAGGGCTCCCCTAGCCTAAGGCTAGGGTACCCCTAGTCTTAGGCTAGGCCACCCCTAGACTTAGGCTAGGGAACCCCTAGGCTTAGGCTAGGGCACCCCTAGGCTTAGGCTAAGGAACCGATTGGCTTAGGCTAGGGAACCACTAGGCTTAAGCTAGGGCACCCCTAGGCTGAAGCTAAAGCCAGGGCTCCCATAGCCTAAGGCTAGGGCACCCCTAGGCTTAGGCTAGGGCACCCCTAGGCTTAGGCTAGGGCACGCCATGGCTTTGGCTAGGGAACCCCTAGGCTTAGGCTAAGGCTAGGGCTCCTCTAGCCTAACGCTAGGGCATCCCAAGGCTTGGGCTAGGGCACCCCTAGGCTTAGGCTAGGGCACCCCTAGGCTTAGGCTAGGGCACCCCAAGGCTTCGGCTAAGGCAAGGACTCACCTAGCCTAAGGCTAGGGTACTCCTAGGCTTAGGCTAGGGCACCCTTAGGCTTAGGCTAGGGCACCCCTAGGCTTAGGCTAAGGCTAGGGCTCCTCTAGCCTAACGCTAGGGCATCCCTAGGCTTGGGCTAGGGCACCCCTAGGCTTAGGGTAGGGCACCCTTAGGCTTAGACTAAGGCTAAGGCTCCCCTACCCTAAGGCTAGGAAACCCCTAGGCTTAGGTAGGGAACCCCTAGGCATAGGTTAGGGCACCACTATGCTTAGGCTAGGCTCCCCTAGACTTAGGCTAGGGCACCCCTAGGCTTACGCTGGGGCACCCTTAGGCTTAGGCTAGGGAACCCCTAGGTTTAGGCTAGGGCGTCCCAAGGCTTAGGCTAAGGCTAGGGCTCCCGTAGGCTTAGGATAGGGCACCCCTAGGCTTTGGATAGGGCACCCCTAAGCTTAGGGTGAGGCTAGGTCTCCACTAGACTAAGGCTAGGGCACCCCTAGCCTTAGCCTAGGGCACCCCTAGGCTTAGGCTAGCTCACCCCTAGGCTTAGGCTAGGGAACCCCTAGGATTAGGCTAGGGCACCCCTAGGCTTAGGCTAGGACACCCATAGGCTTAGGCTAAGGCACCCCTAGGCTTAGGCTAGGGCACCCCTAGGCTTAGGCTAAGGCTAGGGCTCCCCGAGCCTAAGGCTAGGGCACCCCTAGGCTTGGGCTAGGGCAACCCTATGCTTAGGCTAGGGCACCCCTAGGCGTAGGCTAGGGCACCAAATGGCTTAGGCTAAGGCTAGGGCTCCCCTAGCCTAGGGCTAGGGTACCCCTAGTCTTAGGCTAGGCCACCCCTAGACTTAGGCTAGGGATCCCCTAGGCTTAAGCTAAGGCCAGGGCTCCTCTAGCCGAACAGTAGGGCACCCCTAGGCTTAGGCTAGGGCACCCCTAGGATTAGGCTAGGGCACCCCTAGGCTTAGGCTAGGGCACCTCAAGGGTTCGGCTAGGGCTAGGGCTCCCCTAGGCTTATGCTAGGGCACCCCTAGGCTTAGGCTTGGGCACCCCTAGTCTTAGGATAGGGCACCTCTAGGCTTAGGCTAAAGCTAGGGCACCGCTAGGCTTAGGCTAGGGCACCCCTTGGCTTAGGCTAGGGCACTCCTAGGCTTAGTCTAGGGCACCCCTAGTCTTAGGTTAGGGCACCCCTAGGCTTAGGCTAGAGCACCATAGGCTAAGGCTAAGGCTAGAGCTCAGCTAGCCTAAGGCTAGGGCACCCCTAGGCTTAGGCTAGGGCACCCCTAGGCTTAGGGTAGGGCACCCCTAGGCTTAGGCTATGGCACATCTATGCTTAGGCTATGGCACCCCTAGGCTTATGCTAAGGCTAGGGCTCCACTAGACTAAGGCTAGGGCACCCCTAGCCTTAGGCTATGGCACCCCTAGGCTTAGGCTAGGGCACCCCTAGGCTTAGGCTAGGGCACCACTAGGCTTAGGATAGGGCACCCCTAAGCTTAGGCTAATGCTAGGGCTCCTCTAGACTAATGCTAGGGCACCCCTAGCATTAGCCTAGGGCACCCCTAGGCTTAGGTTAGCTCACCCCTTAGGCTTAGGCTAGGGAACCCCTAGGCTTAGCCAAGGGACCCCCTAGGCTTAGGCTACGGCACCCCTAGGCTTAGGCTAGGGAACCGATAGGCTTAGGCTAGGGAACCACTAGGCTTAGGCTAGGGCACCCCTAGGCTGAAGCTAAAGCCAGGGCTCCCATAGCCTAAGGCTAGGGCACCCCTAGGCTTAGGCTAGGGCACCCCTAGGCTTAGTTTAGGGCACCCCATGGCTTAGCATAGGACACCCCTAGGCTTAGGCTAAGGCTAGGGCTCCACTAGACTAAGGCTAGGGCACCCCGAGCCTTAGGCTAGGGCACCCCTAGGCGTAGGCTAGGGCAACCCTAGGCTTCTGCTAGGGCACCCCTAGGCTTAGGCTAGGGTACCCCAAGCCTTAGGCTAGGGCACCCCTAGACTTAGGCTAGGGTACCCCTAGGCTTAGGCTAGGGCACCCATAGGCTTAGGCTAGGGCACCCCTAGGCTTAGGCTAAGGCTAGGGCTCCTCTAACCTAACGCTAGGGCATCCCTAGGCTTGGGCTAGGGCACCCCTAGGCTTAGGGTAGGGCACCCCTAGGCTTAGACTAAGGCTACGGCTCCCCTAGCCTAAGGCTAGGGAACCCCTAGGCTTAGGTAGGGAACCCCTAGGCTTAGGTTAGGGCACCAATATGCTTAGGCTAGGCTCCCCTAGACTTAGGCTAGGGCACCCCTAGGCTTACGCTGGGGTACTCCTAGGCTTAGGCTTAGGCTAGGGCTCCCCTAGCTTAAGGCTAGGGTACCCCTAGACTTAGGTTAAGGCACCCCTAGACTTAGGCTAGGGCACCCCTAGGCTTAGGCTAGGGCACCCCTAGGCTTAGGCTAAGGCTAGGGCTCCTCTAGCCTAACGCTAGGGCATCCCTAGGCTTGGGCTAGGTCACCCCTAGGCTTAGGCTAGGGCACCCCTAGGCTTAGGCTAGGGAACCCAAAGGCTTCGGCTACGGCGAGGACTCCCCTAGCCTAAGGCTAGGGTACACCTAGGCTTAGGCTAGGGCACCCTTAGACTTAGGCTAGGGCACCCCTAGGCTTAGGCTAGGGCACCCCTAGGCTTAGGCTAAGGCTAGGGCTCCTCTAGCCTAACGCTAGGGCATCCCTAGGCTTGGGCTAGGGCACCCCTAGGCTTAGACAAAGGCTAGGGCACCCCTAGGCTTAGGATAGGGCACCCCTAGGCTTAGGATAGGGCACCCCTAAGCTTAGGGTGAGGCTAGGTCTCCACTAGACTAAGGCTAGGGCACCCCTATCCTTAGCCTAGGGCACCCCTAGGCTTAGGCTAGCTCACCCCTAGGCTTAGGCTAGGGAACCCCTAGGTTTAGGCTAGGGCGCCCCAAGGCTTAGGCTAAGGCTAGGGCTCCCCTAGGCTTAGGATAGGGCACCCCTAGGCTTTGGATAGGGCACCCCTAAGCTTAGGGTGAGGCTAGGTCTCCACTAGACTAAGGCTAGGGCACCCCTAGCCTTAGCCTAGGGTACCCCTAGGCTTAGGCTAGCTCACCCCTAGGCTTAGGCTAGGGAACCCCTAGGCTTAGGCTAGGACACCCATAGGCTTAGGCTAGGGCACCCCTAGGCTTAGGCTAGGACACCCATAGGCTTGGGCTAGGGCACCCCTAGGCTTAGGCTAGGGCACCCCTAGGCTTAGGCTAAGGCTAGGGATCCCATAGCCTAAGGCTAGGGCACCCCTAGGCTTAGGCTAGGGCAACCCTAAGCTTAGGCTAGGGCACCCCTAGGCGTAGGCTAGGGCACCAAATGGCTTAGGCTAAGGCTAGGGCTCCCCTAGCCTAAGGCTAGGGTACCCCTAGTCTTAGGCTAGGCCACCTCTAGACTTAGGGTAGGGAACCCCTAGGCTTAAGCTAAGGCTAGGGCTCCTGTAGCCTAACACTACGGCACCCCTAGGCTTAGGCTAGGGCACCCCTAGGCTTAGGCTAGGGCACCCCTAGTCTTAGGCTAGGGCACCTCAAGGCTTCGGATAAGGCTAGGGCTCCCCTAGCCTAAGGCTAGGGTACCCCTAGGCTTAGGCTAGGGAACCCAAAGGCTTAGGCTAAGGCTAGGGCTCCCCTAGCCTAAGGCTACGGCACCCCTAGGCTTATGCTAGGGCACCCCTAGGCTTAGGCTAGGGCACCCCTAGGCTTACGTTTGGGCACCCCTAAGCTTAGGCTAGGGCACCCCTAGTCTTAGGCTAGGGCACCTCTAGGCTTAGGCTAAGGCTAGGGCTCCCCTAGCCTAAGGCTAGGGCACCCCTAGGCTTAGGCTAGGGCACCCCTTGGCTTAGGCTAGGGCATTCCTAGGCTTAGTCTAAGGCACCCCTAGGCTTAGGTTAGGGCACCCCTAGGCTTAGGCTAGGGCACCCAAGGCTTAGGCTAAGGCTAGGGCTCAGCTAGCCTAAGGCTAGGGCACCCTTAGGCTTAGGCTAGGGCACCCCTAGGCTTAGGGTAGGGCACCCCTAGGCTTAGGATATGGCACATCTATGCGTAGGCTATGGCACCCTAAGGCTTAGGCTAAGGCTAGGGCTCCACTAGACTAAGGCTAGGGCACCCCTAGCCTTAGGCTAGGGCACCCCTAGGCTTAGGCTAGGGCACCCCTAGGCTTAGGCTAGGGCACCACTAGGCTTAGGGTAGGGCACCCCTAAGCTTAGGCTAAGGTTAGGGCTCCTCTAGACAAATGCTCTTGCACCCCTAGCATTAGCCTAGGGCACCCCTAGGCTTAGGTTAGCTCACCCCTAGGCTTAGGCTAGGGAACCCCTAGGTTTAGTCTAGGGCGCCCCAAGGCTTAGGCTAAGGCTAAGGCTCCCTTAGCCTAAGTCTAGGGCACCCCTGGGCTTAGGGTAGGGCACCCCTAGGCTTAGGCTAGGACACCCGTAGGCTTAGGCTAGGGCACCCCTAGGCTTAGGCAAGGGCACCCCGAGGCTTAGGCAAAGGCTAGGGCTCCCCTTGCCTAAAGCTAGGGCACCCCTAGTCTTAGGGTAGGGCAACCCTAGGCTTAGGTTAGGGCACCCCTAGGCTTAGCCTAAGGCTAGGGCTCCACTATACTAAGGCTAGGGCACCCCTAGCCTTAGGCTAGGGCACCCCTAGGCTTAGGCTAGGGCAACCCTAGGCTTATGCTAGGGCACCCCTAGGCTTAGGCTAGGGCACCCCTAGGCTTAGGCTAAGATTAGGGCTCCCCTAGTCTAAGGCTAGGGCTCCCCTAGGCTTAGGCTAGGGCAGCCCTAGGCTTAGGCTAGGACACCACTAGGCTTAGGCTAGGGCACCCCTAGGCTTAGGCTAAGGCTAGGGCACCCTAGCCTAAGGCTAGGGCACCCCTAGGCTTAGGCTAGGGCACCCCTAGGCTTAGGCTAGGGCACCCCTAGGCTTAGGCTACAGTTAGGGCTCAGCTACCCTAAGGCTAAGGCACCCCTAGGCTTAGGCTAGGGCAACCCTAGGCTTCGGGTAGGGCACCCTTGGCTTAGGCTAGGGCACCCCTAGGCTTAGGCTAGGGTACCCCCAGGCTTAGGCTTAGGCTAGGGCTCCACTAGATTAAGGCTAGGGCACCCCTAGCCTTAGGCTAGGGCAGACCTAGGCTTAGGCTAGGGCACCCCTAGGGTTTGGCAAGGGAACCCCTAGGCTTAGGCTACGGCACCCCTAGGCTTAGGCTAAGGCTAGGGCTCCCCTAGCCTAAGGCTAAGGCACCCCTAGGCTTAGGCTAGGGCACCCATAGGCTTAGGCTAGGGCACCCCTAGGCTTAGGCTAGGGCATCCCTAGTTTTAGGCTAAGGCTAGGGCTCCACTAGCCTAACGCTAGGGCACCGCTAGGCTTAGGCTAGGGCACCCCTACGCTTAGGTTAGGGGACCCCTAGGCTTAGGCTAGGGCGCCCCTAAGCTTAGGCTAGGGCACCCCTTGTCTTTTGCTAGGGCACCCCTAGGCTTAGGCTAGGGCAACCCTAGGCTTAGGTAGGGCACCCCTAGGCTTAGGATAAGGCTAGGGCTCCACTAGACTAAGGCTAGGACACCCCTAGGCTTAGGCTAGGGCACCCCTAGGCTTAGGCTTGGTTACCCCTAGGCTTAGGCTATGGCACCCCTAGGCTTAGGATAGGGCACCCCTAGGCTTAGGCTAAGGCTAGGGCTCAGCTAGCCTAAGGCTAGGGCACCCCTAGGCTTAGGCTAGGGCACCCCTAGGCTTAGGGTAGGGCACCCATAGGTTTAGGCTAGGGCACACCTAGGCTTAGGCTAGGGCACCCCTAGGCTTAGGCCAAGGCTAGGGCTCCACTAGACTAAGGCTAGGGCACCCCTAGCCTTAGGCTAGGGCACCCCTAGGCTTAGGCTAGGGCACTCCTAGGCTTAGGCTAGGGCACCCCTAGGCTTAGGCTAGGGCACCCCTAGGCTTGGGCTAGGGCACCCCGAGGCTGAGGCTAAGACTAGGACTCCCCTAGCCTAAGGCTAGGGCACCCCTAGGCTTAGGATACGGCACTCCTAGGCTTAGGATAGGGCACCCCTAGGCTTAGGCTAGGGCACCCCTAGGCTTAGGCTAAGGCTAGGGCTCCACTAGACTAAGGCTAAGGCACCCCTAGCCTTATGCTAGGGCACCCCAAGCTTAGGCTAGGGCACCCCTAGGCTTAGGCTAGGGAACCGATAGGCTTAGGCTAGCGAACCACTAGGCTTAGGCTAGGGCACCCCTAGGCTGAAGCTAAGGCCAGGGCTCCCATAGCCTAAGGCTAGAGCACTCCTAGGCTTACGCTAGGGCACCCCTAGGCTTAGGCTAGGGCATCCCATGGCTTAGCATAGGGCACCCCTAGGCTTAGGCTAAGGCTAGGGCTCCACTAGACTAAGGCTATGGCACCCCTAGCCTTAGGCTAGGGCACCCCTAGCCTTAGGCTAGGGCACCCCTAGACTTAGGCTAGGGAACCCCTAGGCTTAGGCTAAGGCTAGGGCTCCTCTAGCCTAATGCTAGGGCATCCCTAGGCTTGGGTTGGGCACCCCTAGGCTTAGGCTAGGACACCCCAAGGATTCGGCAAAGGCGAGGACTCACCTAGCCTAAGGCTAGGGTACCCCTAGGCTTAGGCTAGGGCACCCCTAGGCTTAGGCTAGGGCACCCCTAGGCTTAGGCTAAGGCTAGGGCTCCTCTAGCCTAACGCTAGGGCATCCCTAGGCTAGGGCTAGGGCACCCTTAGGCTTAGGGTAGGGCACCCCTAGGCTTAGACTAAGGCTACGGCTCCCCTAGCCTAAGGCTAGGGCACCCCTAGGCTTAGGCTAGGGAACCCCTAGGCTTAGGTAGGGAACCCCTAGGCTTAGGTTAGGGCACCACTATGCTTAGGCTAGGCTCCCCTAGACTTAGGCTAGGGCACCCCTATGCTTACGCTGGGGCACCCCTAGGCTTAGGCTAAGGCTAGGGCTCCCCTAGCTTAAGGCTAGGGTACCCCTAGGCTTAGGTTAAGGTACCCCTAGACTTAGGCTAGGGCACCCCTAGGCTTAGGCTAGGGCACCCCTAGGCTTAGGCTAAGGCTTGGGCTCCTCTAGCCTAACGCTAGGGCATCCCTAGGCTTGGGCTAGGGCACCCCTAGGCTTAGGCTAGGGAACCCCTAGGCTTAGGTAGGGAACCCCTAGGCTTAGGTTAGGGCACCACTATGCTTAGGCTAGGCTCCCCTAGACTTAGGCTAGGGCACCCCTAGGCTTACGCTGGGGCACCCCTAGGCTTAGGCTAAGGCTAGGGCTCCCCTAGCTTAAGGCTAGGGTACCCCTAGGCTTAGGTTAAGGCACCCCTAGACTTAGGCTAGGGCACCCCTAGGCTTAGGCTAGGGCACCCCTAGGCTTAGGCTAAGGCTTGGGCTCCTCTAGCCTAACGCTAGGGCATCCCTAGGCTTGGGCTAGGGCACCCCTAGGCTTAGGCTAGGGCACCCCTAGGCTTAGGCTAGGGCACCCAAAGGCTTCGGCTAAGGCGAAGACTCCCCTAGCCTAAGGCTAGGGTACACCTAGGCTTAGGCTAGGGCACCCCTAGACTTAGGCTAGGGCACCCGTAGGCTTAGGCTAGGGCACCCCTAGGCTTAGGCTAAGGCTAGGGCTCCTCTAGCCTAATGCTAGGGCATCCCTAGGCTTGGGCTAGGGCACCCCTAGGCTTAGACTAAGGCTAGGGCACCCCTAGGCTTAGGATAGGGCACCCCTAGGCTTAGGATAGGGCACCCCTAAACTTAGGGTGAGGCTAGGTCTCCACTAGATTAAGGCTAGGGCACCCCTAGCCTTAGCCTAGGGCACCCCTAGGCTTAGGCTAGCTCACCCCTAGGCTTAGGCTAGGGAACCCCTAGGTTTAGGCTAGGGCGCCCCAAGGCTTACGCTAAGGCTAGGGCTCCCCTAGGCTTAGGATAGGGCACCCCTAAGCTTAGGGTGGGGCTAGGTATCCACTAGACTAAGGCTAGGGCACCCCTAGCCTTAGCCTAGGGCACCCCTAGGCTTAGGCTAGCTCACCCCTAGGCTTAGGCTAGGGAACCCCTAGGCTTAGGCTAGGGCACCCCTAGGCTTAGGCTAGGACACCCATAGGCTTAGGCTAGGGAACCCCTAGGCTTAGGCTAGGGCACCCCTAGGCTTAGGCTAAGGCTAGGGCTCCCCTAGCCTAAGGCTAGGGCACCCCTAGGCTTAGGCTAGGGCAACCCTAAGCTTAGGCTAGGGCACCCCTAGGCGTAGGCTAGGGAACCCCATGCTTAGGCTAAGGCTAGGGCTCCCATAGCCTAAGGTTAGGGTACCCCTAGTCTTAGGCTAGGGCACCCCTAGATTTAGGCTAGGGAACCCCTAGGCTTAAGCTAAGGCTAGGGCTCCTCTAGCCTAACACTAGGGCACCCCTAGGCTTAGGCTAGGGCACCCCTAGGCTTAGGCTAGGGCACCCCTAGGCTTGGGCTAGGGCACCCCTAGGCTTGGGCTCGGGCACCCCTAGGCTTAGGCTAAGGTTAGGGCTCCCCTAGACTAATGCTAGGACACCCCTAGGCTTAGGCTAAGGCAGCCCTAGGCTTAGGCTAGGGCACCCCTAGGCTTAGGCTAGGGCACCCCTAGGCTTAGGCTAGGGCACCCCTAGGCTTAGGCTAGGGCACGCCTTGGCTTAGGCTAGGGCACCCCTAGGCTTAGGCTACGGCACCCCTAGGCTTAGGCTAGGGCACCCCTAGGCTTAGGCTAGGGCACCCCTAGGCTTGGGCTAGAGTACCCCTAGGCTTAGGCTAAGGTTAGGGCTCCCCTAGCCTTAGGTTATGGCTCCCCTAGCCTTAGGCTAGGGCACACCTAGGCTTATGCTAGGGCACCCCTAGGCTTAGGCTAAGGCTAGGGCTCCCCTTGCCTAACACTAGGGCACCCCTAGGCTTAGGCTAGGGCACAACTATGCTTAGACTATGACACCCCTAAGCTTAGGCTAGGGCACCCATAGTCTTAGGCTAGGGCACCCCTAGGCTTAGGCTAAGACTAGGGCTCCCCTAGCCTAAGGCTAGGGCACCCCTAGGCTTAGGCTAGGGCACTCCTAGGTGTAGGCTAGGGGACCCCTAAGCTTAGGCTAGGGCACTCCTAGGCTTAGGCTAAGGCTAAGGCTCCCCTAGCCTAAGGCTAGGGCACCCCTAGGCTTAGGCTAGGGCACCCCTAGGCTTAGGCTAGGGCACCCCTTGGCTTACGCTAGGGCACCCCTAGTCTTAGGCTATGGCACCCCTAGGCTTAGGTTAGGGCACCCCTAGGCTTAGGCTAAGGCTAGGGCGCCACTAGACTAAGGCTAGGGCACCCCTAACCTTAGGCTAGGGCACCCTTTGGCTTAGGCTAGGGCACCCCTAGGCTTAGGCTAGGGCACCCCTAGGCTTGGGCTAGGGCACCCCTAGGCTTAGGCTAAGGTTAAGGCTCCCTTAGCCTAAGGTTAGGGCTCCCCTAGCCTTAGGCTAGGGCACCCCTAGTCTTAGGCTAGTGCACCCCTAGGCTTAGCCTTAGGATAGGGCTCCCCTTGCCTAACCCTAGGGCACCCCTAGGAGTAGGCTAGGGCACCCCTATGCTTAGACTATGACACCCCTAAGCTTAGGCTAGGGCACCCATAGTCTTAGGCTAGGGCACCCCTAGGCTTAGGTTAAGACTAGGGCTCCCCTAGCCTAAGGCTAGGGCACCCCTAGGCTTAGGCTAGGCCACTCCAAGGCGTAGGCTAGCGGACCCCTAGGCTTAGGCTAGGGCACCCCTAGGCTTAGGCTAAGGCTAAGGCTCCCCTAGCCTAAGGCTAGGGCACGCCTAAGCTTAGGCTAGGGCAACACTAGGCTTAGGCTAGGGTACCCCTAGGCTTAGGCTAGGGCAGCCATAGGCTTAGGCTAGGGTACCCCTAGGCTTAGGCTAGGGGACCCATAGGCTTAGGCTAACGCTAGGGCTCCCCTAGCCTAAGGCTAGGGCACCACTAAGCTTAGCTAGGGCACCCCTAGGCTTAGGCTAGGGCACCCGTTGGCTTAGGCTAGGGCACCCCTAGGCTTAGGTAGGGAACCCGTAGGCTTAACTTAGGGCACCACTATGCTTAGGCTAGGCTCCCCTAGACTTAGGCTAGGGCACCCCTAGGCTTACGCTGGGGCACCCCTAGGCTTAGGCTAAGGCACCCCTAGACTTAGGCTAGGGCACCCCTAGACTTAGGCTAGGGCACCCCTAGGTTTAGGCTAAGGCTAGGGCTCCTCTAGCCTCACGCTAGGGCATC
This sequence comes from Tenrec ecaudatus, assembly GCF_050624435.1. Taxonomy (NCBI): domain Eukaryota; kingdom Metazoa; phylum Chordata; class Mammalia; order Afrosoricida; family Tenrecidae; genus Tenrec; species Tenrec ecaudatus. Next base: position 585,341 of record NW_027459490.1, read on the forward strand.
CCTAGGCTTAGGCTAGGGCACCCCTAGACTTAGGCTAGGACACCCCAAAGCTTAGGCTAGGGCACCCCTAGGCTTAGGCTAAGGCAAGGGCTCCTCTAGCCTAACGCTAGGGCATCCCTAGGCTTGGGCTAGGGCACCCCTAGGCTTAGACTAAGGCTAGGGCACCCCTAGGATTAGGATAGGGCACCCCTAAGCTTAGGATAGGGCACCCCTAAGCTTAGGCTGAGGTTAGGTCTCCACTAGACTAAGGCTAGTGCACCCCTAGCCTTAGCCTAGGGCACCCCTAGGCTTAGGCTAGGGCACCCCTAGACTTAGGCTAGGGAACCCCTAGGCTTAGGCTAAGGCTAGGGCTCCTCTAGCCTAATGCTAGGGCATCCCTAGGCTTGGGTTGGGCACCCCTAGGCTTAGGCTAGGGCACCCCTAGGCTTAGGCTTGGACACCCAAGGCTTCGGCTAAGGCGAGGACTCACCTAGCCTAAGGCTAGGGTACCCCTAGGCTTAGGCTAGGGCACCCCTAGGCTTAGGCTAGGGCACCCTTAGGCTTAGGGTAGGGCACCCCTAGGCTTAGACTAAGGCTACGGCTCCCCTAGCCTAAGGCTAGGGCACCCCTAGGCTTAGGCTAGGGAACCCCTCGGCTTAGGTAGGGAACCCCTAGGCTTAGGTTAGGGCACCACTATGCTTAGGCTAGGCTCCCCTAGACTTAGGCTAGGGCACCCCTAGGCTTACGCTGGGGCACCCCTAGGCTTAGGCTAAGGCTAGGGCTTCCCTAGCTTAAGGCTAGGGTACCCCTAGGCTTAGGTTAAGGCACCCCTAGACTTAGGCTAGGGCACCCCTAGGCTTAGGCTAGGGCACCCCTAGGCTTAGGCTAAGGCTAGGGCTCCTCTAGCCTAACGCTATGGCATCCCTAGGCTTGGGCTAGGGCACCCCTAGGCTTAGGCTAGGGCACCCCTAGGCTTAGGCTAGGGCACCCAAAGGCTTCGGCTAAGGCGAGGACTCCCCTAGCCTAAGGCTAGGGTACACCTAGGCTTAGGCTAGGGCACCCCTAGACTTAGGCTAGGGCACCCGTAGGCTTAGGCTAGGGCACCCCTAGGCTTAGGCTAAGGCTAGGGCTCCTCTAGCCTAATGCTAGGGCATCCCTAGGCTTGGGCTAGGGCACCCCTAGGCTTAGACTAAGGCTAGGGCACCCCTAGGCTTAGGATAGGGCACCCCTAGGCTTAGGATAGGGCACCCCTAAACTTAGGGTGAGGCTAGGTCTCCACTAGATTAAGGCTAGGGCACCCCTAGCCTTAGCCTAGGGCACCCCTAGGCTTAGGCTAGCTCACCCCTAGGCTTAGGCTAGGGAACCCCTAGGTTTAGGCTAGGGCGCCCCAAGGCTTACGCTAAGGCTAGGGCTCCCCTAGGCTTAGGATAGGGCACCCCTAAGCTTAGGGTGAGGCTAGGTATCCACTAGACTAAGGCTAGGGCACCCCTAGCCTTAGCCTAGGGCACCCCTAGGCTTAGGCTAGCTCACCCCTAGGCTTAGGCTAGGGAACCCCTAGGCTTAGGCTAGGGCACCCCTAGGCTTAGGCTAGGACACCCATAGGCTTAGGCTAGGGAACCCCTAGGCTTAGGCTAGGGCACCCCTAGGCTTAGGCTAAGGCTAGGGCTCCCCTAGCCTAAGGCTAGGGCACCCCTAGGCTTAGGCTAGGGCAACCCTAAGCTTAGGCTAGGGCACCCCTAGGCGTAGGCTAGGGAACCCCATGCTTAGGCTAAGGCTAGGGCTCCCCTAGCCTAAGGTTAGGGTACCCCTAGTCTTAGGCTAGGGCACCCCTAGACTTAGGCTAGGGAACCCTTAGGCTTAAGCTAAGGCTAGGGCTCCTCTAGCCTAACACTAGGGCACCCCTAGGCTTAGGCTAGGGCACCCCTAGGCTTAGGCTAGGGCACCCCTAGGCTTGGGCTAGGGCACCCCTAGGCTTGGGCTCGGGCACCCCTAGGCTTAGGCTAAGGTTAGGGCTCCCCTAGACTAAGGCTTGGACACCCCTAGGCTTAGGCTAAGGCAGCCCTAGGCTTAGGCTAGGGCACCCCTAGGCTTAGGCTAGGGCACCCCTAGGCTTAGGCTAGGGCACCCCTAGGCTTAGCCTAGGGCACGCCTTGGCTTAGGCTAGGGCACCCCTAGGCTTAGGCTACGGCACCCCTAGGCTTAGGCTAGGGCACCCCTAGGCTTAGGCTAGGGCACCCCTAGGCTTGGGCTAGAGTACCCCTAGGCTTAGGCTAAGGTTAGGGCTCCCCTAGCCTTAGGTTATGGCTCCCCTAGCCTTAGGCTAGGGCACGCCTAGGCTTATGCTAGGGCACCCCTAGGCTTAGGCTAAGGCTAGGGCTCCCCTTGTCTAACACTAGGGCACCCCTAGGCTTAGGCTAGGGCACAACTATGCTTAGACTATGACACCCCTAAGCTTAGGTTAGGGCACCCATAGTCTTAGGCTAGGGCACCCCTAGGCTTAGGCTAAGACTAGGGCTCCCCTAGCCTAAGGCTAGGGCACCCCTAGGCTTAGGCTAGGGCACTCCTAGGTGTAGGCTAGGGGACCCCTAAGCTTAGGTTAGGGCACTCCTAGGCTTAGGCTAAGGCTAAGGCTCCCCTAGCCTAAGGCTAGGGCACCCCTAGGCTTAGGCTAGGGCACCCCTAGGCTTAGGCTAGGGCACCCCTTGGCTTACGCTAGGGCACCCCTAGTCTTAGGCTATGGCACCCCTAGGCTTAGGCTAGGGCACCCCTAGGCTTAGGCTAAGGCTAGGGCGCCACTAGACTAAGGCTAGGGCACCCCTAACCTTAGGCTAGGGCACCCTTTGGCTTAGGCTACGGCACCCCTAGGCTTAGGCTAGGGCACCCCTAGGCTTGGGCTAGGGCACCCCTAGGCTTAGGCTAAGGTTAGGGCTCCCCTAGCCTAAGGTTAGGGCTCCCCTAGCCTTAGGCTAGGGCACCCCTAGTCTTAGGCTAGTGCACCCCTAGGCTTAGCCTAAGGATAGGGCTCCCCTTGCCTAACCCTAGGGCACCCCTAGGAGTAGGCTAGGGCACCCCTATGCTTAGACTATGACACCCCTAAGCTTAGGCTAGGGCACCCATAGTCTTAGGCTAGGGCACCCCTAGGCTTAGGCTAAGACTAGGGCTCCCCTAGCCTAAGGCTAGGGCATCCCTAGGCTTAGGCTAGGCCACTCCAAGGCGTAGGCTAGCGGACCCCTAGGCTTAGGCTAGGGCACCCCTAGGCTTAGGCTAAGGCTAAGGCTCCCCTAGCCTAAGGCTAGGGCACGCCTAAGCTTAGGCTAGGGCAACACTAGGCTTAGGCTAGGGTACCCCTAGGCTTAGGCTAGGGCAGCCCTAGGCTTAGGCTAGGGTACCCCTAGGCTTAGGCTAGGGGACCCATAGGCTTAGGCTAACGCTACGGCTCCCCTAGCCTAAGGCTAGGGCACCACTAAGCTTAGCTAGGGCACCCCTAGGCTTAGGCTAGGGCACCCGTTGGCTTAGGCTAGGGCACCCCTAGGCTTAGGTAGGGAACCCGTAGGCTTACCTTAGGGCACCACTATGCTTAGGCTAGGCTCCCCTAGACTTAGGCTAGGGCACCCCTAGGCTTACGCTGGGGCACCCCTAGGCTTAGGCTAAGGCTAGGGCTCCCCTAGCTTAATGCTAGGGTACCCCTAGGCTTAGGCTAAGGCACCCCTAGACTTAGGCTAGGGCAACCCTAGGCTTAGGCTAGGGCACCCCTAGGCTTAGGCTAAGGCTAGGGCTCCTCTAGCCTAACGCTAGGGCATCCCTAGGCTTAGGCTAGGGCACCCCCAGACTTAGGCTAGGACACCCCAAAGCTTAGGCTAGGGCACCCCTAGGCTTAGGCTAAGGCAAGGGCTCCTCTAGCCTAACGCTAGGGCATCCCTAGGCTTGGGCTAGGGCACCCCTAGGCTTAGACTAAGGCTAGGGCACCCCTAGGCTTAGGATAGGGCACCCCTAGGCTTAGGATAGGGCACCCCTAAGCTTAGGCTGAGGTTAGGTCTCCACTAGACTAAGGCTAGTGCACCCCTAGCCTTAGCCTAGGGAACCCCTAGGCTTAGGCTAGGGCACCCCTAGACTTAGGCTAGGGAACACCTAGGCTTAGGCTAAGGCTAGGGCTCCTCTAGCCTAATGCTAGGGCATCCCTAGGCTTGGGTTGGGCACCCCTAGGCTTAGGCTAGGGCACCCCTAGGCTTAGGCTAGGACACCCCAAGGCTTCGGCTAAGGCGAGGACTCACCTAGCCTAAGGCTAGGGTACCCCTAGGCTTAGTCTAGGGCACCCCTAGGCTTAGGCTTGGGCACCCCTAGGCTTAGGCTAAGGCTAGGGCTCCTCTAGCCTAACGCTAGGGCATCCCTAGGCTTGGGCTAGGGCATCCTTAGGCTTAGGGTAGGGCACCCCTAGGCTTAGACTAAGGCTACGGCTCCCCTAGCCTAAGGCTAGGGCACCCCTAGGCTTAGGCTAGGGAACCCCTAGGCTTAGGTAGGGAACCCCTAGGCTTAGGTTAGGGCACCAGTATGCTTAGGCTAGGCTCCCCTAGACTTAGGCTAGGGCACCCCTAGGCTTACGCTGGGGCACCCCTAGGCTTAGGCTAAGGCTAGGGCTCCCCTAGCTTAAGGCTAGGGTACCCCTAGGCTTAGGTTAAGGCACCCCTAGACTTAGGCTAGGGCACCCGTAGGCTTAGGCTAGGGCACCCCTAGGCTTAGGCTAAGGCTAGGGCTCCTCTAGCCTATCGCTAGGGCATCCCTAGGCTTGGGCTAGGGCACCCCTAGGCTTAGGCTAGGGCACCCCTAGGCTTAGACTAGGGCAACCAAAGGCTTCGGCTAAGGCGAGGACTCCCCTAGCCTAAGGCTAGGGTACACCTAGGCTTAGGCTAGGGCACTCCTAGACTTAGGCTAGGGCACCCGTAGGCTTAGGCTAGGGCACCCCTAGGCTTAGGCTAAGGCTAGGGCTCCTCTAGCCTAATGCTAGGGCATCCCTAGGCTTGGGATAGGGCAACCCTAGGCTTAGACTAAGGCTAGGGCACCCCTAGGCTTAGGATAGGGCACCCCTAGGCTTAGGATAGGGCACCCCTAAACTTAGGGTGAGGCTAGGTCTCCACTAGATTAAGGCTAGGGCACCCCTAGCCTTAGCCTAGGGCACCCCTAGGCTTAGGCTAGCTCACCCCTGGGCTTAGGCTAGGGAACCCCTAGACTTAGGCTAGGGCACCCGTAGGCTTAGGCTAGGGCACCCGTAGGCTTAGGCTAAGGCTAGGGCTCCTCTAGCCTAATGCTAGGGCATCCCTAGGCTTGGGCTACGGCACCCCTAGGCTTAGACTAAGGCTAGGGCACCCCTAGGCTTAGGATAGGGCACCCCTAGGCTTAGGATAGGGCACCCCTAAACTTAGGGTGAGGCTAGGTCTCCACTAGATTAAGGCTAGGGCACCCCTAGCCTTAGCCTAGGGCACCCCTAGGCTTAGGCTAGCTCACCCCTAGGCTTAGGCTAGGGAACCCCTAGGTTTAGGCTAGGGCGCCCCAAGGCTTACGCTAAGGCTAGGGCTCCCCTAGGCTTAGGATAGGGCACCCCTAAGCTTAGGGTGAGGCTAGGTATCCACTAGACTAAGGCTAGGGCACCCCTAGCCTTAGCCTAGGGCACCCCTAGGCTTAGGCTAGCTCACCCCTAGGCTTAGGCTAGGGAACCCCTAGGCTTAGGCTAGGGCACCCCTAGGCTTAGGCTAGGACACCCATAGGCTTAGGCTAGGGAACCCCTAGGCTTAGGCTAGGGCACCCCTAGGCTTAGGCTAAGGCTAGGGCTCCCCTAGCCTAAGGCTAGGGCACCCCTAGGCTTAGGCTAGGGCAACCCTAAGTTTAGGCTAGGGCACCCCTAGGCATAGGCTAGGGAACCCCATGCTTAGGCTAAGGCTAGGGCTCCCCTAGCCTGAGGTTAGGGTACCCCTAGTCTTAGGCTAGGGCACCCCTAGACTTAGGCTAGGAAACCCCTAGGCTTAAGCTAAGGCTAGGGCTCCTCTAGCCTAACACTAGGGCACCCCTAGGCTTAGGCTAGGGCACCCCTAGGCTTAGGCTAGGGCACCCCTAGGCTTGGGCTAGGGCACCCCTAGGCTTGGGCTCGGGCACCCCTAGGCTTAGGCTAAGGTTAGGGCTCCCCTAGACTAAGGCTAGGACACCCCTAGGCTTAGGCTAAGGCAGCCCTAGGCTTAGGCTAGGGCACCCCTAGGCTTAGGCTAGGGCACCCCTAGGCTTAGGCTAGGGCACCCCTAGGCTTAGGCTAGGGCACGCCTTGGCTTAGGCTAGGGCACCCCTAGGCTTAGGCTACGGCACCCCTAGGCTTAGGCTAGGGCACCCCTAGGCTTAGGCTAGGGCACCCCTAGGCTTGGGCTAGAGTACCCCTAGGCTTAGGCTAAGGTTAGGGCTCCCCTAGCCTTAGGTTATGGCTCCCCTAGCCTTAGGCTAAGGCACCCCTAGGCTTATGCTAGGGCACCCCTAGGCTTAGGGTAAGGCTAGGGCTCCCATTGCCTAACACTAGGGCACCCCTAGGCTTAGGCTAGGGCACAACTATGCTTAGACTATGACACCCCTAAGCTTAGGCTAGGGCACCCATAGTCTTAGGCTAGGGAACCCCTAGGCTTAGGCTAAGACTAGGGCTCCCCTAGTCTAAGGCTAGGGCACCCCTAGGCTTAGGCTAGGGCACTCCTAGGTGTAGGCTAGGGGACCCCTAAGCTTAGGCTAGGGCACTCCTAGGCTTAGGCTAAGGCTAAGGCTCCCCTAGCCTAAGGCTAGGGCACCCCTAGGCTTAGGCTAGGGCACCCCTAGGCTTAGGCTAGGGCACCCCTTGGCTTACGCTAGGGCACCCCTAGTCTTAGGCTATGGCACCCCTAGGCTTAGGCTAGGGCACCCCTAGGCTTAGGCTAAGGCTAGGGCGCCACTAGACTAAGGCTAGGGCACCCCTAACCTTAGGCTAGGGCACCCTTTGGGTTAGGCTAGGGCACCCCTAGGCTTAGGCTAGGGCACCCGTAGGCTTGGGCTAGGGCACCCCTAGGCTTAGGCTAAGGTTAGGGCTCCCCTAGCCTAAAGTTAGGGCTCCCCTAGCCTTAGGCTAGGGCACCCCTAGTCTTAGGCTAGTGCACCCCTAGGCTTAGCCTAAGGATAGGGCTCCCCTTGCCTAACCCTAGGGCACCCCTAGGAGTAGGCTAGGGCACCCCTATGCTTAGACTATGACACCCCTAAGCTTAGGCTAGGGCACCCATAGTCTTAGGCTAGGGCACCCCTAGGCTTAGGCTAAGACTAGGGCTCCCCTAGCCTAAGGCTAGAGCACCCCTAGGCTTAGGCTAGGCCACTCCAAGGCGTAGGCTAGCGGACCCCTAGGTTTAGGCTAGGGCACCCCTAGGCTTAGGCTAAGGCTAAGGCTCCCCTAGCCTAAGGCTAGGGCACGCCTAAGCTTAGGCTAGGGCAACACTAGGCTTAGGCTAGGGTACCCCTAGGCTTAGGCTAGGGCAGCCCTAGGCTTAGGCTAGGGTACCCCTAGGCTTAGGCTAGGGGACCCATAGGCTTAGGCTAACGCTACGGCTCCCCTAGCCTAAGGCTAGGGCACCACTAAGCTTAGCTAGGGCACCCCTAGGCTTAGGCTAGGGCACCCGTTGGCTTAGGCTAGGGCACCCCTAGGCTTAGGTAGGGAACCCGTAGGCTTAACTTAGGGCACCACTATGCTTAGGCTAGGGCACCCAAAGGCTTCGGCTAAGGCGAGGACTCCCCTAGCCTAAGGCTAGGGTACACCTAGGCTTAGGCTAGGGCACCCCTAGACTTAGGCTAGGGCACCCGTAGGCTTAGGCTAGGGCACCCCTAGGCTTAGGCTAAGGCTAGGGCTCCTCTAGCCTAATGCTAGGGCATCCCTAGGCTTGGGCTAGGGCACCCCTAGGCTTAGACTAAGGCTAGGGCACCCCTAGGCTTAGGATAGGGCACCCCTAGGCTTAGGATAGGGCACCCCTAAACTTAGGGTGAGGCTAGGTCTCCACTAGATTAAGGCTAGGGCACCCCTAGCCTTAGCCTAGGGCACCCCTAGGCTTAGGCTAGCTCACCCCTAGGCTTAGGCTAGGGAACCCCTAGACTTAGGCTAGGGCACCCGTAGGCTTAGGCTAGGGCACCCCTAGGCTTAGGCTAAGGCTAGGGCTCCTCTAGCCTAATGCTAGGGCATCCCTAGGCTTGGTTTGGGCACCCCTAGGCTTAGGCTAGGGCACCCCTAGGCTTAGGCTAGGACACCCCAAGGCTTCGGCTAAGGCGAGGACTCACCTAGCCTAAGGCTAGGGTACCCCTAGGCTTAGGCTAGGGCACCCGTAGGCTTAGGCTAGGGCACCCCTAGGCTTAGGCTAAGGCTAGGGCTCCTCTAGCCTAACGCTAGGGCATCCCTAGGCTTGGGCTAGGGCACCCTTAGGCTTAGGGTAGGGCACCCCTAGGCTTAGACTAAGGCTACGGCTCCCCTAGCCTAAGGCTAGGGCACCCCTAGGCTTAGGCTAGGGAACCCCTAGGCTTAGGTAGGGAACCCCTAGGCTTAGGTTAGGGCACCACTATGCTTAGGCTAGGCTCCCCTAGACTTAGGCTAGGGCACCCCTAGGCTTACGCTGGGGCACCCCTAGGCTTAGGCTAAGGCTAGGGCTCCCCTAGCTTAAGGCTAGGGTACCCCTAGGCTTAGGTTAAGGCACCCCTAGACTTAGGCTAGGGCACCCCTAGGCTTAGGCTAGGGCACCCCTAGGCTTAGGCTAAGGCTAGGGCTCCTCTAGCCTAACGCTAGGGCATCCCTAGGCTTGGGCTAGGGCACCCCTAGGCTTAGGCTAGGGCACCCCTAGGCTTAGGCTAGGGCACCCAAAGGCTTCGGCTAAGGCGAGGACTCCCCTAGCCTAAGGCTAGGGTACACCTAGGCTTAGGCTAGGGCACCCCTAGACTTAGGCTAGGGCACCCGTAGGCTTAGGCTAGGGCACCCCTAGGCTTAGGCTAAGGCTAGGGCTCCTCTAGCCTAATGCTAGGGCATCCCTAGGCTTGGGCTAGGGCACCCCTAGGCTTAGACTAAGGCTAGGGCACCCCTAGGCTTAGGATAGGGCACCCCTAGGCTTAGGATAGGGCACCCCTAAACTTAGGGTGAGGCTAGGTCTCCACTAGATTAAGGCTAGGGCACACCTAGCCGTAGCCTAGGGCACCCCTAGGCTTAGGCTAGCTCTCCCCTAGGCTTAGGCTAGGGAACCCCTAGGTTTAGGCTAGGGCGCCCCAAGGCTTACGCTAAGGCTAGGGCTCCCCTAGGCTTAGGATAGGGCACCCCTAAGCTTAGGGTGAGGCTAGGTATCCACTAGACTAAGGCTAGGGCACCCCTAGCCTTAGCCTAGGGCACCCCTAGGCTTAGGCTAGCTCACCCCTAGGCTTAGGCTAGGGAAACCCTAGGCTTAGGCTAGGGCACCCCTAGGCTTAGGCTAGGACACCCATAGGCTTAGGCTAGGGAACCCCTAGGCTTAGGCTAGGGCACCCCTAGGCTTAGGCTAAGGCTAGGGCTCCCCTAGCCTAAGGCTAGGGCACCCCTAGGCTTAGGCTAGGGCAACCCTAAGCTTAGGCTAGGGCACCCCTAGGCGTAGGCTAGGGAACCCCATGCTTAGGCTAAGGCTAGGGCTCCCCTAGCCTAAGGTTAGGGTACCCCTAGTCTTAGGCTAGGGCACCCCTAGACTTAGGCTAGGGAACCCCTAGGCTTAAGCTAAGGCTAGGGCTCCTCTGGCCTAACACTAGGGCACCCCTAGGCTTAGGCTAGGGCACCCCTAGGCTTAGGCTAGAGCACCCCTAGGCTTGGGCTAGGGCACCCCTAGGCTTGGGCTCGGGCACCCCTAGGCTTAGGCTAAGGTTAGGGCTCCCCTAGACTAAGGCTAGGACACCCCTAGGCTTAGGCTAAGGCAGCCCTAGGCTTAGGCTAGGGCACCCCTAGGCTTAGGCTAGGGCACCCCTAGGCTTAGGCTAGGGCACCCCTAGGCTTAGGCTAGGGCACGCCTTGGCTTAGGCTAGGGCACCCCTAGGCTTAGGCTACGGCACCCCTAGGCTTAGGCTAGGGCACCCCTAGGCTTAGGCTAGGGTACCACTAGGCTTGGGCTAGAGTACCCCTAGGCTTAGGCTAAGGTTAGGGCTCCCCTAGCCTTAGGTTATGGCTCCCCTAGCCTTAGGCTAGGGCACCCCTAGGCTTATGCTAGGGCACCCCTAGGCTTAGCCTAAGGATAGGGCTCCCCTTGCCTAACCCTAGGGCACCCCTAGGAGTAGGCTAGGGCACCCCTATGCTTAGACTATGACACCCCTAAGCTTAGGCTAGGGCACCCATAGTCTTAGGCTAGGGCACCCCTAGGCTTAGGCTAAGACTAGGGCTCCCCTAGCCTAAGGCTAGGGCACCCCTAGGCTTAGGCTAGGGCACTCCAAGGCGTAGGCTAGCGGACCCCTAGGCTTAGGCTAGGGCACCCCTAGGCTTAGGCTAAGGCTAAGGCTCCCCTAGCCTAAGGCTAGGGCACGCCTAAGCTTAGGCTAGGGCAACACTAGGCTTAGGCTAGGGTACCCCTAGGCTTAGGCTAGGGCAGCCCTAGGCTTAGGCTAGGGTACCCCTAGGCTTAGGCTAGGGGACCCATAGGCTTAGGCTAACGCTAGGGCTCCCCTAGCCTAAGGCTAGGGCACCACTAAGCTTAGCTAGGGCACCCCTAGGCTTAGGCTAGGGCACCCGTTGGCTTAGGCTAGGGCACCCCTAGGCTTAGGTAGGGAACCCGTAGGCTTAACTTAGATCACCACTATGCTTAGGCTAGGCTCCCCTAGACTTAGGCTAGGGCACCCCTAGGCTTACGCTGGGGCACCCCTAGGCTTAGGCAAAGGCTAGGGCTCCCCTAGCTTAATGCTAGGGTACCCCTAGGCTTAGGCTAAGGCACCCCGAGACTTAGGCTAGGGCACCCCTAGGCTTAGGCTAGGGCACCCCTAGGCTTAGGCTAAGGCTAGGGCTCCTCTAGCCTAACGCTAGGGCATCCCTAGGCTTAGGCTAGGGCACCCCTAGACTTAGGCTAGGACACCCCAAAGCTTAGGCTAGGGCACCCCTAGGCTTAGGCTAAGGCAAGGGCTCCTCTACCCTAACGCTAGGGCATCCCTAGGCTTGGGCTAGGGCACCCCTAGGCTTAGACTAAGGCTAGGGCACCCCTAGGCTTAGGATAGGGCACCCCTAGGCTTAGGATAGGGCACCCCTAAGCTTAGGCTGAGGTTAGGTCTCCATTAGACTAAGGCTAGTGCACCCCTAGCCTTAGCCTAGGGCACCCCTAGGCTTAGGCTAGGGCACCCCTAGACTTAGGCTAGGGAACCCCTAGGCTTAGGCTAAGGCTAGGGCTCCTCTAGCCTAATGCTAGGGCATCCCTAGGCTTGGGTTGGGCACCCCTAGGCTTAGGCTAGGGCACCCCTAGGCTTAGGCTAGGACACCCCAAGGCTTCGGCTAAGGCGAGGACTCACCTAGCCTAAGGCTAGGGTACCCCTAGGCTTAGGCTAGGGCACCCCTAGGCTTAGGCTAGGGCACCCCTAGGCTTAGGCTAAGGCTAGGGCTCCTCTAGCCTAACGCTAGGGCATCCCTAGGCTTGGGCTAGGGCACCCTTAGGATTAGGGTAGGGCACCCCTAGGCTTGGACTAAGGCTACGGCTCCCCTAGCCTAAGGCTAGGGCACCCCTAGGCTTAGGCTAGGGAACCCCTAGGCTTAGGTAGGGAACCCCTAGGCTTAGGTTAGGGCACCACTATGCTTAGGCTAGGCTCCCCTAGACTTAGGCTAGGGCACCCTTAGGCTTACGCTGGGGCACCCCTAGGCTTAGGCTAAGGCTAGGGCTCCCCTAGCTTAAGGCTAGGGTACCCCTAGGCTTAGGTTAAGGCACCCCTAGACTTAGGCTAGGGCACCCCTAGGCTTAGGCTAGGGCACCCCTAGGCTTAGGCTAAGGCTAGGGCTCCTCTAGACTAACGCTAGGGCATCCCGAGGCTTGGGCTAGGGCACCCCTAGGCTTAGGCTAGGGCACCCCTAGGCTTAGGCTAGGGCACCCAAAGGCTTCGGCTAAGGCGAGGACTCCCCTAGCCTAAGGCTAGGGTACACCTAGGCTTAGGCTAGGGCACCCCTAGACTTAGGCTAGGGCACCCGTAGGCTTAGGCTAGGGCACCCCTAGGCTTAGGCTAAGGCTAGGGCTCCTCTAGCCTAATGCTAGGGCATCCCTAGGCTTGGGCTAGGGCACCCCTAGGCTTAGACTAAGGATAGGGCACCCCTAGGCTTAGGATAGGGCACCCCTAGGCTTAGGATAGGGCACCCCTAAACTTAGGGTGAGGCTAGGTCTCCACTAGATTAAGGCTAGGGCACCCCTAGCCGTAGCCTAGGGCACCCCTAGGCTTAGGCTAGCTCTCCCCTAGGCTTAGGCTAGGGAACCCCTAGGTTTAGGCTAGGGCGCCCCAAGGCTTACGCTAAGGCTAGGGCTCCCCTAGGCTTAGGATAGGGCACCCCTAAGCTTAGGGTGAGGCTAGGTATCCACTAGACTAAGGCTAGGGCCACCCCTAGCCTTAGCCTAGGGCACCTCTAGGCTTAGGCTAGCTCACCCCTAGGCTTAGGCTAGGGAACCCCTAGGCTTAGGCTAGGGCACCCCTAGGCTTAGGCTAGGACACCCATAGGCTTAGGCTAGGGAACCCCTAGGCTTAGGCTAGGGCACCCCTAGGCTTAGGCTAAGGCTAGGGCTCCCCTAGCCTAAGGCTAGGGCACCCCTAGGCTTAGGCTAGGGCAACCCTAAGCTTAGGCTAGGGCACCCCTAGGCGTAGGCTAGGGAACCCCATGCTTAGGCTAAGGCTAGGGCTCCCCTAGCCTAAGGTTAGGGTACCCCTAGTCTTAGGCTAGGGCACCCCTAGACTTAGGCTAGGGAACCCCTAGGCTTAAGCTAAGGCTAGGGCTCCTCTAGCCTAACACTAGGGCACCCCTAGGCTTAGGCTAGGGCACCCCTAGGCTTAGGCTAGGGCACCCCTAGGCTTGGGCTAGGGCACCCCTAGGCTTGGGCTCGGGCACCCCTAGGCTTAGGCTAAAGTTAGGGCTCCCCTAGACTAAGGCTAGGACACCCCTAGGCTTCAGCTAAGGCAGCCCTAGGCTTAGGCTAGGGCACCCCTAGGCTTAGGCTAGGGCACCCCTAGGCTTAGGCTAGGGCACCCCTAGGCTTAGGCTAGGGCACGCCTTGGCGTAGGCTAGGGCACCCCTAGGCTTAGGCTACGGCACCCCTAGGCTTAGGCTAGGGCACCCCTAGGCTTAGGCTAGGGCACCCCTAGGCTTGGGCTAGAGTACCCCTAGGCTTTGGCTAAGGTTAGGGCTCCCCTAGCCTTAGGTTATGGCTCCCCTAGCCTTAGGCTAGGGCACCCCTAGTCTTATGCTATGGCACCCCTAGGCTTAGGCTAGGGCACCCCTAGGCTTAGGCTAAGGCTAGGGCGCCACTAGACTAAGGCTAGGGCACCCCTAACCTTAGGCTAGGGCACCCTTTGGCTTAGGCTAGGGCACCCCTAGGCTTAGGCTAGGGCACCTCTAGGCTTGGGCTAGGGCACCCCTAGGCTTAGGCTAAGGTTAGGGCTCCCCTAGCCTAAGGTTAGGGCTCCCCTAGCCTTAGGCTAGGGCACCCCTAGTCTTAGGCTAGTGCACCCCTAGGCTTAGCCTAAGGATAGGGCTCCCCTTGCCTAACCCTAGGGCACCCCTAGGAGTAGGCTAAGGCACCCCTATGCTTAGACTATGACACCCCTAAGCTTAGGCTAGGGCACCCATAGTCTTAGGCTAGGGCACCCCTAGGCTTAGGCTAAGACTAGGGCTCCCCTAACCTAAGGCTAGGGCACCCCTAGGCTTAGGCTAGGCCACTCCAAGGCGTAGGCTAGCGGACCCCTAGGCTTAGGCTAGGGCACCCCTAGGCTTAGGCTAAGGCTAAGGCTCCCCTAGCCTAAGGCTAGGGCACGCCTAAGCTTAGGCTAGGGCAACACTAGGATTAGGCTAGGGTACCCCTAGGCTTAGGCTAGGGCAGCCCTAGGCTTAGGCTAGGGTACCCCTAGGCTTAGGCTAGGGGACCCATAGGCTTAGGCTAACGCTAGGGCTCCCCTAGCCTAAGGCTAGGGCACCACTAAGCTTAGCTAGGGCACTCCTAGGCTTAGGCTAGGGCACCCGTTGGCTTAGGCTAGGGCACCCCTAGGCTTAGGTAGGGAACCCGTAGGCTTAACTTAGGGCACCACTATGCTTAGGCTAGGCTCCCCTAGACTTAGGCTAGGGCACCCCTAGGCTTACGCTGGGGCACCCCTAGGCTTAGGCTAAGGCTAGGGCTCCCCTAGCTTAATGCTAGGGTACCCCTAGGCTTAGGCTAAGGCACCCCTAGACTTAGGCTAGGGCACCCCTAGGCTTAGGCTAGGGCACCCCTAGGCTTAGGCTAAGGCTAGGGCTCCTCTAGCCTAACGCTAGGGCATCCCTAGGCTTAGGCTAGGGCACCCCTAGACTTAGGCTAGGACACCCCAAAGCTTAGGCTAGGGCACCCCTAGGTTTAGGCTAGGGCGCCCCAAGGCTTAGGCTAAGGCTAGGGCTCCCCTAGTCTAAGGGTAGGGCACCCCTAGGTTTAGGCTAGGGCACCCGAAGGCTTAGGATATGGCTAGGGCTCCCCTAGCCTTCGGTTAGGACACCCCTAGCCATAGGCTAGGGCACCCCTAGGCTTAGGCTAGGGCACCCCTAGGCTTAGGCTAGGGCACCCCTTGGCTTAGGCTAGGGCACTCGTAGGCTTAGGCTAGGGCACCCCTAGGCTTAGGATAGGGCACCCCTAGTCTTAGGCTAAGGCTAGGGCTCCCCTAACCTAACGCTAGGGCACCCCTAGGCTTAGGTTAGGGCAACCCTAGGCTTAGGTTAAGGCACCCCTAGGCTTAGGATAAGGCTAGAGCTCCCCTAGCATAAGGCTAGGACACCCCTAGACTTAGGCTAAGTCACCCCTAGGCTTAGGCTAGGGCACCCCTAGGCTTAGGCTAGGGCACCCCTAGGCTTAGGTTAGGGCACCCCTAGGCTTAGGATAGGGCACCCCTAGGATTAGGCTAGGGCACCCCTTGGCTTAGGCTAGGGCACCCCTAGGTTTAGGCTACGGCACCCCTAGGATTATGCTAGGGCACCCCTAGGCTTAGGCTAAGGCTAGGTCTCAGCTAGCCTACGGCTAGGGCACCCCTAGGCTTAGGCTAGGGCACCCCTAAGCTTAGGGTAGGGCACCCCTAGGCTTAGGCTAGGGCACACCTAGGCTTAGGCTAGGGCACCCCTAGGCTTATGCGAAGGCTAGGGCTCCACTAGACTAAGGCTAGGGCACCCCTAGTCTTAGGCTAGGGCACCCCTAGGCTTAGGCTAGGGCACCCCTAGGCTTAGGCTAGGGCACCCCTAGGCTTGGGCTAGGGCACCCCTAGGCTTAGGCTAAGGTTAGGGCTCCCCTAGCCTAAGGTTAGGGCTCCCCTAGCCTTAGGCTAGGGCACCCCTAGGCTTAGGCTAGGGCACCCCAAAGCTTAGGCTAGGGCACCCCTATGCTTAGGCTAAGGCTAGTGCTCCCCTTGCCTAACCCTGGGGCACCCCTAGGCTTAGGCTAGGGCACCCCTATGCTTAGACTAGGGCACCCCTAAGCTTAGGCTAGGGCACCCCTAGGCTTAGGCGAAGGCTAGGGCTCCACTAGACTAGGGCTAGGGCACCCCTAGTCTTAGGTTAGGGCACCCCTAGGCTTAGGATAGGGCACACGCAGGCTTAGGCTTGGGCACCCCCAGGCTTAGGCTAAGACTAGGGCTCCCCTAGCCTAAGGCTAGGGCACCCCTAGGCTTAGGCTAGGGCACCCCTATGCGTAGGCTAGGGCACCCCTAGGCTTAGGCTAGGGCACCCCTAGGCTTAAGCTAAGGCTAGGGCTCCCCTAGCCTAAGGCTAGGGCACCCCTAGGCTTAGGCTAGGGCACCCCTAGGCTTAGGCTAGGGTACCCCTAGGCTTAGGCTAAGGCTAGGGCTCCACTAGACTAATGCTAGGGCACCCCTAGCCTTAGGCTTGGGCACCCCTAGGCTTAGACTAGGGCTCCCCTAGTCTTAGGCAAGGGAACCCCTAGGCTTAGGCTAGGGCACGCCTTGGCTTAGGCTAGGGCACCCCTAGGCTTAGGCTACGACACCCCTAGGCTTAGGCTAGGGCACCCCTAGGCTTAGGCTAGGGCACGCCTTGGCTTGGGCTAGAGTACCCCTAGGCTTAGGCTAAGGTTAGGGCTCCCCTAGCCTTAGGTTATGGCTCCCCTAGCCTTAGGCTAGGGCACCCCTAGGCTTAGGCTAGGGCACCCCTAGGCTTAGGCTAAGGCTAGGGCTCCCCTTGCCTAACACTAGGGCACCCCTAGGCTTAGGCTAGGGCACAACTATGCTTAGACTATGACACCCCTAAGCTTAGGCTAGGGCACCCATAGTCTTAGGCTAGGGCACCCCTAGGCTTAGGCTAAGACTAGGGCTCCCCTAGCCTAAGGTTAGGGCACCCCTAGGCTTAGGCTAGGGCACTCCTAGGTGTAGGCTAGGGGACCCCTAAGCTTATGCTAGGGCACTCCTAGGCTTAGGCTAAGGCTAAGGCTCCCCTAGCCTAAGGCTAGGGCACCCCTAGGCTTAGGCTAGGGCACCCCTAGGCTTAGGCTAGGGCACCCCTTGGCTTACGCTAGGGCACCCCTATTCTTAGGCTATGGCACCCGTAGGCTTAGGCTAGGGCACCCCTAGGCTTAGGCTAAGGCTAGGGCGCCACTAGACTAAGGCTAGGGCACCCCTAACCTTAGGCTAGGGCACCCTTTGGCTTAGGCTAGGGCACCCCTAGGCTTAGGCTAGGGCACCCCTAGGCTTGGGCTAGGGCACCCCTAGGCTTAGGCTAAGGTTAGGGCTCCCCTAGCCTAAGGTTAGGGCTCCCCTAGCCTTAGGCTAGGGCACCCAAGTCTTAGGCTAGTGCACCCCTAGGCTTAGCCTAAGGATAGGGCTCCCCTTGCCTAACACTAGGGCACCCCTAGGAGTAGGCTAGGGCACCCCTATGCTTAGACTATGACACCCCTAAGTTTAGGCTAGGGCACCCATAGTCTTAGGCTAGGGCACCCCTAGGCTTAGGCTAAGACTAGGGCTCCCCTAGCCTAAGGCTAGGGCACCCCTAGGCTTAGGCTAGGCCACTCCAAGGCGTAGGCTAGCGGACCCCTAGGCTTAGGCTAGGGCACCCCTAGGCTTAGGCTAAGGCTAAGGCTCCCCTAGCCTAAGGCTAGGGCACGCCTAAGCTTAGGCTAGGGCAACACAAGGCTTAGGCTAGGGTACCCCTAGGCTTAGGCTAGGGCACCCCTAGGCTTAAGCTAAGGCTAGGGCTCCACTAGACTAAGGCTAGGGCACCCCTAGCCTTAGGCTAGGGCACCCCAAGGCTTAGCCTAGGGCACACCTATGCTTAGGCTAGGGAACCCAGAGGCTTAGGCTAGGGCACCCCTAGACTTAGGCTAAGGCTAGGGCTACCCTAGCCTAAGGCTAGGGCACCCCTAGGCTTAGGCTAGGGCACCCCTAGGCTTAGGCTAGTGAACCCCTAGGTTTAGGCTAGGGCACCCCAAGGCTTAGGCTAAGGCTAGGGCTCCCCTAATCTAAGGGTAGGGCACCCCTAGGTTTAGTCTAGGGCACCCGAAGGCTTAGGATATGGCTAGGGGTCCCCTAGCCTTAGGCTAGGACACCCCTAGCCTTAGGCTAGGGCACCCCTAGGCTTAGGCTAGGGCACCCCTAGGCTTAGACTAGGGCACCACTAGGCTTAGGCTAGGGCACCCCTAGGCTTAGGCTAGGGCACCCCTAGGCTTAGGCTAGGGCACCCCTTGGCTTAGGCTAGGGCACTCGTAGGCTTAGGCTAGGGCACCCCTAGGCTTACGATAGGGCACCCCTAGTCTTAAGCTAAGGCTAGGGCTCAGCTCGCCTAAGGCTAGTGCACCCCTTGGCTTAGGGTAGGGCACCCCTTGGCTTAGGGTAGGTCACCCCTAGGCTTAGGCTAGGGCACATCTACGCTTAGGCTAGGGCACCCCTAGGCTTAGGCTAGGGAACCCCTAGGCTTAGGCTAGGGCACCCCTAGGCTTGGGCGAGGGCACCCCTAGGCTTAGGCTAGGGCTCCCCTAGGCTTAGGCTAGGGCACCCATAGGCTTAGGCTAGGGCACCCCAAGGCTTAGGCTAGGGCACCCCTAGTCTTAGGCTAAGGCTAGGGCTCCACTAACCTAACGCTAGGGCACCCCTAGGCTTAGGCTAGGGCAACCCTAGGCTTAGGTTAAGGCACCCCTAGGCTTAGGATAAGGCTAGGGCTCCCCTAGCATAAGGCTAGGACACCCCTAGGCTTAGGCTAAGTCACCCCTAGGCTTAGGCTAGGGCACCCCTAGGCTTAGGCTAGGGCACCCCTAGGCTTAGGTTAGGGCACCCCTAGGCTTAGGATAGGGCACCCCTAGGCTTAGGCTAGTGCACCCCTTGGCTTAGGCTAGGGCACCCCTAGGCTTAGGCTACGGCACCCCTAGGCTTATGCTAGGGCACCCCAAGGCTTAGGCTAAGGCTAGTTCTCAGCTAGCCTACGGCTAGGGCACCCCTAGGCTTAGGCGAGGGCACCCCTAGGCTTAGGGTAGGGCACCCCTAGTCTTAGGCTAGGGTACCCCTAGGCTTAGGCTAGGGCACCCCTAGGCTTAGGCTAGGGCACCCCTAGGCTTGGGCTAGGGCACCCCTAGACTTAGGCTAAGGTTAGGGCTCCCCTAGCCTAAGGTTAGGGCTCCCCTAACCTTAGGCTAGGGCACCCCTAGGCTTAGGCTAGGGCACCCCTAAGCTTAGGCTAGGGCACCCCTATGCTTAGGCTAAGGCTAGTGCTCCCCTTGCCTAACCCTAGGGCACCCCTAGGCTTAGGCTAGGGCACCCCTATGCTTAGACTAGGGCACCCCTAAGCTTAGGCTAGGGCACCCCTAGGCTTAGGCGAAGGCTAGGGCTCCACTAGACTAAGGCTAGGGCACCCCTAGTCTTAGGCTAGGGCACCCCTAGGCTTAGGCTAGGGCACCCCCAGGCTTAGGCTTGGGCACCCCCAGGCTTAGGCTAAGACTAGGGCTCCCCTAGCCTAAGGCTAGGGCACCCCTAGGCTTAGGCTAGGGCACCCCTATGCGTAGGCTAGGGCACCCCTAGGCTTAGGCTAGGGTACCCCTAGGCTTAGGCTAAGGCTAGGGCTCCACTAGACTAAGGCTAGGGCACCCCTAGCCTTAGGCTTGGGCACCCCTAGGCTTAGACTAGGGCACCCCTAGGCTTAGGCTAGGGCACCCCTAGTCTTAGGCTAGGGCACCCCTAGGCTTAGGATAGGGCACACCCAGGCTTAGGCTTGGGCACCCCCAGGCTTAGGCTAAGACTAGGGCTCCCCTAGCCTAAGGCTAGGGCACCCCTAGGCTTAGGCTAGGGCACCCCTATGCGTAGGCTAGGGCACCCCTAGGCTTAGGCTAAGGCACCCCTAGGCTTAGGCTAAGGCTAGGGCTCCCCTAGCCTAAGGCTAGGGCACCCCTAGGCTTAGGCTAGGGCACCCCTAGGCTTAGGCTAGTGTACCCCTAGGCTTAGGCTAAGGCTAGGGCTCCACTAGACTAATGCTAGGGCACCCCTAGCCTTAGGCTTGGGCACCCCTAGGTTTAGACTAGGGCTCCCCTAGGCTTAGGCAAGGGAACCCCTAGGCTTAGGCTAGGGCACGCCTTGGCTTAGGCTAGGGCACCCCTAGGCTTAGGCTACAACACCCCTAGGCTTAGGCTAGGGCACCCCTAGGCTTAGGCTAGGGCACGCCTTGGCTTGGGCTAGAGTACCCCTAGGCTTAGGCTAAGGTTAGGGCTCCCCTAGCCTTAGGTTATGGCTCCCCTAGCCTTAGGCTAGGGCACCCCTAGGCTTAGGCTAGGGCACCCCTAGGCTTAGGCTAAGGCTAGGGCTCCCCTTGCCTAACACTAGGGCACCCCTAGGCTTAGGCTAGGGCACAACTATGCTTAGACTATGACACCCCTAAGCTTAGGCTAGGGCACCCATAGTCTTAGGCTAGGGCACCCCTAGGCTTAGGCTAAGACTAGGGCTCCCCTAGCCTAAGGTTAGGGCACCCCTAGGCTTAGGCTAGGGCACTCCTAGGTGTAGGCTAGGGGACCCCTAAGCTTATGCTAGGGCACTCCTAGGCTTAGGCTAAGGCTAAGGCTCCCCTAGCCTAAGGCTAGGGCACCCCTAGGCTTAGGCTAGGGCACCCCTAGGCTTAGGCTAGGGCACCCCTTGGCTTACGCTAGGGCACCCCTAGTCTTAGGCTATGGCACCCGTAGGCTTAGGCTAGGGCACCCCTAGGCTTAGGCTAAGGCTAGGGCGCCACTAGACTAAGGCTAGGGCACCCCTAACCTTAGGCTAGGGCACCCTTTGGCTTAGGCTAGGGCACCCCTAGGCTTAGGCTAGGGCACCCCTAGGCTTGGGCTAGGGCACCCCTAGGCTTAGGCTAAGGTTAGGGCTCCCCTAGCCTAAGGTTAGGGCTCCCCTAGCCTTAGGCTAGGGCACCCAAGTCTTAGGCTAGTGCACCCCTAGGCTTAGCCTAAGGATAGGGCTCCCCTTGCCTAACACTAGGGCACCCCTAGGAGTAGGCTAGGGCACCCCTATGCTTAGACTATGACACCCCTAAGTTTAGGCTAGGGCACCCATAGTCTTAGGCTAGGGCACCCCTAGGCTTAGGCTAAGACTAGGGCTCCCCTAGCCTAAGGCTAGGGCACCCCTAGGCTTAGGCTAGGCCACTCCAAGGCGTAGGCTAGCGGACCCCTAGGCTTAGGCTAGGGCACCCCTAGGCTTAGGCTAAGGCTAAGGCTCCCCTAGCCTAAGGCTAGGGCACGCCTAAGCTTAGGCTAGGGCAACACTAGGCTTAGGCTAGGGTACCCCTAGGCTTAGGCTAGGGCACCCCTAGGCTTAAGCTAAGGCTAGGGCTCCACTAGACTAAGGCTAGGGCACCCCTAGCCTTAGGCTAGGGCACCCCAAGGCTTAGCCTAGGGCACACCTATGCTTAGGCTAGGGAACCCAGAGGCTTAGGCTAGGGCACCCCTAGACTTAGGCTAAGGCTAGGGCTACCCTAGCCTAAGGCTAGGGCACCCCTAGGCTTAGGCTAGGGCACCCCTAGGCTTAGGCTAGGGAACCCCTAGGTTTAGGCTAGGGCACCCCAAGGCTTAGGCTAAGGCTAGGGCTCCCCTAATCTAAGGGTAGGGCACCCCTAGGTTTAGTCTAGGGCACCCGAAGGCTTAGGATATGGCTAGGGGTCCCCTAGCCTTAGGCTAGGACACCCCTAGCCTTAGGCTAGGGCACCCCTAGGCTTAGGCTAGGGCACCCCTAGGCTTAGACTAGGGCACCCCTAGGCTTAGGCTAGGGCACCCCTAGGCTTAGGCTAGGGCACCCCTAGGCTTAGGCTAGGGCACCCCTTGGCTTAGGCTAGGGCACTCGTAGGCTTAGGCTAGGGCACCCCTAGGCTTAGGATAGGGCACCCCTAGTCTTAAGCTAAGGCTAGAGCTCTGCTCGCCTAAGGCTAGTGCACCCCTTGGCTTAGGGTAGGGCACCCCTTGGCTTAGGGTAGGTCACCCCTAGGCTTAGGCTAGGGCACATCTACGCTTAGGCTAGGGCACCCCTAGGCTTAGGCTAGGGAACCCCTAGGCTTAGGCTAGGGCACCCCTAGGCTTGGGCGAGGGCACCCCTAGGCTTAGGCTAGGGCTCCCCTAGGCTTAGGCTAGGGCACCCATAGGCTTAGACTAGGGCACCCCAAGGCTTAGGCTAGGGCACCCCTAGTCTTAGGCTAAGGCAAGGGCTCCACTAACCTAACGCTAGGGCACCCCTAGGCTTAGGCTAGGGCAACCCTAGGCTTAGGTTAAGGCACCCCTAGGCTTAGGATAAGGCTAGGGCTCCCCTAGCATAAGGCTAGGACACCCCTAGGCTTAGGCTAAGTCACCCCTAGGCTTAGGCTAGGGCACCCCTAGGCTTAGGATAGGGCACCCCTAGGCTAAGGCTAGTGCACCCCTTGGCTTAGGCTAGGGCACCCCTAGGCTTAGGCTACGGCACCCCTAGGCTTATGCTAGGGCACCCCTAGGCTTAGGCTAAGGCTAGTTCTCAGCTAGCCTACGGCTAGGGCACCCCTAGGCTTAGGCGAGGGCACCCCTAGGCTTAGGGTAGGGCACCCCTAGTCTTAGGCTAGGGTACCCCTAGGCTTAGGCTAGGGCACCCCTAGGCTTAGGCTAGGGCACCCCTAGGCTTGGGCTAGGGCACCCCTAGACTTAGGCTAAGGTTAGGGCTCCCCTAGCCTAAGGTTAGGGCTCCCCTAACCTTAGGCTAGGGCACCCCTAGGCTTAGGCTAGGGCACCCCTAAGCTTAGGCTAGGGCACCCCTATGCTTAGGCTAAGGCTAGTGCTCCCCTTGCCTAACCCTAGGGCACCCCTAGGCTTAGGCTAGGGCACCCCTATGCTTAGACTAGGGCACCCCTAAGCTTAGGCTAGGGCACCCCTAGGCTTAGGCGAAGGCTAGGGCTCCACTAGACTAAGGCTAGGGCACCCCTAGTCTTAGGCTAGGGCACCCCTAGGCTTAGGCTAGGGCACCCCCAGGCTTAGGCTTGGGCACCCCCAGGCTTAGGCTAAGACTAGGGCTCCCCTAGCCTAAGGCTAGGGCACCCCTAGGCTTAGGCTAGGGCACCCCTATGCGTAGGCTAGGGCACCCCTAGGCTTAGGCTAGGGTACCCCTAGGCTTAGGCTAAGGCTAGGGCTCCACTAGACTAAGGCTAGGGCACCCCTAGCCTTAGGCTTGGGCACCCCTAGGCTTAGACTAGGGCACCCCTAGGCTTAGGCTAGGGAACCCATAGGCTTAGGCTACGGCACCCCTAGGCTTAGGCTAAGGCTTGGGCTCCCCTAGCCTAAGGCTAAGGCACCCCTAGGCTTAGGCTAGGGCAACCCTAGGCTTAGGCTTGGGCACCCCTAGGCTTAGGCTAGGGGACCCCTAGGCTTAGGCTACCGCTAGGGCTCCCCTAGCCTAAGGCTAAGGCACCACTAGGCTTAGGCTAGGGCACCCCTAGGCTTAGGCTAGGGCACCCCTAGGCTTAGGCTAAGGCTAGGGCTCAGCTAGCCTAAGGCTAGGGCACCCCTAGGCTTAGGGTAGGTCACCCCTAGTTTTAGGCTAGGGCACATCTACGCTTAGGCTAGGGCACCCCTAGGCTTAGGCTAAGGCTAGGGCTCCACTAGACTAAGGCTAGGGCACCCCTAGGCTTAGGCGAGGGAACCCCTAGGCTTAGGCTAGGGCACCCCTAGGCTTGGGCTAGGACACCCCTAGGCTTAGGCTAGTGATCCCCTAGGCTTAGGCTATGCTAGAGCTCCTCTAGCCTAACGCTAGGGCATCACTAGGCTTGGGCTAGTGCACCCCTTGGCTTAGGCTAGGGCACCCTTAGGCGTAGGCTAGGGCACCCCTAGGCTTAGGCAACGGCTAGGGCTCAGCTACCCTAAGGCTAGGGCACCCCTAGGCTTAGGCTAGGGCAACCCTAGGCTTAGGCTAGGGTACCCCTAGACTTAAGCTAAGACTAGGGCTCCACTAGCCTATGGCTAGGGCACCCCTAGCCTTAGGCTAGGGCACCCCTAGGCTTAGGCAAGGGAACCCCTAGGCTTAGGCTAGGGCACCCCTAGGCTTAGGCTAAGGCTAGGGCTCCCCTAGCCTAAGGCTAAGGCACCCCTAGGCTTAGGCTTGGGCACCCATAGGCTTAGGCTAGGGCACCCCTAGGCTTAGGCTTGTGCACTCCTAGGCTTAGGCTAAGGCAAGGGCTCAGCTAGCCTAAGGCTAGGGCACCCCTAGGCTTAGGCTAGGGCACCGCTAGGCTTAGGCTAGGGCACCCCTAGGCTTAGGCTAGGGCACCCCTAGGCTTAGGCTAAGGCTAGGGCTCCTCTTGCCTAACCCTAGGGCACGCCTAGGCTTAGGCTAGGGCACCCCTATGATTAGACTATGAAACCCCTAAGCTTAGGCTAGGGCACCCATAGTCTTAGGCTAGGGCACCCCTAGGCTTAGGCTAAGACTAGGGCTCCCCTAGCCTAAGGCTAGGGCACCCCTAGGCTTAGTCTAGGGCACTCCTAAGCTTAGGCTAGGGCACCCCTAGGCTTAGGCTAGGGCACCCCTAGGCTTAGGTTAGGGCACCCCTAGGCTTAGGATAAGGCACCCCTAGGCTTAGGCTAGGGCACCCCTAGGCTTAGGCTAGGGCACCCCTAGGCTTGGGCTAGGGCACCCCTAAGCTTAGGCTAAGGTTAGGGCTCCCCTAGCCTAAGGTTAGGGCTCCCCTAGCCTTAGGCTACGGCACCCCTAGGCTTAGGCTAGTGCACCCCTAGGCTTAGGCTAAGGCTAGGGCTCCCCTTGCCTAACCCTAGGGCACCCCTAGCCTAAGGCTAGGGCACCCCTAGGCTTAGGCTAGGTCACTCCTAGGCGTAGGCTAGGGGACCCCTAGGCTTAGGCTAGGGCACCCCTAGGCTTAGGCTAGGGCACCCCTAGTCTTAGGCTAAGGCTAGGGCTCCACTAACCTAACGCTAGGGCACCCCTAGGCTTAGGCTAGGGCAACCCTAGGCTTAGGTTAAGGCACCCCTAGGCTTAGGATAAGGCTAGGGCTCCCCTAGCATAAGGCTAGGACACCCCTAGGCTTAGGCTAAGTCACCCCTAGGCTTAGGCTAGGGCACCCCTAGGCTTAGGCTAGGGCACCCCTAGGCTTAGGTTAGGGCACCCCTAGGCTTAGGATAGGGCACCCCTAGGCTTAGGCTAGTGCACCCCTTGGCTTAGGCTAGGGCACCCCTAGGCTTAGGCTACGGCACCCCTAGGCTTATGCTAGGGCACCCCAAGGCTTAGGCTAAGGCTAGTTCTCAGCTAGCCTACGGCTAGGGCACCCCTAGGCTTAGGCCAGGGCACCCCTAGGCTTAGGGTAGGGCACCCCTAGTCTTAGGCTAGGGTACCCCTAGGCTTAGGCTAGGGCACCCCTAGGCTTAGGCTAGGGCACCCCTAGGCTTGGGCTAGGGCACCCCTAGACTTAGGCTAAGGTTAGGGCTCCCCTAGCCTAAGGTTAGGGCTCCCCTAACCTTAGGCTAGGGCACCCCTAGGCTTAGGCTAGGGCACCCCTAAGCTTAGGCTAGGGCACCCCTATGCTTAGGCTAAGGCTAGTGCTCCCCTTGCCTAACCCTAGGGCACCCCTAGGCTTAGGCTAGGGCACCCCTATGCTTAGACTAGGGCACCCCTAAGCTTAGGCTAGGGCACCCCTAGGCTTAGGCGAAGGCTAGGGCTCCACTAGACTAAGGCTAGGGCACCCCTAGTCTTAGGCTAGGGCACCCCTAGGCTTAGGCTAGGGCACCCCCAGGCTTAGGCTTGGGCACCCCCAGGCTTAGGCTAAGACTAGGGCTCCCCTAGCCTAAGGCTAGGGCACCCCTAGGCTTAGGCTAGGGCACCCCTATGCGTAGGCTAGGGCACCCCTAGGCTTAGGCTAGGGTACCCCTAGGCTTAGGCTAAGGCTAGGGCTCCACTAGACTAAGGCTAGGGCACCCCTAGCCTTAGGCTTGGGCACCCCTAGGCTTAGACTAGGGCACCCCTAGGCTTAGGCTAGGGCACCCCTAGTCTTAGGCTAGGGCACCCCTAGGCTTAGGATAGGGCACACCCAGGCTTAGGCTTGGGCACCCCCAGGCTTAGGCTAAGACTAGGGCTCCCCTAGCCTAAGGCTAGGGCACCCCTAGGCTTAGGCTAGGGCACCCCTATGCGTAGGCTAGGGCACCCCTAGGCTTAGGCTAGGGCACCCCTAGGCTTAGGCTAAGGCTAGGGCTCCCCTAGCCTAAGGCTAGGGCACCCCTAGGCTTAGGCTAGGGCACCCCTAGGCTTAGGCTAGTGTACCCCTAGGCTTAGGCTAAGGCTAGGGCTCCACTAGACTAATGCTAGGGCACCCCTAGCCTTAGGCTTGGGCACCCCTAGGTTTAGACTAGGGCTCCCCTAGGCTTAGGCAAGGGAACCCCTAGGCTTAGGCTAGGGCACGCCTTGGCTTAGGCTAGGGCACCCCTAGGCTTAGGCTACAACACCCCTAGGCTTAGGCTAGGGCACCCCTAGGCTTAGGCTAGGGCACGCCTTGGCTTGGGCTAGAGTACCCCTAGGCTTAGGCTAAGGTTAGGGCTCCCCTAGCCTTAGGTTATGGCTCCCCTAGCCTTAGGCTAGGGCACCCCTAGGCTTAGGCTAGGGCACCCCTAGGCTTAGGCTAAGGCTAGGGCTCCCCTTGCCTAACACTAGGGCACCCCTAGGCTTAGGCTAGGGCACAACTATGCTTAGACTATGACACCCCTAAGCTTAGGCTAGGGCACCCATAGTCTTAGGCTAGGGCACCCCTAGGCTTAGGCTAAGACTAGGGCTCCCCTAGCCTAAGGTTAGGGCACCCCTAGGCTTAGGCTAGGGCACTCCTAGGTGTAGGCTAGGGGACCCCTAAGCTTATGCTAGGGCACTCCTAGGCTTAGGCTAAGGCTAAGGCTCCCCTAGCCTAAGGCTAGGGCACCCCTAGGCTTAGGCTAGGGCACCCCTAGGCTTAGGCTAGGGCACCCCTTGGCTTACGCTAGGGCACCCCTAGTCTTAGGCTATGGCACCCGTAGGCTTAGGCTAGGGCACCCCTAGGCTTAGGCTAAGGCTAGGGCGCCACTAGACTAAGGCTAGGGCACCCCTAACCTTAGGCTAGGGCACCCTTTGGCTTAGGCTAGGGCACCCCTAGGCTTAGGCTAGGGCACCCCTAGGCTTGGGCTAGGGCACCCCTAGGCTTAGGCTAAGGTTAGGGCTCCCCTAGCCTAAGGTTAGGGCTCCCCTAGCCTTAGGCTAGGGCACCCAAGTCTTAGGCTAGTGCACCCCTAGGCTTAGCCTAAGGATAGGGCTCCCCTTGCCTAACACTAGGGCACCCCTAGGAGTAGGCTAGGGCACCCCTATGCTTAGACTATGACACCCCTAAGTTTAGGCTAGGGCACCCATAGTCTTAGGCTAGGGCACCCCTAGGCTTAGGCTAAGACTAGGGCTCCCCTAGCCTAAGGCTAGGGCACCCCTAGGCTTAGGCTAGGCCACTCCAAGGCGTAGGCTAGCGGACCCCTAGGCTTAGGCTAGGGCACCCCTAGGCTTAGGCTAAGGCTAAGGCTCCCCTAGCCTAAGGCTAGGGCACGCCTAAGCTTAGGCTAGGGCAACACTAGGCTTAGGCTAGGGTACCCCTAGGCTTAGGCTAGGGCACCCCTAGGCTTAAGCTAAGGCTAGGGCTCCACTAGACTAAGGCTAGGGCACCCCTAGCCTTAGGCTAGGGCACCCCAAGGCTTAGCCTAGGGCACACCTATGCTTAGGCTAGGGAACCCAGAGGCTTAGGCTAGGGCACCCCTAGACTTAGGCTAAGGCTAGGGCTACCCTAGCCTAAGGCTAGGGCACCCCTAGGCTTAGGCTAGGGCACCCCTAGGCTTAGGCTAGGGAACCCCTAGGTTTAGGCTAGGGCACCCCAAGGCTTAGGCTAAGGCTAGGGCTCCCCTAATCTAAGGGTAGGGCACCCCTAGGTTTAGTCTAGGGCACCCGAAGGCTTAGGATATGGCTAGGGGTCCCCTAGCCTTAGGCTAGGACACCCCTAGCCTTAGGCTAGGGCACCCCTAGGCTTAGGCTAGGGCACCCCTAGGCTTAGGCTAGGGCACCCCTAGGCTTAGGCTAGGGCACCCCTAGGCTTAGGCTAGGGCACCCCTTGGCTTAGGCTAGGGCACTCGTAGGCTTAGGCTAGGGCACCCCTAGGCTTAGGATAGGGCACCCCTAGTCTTAAGCTAAGGCTAGAGCTCTGCTCGCCTAAGGCTAGTGCACCCCTTGGCTTAGGGTAGGGCACCCCTTGGCTTAGGGTAGGTCACCCCTAGGCTTAGGCTAGGGCACATCTACGCTTAGGCTAGGGCACCCCTAGGCTTAGGCTAGGGAACCCCTAGGCTTAGGCTAGGGCACCCCTAGGCTTGGGCGAGGGCACCCCTAGGCTTAGGCTAGGGCTCCCCTAGGCTTAGGCTAGGGCACCCATAGGCTTAGACTAGGGCACCCCAAGGCTTAGGCTAGGGCACCCCTAGTCTTAGGCTAAGGCAAGGGCTCCACTAACCTAACGCTAGGGCACCCCTAGGCTTAGGCTAGGGCAACCCTAGGCTTAGGTTAAGGCACCCCTAGGCTTAGGATAAGGCTAGGGCTCCCCTAGCATAAGGCTAGGACACCCCTAGGCTTAGGCTAAGTCACCCCTAGGCTTAGGCTAGGGCACCCCTAGGCTTAGGATAGGGCACCCCTAGGCTAAGGCTAGTGCACCCCTTGGCTTAGGCTAGGGCACCCCTAGGCTTAGGCTACGGCACCCCTAGGCTTATGCTAGGGCACCCCTAGGCTTAGGCTAAGGCTAGTTCTCAGCTAGCCTACGGCTAGGGCACCCCTAGGCTTAGGCGAGGGCACCCCTAGGCTTAGGGTAGGGCACCCCTAGTCTTAGGCTAGGGTACCCCTAGGCTTAGGCTAGGGCACCCCTAGGCTTAGGCTAGGGCACCCCTAGGCTTGGGCTAGGGCACCCCTAGACTTAGGCTAAGGTTAGGGCTCCCCTAGCCTAAGGTTAGGGCTCCCCTAACCTTAGGCTAGGGCACCCCTAGGCTTAGGCTAGGGCACCCCTAAGCTTAGGCTAGGGCACCCCTATGCTTAGGCTAAGGCTAGTGCTCCCCTTGCCTAACCCTAGGGCACCCCTAGGCTTAGGCTAGGGCACCCCTATGCTTAGACTAGGGCACCCCTAAGCTTAGGCTAGGGCACCCCTAGGCTTAGGCGAAGGCTAGGGCTCCACTAGACTAAGGCTAGGGCACCCCTAGTCTTAGGCTAGGGCACCCCTAGGCTTAGGCTAGGGCACCCCCAGGCTTAGGCTTGGGCACCCCCAGGCTTAGGCTAAGACTAGGGCTCCCCTAGCCTAAGGCTAGGGCACCCCTAGGCTTAGGCTAGGGCACCCCTATGCGTAGGCTAGGGCACCCCTAGGCTTAGGCTAGGGTACCCCTAGGCTTAGGCTAAGGCTAGGGCTCCACTAGACTAAGGCTAGGGCACCCCTAGTCTTAGGCTTGGGCACCCCTAGGCTTAGACTAGGGCACCCCTAGGCTTAGGCTAGGGAACCCATAGGCTTAGGCTACGGCACCCCTAGGCTTAGGCTAAGGCTTGGGCTACCCTAGCCTAAGGCTAAGGCACCCCTAGGCTTAGGCTAGGGCAACCCTAGGCTTAGGCTAGGGCACCCCTAGGCTTAGGCTAGGGGACCCCTAGGCTTAGGCTACCGCTAGGGCTCCCCTAGCCTAAGGCTAAGGCACCACTAGGCTTAGGCTAGGGCACCCCTAGGCTTAGGCTAGGGCACCCCTAGGCTTAGGCTAAGGCTAGGGCTCAGCTAGCCTAAGGCTAGGGCACCCCTAGGCTTAGGGTAGGTCACCCCTAGTTTTAGGCTAGGGCACATCTACGCTTAGGCTAGGGCACCCCTAGGCTTAGGCTAAGGCTAGGGCTCCACTAGACTAAGGCTAGGGCACCCCTAGGCTTAGGCGAGGGAACCCCTAGGCTTAGGCTAGGGCACCCCTAGGCTTGGGCTAGGACACCCCTAGGCTTAGGCTAGTGATCCCCTAGGCTTAGGCTATGCTAGAGCTCCTCTAGCCTAACGCTAGGGCATCACTAGGCTTGGGCTAGTGCACCCCTTGGCTTAGGCTAGGGCACCCTTAGGCGTAGGCTAGGGCACCCCTAGGCTTAGGCAACGGCTAGGGCTCAGCTACCCTAAGGCTAGGGCACCCCTAGGCTTAGGCTAGGGCAACCCTAGGCTTAGGCTAGGGTACCCCTAGACTTAAGCTAAGACTAGGGCTCCACTAGCCTATGGCTAGGGCACCCCTAGCCTTAGGCTAGGGCACCCCTAGGCTTAGGCAAGGGAACCCCTAGGCTTAGGCTAGGGCACCCCTAGGCTTAGGCTAAGGCTAGGGCTCCCCTAGCCTAAGGCTAAGGCACCCCTAGGCTTAGGCTTGGGCACCCATAGGCTTAGGCTAGGGCACCCCTAGGCTTAGGCTTGTGCACTCCTAGGCTTAGGCTAAGGCAAGGGCTCAGCTAGCCTAAGGCTAGGGCACCCCTAGGCTTAGGCTAGGGCACCGCTAGGCTTAGGCTAGGGCACCCCTAGGCTTAGGCTAGGGCACCCCTAGGCTTAGGCTAAGGCTAGGGCTCCTCTTGCCTAACCCTAGGGCACGCCTAGGCTTAGGCTAGGGCACCCCTATGATTAGACTATGAAACCCCTAAGCTTAGGCTAGGGCACCCATAGTCTTAGGCTAGGGCACCCCTAGGCTTAGGCTAAGACTAGGGCTCCCCTAGCCTAAGGCTAGGGCACCCCTAGGCTTAGTCTAGGGCACTCCTAAGCTTAGGCTAGGGCACCCCTAGGCTTAGGCTAGGGCACCCCTAGGCTTAGGTTAGGGCACCCCTAGGCTTAGGATAAGGCACCCCTAGGCTTAGGCTAGGGCACCCCTAGGCTTAGGCTAGGGCACCCCTAGGCTTGGGCTAGGGCACCCCTAAGCTTAGGCTAAGGTTAGGGCTCCCCTAGCCTAAGGTTAGGGCTCCCCTAGCCTTAGGCTACGGCACCCCTAGGCTTAGGCTAGTGCACCCCTAGGCTTAGGCTAAGGCTAGGGCTCCCCTTGCCTAACCCTAGGGCACCCCTAGCCTAAGGCTAGGGCACCCCTAGGCTTAGGCTAGGTCACTCCTAGGCGTAGGCTAGGGGACCCCTAGGCTTAGGCTAGGGCACCCCTAGGCTTAGGCTAAGGCTAAGGCTCCCCAAGCCTAAGGCTAGGGCACCCCTAGGCTTAGGCTAGGGCAACCCTAGACTTAGGCTAGGGCACCCCTAGGCTTAGGCTAGGGCACCCCTAGGCTTAGGCTAAGGCTAGGGCTCCCCTAGCCTAAGGCTAGGGCACCCCTTGCCTTAGGCTAAGGCACCCCTAAGCTTAGCCTAGGGCACACCTATGCTTAGGCTAGGGAACACCGAGGCTTAGGTTAGGGCACACCTAGACTTAGGCTAAGGCTAGGTCTACCCTAGCCTAAAGCTAGGGCACCCCTAGGCTTAGGCTAGGGCACCCCTAGGCTTAGGCTAGGGCACCCCTAGGCTTAGGCTAGGGGACCCCTAGGCTTAGGCTAACGCTAGGGCTCCCCTAGCCTAAGGCTAGGGCACCACTAAACTTAGGCTAGGGCACCCCTAGGCTTAGGCTAGGGCACCCGTTGGCTTAGGCTAGGGCACCCCTAGGCTTAGGTAGGGAACCCCTAGGCTTAGGTTAGGGCACCACTATGCTTAGGCTAGGCTCCCCTAGACTTAGGCTAGGGCACCCCTAGGCTTACGCTGGGGCACCCCTAGGCTTAGGCTAAGGCTAGGGCTCCCCTAGGCTTAGGATAGGGCACCCCTAGGCTTAGGCTAGCTCACCCCTAGGCTTAGGCTAGGGAACCCCTAGGTTTAGGCTAGGGCGCCCCAAGGCATAGGCGAAGGCTAGGGCTCCCCTAGCCTAAGGCTACGGCACCCCTAGGCTTAGGCTAGGTCACCCCTAGGCTTAGGATATGGCTAGGGCTCCCCTAGCCTTAGGCTAGGACACCCCTAGGCTTAGGCTAGGGCACCCCTAGGCTTAGGCTAGGGCACCCCTAGGCTTAGGCTAGGGCACCCCTAGGCTTAGGCTAGGGCACCCCTTGGCTTAGGCTAGGGCACTCGTAGGCTTAGACTAGGGCACCCCTAGGCTTAGGCTAGGGCACCCCTAGTCTTAGGCTAAGGCTAGGGCTCAGCTCGCCTAAGGCTAGGGCATCCCTTGGCTTAGGGTAGGTCACCCCTTGGCTTAGGCTAGGGCACATCTACGCTTAGGCTAGGGCACCCCTAGGCTTAGGCTAAGGCTAGGGCTCCACTAGACTAAGGCTAGGGCACCCCTAGCCTTAGCCTAGGGTACCCCTACGCTTAGGCTAGGTCACCCCTAGTCTTAGGCTAGGGAACCTATAGTTTTAGGCTAGCGCGCCCCAAGGCTTAGGCTACGGCTAGGGCTCCCCTAGCCTAAGGCTAGGGCACCCGTAGGCTTATGCGAGGGCACCCCTAGGCTTAGGCTAGGGCACCCGTAGGCTTAGGTAGGGAACCCGTAGGCTCAACATAGGGCACCACTATGCTTAGGCTAGGCTCCCCTAGACTTAGGCTAGGGCAACTCTAGACTTACGCTGGGGCACCCCTAGGCTTAGGCTAAGGCTAGGGCTCCCCTAGCTTAAGGCTAGGGTAGCCCTAGGCTTAGACTAAGGCACCCCTAGACTTAGGCTAGGGCACCCCTAGGCTTAGGCTAGGGCACCACTAGGCTTAGGCTAAGGCTAGGGCTCCTCTAGCCTAACGCTAGGGCATCCCTAGGCTTAGGCTAGGGCACCCCTAGACTTAGGCTAGGACACCCCAAAGCTTAGGCTAGGGCACCCCTAGGCTTAGGCTAAGGCAAGGGCTCCTCTAGCCTAACGCTAGGGCATCCATAGGCTTGGGCTAGGGCACCTCTAGGCTTAGACTAAGGCTAGGGCACCCCTAGGCTTAGGATAGGGCACCCCTAGGCTTAGGATAGGGCACCCCTAAGCTTAGGCTGAGGTTAGGTCTCCACTAGACTAAGGCTAGGGCACCCCTAGCCTTAGCCTAGGGCACCCCTAGGTTTAGGCTAGCTCACCCCTAGGCTTAGGCTAGGGAACCCCAAGGTTTAGGCTAGGGCGCCCCAAGGCTTAGGCTAAGGCTAGGGCTCCCCTAGTCTAAGGGTAGGGTACCCCTAGGCTTAGGCTAGGGCACCCGAAGGCTTAGGCTAGGGCACCCCTAGGCTTAGGCTAGGGCACCCCTAGGCTTAGGCTAGGGCACCCCTAGGCTTAGGCTATGGCACCCCTTGGCTTAGGCTAGGGCACTCGTAGGCTTAGGGTAGGGCACCCCTAGGCTTAGGATACGGCACCCCTAGTCTTAGGCTAAGGCTAGGGCTCAGCTCGCTTAAGGCTAGGGCACCCCTTGGCTTAGGGTAGGGCACCCCTTGGCTTAGGGTAGGTCACCACTAGGCTTAGGCTAGGGCACATCTACGCTTAGGCTAGGGCACCCCTAGGCTTAGGCTAAGGCTAGGGCTCCCCTAGCCTAAGGCTAGGGCACCACTAGGCTTATGCTTGGGCACCCCTAGGCTTAGGCTAGGGCACCCATAGGCTTAGGTAGGGAACCCGAAGGCTTAACTTAGGGCACCACTATGCTTAGGCTAGGCTCCCCTAGATTTAGGCTACGGCACCCCTAGGCTTATGCTGGGGCACCCCTAGGCTTAGGCTAAGGCTAGGGCTCACCTAGCTTAAGGCTAGGGTACCTCTAGGCTTAGACTAAGGCACCCCTAGACTTAGGCTAGGGCACCCCTAGGCTTAGGCTAGGGCACCACTAGGCTTAGGCTAAGGCTAGGGCTCCTCTAGCCTAACGCTAGGGCATCCCTAGGCTTAGGCTAGGGCACCCCTAGACTTAGGCTAGGACACCCCAAAACTTAGGCTAGGGCACCCCTAGGCTTAGGCTAAGGCAAGGGCTCCTCTAGCCTAACGCTAGGGCATCCCTAGGCTTGGGCTAGGGAACCCCTAGGCTTAGACTAAGGCTAGGGCACCCCTAGGCTTAGGATAGGGCACCCCTAGGCTTAGGATAGGGCACCCCTAAGCTTAGGCTGAGGTTAGGTCTCCACTAGACTAAGGCTAGGGCACCTCTAGCCTTAGCCTAGGGCACCCCTAGGCTTAGGCTAGCTCACCCCTAGGCTTAGGCTAGGGAACCCCTAGGTCTAGGCTAGGGCGCCCCAAGGCTTAGGCTAAGGCTAGGGCTCCCCTAGTCTAAGGGTAGGGCACCCCTAGGCTTAGGCTAGGGCACCCGAAGGCTTAGGATATGGTTAGGGCTCCCCTAGCCTTAGGCTAGGACACCCCTAGGCTTAGGCTAGGGCACCCCTAGGCTTAGGCTAGGGCACCCCTAGGCTTAGGCTAGGGCACCCCTAGGCTTAGGCTAGGTTACCCCTTGGCTTAGGCTAGGGCACTCGTAGGCATAGGCTAGGGCACCCCTAGGCTTAGGATAGGGCACCCCTAGTCTTAGGCTAAGGCTAGGGCTCAGCTCGCCTAAGGCTAGGGCACCCCTTGGCTTAGGGTAGGGCACCCTTTGGCTTAGGGTAGGTCACCCCTAGGCTTAGGCTAGGGCACATCTACGCTTAGGCTAGGGCACCCCTAGGCTTAGGCTAAGGCTAGGGCTCCACTAGACTAAGGCTAGGGTACCCCTAGGCTTAGGCTAGGGAACCCCTAGGCTTAGGCTAGGGCACCCCTAGGCTTAGGCTAGGGAACCCCTAGGCTTAGGCTAGGGCACCCCTAGGCTTGGGCTAGGGCACCCCTAGGCTTAGGCTAGGGCTCCCCTAGGCTTAGGCTAGGGCACCCATAGGCTTAGGCTAGGGCACCCCTAGGCTTAGGCTAGGGAACCCCTAGTCTTAGGCTAAGGCTAGGGCTCCCCTAGCCTAACGCTAGGGCACCCCTAGGCTTAGGCTAGGGCACCCCTAGGCTTAGGTTAGGGGACCCCTAGGCTTAGGCTAGGGCGCCCCTTAGCTTAGGCTAGGGCACCCCTTGTCTTTTGCTAGGGCACCCCTAGCCTTAGGCTAAGGCTAGGGCTCCGCTAGCCTAAGGCTAGGGCACCCCTAGGCTTAGGGTAGGGCACCCATAGGCTTAGGCTAGGGCAACCCTAGGCTTAGGTTAAGGCACCCCTAGGCTTAGGATAAGGCTAGGGCTCCCCTAGCCTAAGGCTAGGACACCCCTAGGCTTAGGCTAAGTCACCCCTAGGCTTAGGCTAGGGCACCCCTAGGCTTAGGCTAGGGCACCCCTAGGCTTAGGTTAGGGCACCCCTAGGCTTAGGATAGGGCACCCCTAGGCTTAGGCTAGGGCACCCCTTGTCTTAGGCTAAGGCTAGGTCTCAGCTAGCCTAAGGCTAGGGCACCCCTAGGCTTAGGCTAGGGCACCCCTAGCCTTAGGGTAGGGCACCCCTAGTCTTAGGCTAGGGCACACCTAGGCTTAGGCGAAGGCTAGGGCTCCACTAGACTAAGGCTAGGGCACCCCTAGGCTTAGGCTAGGGCACCCCTAGGCTTAGGCTAGGGCACCCCTAGGCTTAGGCTAGGGCACCCCTAGGCTTGGGCTAGGGCACCCCTAGGCTTAGGCTAAGGTTAGGGCTCCCCTAGCCTAAGGTTATGGCTCCCCTAGCCTTAGGCTAGGGCACCCCTAGGCTTAGGCTAGGGCACCCCTAAGCTTAGGCTAGGGCACCCCTATGCTTAGGCTAAGGCTAGTGCTCCCCTTGCCTAACCCTAGGGCACCACTAGGCTTAGTATAGGGCACCCTTGGCTTAGACTAGGGCACCCCTAAGCTTAGGCTAGGGCACCCATAGTCTTAGGCTTGGGCACCCCTAGGCTTAGGCTAAGACTAGGGCTCCCCTAGCCTAAGGCTAGGGAACCACTAGGCTTAGGCTAGGGCACCCCTACGCTTAGGTTAGGGCACCCCTAGGCGTAGGCTAGGGCACCCCTAGGCTTAGGCTAAGGCAAGGGCTCAGCTAGCCTAAGGCTAGGGCACACCTAAGTTTAGGCTAGGGCACCCCTTGTCTTAGGCTAGGGCACTCCTAGGCTTAGGCTAGGGGACCCTTAGGCTTAGGCTAGGGCACCCCTAGGCTTAGGCTAAGGCTAGGGCTCAGCTAGCCTAAGGCTAGGGCACCCCTAGGCTTAGGGTA
The DNA here is from genome assembly GCF_050624435.1 of Tenrec ecaudatus. Lineage (NCBI taxonomy): Eukaryota > Metazoa > Chordata > Mammalia > Afrosoricida > Tenrecidae > Tenrec > Tenrec ecaudatus. Next base: position 621,159 of record NW_027459490.1, read on the forward strand.
GGTCACCCCTAGTTTTAGGCTAGGGCACATCTACGCTTAGGCTATGGCACCCCTAGGCTTAGGCTAAGGCTAGGGCTCCACTAGACTAAGGCTAGGGCACCCCTAGCCTTAGGCTAGGGCACCCCTAGGCTTAGGCTAGGGAACCCCTAGGCTTAGGCTAGGGCACCCGTAGGCTTGGGCTAGGACACCCCTAGGCTTAGGCTAGTGATCCCCTAGGCTTAGGCTATGCTAGAGCTCCTCTAGCCTAACGCTAGGGCATCACTAGGCTTGGGCTAGTGCACCCCTTGGCTTAGGCTAGGGCACCCTTAGGCGTAGGGTAGGGCACCCCTAGGCTTAGGCTAGGGCAACCCTAGGCTTAGGCTAGGGTACCCCTAGACTTAAGCTAAGGCTAGGGCTCCACTAGACTAAGGCTTGGGCACCCCAGCCTTAGGCTAGGGCACCCCTAGGCTTAGGCTAGGGCACCCCTAGGCTTAGACAAGGGCACCCCTAGGCTTAGGCTAGGGCACCCCTAGGCTTAGGCTAAGGCTAGGGCTCCCCTAGCCTAAGGCTAAGGCACCCCTCGGCTTAGGCTAGGCCACTCCAAGGCGTAGGCTAGCGGACCCCTAGGCTTAGGCTAGGGCACCCCTAGGCTTAGGCTAGGGCACCTCTAGGCTTGGGCTAGGGCACCCCTAGGCTTAGGCTAAGGTTAGGGCTCCCCTAGCCTAAGGTTAGGGCTCCCCTAGCCTTAGGCTAGGGCACCCCTAGTCTTAGGCTAGTGCACCCCTAGGCTTAGCCTAAGGATAGGGCTCCCCTTGCCTAACCCTAGGGCACCCCTAGGAGTAGGCTAGGGCACCCCTATGCTTAGACTATGACACCCCTAAGCTTAGGCTAGGGCACCCATAGTCTTAGGCTAGGGCACCCCTAGGCTTAGGCTAAGACTAGGGCTCCCCTAACCTAAGGCTAGGGCACCCCTAGGCTTAGGCTAGGCCACTCCAAGGCGTAGGCTAGCGGACCCCTAGGCTTAGGCTAGGGCACCCCTAGGCTTAGGCTAAGGCTAAGGCTCCCCTAGCCTAAGGCTAGGGCACGCCTAAGCTTAGGCTAGGGCAACACTAGGCTTAGGCTAGGGTACCCCTAGGCTTAGGCTAGGGCAGCCCTAGGCTTAGGCTAGGGTACCCCTAGGCTTAGGCTAGGGGACCCATAGGCTTAGGCTAACGCTAGGGCTCCCCTAGCCTAAGGCTAGGGCACCACTAAGCTTAGCTAGGGCACTCCTAGGCTTAGGCTAGGGCACCCGTTGGCTTAGGCTAGGGCACCCCTAGGCTTAGGTAGGGAACCCGTAGGCTTAACTTAGGGCACCACTATGCTTAGGCTAGGCTCCCCTAGACTTAGGCTAGGGCACCCCTAGGCTTACGCTGGGGCACCCCTAGGCTTAGGCTAAGGCTAGGGCTCCCCTAGCTTAATGCTAGGGTACCCCTAGGCTTAGGCTAAGGCACCCCTAGACTTAGGCTAGGGCACCCCTAGGCTTAGGCTAGGGCACCCCTAGGTTTAGGCTAAGGCTAGGGCTCCTCTAGCCTAACGCTAGGGCATCCCTAGGCTTAGGCTAGGGCACCCCTAGACTTAGGCTAGGACACCCCAAAGCTTAGGCTAGGGCACCCCTAGGTTTAGGCTAGGGCGCCCCAAGGCTTAGGCTAAGGCTAGGGCTCCCCTAGTCTAAGGGTAGGGCACCCCTAGGTTTAGGCTAGGGCACCCGAAGGCTTAGGATATGGCTAGGGCTCCCCTAGCCTTCGGTTAGGACACCCCTAGCCATAGGCTAGGGCACCCCTAGGCTTAGGCTAGGGCACCCCTAGGCTTAGGCTAGGGCACCCCTAGGCTTAGGCTAGGGCACCCCTTGGCTTAGGCTAGGGCACTCGTAGGCTTAGGCTAGGGCACCCCTAGGCTTAGGATAGGGCACCCCTAGTCTTAAGCTAAGGCTAGGGCTCAGCTCGCCTAAGGCTAGGGCACACCTTGGCTTAGGGTAGGGCACCACTTGGCATAGGGTAGGTCACCCCTAGGCTTAGGCTAGGGCACATCTACGCTTAGGCTAGGGCACCCCTAGGCTTAGGCTAGGGAACCCCTAGGCTTAGGCTAGGGCACCCCGAGGCTTGGGCTAGGGCACCCCTAGGCTTAGGCTAGGGCACCCCTAGGCTTAGGCTAGGGCACCCATAGGCATAGGCTAGGGCACCCCTAGGCTTAGGCTAGGCCACCCCTAGTTTTAGGCTAAGGCTAGGGCTCCCCTAACCTAACGCTAGGGCACCCCTAGGCTTAGGTTAGGGCAACCCTAGGCTTAGGTTAAGGCACCCCTAGGCTTAGGATAAGGCTAGAGCTCCCCTAGCATAAGGCTAGGACACCCCTAGACTTAGGCTAAGTCACCCCTAGGCTTAGGCTAGGGCACCCCTAGGCTTAGGCTAGGGCACCCCTAGGCTTAGGTTAGGGCACCCCTAGGCTTAGGATAGGGCACCCCTAGGATTTGGCTAGGGCACCCCTTGGCTTAGGCTAGGGCACCCCTAGGTTTAGGCTACGGCACCCCTAGGATTATGCTAGGGCACCCCTAGGCTTAGGCTAAGGCTAGGTCTCAGCTAGCCTACGGCTAGGGCACCCCTAGGCTTAGGCTAGGGCACCCCTAGGCTTAGGGTAGGGCACCCCTAGGCTTAGGCTAGGGCACACCTAGGCTTAGGCTAGGGCACCCCTAGGCTTATGCGAAGGCTAGGGCTCCACTAGACTAAGGCTAGGGCACCCCTAGTCTTAGGCTAGGGCACCCCTAGGCTTAGGCTAGGGCACCCCTAGGCTTAGGCTAGGGCACCCCTAGGCTTGGGCTAGGGCACCCCTAGGCTTAGGCTAGGGCACCCTTAGGCGTAGGGTAGGGCACCCCTAGGCTTAGGCTAGGGCAACCCTAGGCTTAGGCTAGGGTACCCCTAGACTTAAGCTAAGGCTAGGGCTCCACTAGACTAAGGCTTGGGCACCCCAGCCTTAGGCTAGGGCACCCCTAGGCTTAGGCTAGGGCACCCCTAGGCTTAGACAAGGGCACCCCTAGGCTTAGGCTAGGGCACCCCTAGGCTTAGGCTAAGGCTAGGGCTCCCCTAGCCTAAGGCTAAGGCACCCCTCGGCTTAGGCTAGGCCACTCCAAGGCGTAGGCTAGCGGACCCCTAGGCTTAGGCTAGGGCACCCCTAGGCTTAGGCTAGGGCACCTCTAGGCTTGGGCTAGGGCACCCCTAGGCTTAGGCTAAGGTTAGGGCTCCCCTAGCCTAAGGTTAGGGCTCCCCTAGCCTTAGGCTAGGGCACCCCTAGTCTTAGGCTAGTGCACCCCTAGGCTTAGCCTAAGGATAGGGCTCCCCTTGCCTAACCCTAGGGCACCCCTAGGAGTAGGCTAGGGCACCCCTATGCTTAGACTATGACACCCCTAAGCTTAGGCTAGGGCACCCATAGTCTTAGGCTAGGGCACCCCTAGGCTTAGGCTAAGACTAGGGCTCCCCTAACCTAAGGCTAGGGCACCCCTAGGCTTAGGCTAGGCCACTCCAAGGCGTAGGCTAGCGGACCCCTAGGCTTAGGCTAGGGCACCCCTAGGCTTAGGCTAAGGCTAAGGCTCCCCTAGCCTAAGGCTAGGGCACGCCTAAGCTTAGGCTAGGGCAACACTAGGCTTAGGCTAGGGTACCCCTAGGCTTAGGCTAGGGCAGCCCTAGGCTTAGGCTAGGGTACCCCTAGGCTTAGGCTAGGGGACCCATAGGCTTAGGCTAACGCTAGGGCTCCCCTAGCCTAAGGCTAGGGCACCACTAAGCTTAGCTAGGGCACTCCTAGGCTTAGGCTAGGGCACCCGTTGGCTTAGGCTAGGGCACCCCTAGGCTTAGGTAGGGAACCCGTAGGCTTAACTTAGGGCACCACTATGCTTAGGCTAGGCTCCCCTAGACTTAGGCTAGGGCACCCCTAGGCTTACGCTGGGGCACCCCTAGGCTTAGGCTAAGGCTAGGGCTCCCCTAGCTTAATGCTAGGGTACCCCTAGGCTTAGGCTAAGGCACCCCTAGACTTAGGCTAGGGCACCCCTAGGCTTAGGCTAGGGCACCCCTAGGTTTAGGCTAAGGCTAGGGCTCCTCTAGCCTAACGCTAGGGCATCCCTAGGCTTAGGCTAGGGCACCCCTAGACTTAGGCTAGGACACCCCAAAGCTTAGGCTAGGGCACCCCTAGGTTTAGGCTAGGGCGCCCCAAGGCTTAGGCTAAGGCTAGGGCTCCCCTAGTCTAAGGGTAGGGCACCCCTAGGTTTAGGCTAGGGCACCCGAAGGCTTAGGATATGGCTAGGGCTCCCCTAGCCTTCGGTTAGGACACCCCTAGCCATAGGCTAGGGCACCCCTAGGCTTAGGCTAGGGCACCCCTAGGCTTAGGCTAGGGCACCCCTAGGCTTAGGCTAGGGCACCCCTTGGCTTAGGCTAGGGCACTCGTAGGCTTAGGCTAGGGCACCCCTAGGCTTAGGATAGGGCACCCCTAGTCTTAAGCTAAGGCTAGGGCTCAGCTCGCCTAAGGCTAGGGCACACCTTGGCTTAGGGTAGGGCACCACTTGGCATAGGGTAGGTCACCCCTAGGCTTAGGCTAGGGCACATCTACGCTTAGGCTAGGGCACCCCTAGGCTTAGGCTAGGGAACCCCTAGGCTTAGGCTAGGGCACCCCGAGGCTTGGGCTAGGGCACCCCTAGGCTTAGGCTAGGGCACCCCTAGGCTTAGGCTAGGGCACCCATAGGCATAGGCTAGGGCACCCCTAGGCTTAGGCTAGGCCACCCCTAGTTTTAGGCTAAGGCTAGGGCTCCCCTAACCTAACGCTAGGGCACCCCTAGGCTTAGGTTAGGGCAACCCTAGGCTTAGGTTAAGGCACCCCTAGGCTTAGGATAAGGCTAGAGCTCCCCTAGCATAAGGCTAGGACACCCCTAGACTTAGGCTAAGTCACCCCTAGGCTTAGGCTAGGGCACCCCTAGGCTTAGGCTAGGGCACCCCTAGGCTTAGGTTAGGGCACCCCTAGGCTTAGGATAGGGCACCCCTAGGATTTGGCTAGGGCACCCCTTGGCTTAGGCTAGGGCACCCCTAGGTTTAGGCTACGGCACCCCTAGGATTATGCTAGGGCACCCCTAGGCTTAGGCTAAGGCTAGGTCTCAGCTAGCCTACGGCTAGGGCACCCCTAGGCTTAGGCTAGGGCACCCCTAGGCTTAGGGTAGGGCACCCCTAGGCTTAGGCTAGGGCACACCTAGGCTTAGGCTAGGGCACCCCTAGGCTTATGCGAAGGCTAGGGCTCCACTAGACTAAGGCTAGGGCACCCCTAGTCTTAGGCTAGGGCACCCCTAGGCTTAGGCTAGGGCACCCCTAGGCTTAGGCTAGGGCACCCCTAGGCTTGGGCTAGGGCACCCCTAGGCTTAGGCTAAGGTTAGGGCTCCCCTAGCCTAAGGTTAGGGCTCCCCTAGCCTTAGGCTAGGGCACCCCTAGGCTTAGGCTAGGGCACCCCAAAGCTTAGGCTAGGGCACCCCTATGCTTAGGCTAAGGCTAGTGCTCCCCTTGCCTAACCCTAGGGCACCCCTAGGCTTAGGCTAGGGCACCCCTATGCTTAGACTAGGGCACCCCTAAGCTTAGGCTAGGGCACCCCTAGGCTTAGGCGAAGGCTAGGGCTCCACTAGACTAGGGCTAGGGCACCCCTAGTCTTAGGCTAGGGCACCCCTAGGCTTAGGATAGGGCACACCCAGGCTTAGGCTTGGGCACCCCCAGGCTTAGGCTAAGACTAGGGCTCCCCTAGCCTAAGGCTAGGGCACCCCTAGGCTTAGGCTAGGGCACCCCTATGCGTAGGCTAGGGCACCCCTAGGCTTAGGCTAGGGCACCCCTAGGCTTAGGCTAAGGCTAGGGCTCCCCTAGCCTAAGGCTAGGGCACCCCTAGGCTTAGGCTAGGGTACCCCTAGGCTTAGGCTAAGGCTAGGGCTCCACTAGACTAATGCTAGGGCACCCCTAGCCTTAGGCTTGGGCACCCCTAGGCTTAGACTAGGGCTCCCCTAGGCTTAGGCAAGGGAACCCCTAGGCTTAGGCTAGGGCACGCCTTGGCTTAGGCTAGGGCACCCCTAGGCTTAGGCTACGACACCCCTAGGCTTAGGCTAGGGCACCCCTAGGCTTAGGCTAGGGCACGCCTTGGCTTGGGCTAGAGTACCCCTAGGCTTAGGCTAAGGTTAGGGCTCCCCTAGCCTTAGGTTATGGCTCCCCTAGCCTTAGGCTAGGGCACCCCTAGGCTTATGCTAGGGCACCCCTAGGCTTAGGCTAAGGCTAGGGCTCCCCTTGCCTAACACTAGGGCACCCCTAGGCTTAGGCTAGGGCACAACTATGCTTAGACTATGACACCCCTAAGCTTAGGCTAGGGCACCCATAGTCTTAGGCTAGGGCACCCCTAGGCTTAGGCTAAGACTAGGGCTCCCCTAGCCTAAGGTTAGGGCACCCCTAGGCTTAGGCTAGGGCACTCCTAGGTGTAGGCTAGGGGACCCCTAAGCTTATGCTAGGGCACTCCTAGGCTTAGGCTAAGGCTAAGGCTCCCCTAGCCTAAGGCTAGGGCACCCCTAGGCTTAGGCTAGGGCACCCCTAGGCTTAGGCTAGGGCACCCCTTGGCTTACGCTAGGGCACCCCTAGTCTTAGGCTATGGCACCCGTAGGCTTAGGCTAGGGCACCCCTAGGCTTAGGCTAAGGCTAGGGCGCCACTAGACTAAGGCTAGGGCACCCCTAACCTTAGGCTAGGGCACCCTTTGGCTTAGGCTAGGGCACCCCTAGGCTTAGGCTAGGGCACCCCTAGGCTTGGGCTAGGGCACCCCTAGGCTTAGGCTAAGGTTAGGGCTCCCCTAGCCTAAGGTTAGGGCTCCCCTAGCCTTAGGCTAGGGCACCCAAGTCTTAGGCTAGTGCACCCCTAGGCTTAGCCTAAGGATAGGGCTCCCCTTGCCTAACACTAGGGCACCCCTAGGAGTAGGCTAGGGCACCCCTATGCTTAGACTATGACACCCCTAAGTTTAGGCTAGGGCACCCATAGTCTTAGGCTAGGGCACCCCTAGGCTTAGGCTAAGACTAGGGCTCCCCTAGCCTAAGGCTAGGGCACCCCTAGGCTTAGGCTAGGCCACTCCAAGGCGTAGGCTAGCGGACCCCTAGGCTTAGGCTAGGGCACCCCTAGGCTTAGTCTAAGGCTAAGGCTCCCCTAGCCTAAGGCTAGGGCACGCCTAAGCTTAGGCTAGGGCAACACTAGGCTTAGGCTAGGGTACCCCTAGGCTTAGGCTAGGGCACCCCTAGGCTTAAGCTAAGGCTAGGGCTCCACTAGACTAAGGCTAGGGCACCCCTAGCCTTAGGCTAGGGCACCCCAAGGCTTAGCCTAGGGCACACCTATGCTTAGGCTAGGGAACCCAGAGGCGTAGGCTAGGGCACCCCTAGACTTAGGCTAAGGCTAGGGCTACCCTTGCCTAAGGCTAGGGCACCCCTAGGCTTAGGCTAGGGCACCCCTAGGCTTAGGCTAGGGAACCCCTAGGTTTAGGCTAGGGCACCCCAAGGCTTAGGCTAAGGCTAGGGCTCCCCTAATCTAAGGGTAGGGCACCCCTAGGTTTAGTCTAGGGCACCCGAAGGCTTAGGATATGGCTAGGGGTCCCCTAGCCTTAGGCTAGGACACCCCTAGCCTTAGGCTAGGGCACCCCTAGGCTTAGGCTAGGGCACCCCTAGGCTTAGACTAGGGCACCCCTAGGCTTAGGCTAGGGCACCCCTAGGCTTAGGCTAGGGCACCCCTAGGCTTAGGCTAGGGCACCCCTAGGCTTAGGCTAGGGCACCCCTTGGCTTAGGCTAGGGCACTCGTAGGCTTAGGCTAGGGCACCCCTAGGCTTAGGATAGGGCACCCCTAGTCTTAAGCTAAGGCTAGGGCTCAGCTCGCCTAAGGCTAGTGCACCCCTTGGCTTAGGGTAGGGCACCCCTTGGCTTAGGGTAGGTCTCCCCTAGGCTTAGGCTAGGGCACATCTACGCTTAGGCTAGGGCACCCCTAGGCTTAGGCTAGGGAACCCCTAGGCTTAGGCTAGGGCACCCCTAGGCTTGGGCGAGGGCACCCCTAGGCTTAGGCTAGGGCTCCCCTAGGCTTAGGCTAGGGCACCCATAGGCTTAGGCTAGGGCACCCCAAGGCTTAGGCTAGGGCACCCCTAGTCTTAGGCTAAGGCTAGGGCTCCACTAACCTAACGCTAGGGCACCCCTAGGCTTAGGCTAGGGCAACCCTAGGCTTAGGTTAAGGCACCCCTAGGCTTAGGATAAGGCTAGGGCTCCCCTAGCATAAGGCTAGGACACCCCTAGGCTTAGGCTAAGTCACCCCTAGGCTTAGGCTAGGGCACCCCTAGGCTTAGGCTAGGGCACCCCTAGGCTTAGGTTAGGGCACCCCTAGGCTTAGGATAGGGCACCCCTAGGCTTAGGCTAGTGCACCCCTTGGCTTAGGCTAGGGCACCCCTAGGCTTAGGCTACGGCACCCCTAGGCTTATGCTAGGGGACCCCTAGGCTTAGGCTAAGGCTAGTTCTCAGCTAGCCTACGGCTAGGGCACCCCTAGGCTTAGGCGAGGGCACCCCTAGGCTTAGGGTAGGGCACCCCTAGGCTTAGGCTAGGGCACCCCTAGGCTTAGGCTAGGGCACCCCTAGGCTTAGGCTAGGGCACCCCTAGGCTTGGGCTAGGGCACCCCTAGACTTAGGCTAAGGTTAGGGCTCCCCTAGCCTAAGGTTAGGGCTCCCCTAACCTTAGGCTAGGGCACCCCTAGGCTTAGGCTAGGGCACCCCTAAGCTTAGGCTAGGGCACCCCTATGCTTAGGCTAAGGCTAGTGCTCCCCTTGCCTAACCCTAGGGCACCCCTAGGCTTAGGCTAGGGCACCCCTATGCTTAGACTAGGGCACCCCTAAGCTTAGGCTAGGGCACCCCTAGGCTTAGGCGAAGGCTAGGGCTCCACTAGACTAAGGCTAGGGCACCCCTAGTCTTAGGCTAGGGCACCCCTAGGCTTAGGCTAGGGCACCCCCAGGCTTAGGCTTGGGCACCCCCAGGCTTAGGCTAAGACTAGGGCTCCCCTAGCCTAAGGCTAGGGCACCCCTAGGCTTAGGCTAGGGCACCCCTATGCGTAGGCTAGGGCACCCCTAGGCTTAGGCTAGGGTACCCCTAGGCTTAGGCTAAGATTAGGGCTCCACTAGACTAAGGCTAGGGCACCCCTAGCCTTAGGCTTGGGCACCCCTAGGCTTAGACTAGGGCACCCCTAGGCTTAGGCTAGGGAACCCCTAGGCTTAGGCTACGGCACCCCTAGGCTTAGGCTAAGGCTTGGGCTCCCCTAGCCTAAGGCTAAGGCACCCCTAGGCTTAGGCTAGGGCACCACTAGGCTGAGGCTAGGGCACCCCTAGGCTTAGGCTAGGGCACCCCTAGGCGTAGGCTAGGGCACCCCAGGCTTAGGCTAAGGCAAGGGCTCAGCTAGCCTAAGGCTAGGGCACCCCTAAGCTTAGACTAGGGCACCCCTTGGCTTAGGCTAGGGCACTCCTAGGCTTAGGCTAGGGGACCCCTAGGCTTAGGCTAGGGCACCCCTAGGCTTAGGCTCAGGCTAGGGCTCAGCAAGCTTAAGTCTAGGGCACCCCTAGGCTTAGGGTAGGTCACCCCTAGTTTTAGGCTAGGGCACATCTACGCTTAGGCTAGGGCACCCCTAGGCTTAGGCTAAGGCTAGGTCTCCACTAGACTAAGGCTAGGGCACCCCTAGCCTTAGGCTAGGGTACCCCTAGGCTTAGGCTAGGGAACCCCTAGGCTTAGGCTAGGACACCACTAGGCTTGGGCTAGGACACCCCTAGGCTTAGGCTAGTGATTCCCTAGGCTTAGGCTATGCTAGAGCTCCTCTAGCCTAACGCTAGGGCATCACTAGGCTTGGGCTAGTGCACCCCTTGGCTTAGGCTAGGGCACCCTTAGGCGTAGGCTAGGGCACCCCTAGGCTTAGGCTACGGCTAGGGCTCAGCTACCCTAAGGCTAGGGGACCCCTAGGATTAGTCTAGGGCAACTCTAGGCTTAGGCTAGGGTACCCCTAGACTTAAGCTAAGGCTAGGGCTCCACTAGCCTAAGGCTAGAGCACCCCTAGCCTTAGGCTAGGGCACCCCTAGGCTTAGGCTAGGGCACCCCTAGGCTTAGGCAAGGGAACCCCTAGGCTTAGGCTAGGGCACCCCTAGGCTTAGGCTAAGGCTAGGGCTCCCCTAGCCTAAGGCTAAGGCACCCCTAGGCTTAGGCTAGGGCTCCCATAGGATTAGGCTAGGGCACCCCTAGGTTTAGGCTAGGGCACCCCTAGGCTTAGGCTAAGGCTAGGGCTCCCCTAGCCTAAGGCTAGGACACCCCTAGGCTTAGGCTAGGGCACCCCTAAGCTTAGGCTATGGCACCCCTTGTCTTATGCTAGGGCACCCCTAGGCTTAGGCTAAGGCTAGGATTCCGCTAGCCTAAGGCTAGGGCACAACTAGGCTTAGGCTAGGGCACCCCTAGGCTTAGGCTAGGGCACCCCTAGGCTTAGGCTTGTGCACTCCTAGGCTTAGGCTAAGGCAAGGGCTCAGCTAGCCTAAGGCTAGGGCACCCCTAGGCTTAGGCTAGGGCACCGCTAGGCTTAGGCTAGGGCACCCCTAGGCTTAGGCTAGGGCACCCCTAGGTTTATGCTAAGGCTAGGGCTCCCCTTGCCTAACCTAGGTCACCCCTAGGCTTAGGCTAGGGCACCCCTATGCTTAGATTATGACACCCCTAAGCTTAGGCTAGGGCACCCAAAGTCTTAGGCTAGGGCACCCCTAGGCTTAGCCTAAGACTACGGCTCCGCTAGCCTAAGGCTAGGGCACCCCTAGGCTTAGGCTAGGGCACTCCTAGGCGTAGGCTAGGGTACCCCTAGGCTTAGGCTAGGGCACCCCTAGGCTTAGGATAAGGCTAAGGCTCCCCTAGCCTAAGGCTAGGGCACCCCTAGGCATAGGCTAGGGCAACCCTAAGCTTAGGCTAGGGCACCCCTAGGCTTAGGCTAGGGCACCCCTAGGCTTAGGTTAGGGCACCCCTAGGCTTAGGATAAGGCTAGGGCTCCCCTAGCCTAAGACTAGGACACCCCTAGGCTTAGGCTAAGGCACCCCTAGGCTTAGGCTAGGGCACCCCTAGGCTTAGGCTAGGGGACCCCTAGGCTTGGGCTAGGGCACCCCTAAGCTTAGGCTAAGGTTAGGGCTCCCCTAGCCTAAGGTTAGGGCTCCCATAGCCTTAGGCTAGGGCACCCCTAGGCTTAGGCTAGTGCACCCCTAGGCTTAGGCTAAGGCTAGGGCTCCCCTTGCCTAACCCTAGGGCACCCCTAGCCTAAGGCTAGGGCTCCCCTAGGCTTAGGCTAGAGCACTCCTAGGCGTAGGCTAGGGCACCCCTAGGCTTAGGCTAGGGCAACCCTAGGCTTAGGCTAGGGCACGCCTAGGCTTAGGCTAGGGCACCCCTAGGCTTAGGCTAAGGCTAGGGCTCCACTAACCTAAGGCTAGGGCACCCCTAGCCTTAGGCTAGGGCACCCCTAGGCTTAGCCTAGGGCACACCTATGCTAAGGCTAGGGAACACCGAGGCTTAGGCTAGGGCACACCTAGACTTAGGCTAAGGCTAGGTATACCCTAGCCTAAGGCTAGGGCACCCCTAGGCTTAGGCTAGGGCACCCCTAGGCTTAGGCTAGGGCACCCCTAGGCTTAGGCTAGGGGACCCCTAGGCTTAGGCTAACGCTAGGGCTCCCCTAGCCTAAGGCTAGGGCACCACTAAACTTAGGCTAGGGCACCCCTAGGCTTAGGCTAGGGCACCCGTTGGCTTAGGCAAGGGCACCCCTAGGCTTAGGTAGGGAACCCCTAGGCTTTGGTTAGGGCACCACTATGCTTAGGCTAGGCTCCCCTAGACTTAGGCTAGGGCACCCCTAGGCTTACGCTGGGGCACCCCTAGGCTTAGGCTAAGGCTAGAGCTCCCCTAGGCTTAGGATAGGGCACCCCTAGGCTTAGGCCAGCTCACCCCTAGGCTTAGGTTAGGGAACCCCTAGGTTTAGGCTAGGGCGCCCCAAGGCATAGGCTAAGGCTAGGGCTCCCCTAGCCTAAGGCTGCGGCACCCCTAGGCTTTGGTTAGGGCACCCCTAGGCTTAGGATATGGCTAGGGCTCCCCTAGCTTTAGGCTAGGGCACCCCTAGGCTTAGGCTAGGGCACCCCTAGGCTTAGGCTAGGGCACCCCTAGGCTTAGGTTAGGGCACCCCTAGGCTTAGGCTAGGGCACCCCTTGGCTTAGGCTAGGGCACTCGTAGGCTTAGGCTAGGGCACCCCTAGGCTAAGGCTAGGGCACCTCTAGTCTTAGGCTAAGGCTAGGGCTCAGCTCGCCTAAGGCTAGGGCACCCCTTGGCTTAGGGTAGGTCACCCCTAGACTTAGGCTAGGGCACATCTACGCTTAGGCTAGGGCACCCCTTGGCTTAGGCTAAGGCTAGGGCTCCACTAGACTAAGGCTAGATTACCCCTAGCCTTAGGCTAGGGCACCCCTAGCCTTAGGTTAGGGAACCCCTAGGCTTAGGCTAGGGCACCCCTAGGCTTGGGCTAGGGCACCCCTAGGGTTAGGCTAGGACACCCCTAGGCTTAGGGTAAGCTAGGGCTCCTCTAGCCTAACGCTAGGGCATCCCTAGGCTTGGGCTAGGGCACCCCTAGGCTTGGGCTAGGGCACCCCTAGGTTTAGAATAGGGCACGCCTAAGCTTAGGCTAAGGCTAGGGCTCCACTAGACTAAGGCTAGGGCACCCCTAGCCTTAGCCTAGGGCACCCCTACGCTTAGGCTAGGTCACCCCTAGTCTTAGGCTAGGGAACCCCTAGGTTTAGGCTAGGGCGCCCCAAGGCTTAGGCTAAGGCTAGGGCTCCCCTAGCCTACGGCTAGGGCACCCCTAGGCTTAGGCTAGGACACCCATAGGCTTAGGCTAGTGCACCCCTAGGCTTAGGCTAGGGCACCCCAAAGCTTAGGCTAAGGCTAGGGCTCCCCTAGCCTAAGGCTAGGGGACCCCTAAGCTTAGGCTAGGGCAACCCTAAGCTTAGGCTAGGGCACCCCTAGGCGTAGGATGGGGCTACCCCATGGCTTAGGATAGGGTACCCCTAGGCTTAGGCTAAGGCTAGGGCTCCACTAGACTAAGGCTAGGGCACCCCTAGCATAAGGCTAGGACACCCCTAGGCTTAGGCTAAGTCACCCCTAGGCTTAGGCTAGGGCACCCCTAGGCTTAGGCTAGGGCACCCCTAGGCTTAGACTAGGGCACCCCTATGCATAGGCTAGGGCACCCCTAGGCTTTGGCTAGGGCACCCCTAGGCTTAGGCTAAGGCTAGGGCTCCCCTAGCCTAAGGCTAGGGCACCCCTAGGCTTAGGCTAGGGCACCCCTAGGCTTAGGCTAGGGTACCCCTAGGCTTAGGCTAAGGCTAGGGATCCACTAGACTAAGGCTAGGGCACCCCTAGCCTTAGGCTTGGGCACCCCTAGGCTTAGACTAGGGCACCCCTAGGCTTAGGCTAGGGAACCCCTAGGCTTAGGCTAGGGCACCCCTAGGCTTAGGCTAAGGCTAGGGCTCCCCTAGCCTAAGGCTAAGGCACCCCTAGGCTTAGGCTAGGGCAATCCTAGGCTTAGGCTAGGGCACCCCAAGGCTTAGGCTAGGGGACCCCTAGGCTTAGGCTACCGCTAGGGCTCCCCTAGCCTAAGGCTAAGGCACCACTAGGCTTAGGCTAGGGCACCACTAGGCTTAGGCTAGGGCACTCCTAGGCTTAGGCTAGGGGACCCCTCGGATCTGGCTAGGGCACCCCTAAGCTTAGGCTAAGGCTAGGGCTCAGCTAGCCTAAGGCTAGGGCACCCCTAGGCTTAGGGTAGGTCACCCCTAGTTTTAGGCTAGGGCACATCTACGCTTAGGCTAGGGCACCCCTAGGCTTAGGCTAAGGCTAGGGCTCCACTAGACTAAGGCTAGGGCACCCCTAGGCTTAGGCGAGGGAACCCCTAGGCTTAGGTATGGCACCCCTAGGCTTGGGCTAGGACACCCCTAGGCTTAGGCTAGTGATCCCCTAGGCTTAGGCTATGCTAGAGCTCCTGTAGCCTAACGCTAGGGCATCACTAGGCTTGGGCTAGTGCACCCCTTGGCTTAGGCTAGGGCACCCTTAGGCGTAGGCTAGGGCACCCCTAGGCTTAGGCAACGACTAGGGCTCAGCTACCCTAAGGCTAGGGCACCCCTAGGCTTAGGCTAGGGCAACCCTAGGCTTAGGCTAGGGTACCCCTAGACTTAAGCTAAGGCTAGGGCTCCACTAGCCTATGGCTAGGGCACCCCTAGCCTTAGGCTAGGGCACCCCTAGGCTTAGGCAAGGGAACCCCTAGGCTAAGGATAGGGTACCCCTAGGCTTAGGCTAAGGCTAGGGCTCCACTAGACTAAGGCTAGGGCACCCCTAGCCTTAGGCTAGGGCACCCCTAGGCTTATGCTAGGGCAACCCTAGGCTAATGCTAGGGCACCCATAGGCTTAGGCTAGGGCACCTCTAGGCTTAGGCTTGGGCACCCCTAGGCTTAGAATAGGGCACCCCTAGGCTTAGGCTAGGGAACCCCTAGGCTTAGGCTAGGGCACCCCTAGGCTTAGGCTAAGGCTAGGGCTCCCCTAGCCTAAGGCTAAGGCACCCCTAGGCTTAGGCTAGGGCAATCCTAGGCTTAGGCTAGGGCACCCCAAGGCTTAGGCTAGGGGACCCCTAGGCTTAGGCTACCGCTAGGGCTCCCCTAGCCTAAGGCTAAGGCACCACTAGGCTTAGGCTAGGGCACCACTAGGCTTAGGCTAGGGCACTCCTAGGCTTAGGCTAGGGGACCCCTAAGCTTAGGCTAGGGCACCACTAGGCTTAGGCTAAGGCTAGGGCTCAGCTAGCCTAAGGCTAGGGCACCCCTACGCTTAGGCTAGGGCACCCCTTGGCTTAGGCTAGGGCACTCCTAGGCTTAGGTTAGGGGACCCCTCGGATCAGGCTAGGGCACCCCTAAGCTTAGGCTAAGGCTAGGGCTCAGCTAGCCTAAGGCTAGGGCACCCCTAGGCTTAGGGTAGGTCACCCCTAGTTTTAGGCTAGGGCACATCTACGCTTAGGCTAGGGCACCCCTAGGCTTAGGCTAAGGCTAGGGCTCCACTAGACTAAGGCTAGAGCACCCCTAGGCTTAGGCGAGGGAACCCCTAGGCTTAGGTATGGCACCCCTAGGCTTGGGCTAGGACACCCCTAGGCTTAGGCTAGTGATCCCCTAGGCTTAGGCTATGCTAGAGCTCCTGTAGCCTAACGCTAGGGCATCACTAGGCTTGGGCTAGTGCACCCCTTGGCTTAGGCTAGGGCACCCTTAGGCGTAGGCTAGGGCACCCCTAGGCTTAGGCAACGGCTAGGGCTCAGCTACCCTAAGGCTAGGGCACCCCTAGGCTTAGGCTAGGGCAACCCTAGGCTTAGGCTAGGGTACCCCTAGACTTAAGCTAAGGCTAGGGCTCCACTAGCCTATGGCTAGGGCACCCCTAGCCTTAGGCTAGGGCACCCCTAGGCTTAGGCAAGGGAACCCCTAGGCTAAGGATAGGATACCCCTAGGCTTAGGCTAAGGCTAGGGCTCCACTAGACTAAGGCTAGGGCACTCCTAGCCTTAGGCTAGGGCACCCCTAGGCTTATGCTAGGGCAACCCTAGGCTAATGCTAGGGCACCCATAGGCTTAGGCTAGGGCTAGGGCTCCCCTAGCCTAAGGCTAGGGTACCCCGAGGCTTAGGCTAGGGCACCCCAAGACTTAGTCTAGGGAACCCCTAGGCTTAGGCTAAGGCTAGGGCTCCTCTAGCCTAACGCTAGGGCACCCCTAGGCTTAAGCTAGTGCACCCCTAGGCTTAGGTTAGGGCACCCCTAGGCTTATGCTAGGGCACCCCTAGGCTTAGGGTAGGGCACCCCTAGGCTTAGGCTAGGGCACCCCTAGGCTTAGGTTAGGGCACCCCTAGGCTTAGGCTAGGGCAACCCTAGGCTTAGGTTAAGGCACCCCTAGGCTTAGGATAAGGTTAGGGCTCCCCTAGCATAAGGCTAGGACACCCCTAGGCTTAGGCTAAGTCACCCCTAGGCTTAGGCTAGGGCACCCCTAGGCTTAGGCTAGGGCACCCCTAGGCTTAGGCTAGGGCACCCCTATGCATAAGCTAGGGCACCCCTAGGCTTAGGCTAGGGCACCCCTAGGCTTAGGCTAAGGCTAGGGCTCCCCTAGCCTAAGGCTAGGGCACCCCTAGGCTTAGGCTAGGGCACCCCTAGGCTTAGGCTAGGGTACCCCTAGGCTTAGGCTAAGGCTAGGGCTCCACTAGACTAAGGCTAGGGCACCCCTAGCCTTAGGCTTGGGCACCCCTAGGCTTAGACTAGGGCACCCCTAGTCTTAGGCTAGGGAACCCCTAGGCTTAGGCTAAGGCTAGGGCTCCCCTAGCCTAAGGCTAAGGCACCCCTAGGCTTAGGCTAGGGCAATCCTAGGCTTAGGCTAGGGCACCCCAAGGCTTAGGCTAGGGGACCCCTAGGCTTAGGCTACCGCTAGGGCTCCCCTAGCCTAAGGCTAAGGCACCACTAGGCTTAGGCTAGGGCACCACTAGGCTTAGGCTAGGGCACTCCTAGGCTTAGGCTAGGGGACCCCTAGGCTTAGGCTAGGGCACCCCTAGGCTTAGGCTAAGGCTAGGGCTCAGCTAGCCTAAGGCTAGGGCACCCCTACGCTTAGGCTAGGGCACCCCTTGGCTTAGGCTAGGGCACTTCTAGGCTTAGGCTAGGGGAACCCTCGGATCAGGCTAGGGCACCCCTAAGCTTAGGCTAAGGCTAGGGCTCAGCTAGCCTAAGGCTAGGGCACCCCTAGGCTTAGGGTAGGTCACCCCTAGTTTTAGGCTAGGGCACATCTACGCTTAGGCTAGGGCACCCCTAGGCTTAGGCTAAGGCTAGGGCTCCACTAGACTAAGGCTAGGGCACCCCTAGGCTTAGGCGAGGGAACCCCTAGGCTTAGGCTAGGGCACCCCTAGGCTTGGGCTAGGACACCCCTAGGCTTAGGCTAGTGATCCCCTAGGCTTAGGCTATGCTAGAGCTCCTCTAGCCTAACGCTAGGGCATCACTAGGCTTGGGCTAGTGCACCCCTTGGCTTAGGCTAGGGCACCCTTAGGCGTAGGCTAGGGCACCCCTAGGCTTAGGCAACGGCTAGGGCTCAGCTACACTAAGGCTAGGGCACCCCTAGGCTTAGGCTAGGGCAACCCTAGGCTTAGGCTAGGGTACCCCTAGACTTAAGCTAAGGCTAGGGCTCCACTAGCCTATGGCTAGGGCACCCCTAGCCTTAGGCTAGGGCACCCCTAGGCTTAGGCAAGGGAACCCCTAGGCTTAGGCTAGGGCACCCCTAGGCTTAGGCTAAGGCTAGGGCTCCCCTAGCCTAAGGCTAAGGCACCCCTAGGCTTAGGCTTGGGCACCCATAGGCTTAGGCTAGGGCACCCCTAGGCTTAGGCTTGTGCACTCCTAGGCTTAGGCTAAGGCAAGGGCTCAGGTAGCCTAAGGCTAGGGCACCCCTAGGCTTAGGCTAGGGCACCGCTAGGCTTAGGCTAGGGCACCCCTAGGCTTAGGCTAGGGCAGCCCTAGGCTTAGGCTAAGGCTAGGGCTCCTCTTGCCTAACCCTAGGGCACGCCTAGGCTTAGGCTAGGGCACCCCTATGCTTAGACTATGACACCCCTAAGCTTAGGCTAGGGCACCCATAGTCTTAGGCTAGGGCACCCCTAGGCTTAGGCTAAGACTAGGGCTCCCCTAGCCTAAGGCTAGGGCACCCCTAGGCTTAGTCTAGGGCACTCCTAGGCGTAGGCTAGGGTACCCCTAGTCTTTGGCTAGGGCACCCCTAGGCTTTGGATAAGGCTAAGGCTCCCCTAGCCTAAGGCTAGGGCACCCCTAGGCTTAGGCTAGGGCAACCCTAAGCTTAGGCTAGGGCACCCCTAGGCTTAGGCTAGGGCACCCCTAGGCTTAGGTTAGGGCACCCCTAGGCTTAGGATAAGGCACCCCTAGGCTTAGGCTAGGGCACCCCTAGGCTTAGGCTAGGGCACCCCTAGGCTTGGGCTAGGGCACCCCTAAGCTTAGGCTAAGGTTAGGGCTCCCCTAGCCTAAGGTTAGGGCTCCCCTAGCCTTAGGCTACGGCACCCCTAGGCTTAGGCTAGTGCACACCTAGGCTTAGGCTAAGGCTAGGGCTCCCCTTGCCTAACCCTAGGGCACCCCTAGCCTAAGGCTAGGGCACCCCTAGGCTTAGGCTAGGTCACTCCTAGGCGTGGGCTAGGGGACCCCTAGGCATAGGCTAGGGCACCCCTAGGCTTAGGCTAAGGCTAAGGCTCCCCAAGCCTAAGGCTAGGGCACCCCTAGGCTTAGGCTAGGGCAACCCTAGACTTAGGCTAGGGCACCCCTATGCATAAGCTAGGGCACCCCTAGGCTTAGGCTAGGGCACCCCTAGGCTTAGGCTAAGGCTAGGGCTCCCCTAGCCTAAGGCTAGGGCACCCCTAGGCTTAGGCTAGGGCACCCCTAGGCTTAGGCTAGGGTACCCCTAGGCTTAGGCTAAGGCTAGGGCTCCACTAGACTAAGGCTAGGGCACCCCTAGCCTTAGGCTTGGGCACCCCTAGGCTTAGACTAGGGCACCCCTAGTCTTAGGCTAGGGAACCCCTAGGCTTAGGCTAAGGCTAGGGCTCCCCTAGCCTAAGGCTAAGGCACCCCTAGGCTTAGGCTAGGGCAATCCTAGGCTTAGGCTAGGGCACCCCAAGGCTTAGGCTAGGGGACCCCTAGGCTTAGGCTACCGCTAGGGCTCCCCTAGCCTAAGGCTAAGGCACCACTAGGCTTAGGCTAGGGCACCACTAGGCTTAGGCTAGGGCACTCCTAGGCTTAGGCTAGGGGACCCCTAGGCTTAGGCTAGGGCACCCCTAGGCTTAGGCTAAGGCTAGGGCTCAGCTAGCCTAAGGCTAGGGCACCCCTACGCTTAGGCTAGGGCACCCCTTGGCTTAGGCTAGGGCACTTCTAGGCTTAGGCTAGGGGAACCCTCGGATCAGGCTAGGGCACCCCTAAGCTTAGGCTAAGGCTAGGGCTCAGCTAGCCTAAGGCTAGGGCACCCCTAGGCTTAGGGTAGGTCACCCCTAGTTTTAGGCTAGGGCACATCTACGCTTAGGCTAGGGCACCCCTAGGCTTAGGCTAAGGCTAGGGCTCCACTAGACTAAGGCTAGGGCACCCCTAGGCTTAGGCGAGGGAACCCCTAGGCTTAGGCTAGGGCACCCCTAGGCTTGGGCTAGGACACCCCTAGGCTTAGGCTAGTGATCCCCTAGGCTTAGGCTATGCTAGAGCTCCTCTAGCCTAACGCTAGGGCATCACTAGGCTTGGGCTAGTGCACCCCTTGGCTTAGGCTAGGGCACCCTTAGGCGTAGGCTAGGGCACCCCTAGGCTTAGGCAACGGCTAGGGCTCAGCTACCCTAAGGCTAGGGCACCCCTAGGCTTAGGCTAGGGCAACCCTAGGCTTAGGCTAGGGTACCCCTAGACTTAAGCTAAGGCTAGGGCTCCACTAGCCTATGGCTAGGGCACCCCTAGCCTTAGGCTAGGGCACCCCTAGGCTTAGGCAAGGGAACCCCTAGGCTTAGGCTAGGGCACCCCTAGGCTTAGGCTAAGGCTAGGGCTCCCCTAGCCTAAGGCTAAGGCACCCCTAGGCTTAGGCTTGGGCACCCATAGGCTTAGGCTAGGGCACCCCTAGGCTTAGGCTTGTGCACTCCTAGGCTTAGGCTAAGGCAAGGGCTCAGGTAGCCTAAGGCTAGGGCACCCCTAGGCTTAGGCTAGGGCACCGCTAGGCTTAGGCTAGGGCACCCCTAGGCTTAGGCTAGGGCAGCCCTAGGCTTAGGCTAAGGCTAGGGCTCCTCTTGCCTAACCCTAGGGCACGCCTAGGCTTAGGCTAGGGCACCCCTATGCTTAGACTATGACACCCCTAAGCTTAGGCTAGGGCACCCATAGTCTTAGGCTAGGGCACCCCTAGGCTTAGGCTAAGACTAGGGCTCCCCTAGCCTAAGGCTAGGGCACCCCTAGGCTTAGTCTAGGGCACTCCTAGGCGTAGGCTAGGGTACCCCTAGTCTTTGGCTAGGGCACCCCTAGGCTTTGGATAAGGCTAAGGCTCCCCTAGCCTAAGGCTAGGGCACCCCTAGGCTTAGGCTAGGGCAACCCTAAGCTTAGGCTAGGGCACCCCTAGGCTTAGGCTAGGGCACCCCTAGGCTTAGGTTAGGGCACCCCTAGGCTTAGGATAAGGCACCCCTAGGCTTAGGCTAGGGCACCCCTAGGCTTAGGCTAGGGCACCCCTAGGCTTGGGCTAGGGCACCCCTAAGCTTAGGCTAAGGTTAGGGCTCCCCTAGCCTAAGGTTAGGGCTCCCCTAGCCTTAGGCTACGGCACCCCTAGGCTTAGGCTAGTGCACACCTAGGCTTAGGCTAAGGCTAGGGCTCCCCTTGCCTAACCCTAGGGCACCCCTAGCCTAAGGCTAGGGCACCCCTAGGCTTAGGCTAGGTCACTCCTAGGCGTGGGCTAGGGGACCCCTAGGCATAGGCTAGGGCACCCCTAGGCTTAGGCTAAGGCTAAGGCTCCCCAAGCCTAAGGCTAGGGCACCCCTAGGCTTAGGCTAGGGCAACCCTAGACTTAGGCTAGGGCACCCCTAGGCTTAGGCTAGGGCACCCCTAGGCTTAGGCTAAGGCTAGGGCTCCCCTAGCCTAAGGCTAGGGTACCCCTTGCCTTAGGCTAAGGCACCCCTAAGCTTAGCCTAGGGCACACCTATGCTTAGGCTAGGGAACACCGAGGCTTAGGCTAGGGCACACCTAGACTTAGGCTAAGGCTAGGTCTACCCTAGCCTAAAGCTAGGGCACCCCTAGGCTTAGGCTAGGGCACCCCTAGGCTTAGGCTAGGGCACCCCTAGGCTTAGGCTAGGGGACCCCTAGGCTTAGGCTAACGCTAGGGCTCCCCTAGCCTAAGGCTAGGGCACCACTAAACTTAGGCTAGGGCACCCCTAGGCTTAGGCTAGGGCACCCGTTGGCTTAGGCTAGGGCACCCCTAGGCTTAGGTAGGGAACCCCTAGGCTTAGGTTAGGGCACCACTATGCTTAGGCTAGGCTCCCCTAGACTTAGGCTAGGGCACCCCTAGGCTTACGCTGGGGCACCCCTAGGCTTAGGCTAAGGCTAGGGCTCCCCTAGGCTTAGGATAGGGCACCCCTAGGCTTAGGCTAGCTCACCCCTAGGCTTAGGCTAGGGAACCCCTAGGTTTAGGCTAGGGCGCCCCAAGGCATAGGTGAAGGCTAGGGCTCCCCTAGCCTAAGGCTACGGCACCCCTAGGCTTAGGCTAGGTCACCCCTAGGCTTAGGATATGGCTAGGGCTCCCCTAGCCTTAGGCTAGGACACCCCTAGGCTTAGGCTAGGGCACCCCTAGGCTTAGGCTAGGGCACCCCTAGGCTTAGGCTAGGGCACCCCTTGGCTTAGGCTAGGGCACTCGTAGGCTTAGACTAGGGCACCCCTAGGCTTAGGCTAGGGCACCCCTAGTCTTAGGCTAAGGCTAGGGCTCAGCTCGCCTAAGGCTAGGGCATCCCTTGGCTTAGGGTAGGTCACCCCTTGGCTTAGGCTAGGGCACATCTACGCTTAGGCTAGGGCACCCCTAGGCTTAGGCTAAGGCTAGGGCTCCACTAGACTAAGGCTAGGGCACCCCTAGCCTTAGCCTAGGGCACCCCTACGCTTAGGCTAGGTCACCCCTAGTCTTAGGCTAGGGAACCTATAGTTTTAGGCTAGGGCGCCCCAAGGCTTAGGCTAAGGCTAGGGCTCCCCTAGCCTAAGGCTAGGGCACCCCTAGGCTTATGCTAGGGCACCCCTAGGCTTAGGCTAGGGCACCCGTAGGCTTAGGTAGGGAACCCGTAGGCTCAACATAGGGCACCACTATGCTTAGGCTAGGCTCCCCTAGACTTAGGCTAGGGCAACCCTAGACTTACGCTGGGGCACCCCTAGGCTTAGGCTAAGGCTAGGGCTCCCCTAGCTTAAGGCTAGGGTAGCCCTAGGCTTAGACTAAGGCACCCCTAGACTTAGGCTAGGGCACCCCTAGGCTTAGGCTAGGGCACCACAAGGCTTAGGCTAAGGCTAGGGCTCCTCTAGCCTAACGCTAGGGCATCCCTAGGCTTAGGCTAGGGCACCCCTAGACTTAGGCTAGGACACCCCAAAGCTTAGGCTAGGGCACCCCTAGGCTTAGGCTAAGGCAAGGGCTCCTCTAGCCTAACGCTAGGGCATCCATAGGCTTGGGCTAGGGCACCTCTAGGCTTAGACTAAGGCTAGGGCACCCCTAGGCTTAGGATAGGGCACCCCTAGGCTTAGGATAGGGCACCCCTAAGCTTAGGCTGAGGTTAGGTCTCCACTAGACTAAGGCTAGGGCACCCCTAGCCTTAGCCTAGGGCACCCCTAGGTTTAGGCTAGCTCACCCCTAGGCTTAGGCTAGGGAACCCCAACGTTTAGGCTAGGGCGCCCCAAGGCTTAGGCTAAGGCTAGGGCTCCCCTAGTCTAAGGGTAGGGTACCCCTAGGCTTAGGCTAGGGCACCCGAAGGCTTAGGCTAGGGCACCCCTAGGCTTAGGCTAGGGCACCCCTAGGCTTAGGCTAGGGCACCCCTAGGCTTAGGCTATGGCACCCCTTGGCTTAGGCTAGGGCACTCGTAGGCTTAGGGTAGGGCACCCCTAGGCTTAGGATATGGCACCCCTAGTCTTAGGCTAAGGCTAGGGCTCAGCTCGCTTAAGGCTAGGGCACCCCTTGGCTTAGGGTAGGGCACCCCTTGGCTTAGGGTAGGTCACCCCTAGGCTTAGGCTAGGGCACATCTACGCTTAGGCTAGGGCACCCCTAGGCTTAGGCTAAGGCTAGGGCTCCCCTAGCCTAAGGCTAGGGCACCACTAGGCTTATGCTAGGGCACCCCTAGGCTTAGGCTAGGGCACCCATAGGCTTAGGTAGGGAACCCGAAGGCTTAACTTAGGGCACCACTATGCTTAGGCTAGGCTCCCCTAGACTTAGGCTACGGCACCCCTAGGCTTATGCTGTGGCACCCCTAGGCTTAGGCTAAGGCTAGGGCTCACCTAGCTTAAGGCTAGGGTACCTCTAGGCTTAGACTAAGGCACCCCTAGACTTAGGCTAGGGCACCCCTAGGCTTAGGCT
The DNA here is from genome assembly GCF_050624435.1 of Tenrec ecaudatus. Lineage (NCBI taxonomy): Eukaryota > Metazoa > Chordata > Mammalia > Afrosoricida > Tenrecidae > Tenrec > Tenrec ecaudatus. Next base: position 644,359 of record NW_027459490.1, read on the forward strand.
AGGGCACCACTAGGCTTAGGCTAAGGCTAGGGCTCCTCTAGCCTAACGCTAGGGCATCCCTAGGCTTAGGCTAGGGCACCCCTAGACTTAGGCTAGGACACCCCAAAGCTTAGGCTAGGGCACCCCTAGGCTTAGGCTAAGGCAAGGGCTCCTCTAGCCTAACGCTAGGGCATCCCTAGGCTTGGGCTAGGGAACCCCTAGGCTTAGACTAAGGCTAGGGCACCCCTAGGCTTAGGATAGGGCACCCCTAGGCTTAGGATAGGGCACCCCTAAGCTTAGGCTGAGGTTAGGTCTCCACTAGACTAAGGCTAGGGCACCTCTAGCCTTAGCCTAGGGCACCCCTAGGCTTAGGCTAGCTCACCCCTAGGCTTAGGCTAGGGAACCCCTAGGTCTAGGCTAGGGCGCCCCAAGGCTTAAGCTAAGGCTAGGGCTCCCCTAGTCTAAGGGTAGGGCACCCCTAGGCTTAGGCTAGGGCACCCGAAGGCTTAGGATATGGTTAGGGCTCCCCTAGCCTTAGGCTAGGACACCCCTAGGCTTAGGCTAGGGCACCCCTAGGCTTAGGCTAGGGCACCCCTAGGCTTAGGCTAGGGCACCCCTAGGCTTAGGCTAGGGCACCCCTTGGCTTAGGCTAGGGCACTCGTAGGCATAGGCTAGGGCACCCCTAGGCTTAGGATAGGGCACCCCTAGTCTTAGGCTAAGGCTAGGGCTCAGCTCGCCTAAGGCTAGGGCACCCCTTGGCTTAGGGTAGGGCACCCCTTGGCTTAGGGTAGGTCACCCCTAGGCTTAGGCTAGGGCACATCTACGCTTAGGCTAGGGCACCCCTAGGCTTAGGCTAAGGCTAGGGCTCCACTAGACTAAGGCTAGGGTACCCCTAGCCTTAGGCTAGGGCACCCCTAGGCTTAGGCTAGGGAACCCCTAGGCTTAGGCTAGGGCACCCCTAGGCTTGGGCTAGGGCACCCCTAGGCTTAGGCTAGGGCTCCCCTAGGCTTAGGCTAGGGCACCCATAGGCTTAGGCTAGGGCACCCCTAGGCTTAGGCTAGGGCACCCCTAGTCTTAGGCTAAGGCTAGGGCTCCCCTAGCCTAACACTAGGCCACCCCTAGGCTTAGGCTAGGGCACCCCTAGGCTTAGGTTAGGGGACCCCTAGGCTTAGGCTAGGGCGCCCCTTAGCTTAGGCTAGGGCACCCCTTGTCTTTTGCTAGGGCACCCCTAGCCTTAGGCTAAGGCTAGGGCTCCGCTAGCCTAAGGCTAGGGCACCCCTAGGCTTAGGGTAGGGCACCCATAGGCTTAGGCTAGGGCAACCCTAGGCTTCGGTTAAGGCACCCCTAGGCTTAGGATAAGGCTAGGGCTCCCCTAGCCTAAGGCTAGGACACCCCTAGGCTTAGGCTAAGTCACCCCTAGGCTTAGGCTAGGGCACCCCTAGGCTTAGGCTAGGGCACCCCTAGGCTTAGGTTAGGGCACCCCTAGGCTTAGGATAGGGCACCCCTAGGCTTAGGCTAGGGCACCCCTTGTCTTAGGCTAAGGCTAGGTCTCAGCTAGCCTAAGGCTAGGGCACCCCTAGGCTTAGGCTAGGGCACCCCTAGCCTTAGGGTAGGGCACCCCTAGTCTTAGGCTAGGGCACACCTAGGCTTAGGCGAAGGCTAGGGCTCCACTAGACTAAGGCTAGGGCACCCCTAGGCTTAGGCTAGGGCACCCCTAGGCTTAGGCTAGGGCACCCCTAGGCTTAGGCTAGGGCACCCCTAGGCTTGGGCTAGGGCACCCCTAGGCTTAGGCTAAGGTTAGGGCTCCCCTAGCCTAAGGTTATGGCTCCCCTAGCCTTAGGCTAGGGCACCCCTAGGCTTAGGCTAGGGCACCCCTAAGCTTAGGCTAGGGCACCCCTATGCTTAGGCTAAGGCTAGTGCTCCCCTTGCCTAACCCTAGGGCACCACTAGGCTTAGTATAGGGCACCCCTTGGCTTAGACTAGGGCACCCCTAAGCTTAGGCTAGGGCACCCATAGTCTTAGGCTTGGGCACCCCTAGGCTTAGGCTAAGACTAGGGCTCCCCTAGCCTAAGGCTAGGGAACCACTAGGCTTAGGCTAGGGCACCCCTACGCTTAGGCTAGGGCACCCCTAGGCGTAGGCTAGGGCACCCCTAGGCTTAGGCTAAGGCAAGGGCTCAGCTAGCCTAAGGCTAGGGCACACCTAAGTTTAGGCTAGGGCACCCCTTGTCTTAGGCTAGGGCACTCCTAGGCTTAGGTTAGGGGACCCTTAGGCTTAGGCTAGGGCACCCCTAGGCTTAGGCTAAGGCTAGGGCTCAGCCAGCCTAAGGCTAGGGCACCCCTAGGCTTAGGGTAGGTCACCCCTAGTTTTAGGCTAGGGCACATCTACGCTTAGGCTAGGGCACCCCTAGGCTTAGGCTAAGGCTTGGGCTCCACTAGACTAAGGCTCGGGCACCCCTAGCCTTAGGCTAGGGCACCCCTAGGCTTAGGCTAGGGAACCCCTAGGCTTAGGCTAGGGCACCCCTAGGCTTGGGCTAGGACACCCCTAGGCTTAGGCTAGTGATCCCCTAGGCTTAGGCTATGCTAGAGCTCCTCTAGCCTAACGCTAGGGCATCACTAGGCTTGGGCTAGTGCACCCCTTGGCTTAGCATAGGGCACCCTTAGGCGTAGGGTAGGGCACCCCTAGGCTTAGGCTAGGGCAACCCTAGGCTTAGGCTAGGGTACCCCTAGACTTAAGCTAAGGCTAGGGCTCCACTAGACTAAGGCTTGGGCACCCCAGCCTTAGGCTAGGGCACCCCTAGGCTTAGGCTAGGGCACCCCTAGGCTTAGACAAGGGCACCCCTAGGCTTAGGCTAGGGCACCCCTAGGCTTAGGCTAAGGCTAGGGCTCCCCTAGCCTAAGGCTAAGGCACCCCTCGGCTTAGGCTAGGGCACCCATAGGCTTAGGCTAGGGCACCCCTAGGTTTAGGCTAGGGCACCCCTAGGCTTAGGCTAAGGCTAGGGCTCCCCTAGACTTAGGCTAGGGCACCCCTAAACTTAGGCTAGGGCACCCCTTGTCTTATGCTAGGGCACCCCTAGGCTTAGGCTAAGGCTAGGATTCCGCTAGCCTAAGGCTAGGGCACCACTAGGCATAGGCTAGGGCACCCCTAGGCTTAGGCTAGGGCACCCCTAGGCTTAGGCTTGTGCACTCCTAGTATTAGGCTAAGGCAAGGGCTCAGCTAGCCTAAGGCTAGGGCACCCCTAGGCTTAGGCTAGGGCACCGCTAGGCTTAGGCTAGGGCACCCCTAGGCTTAGGCTAGGGCACCCCTAGGCTTAGGATAAGGCTAAGGCTCCCCTAGCCTAAGGCTAGGGCACCCCTAGGCTTAGGCTAGGGCAACCCTAAGCTTAGGCTAGGGCACCCCTAGGCTTAGGCTAGGGCACCCCTAGGCTAAGGTTAGGGCACCCCTAGTCTTAGGAAAAGGCTAGGGCTCCCCTAGCCTAAGGCTAGGACACCCCTAGGCTTAGGCTAAGGCACCCCTAAGCTTAGGCTAGGGCACCCCTAGGCTTAGGCTAGGGCACCCCTAGGCTTGGGCTAGGGCACCCCTAGGCTTAGGCTAAGGTTAGGGCTCCCCTAGCCTAAGGTTAGGGCTCCCCTAGCCTTAGGCTAGGGCACCCCTAGGCTTAGGCTAGTGCACCCCTAGGCTTAGGCTAAGGCTACGGCTCCCCTTGCCTAACCCTAGGGCACCCCTAGCCTAAGGCTAGGGCACCCCTAGGCTTAGGCTAGGGCACTCCTAGGCGTAGGCTAGGGGAACCCTAGGCTTAGGCTAGGGCACCCCTAGGCTTAGGCTAAGGCTAAGGCTCCCCTAGCCTAAGGCTAGGGCACCCCTAGGCTTAGGATAGGGCAACCCTAGGCTTAGGATAGGGCACCCCTAGGCTTAGGCTAGGGCACCCCTAGGCTTAGGCTAGGGCACCCCTAGGCTTAGGCTAAGGCTAGGGCTCCACTAGACTAAGGCTAGGGCACCCCTAGCCTTAGGCTAGGGCACCCCTAGGCTTAGCCTAGGGCACACCTATGCTTAGGCGAGGGAACCCCGATGCTTAGGCTAGGTCACCCCTAGACTTAGGCTAAGGCTAGGTCTACCCTAGCCTAAGGCTAGGTCACCCCTAGGCTTAGGCTATGGCACCCCTAGGCTTAGGCTAGGGCACCCGTTGGCTTAGGCTAGGGCACCCCTAGGCTTAGGTAGGGAACCCCTAGGCTTAGTTTAGGGCACCACTATGCTTAGGCTAGACTCCCCTAGACTTAGGCTAGGGCACCCCTAGGCTTACGCTGGGGCACCCCTAGGCTTAGGCTAAGGCTAGGGCTCCCCTAGGCTTAGGATAAGGCACCCCTAGGCTTAGGCTAGCTCACCCCTAGGCTTAGGCTAGGTCACCCCTAGGCTTAGGCTATGGCACCCCTAGGCTTAGGCTAGGGCACCCGTTGGCTTAGGCTAGGGCACCCCTAGGCTTAGGTAGGGAACCCCTAGGCTTAGTTTAGGGCACCACTATGCTTAGGCTAGACTCCCCTAGACTTAGGCTAGGGCACCCCTAGGCTTACGCTGGGGCACCCCTAGGCTTAGGCTAAGGCTAGGGCTCCCCTAGGCCTAGGCTAGGGCACCCTTAGGCTTAGGCTAGGGCACCCCTAGGCTTAGGCTAGGGCACCCCTAGTCTTAGGCTAAGGCTAGGGCTCAGCTCGCCTAAGGTTAGGGCACCCCTTGGCTTAGGGTAGGTCACCCCTAGGCTTAGGCTAGGGCACATCTACGCTTAGGCTAGGGCACCCCTAGGCTTAGGCTAAGGCTAGGGCTCCACTAGACTAAGGCTAGGGTACCCCTAGCCTTAGGCTAGGGCACCCCTAGGCTTAGGTTAGGGAACCCCTAAGCTTAGGCTAGGGCACCCATAGGCTTTGGCTAGGGCACCCCTCGGCTTAGGGTAAGCTAGGGCTCCTCTAGCCTAACGCTAGGGCATCCCTACGCTTGGGCTAGGGCACCCCTAGGCTTGGGCTAGGCCACCCCTAGGTTTAGAATAGCGCACGCCTAAGCTTAGGCTAAGACTAGGGCTCCACTATACTAAGGCTAGGGCACCCCTACCCTTAGCCTAGGGCACCCCTACGCTTAGGCTAGGTCACCCCTAGTCTTAGGCTAGGGAACCCCTAGGTTTAGGCTAGGGCGCCCCAAGGCTTAGGCTAAGGCTAGGGCTCCCTTAGCCTAAGGCTAGGGCACCCCTAGGCTTAAGCTAGGGCACCCCAAGGCTTAGGCTAAGGCGAGGGCTCCTCTAGCCTAACGCTAGGGCATCCCTAGGCTTGGGCTAGGGCACCCCTAGGCTTAGACTAAGGCTAGGGTTCCCCTAGCCTAAGGCTAGGGCACCCCTAGCCTTAGGCTAGGGCACCTTAATGCTTGGGCTAGGGTACCCGTAAGCTTAAGATAGGTCACACCTAAGCTTAGGCTAATGCTAGGGCTCCACTAGACTAAGGCTAGGGCACCCCTAGCCTTAGCTTAGGGCACCCCTAGGCTTAGGCTAGGGTACCCCTAGGCTTAGGCTAGGGCACCCCTAGGCTTAGGCTAGGGCACCCCTAGGCTTAGGCTAGGGCACCCCTAGACTTAGGCTAAGGCACCTCTAGGCTTAGGCTAGGGCACCCCTAGGCTTAGGCTAGGGCACCCCTAGGCTTAGGTTTGGGCACCCCTAGGCTTAAGCTGGGGCACCCCTAGGCTTAGGCTAAGGCTAGGGCTCCCCTAGCCTAAGGCTAGTGTACCCCAAGGCTTAGGATAGGGCACCCCTAGACTTAGGCTAGGGCACCCAAAGGCTTAGGCTAGGGCACCCCTAGGTTTAGGCTAAGGCTAGGGCTCCTCTAGCCTAACGCTAGGGCATCCCTACTTGGTCTAGGGCACGCCTAGGCTTAGGCTAGGGCACCCCTAGGCTTATGGTAGGGCACCCCTAGTTTTAGGCTAGGGAACCCCTAGGCTTAGGCTAGGGCACCCCTAGGCTTACGCTAGGGCACCCCTAAACTTAGGCTAGGGCACCCCTAGGTTTAGGCTAGGGCACCCCTAGGCTTAGGCTTGGGGACCCCTAGGCTTAGTCTCACGCTAGGGCTCCCCTCTCCTAAGGCTAGGGCACCACTAGGCTTAGCCTAGGGCACCCCTAGGCTTAGGCTAGGGCACCCCTAGGCTTAGGCTAAGGCAAGGGCTCAGCTAGCCTAAGGCTAGGGCACCCCTAGGCTTAGGGGAGGGCACCCCTAGGCTTAGGCTAGGGCACCCCTAGGCTTAGGCTAGGGCACCCCTAGGCTTAGGCTAAGGCTAGGGCTCCCCTAGCCTAAGGCTTGGGTATCCCAAGGCTTAGGCTAGGGCACCCCTAGGCTTAGGCTAAGGTTAGGGCTCCCCTAGCCTAAGGTTAGGGCTCCCCTAGCCTTAGGCTAGGGCACCCCTAGGCTTAGGCTAGTGCACCCCTAGGCTTATGCTAAGGCTACGGCTCCCCTTGCCTAACCCTAGGGCACCCCTAGCCTAAGTCTACGGCACTACTAGGCTTAGGCTAGGGCACTCCTAGGCGTAGGCTAGGGGACCCCTAGGCTTAGGCTAGGTCACCCCTAGGCTTAGGCTAAGGCTAAGGCTCCCCTAGCCTAAGGCTAGGGCACCCCTAGGCTTAGGATAGGGAAACCCTAGGCTTAGGATAGGGCACCCCTAGGCTTAGGCTAGGGCACCCCTAGGCTTAGGCTAGGGCACCCCTAGGCTTAGGCTAAGGCTAGGGCTCCACTAGACTAAGGCTAGGGCACCCCTAGCCTTAGGCTAGGGCACCCCTAGGCTTGGCCTAGGGTACACCTATGCTTAGGCGAGGGAACCCCGAGGCTTAGGCTAGGTCACCCCTAGACTTAGGCTAAGGCTAGGTCTACCCTAGCCTAAGGCTAGGGCACCCCTAGGCTTAGGCTAGGGCACCCGTTGGCTTAGGCTAGGGCACCCCTAGGCTTAGGTAGGGAACCCCTAGGCTTAGGTTAGGGCACCACTATGCTTAGGCTAGGCTCCCCTAGACTTAGGCTAGGGCACCCCTAGGCTTTCGCTGGGGCACCCCTAGGCTTAGGCTAAGGCTAGGGCTCCCCTAGGCTTAGGATAGGGCACCCCTAGGCTTAGGCTAGCTCACCCCTAGGCTTAGGCTAGGGAATCCCTAGGTTTAGGCTATGGCGCCCCAAGGCATAGGCTAAGGCTAGGGCTCCCCTAACCTAAGGCTATGGCACCCCTAGGCTTAGGCTAGGGCACCCCTAGGCTTAGGATATGGCTAGGGCTCCCCTAGCCTTAGGCTAGGACACCCCTAGGCCTAGGCTAGGGCACCCTTAGGCTTAGGCTAGGGCACCCCAAGCTTAGGCTAGGGCACCCCTAGTCTTAGGCTAAGGCTAGGGCTCAGCTCGCCTAAGGTTAGGGCACCCCTTGGCTTAGGGTAGGTCACCCCTAGGCTTAGGCTAGGGCACATCTACGCTTAGGCTAGGGCACCCCTAGGCTTAGGCTAAGGCTAGGGCTCCACTAGACTAAGGCTAGGGTACCCCTAGCCTTAGGCTAGGGCACCCCTAGGCTTAGGTTAGGGAACCCCTAAGCTTAGGCTAGGGCACCCCTAGGCTTTGGCTAGGGCACCCCTAGGGTTAGGCTAGGGCACACCTCGGCTTAGGGTAAGCTAGGGCTCCTCTAGCCTAACGCTAGGGCATCCCTAGGCTTGGGCTAGGGCACCACTAGGCTTGGGCTAGGGCACCCCTAGGTTTAGAATAGCGCACGCCTAAGCTTAGGCTAAGACTAGGGCTCCACTAGACTAAGGCTAGGGCACCCCTACCCTTAGCCTAGGGCACCCCTACGCTTAGGCTAGGTCACCCCTAGTCTTAGGCTAGGGAACCCCTAGGTTTAGGCTAGGGCGCCCCAAGGCTTAGGCTAAGGCTAGGGCTCCCCTAGCCTAAGGCTAGGGCACACCTAGGCTTAAGCTAGGGCACCCCAAGGCTTAGGCTAAGGCTAGGGCTCCTCTAGCCTAACGCTAGGGCATCCCTACTTGTTCTAGGGCACGCCTAGGCTTAGGCTAGGGCACCCCTAGGCTTATGGTAGGGCACCCCTAGTTTTAGGCTAGGGAACCCCTAGGCTTAGGCTAGGGCACCCCTAAGCTTACGCTAGGGCACCCCTAAGCTTAGGCTAGGGCACCCCTAGGTTTAGGCTAGGGCACCCCTAGGCTTAGGCTTGGGGACCCCTAGGCTTAGGCTCACGCTAGGGCTCCCCTCTCCTAAGGCTAGGGCACCACTAGGCTTAGCCTAGGGCACCCCTAGGCTTAGGCTAGGGCACCCCTAGGCTTAGGCTAAGGCAAGGGCTCAGCTAGCCTAAGGCTAGGGCACCCCTAGGCTTAGGGGAGGGCACCCCTAGGCTTAGGCTAGGGCACCCCTAGGCTTAGGCTAGGGCACCCCTAGGCTTAGGCTAGGGCACCCCTAGGCTTAGGCTACGGCACCCCTAGGCTTACGCTAGGGCACCCCTAAGCTTTGGCTAGGGCACCCCTAGTCTTAGGCTAGGGCACCCCTAGGCTTAGGCTAAGGATAGGGCTCAGCTAGCCTAAGGCTAGGGTACCCCTAGGCTTAGGGTAAGTCAACCCTAGGCTTAGGCTAGGGCACATCAACGCTTAGGCTAGGGCACCCCTAGGCTTAGTCTAAGGCTAGGGCTCCACTAGACTAAGGCTAGGGCACCCCTACCCTTAGGCTAGGGCACCCCTAGGCTTAGGCTAGGGAACCCCTATGCTTAGGCTAGGGCACCGATAGACTTGGGCTAGGGCACCCCTAGGCTTAGGCTAGGGCACACCTAGGCTTAGGCTAAGCAAGGGCTCCTCTAGCCTAACGCTAGGGCTTCCCTAGGCTTGGGCTACGGCACCCCTAGGCTTAGGCTAGGTCACCCCTAAGCTTAGAATAGGGCACGCCTAAGCGTAGGCTAAGGATAGGGCTCCACTAAACTAAGGCTAGGGAACCCCTAGCCTTAGCCTATGGCACCCCTAGGCTTAGGCTAGGTCACCCGTAGGCTTAGGTTAGGGAACCCCTAGGTTTAGTCTAGGGCACCCCAAGACTTAGGCTAAGGCTAGGGCTCCCCTAGCCTAAGGCTAGGGCACTCCTAGGCTTAGGCTAGGGCACCCCTAGGCTTAGGCTAGGACACCCATAGGCTTAGGCTAGGGCACCCCTAGGCTTACTCTAGGGCACCCCTAGGCTTAGGCTAAGGCACCCCTAGGCTTAGGCTAGGGCAACCCTAGGCTAATGCTAGGGCACCCCTAGGATTAGGCTAGGGCACCCCTAGGCTTAGGCTAAGGCTAGGGCTCCCCTAGCCTAAGGCTTGGGTATCCCAAAGCTTAGGCTAGGACACCCCTAGGCTTAGGGTAGGGAACCCCTAGGCTTAGGCTAGGGCACCGCTAGACTTGGGCTAGGGCACCCCTAGGCTTAGGCTAGGGCACACCTAGGCTTAGGCTAAGCAAGGGCTCCTCTAGCCTAACGCTAGGGCTTCCCTAGGCTTGGGCTACGGCACCCCTAGGCTTAGGCTAGGGCACCCCTAGGCTTAGAATAGGGCACGCCTAAGCGTAGGCTAAGGATAGGGCTCCACTAAACTAAGGCTAGGGAACCCCTAGCCTTAGCCTATGGCACCCCTAGGCTTAGGTTAGGTCACCCCTAGGCTTAGGTTAGGGAACCCCTATGTTTAGTCTAGGGCACCCCAAGACTTAGGCTAAGGCTAGGGCTCCCCTAGCCTAAGGCTAGGGCACTCCTAGGCTTAGGCTAGGGCACCCCTAGGCTTAGGCTAGGACACCCATAGGCTTAGGCTAGGGCACACCTAGGCTTACGCTAGGGCACCCCTAGGCTTAGGCTAAGGCACCCCTAGGCTTAGGCTAGGGCAACCCTAGGCTAATGCTAGGGCACCCCTAGGCTTAGGCTAGGGCACCCCTAGGCTTAGGCTAAGGCTAGGGCTCCCCTAGCCTAAGGCTTGGGTATCCCAAGGCTTAGGCTAGGACACCCCTAGACTTAGGCTAGGGAACCCCTAGGCTTAGGCTAAGGCTAGGGCTCCTCTAGCCTAACGCTAGGGCATCCCTAGGCTTGGGCTAGGGCACCCCTAGGCTTAGTTCTAGGGCACCCCTATGCTTAGGCTAGGGCACCCCAAGGCTTCGGCTAAGGTGAGGACTCCCCTAACCTAAGGCTATGTTACCCCTAGGCTTAGGCTAGGGCACCCCTAGACTTAGGCTAGGGCACCCCTAGGCTTAGGCTAGGGCACCCCTAGGCTTAGGCTAAGGCTAGGGTTCCTCCAGCCTAACGCTAGGGCATCCCTAGGCTTGGGCTAGGGCACCCGGAGGCTTAGGCTAGGGCATCCCTAGGCTTAGACTAAGGCTGGGGCTCCCCTAGCCTAAGGCTAGGGCACCCCTAGGCTTACGCAAGGGCACCCCCAGGCTTTGGCTAGGTCACCCCCAGGCTTAGGCTAGGGCACCCTTAGGGTTAGGCTAGGGCACCCCTAGGCTTTGGCTAGGGCAATCCTAGGCTAGACAAACGCTAGGGCTCACATAGCCTCAGGCTAAGGTACCCGTAGGCTCAGGCTAGGGCACCCCTAGGCTTAGGCTAGGGCACCGCTAGGTTTAGGCTAGGGCACCCCTTGGCTTAGGCTAAGGCTAGGGCTCCACTAGCCTAAGGTTAGGGCACGCCTAGGCTCAGGTTTGGGCACCCCTAGGCTCAGGCAAGGGCACCCCTAGGCTCAGGCTAGGGCTCCCCTAGCCTTAGGCTAGGGCACCCCTAGGCTTAGGCTAGGGCACCCCTAGGCTTAGGCTAGGGCACCCCTAGGCTTAGGCTAGGGCACCCCTAGGCTTAGGCTAGGGCACCCCAAGGCTTAGGCTAAGCCTACGGCTCCCCTAGCCTAAGGCTAGAGCACCCCTAGACTCAAGCTAGGGCACCCCTAGGCTTAGGCTAGGGCACCCCTAGGCTTAGGCTAGGGCACCCCTAGGCTTAGGCTAAATCTAGGGCTCCCCTAGCCTCAGGCTAGGGCACCCCTAGGCTCAGGCGAGGGCACACCTAGGCTCAGGCTCGGGCTCCCCCAGCCTTAGGCTAGGGCACCCCTAGGCTTAGGCTAGGGCACCCCTAGGCTCAGGCTAGGGCACCCGTAGGCTTAGGCTACGACACTTCTAGACTTAGGCTAAGACAACGGCTACCCTAGCCTCAGCCTAGAGCACCCCTAGACTCAGGCTAGGTCACCCCTAAGGTTAGGCTAGGGCAATCCTAGGCTTAGGCTCAGGCTAGAGTTCCCCTAGCCTCAGGCAAGGGCACCCCTAGGCTCAGGCTAGGGCACCACTAGGCTTAGGCTACGGCACCCCTAGATTACGCTAAGGCTAGGACTCCCCTAGCCTAAGGCTACAGGACCCCTAGGCTCAGGCTAGGGCACCCCTAGGCTTAGGATAGGGCACGCCTAGGCTTAGGCTAAGGCTAGGGCTCCCCTAGCCTAAGGTAGAGCACCCCTAGGCTTAGGCTAGGGCACCCCTAGGCTTAGGCTAGGGCACACCTAGGCTTAGGGTAAGGCTAGGGCTCCCCTAGCCTATGGCTAGGTCTCCCATAGCCTATGGCTAGCGCTCCCCTAGGCTTAGCCTAGGGCACCCCTAGGCTTAGGCTAGGGCACCCCTAGGCTTAGGCTAGGGTACCCCTAGGCTTAGGCTAGGGCACCCCTAGGCTTAGGCTATGGCACCCCTAGGCTTAGGCTAAGGCTAGGGCTCCCCTAGCCTCAGGCTAGGCACCCCTAGGCTTAGGCTAGGGCAATCCTAGGCTAGACTAAGGCTAGGGATCCCCTAGCCTCAGGCTAGGACACCCGTAGGCTCACGCTAGGGAACCCCTAGGCTCAGGCAAGGGCAGCCCAAAGCTTAGGCTAGGGCACCCCTAGGCTTAGGCTAGGGCACCACTAGGCTTAGGCTAGGGAACCCCTAGACTTAGGAAAAGGCTAGGGCTACCCTAGCTTTAGTCTAGGGCACCCCTAGGCTTAGGCTAAGGCACCCCTAGGCTCAGGCTAGGGCACCCCTAGGCTTAAGCTAGGGCTCCCCTAGGCTTAGGCTAAGGCTACGGCTCCCCTAGCCTCAGGCTAGTGCACCAATAGACTCAGGCTATGGCACCCCTAGGCTTAGGCTAGGGCAATCCTAGGCTAGACTAACGCTAGGGCTCCCATAGTCTCAGGCTAGGGCACCCGTAGGCTCAGGCTAGGGCACCCCTAGGTTTAGGCTAGGGCACCCCTAGGCTTAGGCTAAGGCTAGGGCTCAACTAGCCTAAGGCTAGGGCACCCCTATGCTTAGGCTAGGGCACCCCTAGGCTTAGGCTAGGGCACCCCTAGGCTTAGGCTAAGGCTAGGGCTCCTCTAGCCTGAGGCTAGGGCACCCCTAGGCTCAGGCTAGGGCACCCATAGGCTCAGGCTAGGGCACCCCTATTCTTAGGCTAGGGCACCCCTAGGCTTAGGCTAAGGCTAGGGCTCCCCTAGCCTAAGGCTAGGGCACCCCTAGGCTTAGGCTAGGGCACCCCTAGGCTTAGGCTAGGGCACACCTAGGCTTAGGCATGGGCACCCCTTGGCTTAGGCTAGGGCACCCCTAGGCTTAGGCTAAGGCTACAGCTCCCCTAGCCTCAGGCTATGGCACCCCTAGACTCAGGCTATGACACCCCTAGGTTAAGGCTAGGGCAATCCTAGGCTACACTAAGGCTAGGGCTCCCCTAGCCTCATGCTAGGGCACCCGTAGGCTCAGGCTAGGGCACCCATAGGCTTAAGCTAGGACACTCCGAGGCTTAGGCTAAGGCTACGGCTCCCCTAGCCTCAGGCTAGGGCAACCCTAGACTCAGGCTATAGCACCCCTAGGCTTAGGCTAGGGCAATCCTAGGCTAGACTAAGACTAGGGCTTCCCTAGCCTCAGGCTAGGGCACCCGTATGCTCAGGCTAGGGCACCCCTAGGTTCAGGCTAGGGCACCCCTAGGATTAGGCTAGGGCACCCCTAGGCTTAGGTTAAGGCTAGGGCTCCCCCAGCCTAAGGCAAGGGCACCCCTAGGCTTAGGCTAGGGCACCCCTCTGCTTAGGCTAGGGCACCCCTAGGCTTAGGCTAGGGCACCGCTAGGCTTAGGCTAGGCCACCCCTAGAATTAGGCTAAGGCAACGGTCCCCTAGCCTCAGGCTAGGGCACCCCTAGACTCAGGCTAGGGCACCAATAAGTTTAGGCTAGGGCAATCCTAGGCTTAGGCTAAGGCTAGGGCACCCCTAGGCTCAGGCGAGGGCACACCTACGCTCAGGCTAGGGCTCCCCTAGCCTTAGGCTAGGGCACCCCTACGCTCAGGTTAGGGCACCCCTAGGCTTAAGCTAGGGCACCCCTAGGCTTAGGCTAGGGAACCCCTAGCCTAAGGCTAGGGCACCCCTAGGCTTAGGCTAGGGCACCCCTAGGCTTAGGCTAGGGCACCCCTAAGCTTAGGCTAGGGCAATCCTAGTCTTAGGCTAAGGCTAGGGCTCCCCTACGCTAAGGTTACGGCACCCCTAGGCTCAGGCTAGGGCACCACTAGCTAAGGATAGGGCACCCCTAGGCTTAGGCTAGGGCACCTTAGGCTTAGGCTAAGGCACCCCTAGGCTTAAGCTAGGGCTCCACTAGGCTTAGGCTAAGGCTACGGCTACCCTAGCCTCAGGCTAGTGCACCCCTAGACTCAGGCTATGGCACCCCTAGGCTCAGGCTAGGGCACCCCTAGACTCAGGCTAGGGCACCCCTAGGTTTAGGCTAGGGTACCCCTAGGCATAGGCTAAGGCTAGGGCTCCACTAGCCTAAGGCTAGGGCACGCCTAGGCTTAGGCTAGGGCACCCCTAGGCTTAGGCTAGGGCACCCCTAGGCTTAGGCTAGGGCACCCCTAGGCTTAGGCTAGGGCACCCCTAGGCTTAGGCTAAGGCACCCCTAGACTTAGGCTAAGGCTAGGGCTGCCTTAGCCTCAGGCTAGGTCACCCCTAGGCTCAGGGGAGGGGACACCTAGGCTCAGGCTAGGGCTCCCCTAGCCTTAGGCTAGAGCACCCCTAGGCTCAGGCTAGGGCACCCCTATGCTTATGCCAGGGCACCCGTAGGCTTAGGATAGGGCACCCCTAGTCTTAGGCTAGGGCACCCCTAGGCTCAGGCTAGGGCACCCCTATGCTTATGCCAGGGCACCCCTAGGCTTAGGATAGGGCACCCCTAGTCTTAGGCTAGGGCACCCCTAGGCTTAGCCTAGGGCTCCACTAGGCTTAGGCTAAGGCTACGGCTCCCTTAGCCTCAGGCTAGGGCACCCCTAGACTCAGGCTATGGCACCCCTAGGCTTAGGCTAGGGCAATCCTAGGCTAGACTAAGGCTAGGGATCCCCTAGCTCAGGCAGGGGCACCCGGAGGCTCAGGCTAGGGCAGCCCTAGGCTTAGGCTAGCACCCCTAGGCTTAGTCTAAGGCTAGGGCTCCCCTAGCCTAAGGCTAGAGCACCCCTAGCCTTAGGCTATTGCACCCCTAGGCTTAGGATAAGGCTAGGGCTCCCCTAGCCTAAGGCTAGGGCACCCCTAGGCTTAGGCTAGGGCACCCCTGGGCTTAGGCTAGGGCACCCCTAGGCTTAGACTTAGGCTTGGGCACCCCTAGGCTTAGGCTTGGGCACCCCTAGGATTAGGCTAGGGCACCCCTAGGCTTACGCTAGGGCACCCCTAGGCTTAGGCTAGGGCACCCCTAGGTTTAGACTAAGGTTAGGGCTCCCCTAGCCCAAGGCTAAGGCACCCCTAGGCTTAGGCTAAGGCACCCCTAGGCTTAGGCTAGGGCTCCCCTAGGCTTAGGCTAAGTCTACGGCTCCCATAGCCTCAGGCTAGTGCACCAATAGACTCAGGCTATGGCACCACTAGGCTTAGGCTATGGCAATCCTAGGCTAGACTAACGCTAGGGCTCCCATAGTCTCAGGCTAGGGCACCCGTAGGCTCAGGCTAGGGAACCCCTAGGTTTAGGCTAGGGCACCCCTAGGCTTAGGCTAAGGCTAGGGCTCCCCAAGCCTATGGCTAGGGCACCCCTAGGCTTTGGCTAGGGCACCCCTATGATTAGGCTTGCGCACCCCTAGGCTTAGGCTAGGGTAAACCTAAACTTAGGCTAGGGTACCCCTAGGCTTTGGCTAGGGGACACCTAGGCTTAGGCTAGGGCTCCCCTAGGCTTAGGCTAAGGCTAAGGCTCCCCTAGCCTAAGGCTAGGCAACCCCTAGGCTTAGGCTAGGGCACCCCTAGGCTTAGGCTTGGGCACCCCTAGGCTTAGGTTAAGGCTAGGGCTCCTCTAGCCTAAGGCTAGGGCACCCCTAGGCTTAGGCTAGGGCACCTCAAGCCTTAGGCGAGTGGAAAACTTAGGCTTAGGCTAGGGCACGCCTAGGCTCAGGCAAGGGCACCCCTAGGCTTAGGCTAGGGCACACCTAGGCTTAGGCTAAGGCTAGGGCTCCCCTAGCTTAAGGCTAGGGCACCCCTAGACTTAGGCTAGGGCACCCCTAGGCTTAGTCTAGGGCACCCCTAGGCTTAGGCTAGCGCCACCCTAGGCTTAGGCTAGGGCACCCCTAGGCTTAGGCTAGGGCACCCCTAGGCATAGGCTATGGCTCCCGTAGCCTAAGGCTACGGCACTCCTTGGCTCAGGTTAGGGCACCCCTAGGCTTAGGCTAGGGCACCTCTAGGCTTAGGCTAGGGCTCCCCTAGGCTTAGATTAGGGCACCCCTAGGCTTAGGCTAAAACTAGGGCTCCTCTAGGCTAACGCTACGGCACCCCTATGCTCAGGTAGGGCACCCCTAGGCTCAGGCTAGGGCACCCCTAGGCTTAGGCTAGGGCACACCTAGGCTTAGGCTAAGGCTAGGGCTCCCCTAGCTTAAGGCTAGGGCACCCCTAGGCTTAGGCTAGGGCACCCCTAGGCTTAGGCTAGGGCACCCCTCGAATTAAGCTAGGGCTCCCCTAGGCTTAGGCTAAGGCTACGGCTCCCCTAGCCTCAGGCTAGTGCACCCCTAGACTCAGGCTATGGCACCCCAAGGCTTAGCCTAGGGCAATCCTAGGCTAGACAAAAGCAAGGGCTCCCATAGCCTCAGGCTAGGGTAACCGTAGGCTCAGGCTAGGGCACCCCTAGGCTTAGGCTAGGGCACCCCTAGGTTTAGGCTAGGGCACCCCTTGGCTTAGGTTAAGGCTAGGGCTCCAGTAGCCTAAGGATAGGGCACCCATAGGCTCAGGTTTGGGCACCCCTAGGCTTAGTCTAGGGCACCCCTAGGCTTAGGCTAAGGCACACCTAGGCTTAGGACAGGGCACCCCTAGGCTTAGGTCAGGGCACCCCTAGGCTTAGGCTAGGGCACACCTAGGCTTAGGCTAGGGCACCCCTAGTCTTAGGCTAAGGCTACGGCTCCCCTAGCCTAAGGCTAGGGCACCCCTAGACCCAGGCAAGGGCACCCCTAGGCTTAGGTGTTGGCACCCCTAGGCTTAGGCTAAGGCTAGGGCTCCCCTAGCCTCAGGCTAGGGCACCCCTAGGCTCAGGCGAGGGCACACCTAGGCTCAGGCTAGGGCTCCCCTAGCCTAAGGCTAGGGCACCACTAGGCTTAGGCTAGGGCACCATAGACTTAGGCTAGGGCACCCCTAGGCTTAGCCTAAGGCACCCCTAGGCTTAGGCTAGGGCACCCATAGGCTTAGGCTAGGGCACCCCTAGGCTTAGGCTAAGGCTACGGCTCCCCTAGCCTAAGGCTAGAGCACCCCTAGACTCAGGCTAGGACACCCCTAGGCTTAGGCTAGGGCACCCCTAGGCTTAGGCTAGGGTACCCATAGGCTTATGCTAAAGCTAGGGTTCCCCTAGCCTCAGGCTAGGGCACACCTAGGCTCAGGCGAGGGCACACCTAGGCTCAGGCTAGGGCTCCCCTAGCCTTAGGCTAGGGCACCCCTAGGCTTAGGCTAAGGCTAGGGCTCCCCTAGCCTCAGGCTAGGGCACCCCTAGACTCAGGCTGTGGCACCCTTTGCCTTAGGCTAGGGCAATCCTAGGCTAGACTAAGGCTAGGGATCCCCTAGCCTCAGGCTAGGGCACCCGTAGGCTCATGCTAGGGCACCCCTAGGCTCAGGCTAGGGCAGCCCTAGGCTCAGGCTAGGGCACCCCTAGGCTTAGGCTGGGGCACCCCTAGCTTTGGCAAGGACACCCGTAGGCTTCGGCTAAGGCTAGGGCTCCCCTAGCCTAAGGCTAGTGCACCCCTAGGCTTAGGCTAAGGCACCCCTAGGCTTAGGCTAGGGCACCCCTAGGCTTAGGCTAAGGCTAGGGCTCCCCTAGCCTATGGCTAGGTCTTCCATAGCCTATGGCTAGCGCAACCCTAGGCTTAGCCCAGGGCACCCCTAGGCTTAGGCTAGGGCACCCCTAGGCTTAGGCTAGGGCACCCCTAGGCTTGGGCTAGGGCACCCTTAGGCTTAGGCTAGGGCACCCCTAGGCTTAGGCTAGGGCAATCCTAGGCTAGACTAAGGCTAGGGATCCCCTAGCCTCAGGCTAGGACACCCGTAGGCTCACGCTAGGGAACCCCTAGGCTCAGTCAAGGGCAGCCCAAGGCTTAGGCTTGGGCACCCCTAGGCTTAGGCTAGGGCACCACTAGGCTTAGGCTAGGGAACCCCTAGGCTTAGGAAAAGGCTAGGGCTACCCTAGCTTAAGGATAGGGCACCCCTAGGCTTAGGCTAAGGCACCCCTAGGCTCAGGCTAGGGCACCCCTAGGCTTAAGCTAGGGCTCCCCTAGGCTTAGGCTAAGGCTACGGCTCCCCTAGCCTAAGGCTAGTGCACCAATAGACTCAGGCTATGGCATCCCTAGGCTTAGGCTAGGGCAATCCTAGGCTAGACTAACGCTAGGGCTCCCATAGTCTCAGGCTAGGGCACCCGTAGGCTCAGGCTAGGGCACCCCTAGGCTCATGCTAGGGCACCCCTAGCTTTAGGCTAGGGCACCCCTAGGCTTTGGCTAAGGCTAGGGCTCAACTAGCCTAAGGCTAGGGCACCCCTAGGCTTAGTCTAGGGAAACCCTAGGCTTAGGCTAGGGCACCCCTAGGCTTAGGCTAGGGCACCCCTAGGCTTAGGCTAAGGCTAGGGCTCCCCTAGCCTAAGGCTAGAGCACCCCTAGGCTTAGGCTGGGGCACCCCTAGCTTTGGCAAGGACACCCGTAGGCTTCGGCTAAGGCTAGGGCTCCCCTAGCCTAAGGCTAGTGCACCCCTAGGCTTAGGCTAAGGCACCCCTAGGCTTAGGCTAGGGCACCCCTAGGCTTAGGCTAAGGCTAGGACTCCCCTAGCCTATGGCTAGGTCTTCCATAGCCTATGGCTAGCGCACCCCTAGGCTTAGCCTAGGGCACCCCTAGGCTTAGGCTAGGGCACCCCTAGGCTTAGGCTAGGGCACCCCTAGGCTTAGGATAGGGCACGCCTAGGCTTAGGCTAAGGCTAGGGCTCCCCTAGCCTAAGGCTAGAGCACCCCTAGGCTTAGGCTGGGGAACCCCAAGCTTTGGCAAGGACACCCGTAGGCTTCGGCTTAGGCTAGGGCTCCCCTAGCCTAAGGTTAGTGCACCCCTAGGCTTAGGCTAAGGCACCCCTAGGCTTAGGCTAGGGCACCCCTAGGCTTAGGCTAAGGCTAGGGCTCCCCTAGCCTATGGCTAGGTCTTCCATAGCCTATGGCTACCGCACCCCTAGGCTTAGCCTAGGGCACCCCTAGGCTTAGGCTAGGGCACCCCTAGGCTTAGGCTAGGGAACCCCTAGGCTTGGGCTAGGGCACCCTTAGGCTTAGGCTAGGGCACCCCTAGGCTTAGGCTAGGGCAATCCTAGGCTAGACTAAGGCTAGGGATCCCCTAGCCTCAGGCTAGGACACCCGTAGGCTCACTCTAGGGAACCCCTAGGCTCAGGCAAGGGCAGCCCAAGGCTTAGGCTAGGGCACCCCTAGGCTTAGGCTAGGGCACCACTAGGCTTAGGCTAGGGAACCCCTAGGCTTAGGAAAAGGCTAGGGCTACCCTAGCTTAAGGCTAGGGCACCCCTAGGCTTAGGCTAAGGCACCCCTAGGCTCAGGCTAGGGCACCCCTAGGCTTAAGCTAGGGCTCCCCTAGGCTTAGGCCAAGGCTACGTCTCCCCTAGCCTCAGGCTAGTGCACCAATAGACTCAGGCTATGGCATCCCTAGGCTTAGGCTAGGGCAATCCTAGGCTAGACTAACGCGAGGGCTCCCATAGTCTCAGGCTAGGGCACCCGTAGGCTCAGGCTAGGGCACCCCTAGGCTCATGCTAGGGCACCCCTAGGTTTAGGCTAGGGCACCCCTAGGCTTAGGCTAAGGCTAGGGCTCAACTAGCCTAAGGCTAGGGCACCCCTAGGCTTAGTCTAGGGCACCCCTAGGCACAGGCTAGGGCACGCCTAGGCTTAAGCTAGGGCTCCCCTAGGCTTAGGCTAAGGCTACGGCTCCCCTAGCCTCAGGCTAGTACACCAATAGACTCAGGCTATGGCATCCCTAGGCTTAGGCTAGGGCAATCCTAGGCTAGACTAACGCTAGGGCTCCCATAGTCTCAGGCTAGGGCACCCATAGGCTCAGGCTAGGGCACCCCTAGGCTCATGCTAGGGCACCCCTAGCTTTAGGCTAGGGCACCCCTAGGCTTAGGCTAAGGCTAGGGCTCAACTAGCCTAAGGCTAGGGCACCCCTAGGCTTAGTCTAGGGCACCCCTAGGCTTAGGCTAGGGCACCCCTAGGCTTAGGCTAGGGCACCCCTAGGCTTAGGCTAGGGCACCCCTAGGCTTAGGCTAGGGCACCCCTAGGCTTAGGCTAAGGCTAGGGCTCCTCTAGCCTGAGGCTAGGGCACCCCTATGCTTAAGCTAAGACACCCCTAGGCTTAGGCTAAGGCTAGGGCTCCCCTAGCCTAAGGCTAGGGCACCCCTAGGCTTAGGCTAGGGCACCCCTAGGCTTAGGCTAGGGCACCCCTAGGCTTAGGCATGGGAACCCCTTGGCTTAGGCTAGGGCACTCCTAGGCTTAGGCTAAGGCTACAGCTCCCCTAGCCTCAGGCTATGGCACCCCTAGACTCAGGCTATGGCACCCCTTGGTTAAGGCTAGGGCAATCCTAGGCTACACTAAGGCTAGGGCTCCCCTAGCCTCATGCTAGGGCACCCGTAGGCTCAGGCTAGGGCCCCCCTAGGCTTAGGCTAGGACACTCCGAGGCTTAGGCTAAGGCTACAGCTCCCCTAGCCTCAGGCTAGGGCAACCCTAGACTCAGGCTATGGCACCCCTAGGCTTAGGCTAGGGCACCCCTAGGCTTAGGCTACAGAACCCCTAGCCTAAGGCTAGGGCACCCCTAGGCTTAGGCTAGGGCACCGCTAGGCTTAGGCTAGGCCACCCCTAGACTTAGTCTAAGGCAACGGTCCCCTAGCCTCAGGCTAGGGCACCCCTAGACTCAGGCTAGGGCACCAATAAGTTTAGGCTAGGGCAATCCTAGGCTTAGACTAAGGCTAGGGCTCCCATAGCCTCAGGCTAGGGCACCCCTAGGCTCAGGCGAGGGCACACCTACGCTCAGGCTAGGGCTCCCCTAGCCTTAGGCTAGGGCACCCCTACGCTCAGGTTAGGGCACCCCTAGGCTTAGGCTAGGGCACCCCTAGGCTTAGGCTAGGGCACCCATAGGCTTAGGCTAGGGCACACCTAGACTTAGGCTAAGGCAACGGCTCCCCTAGCCTCAGGCTAGGGCACCCCTATACTCAGGCTAGGGCACCCCTAAGCTTAGGCTAGGGCAATCCTAGTCTTAGGCTAAGGCTAGGGCTCCCCTACCCTAAGGTTACGGCACCCCTAGGCTCAGGCTAGGGCACCCCTAGCCTAAGGCCAGGGCACCCCTAGGCTTAGGCTAGGGCACCTTAGGCTTAGGCTAGGGCACCCCTAGGCTTAAGCTAGGGCTCCACTAGGCTTAGGCTAAGGCTACGGCTACCCTAGCCTCAGGCTAGTGCACCCCTAGACTCAGGCTATGGCACCCCTAGGCTCAGGCTAGGGCACCCCTAGACTCAGGCTAGGGCACCCCTAGGTTTAGGCTAGGGCACCCCTAGGCTTAGGATAGGGCACCCCTAGGCTTAGGCTAAGGCTAGGGCTCCCCTAGCCTTAGGCTAGGGCACCCGTAGGCTTAGGCTATGGCACCCCTAGGCTTAGGCTAGGGCACACCTAGGCTTAGGCTAGGGCACCCCTAGGCTTAGGCTAGGGCACCCCTAGGCTTAGGCTAAGGCTAGGGCTGCCTTAGCCTCAGGCTAGGGCACCCCTAGGCTCAGGCGAGGGCACACCTAGGCTCAGGCTAGGGCTCCCCTATGCTTATGCCAGGGCACCCCTAGGCTTAGGCTAGGGCTAGGGCTCCCCTACCCTAAGGTTACGGCACCCCTAGGCTAAGGCTACGGCTCCCCTAGCCTCAGGCTAGGGCACCGCTAGACTCAGGCTATGACACCCCTAGGCTTAGGCTAGGGAAATCCTAGGCTAGACTAAGGCTAGGGATCCCCTAGCCTCAGGCATGCGCACCCGTAGGCTCAGGCTAGGGTACCCGTAGGTTCAGGCTAGGGCAGCCCTAGGCTTAGGCTAGGGCACCCCTAGGCTTAGGCAAGGGCACCCCTAAGTTTAGGCTAAGGCTAGGGCTCCCCTAACCTAAGGCTAGGGCACCCCTAGGCTTAGGCTAGGGCACCCCTAGGCTTAGGCTAGGGAACCCCTAGCCTAAGTCTAGGGCACCCCTAGGCTTAGGCTAGGGCAACCCTAGGCTTAGGCTAGGGAACCCCTAGCCTAAGTCTAGGGCACCCCTAGGCTTAGGCTAGGGCACCCATAGGCTTAGGCTAGGGCACACCTAGACTAAGTCTACGGCAACGGCTCCCCTAGCCTCAGGATAGGTTACCCATTGGCTTAGGCTAGGGCTCCCCTAAGCTTAGGCTAGGGCAATCCTAGTCTTAGGCTAAGGCTAGGGCTCCCCTACCCTAAGGTTACGGCACCCCTCGGCTCAGGCTAGGGCACTCCTAGGCTTTGGCTATGGCACCCCTAAGCTTAGGAAAAGGCTAGGGCTCTCCTAGCCTAAGGCTAGGGCACCCCTAGGCTTAGGCTATGGTACCCCTAGGCTTAGGCTAGGGCACCCCTAGGCTTAGGCTAGGGCACCCCTAGACTCAGTCTATGGCTCCCCTAGACTCAGGTTAGGGCACCCCTAGGCTTAGGTTAAGGCTAGGGCTCCCATAGCCTAAGGCTAGGGCCCCCCTAGGCTCAGGCTAGGGCACCCCTAAGCTTAGGCTAGGGCACCCCTAGGCTTAGGCTAAGGCTAGGGCTCACCTAGCCTAAGGCTAGGGCACCCCTAGGCTTAGGATAGGGCACCCCTAGGCTTAGGCTAGGGTTCCCCTAGACTTAGGCTAGGTCTCCCATAACCTTAGGCTAGTGCTCCCCTATCCTTAGGCCAGGGCACCCCTAGGCTTAGTCCAGGGCTCCCCTAGCCTAAGGCTAGGGCTCCCCTAGGCTTAGGCTCGGGCACCCCTAGGCTTAGGCTAGGGCTCTCCTAGCCTTAGGCTAGGGCTCCCCTAACCTTATGCTAGGGCACCCCTAGGCTTAGGCTAACACTAGGGCTCCCCTATCCTTCGGTAGGGCTCCCTTAGCCTTAGGGTCGGTCACCCCAAGGCTTAGGCTAAAGCTAGGGCTCCCCTAGCCGTAGGCTAAGGCTCCCCTAGCCTTAGGCTAGGGTTTCCCTAGGTTTAGGATAGGGCACCCCTAGGCTTAGGCTAGGGCTCCCTTAGCTTTAGGCTAGGGCTCCCCTAGCCTTAGGCTAGTGCACCCCTAGGCTTAGGCTGGGGCACACCTAGGCTTAGGCTAGGGGAGCCCTAGCCTTAGCCTAAGCCTACGATTGCCCTAGTCTAAGCTTAGGGGTGCCCTATCCTGAGTCGAGGGGTGCCCTAGCCTGAGGCTAGGGGAGCCGTTGCCTTAGCCTAAGTCTAGGGGTGCTCTAGCCTAAGCCTAGGGGTGCCCTAGCCTAAGCCTAGGGGTGCCCTAGCCTAAGCCTAGGTGTGCCCTAGCCTAAGCCTACGGGTGTCCAAGCCTAAGCCTAGGGGTGCCCTAGCCTAAGCCTGGGGGTGCCCTAGCCTTAGACTAGGGGACC
Source organism: Tenrec ecaudatus (assembly GCF_050624435.1). Classification (NCBI taxonomy): domain Eukaryota; kingdom Metazoa; phylum Chordata; class Mammalia; order Afrosoricida; family Tenrecidae; genus Tenrec; species Tenrec ecaudatus. The sequence goes on from NW_027459490.1 coordinate 667,423, forward strand.
CTAGCCTTAGGCTAGGGGAGCCCTAGCCTTAGCCTAAGCCTTGGGGAGCCCTAGCCTAAACCTTGTGGTTCCCTAGCCTAAGCCTAGGGGTGAGCTTTCCTAAGCCTAGGGGTGCCCTAGGCTAAGGCTAGGGGTGCCCTAGCTTTAGTCTAGTGGAGCCCTAACCTTAGCCTAAGCTTAGGGGTGCCCTATCCTAAGCCTAGGGGTGCCCTAGCCTAAACCTAGTGGTGCCCTACCATAAACCTAGGGTTGCCCTAGCCTAAGCCTAGGGGTGCCCTAGCGTAAGGCTAGGGGTGCCCTAGCCTTAGTCTAATGGAGTCCTAGCCTTAGCCTAAGCCTTGGGGCACCCTAGCCTAAACCTTGTGGTTCCCTAGCCTAAGCCTAGGGGTGAGCTTTCCTAAGCCTAGGGGTGCCCTAGGCTAAGGCTAGGGGTGCCCTAGCTTTAGTCTAGTGGAGCCCTAACCTTAGCCTAAACCTAGGGGTGCCCTACCTAAGCCATGGGGTGCCCTAACCTAAGCCTAGTGGTGCCCTAGCCTAAGCCTACGGTTGCCCTGCCCTAAGCCTAGGGGTGCCCTTGTCTTAGGCTAGGGGAGCCCTAGTCTTAGCCTAAGCCTAGGGGCGCCCTAGTCTAAACCTAAGGGTTCGCTAGCCTAAGCCTAGGGTTGAGCTAGCCTAAGCCTAGGGTTGCCCTAGGCTAAGGTTACGGGTGCCCTAGCCTTAGTCTAGTGGAGCCCTAGCCTTAGCCTAAGCTTAGGGGTGCCCTATCCTAAGCCTAGGGGTGCCCTAGCCTAAGCTTAGGGGTGCCCTAGCCTAAGGCTAGCGGTGCCCTTGCCTTAGGCTAGGGTAGCCCTAGCCTTAGTCTAAGCCTAGGGGTGCCCTAGCCCAAGTCTAGGAATGCCCTAGCGTTAGGCTAGAGGAGCCCTAGCCTTAGCCTCAGCCTAGGGGTGCCCTAGCCTAAGCCTAGGGGTGCCCTAGCCTTAGTTTTTGGGTGACCTAGCCTAAGCCTAGGTGTACCCTAGCCTTAGGCTAGGGGAGTCCTCGGCTTAGCCGAAGCCTTGGGGTGCCCTACCCTAAGCCTAGGGGTTCCCTAGCCCAAGACTAGGGATGCCATAGCATTAGGCTAGAGGAGCCCTCGCCTTACACTAAGCCTAGTGGTGCCCTAGCCTAAGTCTAGCGGTGCCCTAGCCTAAGCCGACGGGTGCCCTAGCGTAAGCCTAGGGGTGCCCTAGCCTAAGCCTAGGGGTGCCCTAGCCTAAGCCTAGGGCTGCCCTAGCCTAAGCCTAGGGCTGCCCTTGCCTAAGCCTAGGGGTGCCCTAGCCTAAGCCTAGGTGTGCCCTAGCCTAAGCCTAGGGGTGCCCAAGCCTAAGCCTAGGGGTGCCCTAGCCTAAGCCTAGGGGTGCCCTAGCCTTAGGCTAGGGGAGCCCTAGCCTTAGCCTAAGCCTAGGGGTGCCCTAGCCGAAGTCTAGGGGTGCCCTAGCCTAAGCCTACGGGTGCCCTAGCCTAAGCCTAGGGGTGCCCTAGCCTTAGGCTTGGGGAGCCCTAGCCTTAGCCTAAGCCTTGGGGTGCCCTAGCTTAAACCTTGGGGTTCCCTAGCCTAAGCCTAGGGGTGACCTAGCCTAAGCCTAGTGGTGCCCTAGGCTAAGGCTAGGGGTGCCTGAGCCTTATTCTAGTGGAGCCCTAGCCTTACCCTAAGCCTAGGGGTGCCTTAGCCCAAGCCTAGGGATGCCCTAGCATTAGGCTAGAGGAGCCCTAGCTTAGCCTAAGCCTTGGGGTGCCCTAGCCTAAGCCTACGGGTGCCCTAACCTAAGTCTAGGGGTGCCCTAGCCTAAGCCTAGGTGTACCCAAGCCTTAGGCTAGGAGAGTCCTCGCCTCAGCCTAAGCCTTGGGGTGCCTTAGCCTAAGCCAGAGGGGTGCCCTAGCCTAAGCCTAGGGGTGCCCTACCCAAAGCCTAGGGATGCCCTAGCGTTAGGCTAGAGGAGCCCTGGCCTTACCCTAAGCGTAGGGGTGCCCAAACCTAAGCCTAGGGGTGCCCTAGCCTAAGTCTAGGGGTGCCTAGCCTAAGCATAGGGGTGCCCTAACCTAAGCCTAGGGGTTCCCTACCTAAGCTTAGGGGTTCCCTAGCCTAAGCCTTAGGGGTGCCCTAGCCTAAGCCTAGGGGTGCCCTAGCCTTAGGCTAGGGGAGCCCTAGCCTTAGCCTAAACCTAGGGGTGCCCTAGCCTGAGCCTAGGGGTGCCCTAGCGTAAGCATAGAGGTGCCCTAGCCTAAGCCTAGGGTTGCCCTAGACTAAGCCTAGGGGTGCGCTAGCGTAAGGCGAGGGGTGCCCTAGCCTTAGTCCAGTGGAGCCCTATCCCTAGCCTAAACCTAGGGTTGCCCTACCCTAAGCCTAGGGGTGCCCTAGTCTTAGGCTAGGGGAGCCCTAGCCTTAGCCTAAGCCTAGGGGTGCCCTAGCCTAAGCCTAGGGGTGCCCTAGCCTAAGCCTACGGGTGTCCTATCCTAAGCCTAGGGGTGCCCTACCCTAAGCCTAGGGTTGCCCTAGCCTTAGGCTAGGGGAGCCCTAGCCTTAGCCTAAGCCTTGGGGCGCCTAGCCTAAACCTAGGGGTTCCCTAGCCTAAGCCCAGGGGTGCCCTAGGCTAAGGCTAGGGGTGCCCTAGCCTTAGTGTAGTGGAGCCCTAGCCTTAGCCTACGCTTAGGGGTGCCCTATCCTAAGCCTAGGGGTGCCCTAGCCGTAGTCTAAGCCTAGGGGTGCCCCAGCCCAAGCCTAGGCATGCCCTAGTGTTAGGCTAGAGGAGCCCTAGCCTTAGCCTAAGCCTAGGGGTGCCCTAGCCGCAGCCTAAGGGTGCCCTAGCCTAAGTCTAGGGGTGCCCTAGCCTAAGCCTAGGTGTACCCTAGCCTTAGGCTAGGGGAGTCCTCGCCTTAGCCGAAGCCTTGGGGTGCCATACCTAAGCCTAGGGGTGCCCTAGCCTAAGCTTAGGGGTGCCCTAGCCCAAGCCTAGGGATGCCCTAGCGTTAGGCTAGAGGAGCCCTAGCCTTACCCTAAGCCTAGGGGTGCACTAGCCTAAGCCTAGGGGTGCACTAGCCTAAGCCTAGGGGTGCGCTAGCTTAAGCCTAGGGGTACTCTAGCCTTAGGCTACGGGAGCCCTAGCCTTAGCCTAAGCCTACGGGTGCCCAAGCCTAAGCCTAGGGGTGCCCTTGCCTTAGCCTAGGGAAGGCCTAGCCTTAGCCTAAGCCTAGGGGTGCCCTAGCCTAAGCCTAGGGGTTCCCTAGCCTAAGCCTAGGGGTGCCCTAACGTAAGCCTAGGGGTGCCCTAGCCTAAGCCATGGGGTTGCCGTAGCCAAAGCCTAGGGGTGCTCAAGCCTTAGGCTAGCTGAGCCCTAGCCTTAGCCTAAGCGTAGTGGTGCCCTAGCCTACGCCTAGGGGTGCCCTAGCCTAAGCCTAGGGGTGTCCTAGCCTTAGGCTAAGGGAGCCCTAGTCTTAGCGTAAGCTTAGGGGTGCCCTAGTCTAAGCCTAGGGGTGCCCTATCCTAAGCCATGGGGTACCTTATCCTAAGCCTAGGGGTGTCCTAGCCTAAGCCTAGGGGTGCCCTATCCTAAGCCATGGGGTACCTTATCCTAAGCCTAGGGGTGACCTAGCCTAAGCCTAGGGGTGCCCTAGCCTAAGCCTAGGGGTGCCCTAGCCTAAGCCTAGGGGTGCCCTAGGGTTAGGCAAGGGGAGCCCTACCCTTAGCCTAAACCTAGGGGTGCCCTAGCCTAAGCTTTGGGGTGCCCTAGCCTAAGACTATGGGTGCCCTAGTCTAAGCCTAGGGGTGCCCTAGCCTAAGCCTAGGGGTGCCCTAGCCTTAGGCTTGGGGGCCCTAGCCTTAGCCTAAGCCTAGGGGTGCCCTAGCCTAAGCCTAGTGGTGTCCTAGCCTAAGCCTAGGGGTGCCCTAGCCTAAGCCTGGGGGTGACCTAGTCTTAGACTAGGGGACCCTAGCCTTAGGATAGGGGAGCCCTAGCCTTAGCCTAAGCCTTGGGGCGCTCTAGCCTAAACCTTGTGGTTGCCTAGCCTAAGCCTAGGGGTGAGCTTTCCTAAGCCTAGGGGTGCCCTAGGCTAAGGCTAGGGGTGCCCAAGCTTTAGTCTAGTGGAGCCCTAACCTTAGCCTTAGCTTAGGGGTGCCCTATCCTTAGCCTAAGCTTAGGGGTGCCCTATCCTAAGCCTAGGGGTGCCCTAGCCTAAACCTAGTGGTGCCCTACCATAAACCTAGGGTTGCCCTAGCCTAAGCCTAGGGGTGCCCTAGTGTAAGGCTAGGGGTGCCCTAGCCTTAGTCTAATGGAGTCCTAGCCTTAGCCTAAGCCTAGGGGTGCCCTATCCTAAGCCATGGGGTGCCTTAGCCTAAGCCTAGGGGTGCCCTAGCCTAAGCCTAGGGGTGCCCTAGCCTAAGCCTAGGGGTGCCCTAGCCTAAGCCTAGGGGTGCTATAGCCTAAGCCTAGGGGTGCCCTAGCCTAAGACTATGGGTGGCCTAGCCTAAGCCTAGGGGTGCCCTACCCTAAGCCTAGGGGTGCCCTAGCCATAGGCTAGGGGAGTCCTAGCCTTAGCCTAAGCCTTGGGGCGCCCTAGCCTAAACCTTGTGGTTCCCTAGCCTAAGCCTAGGGGTGAGCTTTCCTAAGCCTAGGGGTGCCCTAGGCTAAGGCTAGGGGTGCCCTAGCTTTAGTCTAGTGGAGCCCTAACCTTAGCCTAAACCTAGGGGTGCCCTACCTAAGCCATGGGGTGCCCTAACCTAAGCCTAGGGGTGCCCTAGCCTAAGCCTACGGTTGCCCTACCCTAAGCCTAGGGGTGCCCTTGTCTTAGGCTAGGGGAGCCCTAGCCTTAGCCTAAGCCTAGGGGTGCCCTAGCCTAAGCCTAGGGGTGCCCTAGCCTAAGACTACGGGTGGCCTAGCCTAAGCCTAGGGGTGCCCTACCCTAAGCCTAGGGGTGCCCTAGCCATAGGCTAGGGGAGCCCTAGTCTTAGCCTAAGCCTAGGGGTGCCCTAGTCTAAACCTAAGGGTTCCCTAGCCTAAGCCTAGGGTTGAGCTACCCTAAGCCTAGGGTTGCCCTAGGCTAAGGTTACGGGTGCCCTAGCCTTAGTCTAGTGGAGCCCTAGCCTTAGCCTAAGCTTAGGGGTGCCCTATCCTAAGCCTAGGGGTGCCCTACCTAAGCTTAGGGGTGCCATAGCCTAAGGCTAGCGGTGCCCTTGCCTTAGGCTTGGGTAGCCCTAGAATTATTCTAAGCCTAGGGGTGCCCTAGCCCAAGTCTAGGAATGCCCTAGCGTTAGGCTAGAGGAGCCCTAGCCTTAGCCTCAGCCTAGGGGTGCCCTAGCCTAAGCCTAGGGGTGCCCTAGCCTTAGTTTTTGGGTGACTTAGCCTAAGCCTAGGTGTACCCTAGCCTTAGGCTAGGGGAGTCCTCGGCTTAGCCGAAGCCTTGGGGTGCCCTACCCTAAGCCTAGGGGTTCCCTAGCCCAAGACTAGGGATGCCATAGCATTAGGCTAGAGGAGCCCTGGCCTTACACTAAGCCTAGTGGTGCCCTAGCCTAAGTCTAGGGGTGCCCTAGCCTAAGCCGACGGGTGCCCTAGCGTAAGCCTAGGGGTGCCCTAGCCGAAGCCTAGGGGTGCCCTAGCCTAAGCCTAGGGCTGCCCTAGCCTAAGCCTAGGGCTGCCCTTGCCTAAGCCTAGGGGTGCCCTAGCCTAAGCCTAGGGGTGCCCTAGCCTAAGCCTAGGGGTGCCCAAGCCTAAGCCTAGGGGTGCCCTAGCCTAAGCCTAGGGGTGCCCTAGCCTTAGGCTAGGGGAGCCCTAGCCTTAGCCTAAGCCTAGGGGTGCCCTAGCCTAAGTCTAGGGGTGCCCTAGCCTAAGCCTACGGGTGTCCTAGCCTAAGCCTAGGGGTGCCCTAGGCTAAGGCTAGGGGTGCCCGAGCCTTATTCTAGTGGAGCCCTAGCCTTACCCTAAGCCTAGGGGTGCCTTAGCCCAAGCCTAGGGATGCCCTAGCATTAGGCTAGAGGAGCCCTAGCTTAGCCTAAGCCTAGGGGTGTCCTAGCCTAAGCCTAAGGGTGCCCTAACCTAAGTCTAGGGGTGCCCTAGCCTAAGCCTAGGTGTACCCAAGCCTTAGGCTAGGAGAGTCCTCGCCTCAGCCTAAGACTTGGGGTGCCCTAGCCTAAGCCTAGGGGTGCCCTAGCCTAAGCCTAGGGGTGCCCTACCCAAAGCCTAGGGATGCCCTAGCGTTAGGCTAGAGGAGCCCTGGCCTTACACTAAGCCTAGGGGTGCCCAAGCCTAAGCCTAGGGGTGCCCTAGCCTAAGTCTAGGGGTGCCTAGCCTAAGCATAGGGGTGCCCTAACCTAAGCCTAGGTGTTCCCTACCTAAGCTTAGGGGTTCCCTAGCCTAAGCCTTAGGGGTGCCCTAGCCTAAGCCTAGGGGTGCCCTAGCCTTAGGCTAGGGGAGCCCTAGCCTTAGCCTAAACCTAGGGGTGCCCTAGCCTGAGCCTAGGGGTGCCCTAGCGTAAGCATAGGGGTGCCCTAGCCTAAGCCTAGGGTTGCCCTAGACTAAGCCTAGGGGTGCGCTAGCGTAAGGCTAGGGGTGCCCTAGCCTTCGTCCAGTGGAGCCCTATCCTTAGCCTAAGCCTAGGGGTGCCCTATCCTAAGCCTAGTGGTGCCCTAGCCTAAGCCTAGGGTTGCCCTACCCTAAGCCTAGGGGTGCCCTAGTCTTAGGGTAGGGGAGCCCTAGCCTTAGCCTAAGCCGAGGGGTGCCCTAGCCTAAGCCTAGGGGTGCCCTAGCCTAAGCCTACGGGTGTCCTATCCTAAGCCTAGGGGTGCCCTACCCTAAGCCTAGGGTTGCCCTAGCCTTAGGCTAGGGGAGCCCTAGCCTTAGCCTAAGCCTTGGGGCGCCCTAGCCTAAACCTAGGGGTTCCCTAGCCTAAGCCCAGGGGTGCCCTAGGCTAAGGCTAGGGGTGCCCTAGCCTTAGTGTAGTGGAGCCCTAGCCTTAGCCTACGCTTAGGGGTGCCCTATCCTAAGCCTAGGGGTGCCCTAGCCGTAGTCTAAGCCTAGGGGTGCCCCAGCCCAAGCCTAGGCATGCCCTAGTGTTAGGCTAGAGGAGCCCTAGCCTTAGCCTAAGCCTAGGGGTGCCCTAGCCTCAGCCTAAGGGTGCCCTAGCCTAAGTCTAGGGGTGCCCTAGCCTAAGCCTAGGTGTACCCTAGCCTTAGGCTAGGGGAGTCCTCGCCTTAGCCGAAGCCTTGGGGTGCCATAGCCTAAGCCTTGGGGTGCCCTAGCCTAAGCCTAGGGGTGCCCTTGCCCAAGCCTAGGGATGCCCTAGCGTTAGGCTAGAGGAGCCCTAGCCTTACCCTAAGCCTAGGGGTGCACTAGCCTAAGCCTAGGGGTGCACTAGCCTAAGCCTAGGGATGCGGTAGCTTAAGCCTAGGGGTACTCTAGCCTTAGGCTAGGGGAGCCCTAGCCTTAGCCTAAGTTAGGGGTGCCCCAGCCTAAGCCTAGGGGTGCCCTAGCCTAAGTCTAGGGGTGCCTAGCCTAAGCATAGGGGTGCCCTAGCCTAAGTCTAGGGGTGCCTAGCCTAAGCATAGGCGTGCCCTAACCTAAGCCTCGGGGTTCCCTACCTAAGCAAAGTGGTGCCCTAGCCTAAGCCTACGGGTGCCCCAGCCTAAGCCTAGGGGTGCCCTTGCCTTAGCCTAGGGAAGGCCTAGCCTTAGCCTAAGCCTAGGGGTGCCTTAGCCTAAGCCTAGGGGTGCCCGAGCCTAAGCCTAGGGTTGCCGTAGCCTAAGCCTAGGGGTGCTCAAGCCTTAGGCTAGCTGAGCCCTGGCCTTAGCCTAAGCGTAGTGGTGCCCTAGCCTACGCCTAGGGGTGCCCTAGCCTAAGCCTAGGGGTGTCCTAGCCTTAGGCTAAGGGATCCCTAGTCTTAGCGTAAGCTTAGGGGTGCCCTAGTCTAAGCCTAGGGGTGCCCTAGCCTAAGCCTAGGGGTGCCCTAAGGTTAGGCAAGGGGAGCCCTAGCCTCAGGCTAAGCCTTGCGGTGTCCTAGCCTAAGCCTAGGGGTGCCCTAGCCTAAGCCTAGGGGTGCTCTAGCATAAGCCTAGGGTTGCCCTAGCATAAGCCTAGGGGTACCCTAGCATAAGCCTAGGGTTGCCCTAACATAAGCCTAGGGGTGCCCTAGCGTATGGCTAGGGGTGCCCTAGCCTTAGTCTAGTGGAACCCTAGCCTTAGCCTAAGCCTAGGGGTGCCCTATCCTAAGCCATGGGGTGCCTTAACCTAAGCCTAGGGATGCCCTACCCTAAGCCTACCGGTGCCCTAGCCTTAGGCTAGGGGAGCCCTAGCCTTAGCCTAAGCCTAGGGGTGCCCTAGCCTAATCCTAGGGGTGCCCTAGCCTAAGCCTACGGGTGTCCTAGCCTAAGCCTAGGGGTGCCCTACCCTAAGCATAGCGGTGACCTAGCTTTAGGCTAGGGAGCCCTAGCCTTAGCCTAAGCCTTGGGGCACGCTAGCCTAAACCTACGGGTTCCCTAGCCTAAGCCTAGGGGTGAGCTAGCCTAAGCCTAGGGGTGCGCTAAGCTAAGGCTTGGGGTGCCATAGCCTTAGTCTATTGGAGCCCTAGCCTTAACCTAAGCTTAGGGGTGCCCTATCCTAAGCCTAGGGGTGCCCTAGCCTAAGCCTAGGGGTGCCCTAGCCTTAGGCTAGGGGAGCCCTAGCCTTAGTATAAGCCTAGGGGTGCCCTGGCCCAAGCATAGGGATGCCCTAGCGTTAGGCTAGAGGAGCCCCAGCCTTAGCCTAAGCCTAGGGGTGCCCTAGCCTAAGCCTAGGGGTGCCCTAGCCTAAGTCTAGGGGTGCCCTAGTCTAAGCCTAGGGGTACCCAAGCCTTAGGCTAGGGGAGCCCTAGCCTTAGCCTAAGCCTAGGTGTGCCCCAGCCTAAGCCTAGGGGTGCCCTAGCCTAAGTGTAGGGGTACCCTAGCCTAAGCATAGGGGTGCCCTAACCTAAGCCTACGGGTTCCCTACCTAAGCCTAGGGGAGCACTAGCCTAAGCCTACGGGTGCCCTAGCCTAAGCCTAGGGGTGCCCTAGCCTTAGGCTAGGGAAGCCCTAGCCTTAGCCTAAGCCTAGGGTTGCCCTAGCCTAAGCCTAGGGGTGCCCTATCCTAAGCCTAGGGGTGCTCTAGCCTAAGCGTAGTGGTGCCCTAGCCTAAGCCTAGGGGTTCCCTAGCCTAAGCCTAGGGGTGCCCTTGCCTAAACCTAGGGGTGCCCTAGCTTAAGCCTAGGAGTGCCGTATCCCAAGCCTAGGGGTGCCCTAGTGTTAGGCTAGAGGAGCCCTAGCCTGAGCCTAAGCCTAGGGGTGCCCTATCCTAAGCCTAGGGGTGCCCTAGCCTAAGTCTAGGGGTGCCCTAGCCTAAGCCTAGGGGTACCATAACCTTTGGCTAGGGGAGTCCTCGCCTTAGCCGAAGCCTTGGGGTGACCTACCCTAAGCCTAGGGGTGCCCTAGCCTAAGCCTAGGGGTGCCCTAGCCCAAGCCTAGGGATGCCATAGCGAGAGGCTAGAGGAGCCCTAGCCTTAGCCTAAGCCTTGGGGCGCCCTAGCCTAAAACTAGGGGTTCCCTAGCCTAAGCCTAGGGGTGACCTAGCCTAAGACTAGGGGTGCCCTAGCCTAAGCTTAGGGGTACCCTAACCTTTGGCTAGGGGAGTCCTCGCCTTAGCCGAAGCCTAGAGGTGCCCTATCCTAAGCCATGGGGTGCCCTAGCCTAAGCATAGGGGTGCCCTAGCCTAAGCCTAGGGGTGCCCTAGCCTAAGCCTGCGGGTGTCCAAGCCTAAGCCTAGAAGGTGCCCTAGCCTAAGCCTAGGGGTGCCCTAGCCTTATGCTAGGGGAGCCCTAGTCTTAGCCTAAGCCTTGGGGCGCCCTAGCCTAAACCTAGTGGTTCCCTAGCCTAAGCCTAGGGGTGACCTAGCCTAAGCCTAGGGGTGCCCTAGCCTAAGCCTAGGGGTGCCCTAGCCTAAGCCTAGGGGTGCCCTAGGGTTAGGCAAGGGGAGCCCTACCCTTAGCCTAAACCTAGGGGTGCCCTAGCCTAAGCTTTGGGGTGCCCTAGCCTAAGACTATGGGTGCCCTAGTCTAAGCCTAGGGGTGCCCTAGCCTAAGCCTAGGGGTGCCCTAGCCTTGGGCTTGGGGGCCCTAGCCTTAGCCTAAGCCTAGGGGTGCCCTAGCCTAAGCCTAGTGGTGTCCTAGCCTAAGCCTAGGGGTGCCCTAGCCTAAGCCTGGGGGTGACCTAGTCTTAGACTAGGGGACCCTAGCCTTAGGCTAGGGGAGCCCTAGCCTTAGCCTAAGCCTTGGGGCGCCCTAGCCTAAACCTTGTGGTTCCCTAGCCTAAGCCTAGGGGTGAGCTTTCCTAAGCCTAGGGGTGCCCTAGGCTAAGGCTAGGGGTGCCCAAGCTTTAGTCTAGTGGAGCCCTAACCTTAGCCTAAGCTTAGGGGTGCCCTATCCTTAGCCTAAGCTTAGGGGTGCCCTATCCTAAGCCTAGGGGTGCCCTAGCCTAAACCTAGTGGTGCCCTACCATAAACCTAGGGTTGCCCTAGCCTAAGCCTAGGGGTGCCCTAGCGTAAGGCTAGGGGTGCCCTAGCCTTAGTCTAATGGAGTCCTAGCCTTAGCCTAAGCCTAGGGGTGCCCTATCCTAAGCCATGGGGTGCCTTAGCCTAAGCCTAGGGGTGCCCTAGCCTAAGCCTACGGTTGCCCTACCCTAAGCCTAGGGGTGCCCTTGTCTTAGGCTAGGGGAGCCCTAGCCTTAGCCTAAGCCTAGGGGTGCCCTAGCCTAAGCCTAGGGGTGCCCTAGCCTAAGCCTACGGGTGGCCTAGCCTAAGCCTAGGGGTGCCCTACCCTAAGCCTAGGGGTGCCCTAGCCTAAGCCTAGGGGTGCCCTAGCCTAAGCCTAGGGGTGCCCTAGCCTAAGCCTAGGGGTGCTATAGCCTAAGCCTAGGGGTGCCCTAGCCTAAGACTACGGGTGGCCTAGCCTAAGCCTAGGGGTGCCCTACCCTAAGCCTAGGGGTGCCCTAGCCATAGGCTAGGGGAGTCCTAGCCTTAGCCTAAGCCTTGGGGCGCCCTAGCCTAAACCTTGTGGTTCCCTAGCCTAAGCCTAGGGGTGAGCTTTCCTAAGCCTAAGGGTGCCCTAGGCTAAGGCTAGGGGTGCCCTAGCTTTAGTCTAGTGGAGCCCTAACCTTAGCCTAAACCTAGGGGTGCCCTACCTAAGCCATGGGGTGCCCTAACCTAAGCCTAGGGGTGCCCTAGCCTAAGCCTACGGTTGCCCTACCCTAAGCCTAGGGGTGCCCTTGTCTTAGGCTAGGGGAGCCCTAGCCTTAGCCTAAGCCTAGGGGTGCCCTAGCCTAAGCCTAGGGGTGCCCTAGCCTAAGAGTACGGGTGGCCTAGCCTAAGCCTAGGGGTGCCCTACCCTAAGCCTAGGGGTGCCCTAGCCATAGGCTAGGGGAGCCCTAGTCTTAGCCTAAGCCTAGGGGCGCCCTAGTCTAAACCTAAGGGTTCCCTAGCCTAAGCCTAGGGTTGAGCTAGCCTAAGCCTAGGGTTGCCCTAGGCTAAGGTTACGGGTGCCCTAGCCTTAGTCTAGTGGAGCCCTAGCCTTAGCCTAAGCTTAGGGGTGCCCTATCCTAAGCCTAGGGGTGCCCTACCTAAGCTTAGGGGTGCCCTAGCCTAAGGCTAGCGGTGCCCTTGCCTTAGGCTAGGGTAGCCCTAGAATTATTCTAAGCCTAGGGGTGCCCTAGCCCAAGTCTAGGAATGCCCTAGCGTTAGGCTAGAGGAGCCCTAGCCTTAGCCTCAGCCTAGGGGTGCCCTAGCCTAAGCCTAGGGGTGCCCTAGCCTTAGTTTTTGGGTGACCTAGCCTAAGCCTAGGTGTACCCTAGCCTTAGGCTAGGGGAGTCCTCGGCTTAGCCGAAGCCTTGGGGTGCCCTACCCTAAGCCTAGGGGTTCCCTAGCCCAAGACTAGGGATGCCATAGCATTAGGCTAGAGGAGCCCTGGCCTTACACTAAGCCTAGTGGTGCCCTAGCCTAAGTCTAGGGGTGCCCTAGCCTAAGCCGACGGGTGCCCTAGCGTAAGCCTAGGGGTGCCCTAGCCTAAGCCTAGGGGTGCCCTAGCCTAAGCCTAGGGCTGCCCTAGCCTAAGCCTAGGGCTGCCCTTGCCTAAGCCTAGGGGTGCCCTAGCCTAAGCCTAGGGGTGCCCTAGCCTAAGCCTAGGGGTGCCCAAGCCTAAGCCTAGGGGTGCCCTAGCCTAAGCCTAGGGATGCCCTAGCATTAGGCTAGAGGAGCCCTAGCTTAGCCTAAGCCTAGGGGTGTCCTAGCCTAAGCCTAAGGGTGCCCTAACCTAAGTCTAGGGGTGCCCTAGCCTAAGCCTAGGTGTACCCAAGCCTTAGGCTAGGAGAGTCCTCGCCTCAGCCTAAGATTTGGGGTGCCCTAGCCTAAGACTAGGGGTGCCCTAGCCTAAGCCTAGGGGTGCCCTACCCAAAGCCTAGGGATGCCCTAGCGTTAGGCTAGAGGAGCCCTGGCCTTACACTAAGCCTAGGGGTGCCCAAGCCTAAGCCTAGGGTTGCCCTAGCCTAAGTCTAGGGGTGCCTAGCCTAAGCATAGGGGTGCCCTAACCTAAGCCTAGGGGTTCCCTACCTAAGCTTAGGGGTTCCCTAGCCTAAGCCTTAGGGGTGCCCTAGCCTAAGCCTAGGGGTGCCCTAGCCTAAGCCTAGGGGTGCCCTAGCCTTAGGCTAGGGGAGCCCTAGCCTTAGCCTAAACCTAGGGGTGCCCTAGCCTGAGCCTAGGGGTGCCCTAGCGTAAGCATAGGGGTGCCCTAGCCTAAGCCTAGGGTTGCCCTAGACTAAGCCTAGGGGTGCGCTAGCGTAAGGCTAGGGGTGCCCTAGCCTTCGTCCAGTGGAGCCCTATCCTTAGCCTAAGCCTAGGGGTGCCCTATCCTAAGCCTAGGGGTGCCCTAGCCTAAGCCTAGGGTTGCCCTACCCTAAGCCTAGGGGTGCCCTAGTCTTAGGGTAGGGGAGCCCTAGCCTTAGCCTAAGCCGAGGGGTGCCCGAGCCTTATTCTAGTGGAGCCCTAGCCTTACCCTAAGCCTAGGGGTGCCTTAGCCCAAGCCTAGGGATGCCCTAGCATTAGGCTAGAGGAGCCCTAGCTTAGCCTAAGCCTAGGGGTGTCCTAGCCTAAGCCTAAGGGTGCCCTAACCTAAGTCTAGGGGTGCCCTAGCCTAAGCCTAGGTGTACCCAAGCCTTAGGCTAGGAGAGTCCTCGCCTCAGCCTAAGACTTGGGGTGCCCTAGCCTAAGCCTAGGGGTGCCCTAGCCTAAGCCTAGGGGTGCCCTACCCAAAGCCTAGGGATGCCCTAGCGTTAGGCTAGAGGAGCCCTGGCCTTACACTAAGCCTAGGGGTGCCCAAGCCTAAGCCTAGGGGTGCCCTAGCCTAAGTCTAGGGGTGCCTAGCCTAAGCATAGGGGTGCCCTAACCTAAGCCTAGGTGTTCCCTACCTAAGCTTAGGGGTTCCCTAGCCTAAGCCTTAGGGGTGCCCTAGCCTAAGCCTAGGGGTGCCCTAGCCTTAGGCTAGGGGAGCCCTAGCCTTAGCCTAAACCTAGGGGTGCCCTAGCCTGAGCCTAGGGGTGCCCTAGCGTAAGCATAGGGGTGCCCTAGCCTAAGCCTAGGGTTGCCCTAGACTAAGCCTAGGGGTGCGCTAGCGTAAGGCTAGGGGTGCCCTAGCCTTCGTCCAGTGGAGCCCTATCCTTAGCCTAAGCCTAGGGGTGCCCTATCCTAAGCCTAGTGGTGCCCTAGCCTAAGCCTAGGGTTGCCCTACCCTAAGCCTAGGGGTGCCCTAGTCTTAGGGTAGGGGAGCCCTAGCCTTAGCCTAAGCCGAGGGGTGCCCTAGCCTAAGCCTAGGGGTGCCCTAGCCTAAGCCTACGGGTGTCCTATCCTAAGCCTAGGGGTGCCCTACCCTAAGCCTAGGGTTGCCCTAGCCTTAGGCTAGGGGAGCCCTAGCCTTAGCCTAAGCCTTGGGGCGCCCTAGCCTAAACCTAGGGGTTCCCTAGCCTAAGCCCAGGGGTGCCCTAGGCTAAGGCTAGGGGTGCCCTAGCCTTAGTGTAGTGGAGCCCTAGCCTTAGCCTACGCTTAGGGGTGCCCTATCCTAAGCCTAGGGGTGCCCTAGCCGTAGTCTAAGCCTAGGGGTGCCCCAGCCCAAGCCTAGGCATGCCCTAGTGTTAGGCTAGAGGAGCCCTAGCCTTAGCCTAAGCCTAGGGGTGCCCTAGCCTCAGCCTAAGGGTGCCCTAGCCTAAGTCTAGGGGTGCCCTAGCCTAAGCCTAGGTGTACCCTAGCCTTAGGCTAGGGGAGTCCTCGCCTTAGCCGAAGCCTTGGGGTGCCATAGCCTAAGCCTTGGGGTGCCCTAGCCTAAGCCTAGGGGTGCCCTTGCCCAAGCCTAGGGATGCCCTAGCGTTAGGCTAGAGGAGCCCTAGCCTTACCCTAAGCCTAGGGGTGCACTAGCCTAAGCCTAGGGGTGCACTAGCCTAAGCCTAGGGATGCGGTAGCTTAAGCCTAGGGGTACTCTAGCCTTAGGCTAGGGGAGCCCTAGCCTTAGCCTAAGTTAGGGGTGCCCCAGCCTAAGCCTAGGGGTGCCCTAGCCTAAGTCTAGGGGTGCCTAGCCTAAGCATAGGGGTGCCCTAGCCTAAGTCTAGGGGTGCCTAGCCTAAGCATAGGCGTGCCCTAACCTAAGCCTCGGGGTTCCCTACCTAAGCAAAGTGGTGCCCTAGCCTAAGCCTACGGGTGCCCCAGCCTAAGCCTAGGGGTGCCCTTGCCTTAGCCTAGGGAAGGCCTAGCCTTAGCCTAAGCCTAGGGGTGCCTTAGCCTAAGCCTAGGGGTGCCCGAGCCTAAGCCTAGGGTTGCCGTAGCCTAAGCCTAGGGGTGCTCAAGCCTTAGGCTAGCTGAGCCCTGGCCTTAGCCTAAGCGTAGTGGTGCCCTAGCCTACGCCTAGGGGTGCCCTAGCCTAAGCCTAGGGGTGTCCTAGCCTTAGGCTAAGGGATCCCTAGTCTTAGCGTAAGCTTAGGGGTGCCCTAGTCTAAGCCTAGGGGTGCCCTAGCCTAAGCCTAGGGGTGCCCTAAGGTTAGGCAAGGGGAGCCCTAGCCTCAGGCTAAGCCTTGCGGTGTCCTAGCCTAAGCCTAGGGGTGCCCTAGCCTAAGCCTAGGGGTGCTCTAGCATAAGCCTAGGGTTGCCCTAGCATAAGCCTAGGGGTACCCTAGCATAAGCCTAGGGTTGCCCTAACATAAGCCTAGGGGTGCCCTAGCGTATGGCTAGGGGTGCCCTAGCCTTAGTCTAGTGGAACCCTAGCCTTAGCCTAAGCCTAGGGGTGCCCTATCCTAAGCCATGGGGTGCCTTAACCTAAGCCTAGGGATGCCCTACCCTAAGCCTACCGGTGCCCTAGCCTTAGGCTAGGGGAGCCCTAGCCTTAGCCTAAGCCTAGGGGTGCCCTAGCCTAATCCTAGGGGTGCCCTAGCCTAAGCCTACGGGTGTCCTAGCCTAAGCCTAGGGGTGCCCTACCCTAAGCATAGCGGTGACCTAGCTTTAGGCTAGGGAGCCCTAGCCTTAGCCTAAGCCTTGGGGCACGCTAGCCTAAACCTACGGGTTCCCTAGCCTAAGCCTAGGGGTGAGCTAGCCTAAGCCTAGGGGTGCGCTAAGCTAAGGCTTGGGGTGCCATAGCCTTAGTCTATTGGAGCCCTAGCCTTAACCTAAGCTTAGGGGTGCCCTATCCTAAGCCTAGGGGTGCCCTAGCCTAAGCCTAGGGGTGCCCTAGCCTTAGGCTAGGGGAGCCCTAGCCTTAGTATAAGCCTAGGGGTGCCCTGGCCCAAGCATAGGGATGCCCTAGCGTTAGGCTAGAGGAGCCCCAGCCTTAGCCTAAGCCTAGGGGTGCCCTAGCCTAAGCCTAGGGGTGCCCTAGCCTAAGTCTAGGGGTGCCCTAGTCTAAGCCTAGGGGTACCCAAGCCTTAGGCTAGGGGAGCCCTAGCCTTAGCCTAAGCCTAGGTGTGCCCCAGCCTAAGCCTAGGGGTGCCCTAGCCTAAGTGTAGGGGTACCCTAGCCTAAGCATAGGGGTGCCCTAACCTAAGCCTACGGGTTCCCTACCTAAGCCTAGGGGAGCACTAGCCTAAGCCTACGGGTGCCCTAGCCTAAGCCTAGGGGTGCCCTAGCCTTAGGCTAGGGAAGCCCTAGCCTTAGCCTAAGCCTAGGGTTGCCCTAGCCTAAGCCTAGGGGTGCCCTATCCTAAGCCTAGGGGTGCTCTAGCCTAAGCGTAGTGGTGCCCTAGCCTAAGCCTAGGGGTTCCCTAGCCTAAGCCTAGGGGTGCCCTTGCCTAAACCTAGGGGTGCCCTAGCTTAAGCCTAGGAGTGCCGTATCCCAAGCCTAGGGGTGCCCTAGTGTTAGGCTAGAGGAGCCCTAGCCTGAGCCTAAGCCTAGGGGTGCCCTATCCTAAGCCTAGGGGTGCCCTAGCCTAAGTCTAGGGGTGCCCTAGCCTAAGCCTAGGGGTACCATAACCTTTGGCTAGGGGAGTCCTCGCCTTAGCCGAAGCCTTGGGGTGACCTACCCTAAGCCTAGGGGTGCCCTAGCCTAAGCCTAGGGGTGCCCTAGCCCAAGCCTAGGGATGCCATAGCGAGAGGCTAGAGGAGCCCTAGCCTTAGCCTAAGCCTTGGGGCGCCCTAGCCTAAAACTAGGGGTTCCCTAGCCTAAGCCTAGGGGTGACCTAGCCTAAGACTAGGGGTGCCCTAGCCTAAGCTTAGGGGTACCCTAACCTTTGGCTAGGGGAGTCCTCGCCTTAGCCGAAGCCTAGAGGTGCCCTATCCTAAGCCATGGGGTGCCCTAGCCTAAGCATAGGGGTGCCCTAGCCTAAGCCTAGGGGTGCCCTAGCCTAAGCCTGCGGGTGTCCAAGCCTAAGCCTAGAAGGTGCCCTAGCCTAAGCCTAGGGGTGCCCTAGCCTTATGCTAGGGGAGCCCTAGTCTTAGCCTAAGCCTTGGGGCGCCCTAGCCTAAACCTAGTGGTTCCCTAGCCTAAGCCTAGGGGTGACCTAGCCTAAGCCTAGGGGTGCCCTAGCCTAAGCCTAGGGGTGCCCTAGCCTAAGCCTAGGGGTGCCCTAGGGTTAGGCAAGGGGAGCCCTACCCTTAGCCTAAACCTAGGGGTGCCCTAGCCTAAGCTTTGGGGTGCCCTAGCCTAAGACTATGGGTGCCCTAGTCTAAGCCTAGGGGTGCCCTAGCCTAAGCCTAGGGGTGCCCTAGCCTTGGGCTTGGGGGCCCTAGCCTTAGCCTAAGCCTAGGGGTGCCCTAGCCTAAGCCTAGTGGTGTCCTAGCCTAAGCCTAGGGGTGCCCTAGCCTAAGCCTGGGGGTGACCTAGTCTTAGACTAGGGGACCCTAGCCTTAGGCTAGGGGAGCCCTAGCCTTAGCCTAAGCCTTGGGGCGCCCTAGCCTAAACCTTGTGGTTCCCTAGCCTAAGCCTAGGGGTGAGCTTTCCTAAGCCTAGGGGTGCCCTAGGCTAAGGCTAGGGGTGCCCAAGCTTTAGTCTAGTGGAGCCCTAACCTTAGCCTAAGCTTAGGGGTGCCCTATCCTTAGCCTAAGCTTAGGGGTGCCCTATCCTAAGCCTAGGGGTGCCCTAGCCTAAACCTAGTGGTGCCCTACCATAAACCTAGGGTTGCCCTAGCCTAAGCCTAGGGGTGCCCTAGCGTAAGGCTAGGGGTGCCCTAGCCTTAGTCTAATGGAGTCCTAGCCTTAGCCTAAGCCTAGGGGTGCCCTATCCTAAGCCATGGGGTGCCTTAGCCTAAGCCTAGGGGTGCCCTAGCCTAAGCCTACGGTTGCCCTACCCTAAGCCTAGGGGTGCCCTTGTCTTAGGCTAGGGGAGCCCTAGCCTTAGCCTAAGCCTAGGGGTGCCCTAGCCTAAGCCTAGGGGTGCCCTAGCCTAAGCCTACGGGTGGCCTAGCCTAAGCCTAGGGGTGCCCTACCCTAAGCCTAGGGGTGCCCTAGCCTAAGCCTAGGGGTGCCCTAGCCTAAGCCTAGGGGTGCCCTAGCCTAAGCCTAGGGGTGCTATAGCCTAAGCCTAGGGGTGCCCTAGCCTAAGACTACGGGTGGCCTAGCCTAAGCCTAGGGGTGCCCTACCCTAAGCCTAGGGGTGCCCTAGCCATAGGCTAGGGGAGTCCTAGCCTTAGCCTAAGCCTTGGGGCGCCCTAGCCTAAACCTTGTGGTTCCCTAGCCTAAGCCTAGTGGTGAGCTTTCCTAAGCCTAAGGGTGCCCTAGGCTAAGGCTAGGGGTGCCCTAGCTTTAGTCTAGTGGAGCCCTAACCTTAGCCTAAACCTAGGGGTGCCCTACCTAAGCCATGGGGTGCCCTAACCTAAGCCTAGGGGTGCCCTAGCCTAAGCCTACGGTTGCCCTACCCTAAGCCTAGGGGTGCCCTTGTCTTAGGCTAGGGGAGCCCTAGCCTTAGCCTAAGCCTAGGGGTGCCCTAGCCTAAGCCTAGGGGTGCCCTAGCCTAAGAGTACGGGTGGCCTAGCCTAAGCCTAGGGGTGCCCTACCCTAAGCCTAGGGGTGCCCTAGCCATAGGCTAGGGGAGCCCTAGTCTTAGCCTAAGCCTAGGGGCGCCCTAGTCTAAACCTAAGGGTTCCCTAGCCTAAGCCTAGGGTTGAGCTAGCCTAAGCCTAGGGTTGCCCTAGGCTAAGGTTACGGGTGCCCTAGCCTTAGTCTAGTGGAGCCCTAGCCTTAGCCTAAGCTTAGGGGTGCCCTATCCTAAGCCTAGGGGTGCCCTACCTAAGCTTAGGGGTGCCCTAGCCTAAGGCTAGCGGTGCCCTTGCCTTAGGCTAGGGTAGCCCTAGAATTATTCTAAGCCTAGGGGTGCCCTAGCCCAAGTCTAGGAATGCCCTAGCGTTAGGCTAGAGGAGCCCTAGCCTTAGCCTCAGCCTAGGGGTGCCCTAGCCTAAGCCTAGGGGTGCCCTAGCCTTAGTTTTTGGGTGACCTAGCCTAAGCCTAGGTGTACCCTAGCCTTAGGCTAGGGGAGTCCTCGGCTTAGCCGAAGCCTTGGGGTGCCCTACCCTAAGCCTAGGGGTTCCCTAGCCCAAGACTAGGGATGCCATAGCATTAGGCTAGAGGAGCCCTGGCCTTACACTAAGCCTAGTGGTGCCCTAGCCTAAGTCTAGGGGTGCCCTAGCCTAAGCCGACGGGTGCCCTAGCGTAAGCCTAGGGGTGCCCTAGCCTAAGCCTAGGGGTGCCCTAGCCTAAGCCTAGGGCTGCCCTAGCCTAAGCCTAGGGCTGCCCTTGCCTAAGCCTAGGGGTGCCCTAGCCTAAGCCTAGGGGTGCCCTAGCCTAAGCCTAGGGGTGCCCAAGCCTAAGCCTAGGGGTGCCCTAGCCTAAGCCTAGGGATGCCCTAGCATTAGGCTAGAGGAGCCCTAGCTTAGCCTAAGCCTAGGGGTGTCCTAGCCTAAGCCTAAGGGTGCCCTAACCTAAGTCTAGGGGTGCCCTAGCCTAAGCCTAGGTGTACCCAAGCCTTAGGCTAGGAGAGTCCTCGCCTCAGCCTAAGATTTGGGGTGCCCTAGCCTAAGACTAGGGGTGCCCTAGCCTAAGCCTAGGGGTGCCCTACCCAAAGCCTAGGGATGCCCTAGCGTTAGGCTAGAGGAGCCCTGGCCTTACACTAAGCCTAGGGGTGCCCAAGCCTAAGCCTAGGGTTGCCCTAGCCTAAGTCTAGGGGTGCCTAGCCTAAGCATAGGGGTGCCCTAACCTAAGCCTAGGGGTTCCCTACCTAAGCTTAGGGGTTCCCTAGCCTAAGCCTTAGGGGTGCCCTAGCCTAAGCCTAGGGGTGCCCTAGCCTAAGCCTAGGGGTGCCCTAGCCTTAGGCTAGGGGAGCCCTAGCCTTAGCCTAAACCTAGGGGTGCCCTAGCCTGAGCCTAGGGGTGCCCTAGCGTAAGCATAGGGGTGCCCTAGCCTAAGCCTAGGGTTGCCCTAGACTAAGCCTAGGGGTGCGCTAGCGTAAGGCTAGGGGTGCCCTAGCCTTCGTCCAGTGGAGCCCTATCCTTAGCCTAAGCCTAGGGGTGCCCTATCCTAAGCCTAGGGGTGCCCTAGCCTAAGCCTAGGGTTGCCCTACCCTAAGCCTAGGGGTGCCCTAGTCTTAGGGTAGGGGAGCCCTAGCCTTAGCCTAAGCCGAGGGGTGCCCTAGCCTAAGCCTAGGGGTGCCCTAGCCTAAGCCTACGGGTGTCCTATCCTAAGCCTAGGGGTGCCCTACCCTAAGCCTAGGGTTGCCCTAGCCTTAGGCTAGGGGAGCCCTAGCCTTAGCCTAAGCCTTGGGGCGCCCTAGCCTAAACTTAGGGGTTCCCTAGCCTAAGCCCAGGGGTGCCCTAGGCTAAGGCTAGGGGTGCCCTAGCCTTAGTGTAGTGGAGCCCTAGCCTTAGCCTACGCTTAGGGGTGCCCTATCCTAAGCCTAGGGGTGCCCTAGCCGTAGTCTAAGCCTAGGGGTGCCCCAGCCCAAGCCTAGGCATGCCCTAGTGTTAGGCTAGAGGAGCCCTAGCCTTAGCCTAAGCCTAGGGGTGCCCTAGCCTCAGCCTAAGGGTGCCCTAGCCTAAGTCTAGGGGTGCCCTAGCCTAAGCCTAGGTGTACCCTAGCCTTAGGCTAGGGGAGTCCTCGCCTTAGCCGAAGCCTTGGGGTGCCATAGCCTAAGCCTTGGGGTGCCCTAGCCTAAGCCTAGGGGTGCCCTTGCCCAAGCCTAGGGATGCCCTAGCGTTAGGCTAGAGGAGCCCTAGCCTTACCCTAAGCCTAGGGGTGCACTAGCCTAAGCCTAGGGGTGCACTAGCCTAAGCCTAGGGATGCGCTAGCTTAAGCCTAGGGGTACTCTAGCCTTAGGCTAGGGGAGCCCTAGCCTTAGCCTAAGTTAGGGGTGCCCCAGCCTAAGCCTAGGGGTGCCCTAGCTTAAGTCTAGGGGTGCCTAGCCTAAGCATAGGGGTGCCCTAGCCTAAGTCTAGGGGTGCCTAGCCTAAGCATAGGCGTGCCCTAACCTAAGCCTAGGGGTTCCCTACCTAAGCAAAGTGGTGCCCTAGCCTAAGCCTACGGGTGCCCCAGCCTAAGCCTAGGGGTGCCCTTGCCTTAGCCTAGGGAAGGCCTAGCCTTAGCCTAAGCCTAGGTGTGCCCTAGCCTAAGCCTAGGGGTTCCCTAGCCTAAGCCTAGGGGTGCCCTAGCGTAAGCCTAGGGGTGCCCTAGCCTAAGCCATGGGGTGCCTTAGCCTAAGCCTAGGGGTGCCCGAGCCTAAGCCTAGGGTTGCCGTAGCCTAAGCCTAGGGGTGCTCAAGCCTTAGGCTAGCTGAGCCCAGGCCTTAGCCTAAGCGTAGTGGTGCCCTAGCCTACGCCTAGGGGTGTCCTAGCCTTAGGCTAAGGGATCCCTAGTCTTAGCGTAAGCTTAGGGGTGCCCTAGTCTAAGCCTAGGGGTGCCCTAGCCTAAGCCTAGGGGTGCCCTAAGGTTAGGCAAGGGGAGCCCTAGCCTCAGGCTAAGCCTTGCGGTGTCCTAGCCTAAGCCTAGGGGTGCCCTAGCCTAAGCCTAGGGGTGCTCTAGCATAAGCCTAGGGTTGCCCTAGCATAAGCCTAGGGGTACCCTAGCATAAGCCTAGGGTTGCCCTAACATAAGCCTAGGGGTGCCCTAGCGTATGGCTAGGGGTGCCCTAGCCTTAGTCTAGTGGAACCCTAGCCTTAGCCTAAGCCTAGGGGTGCCCTATCCTAAGCCATGGGGTGCCTTAACCTAAGCCTAGGGATGCCCTACCCTAAGCCTACCGGTGCCCTAGCCTTAGGCTAGGGGAGCCCTAGCCTTAGCCTAAGCCTAGGGGTGCCCTAGCCTAAGCCTAGGGGTGCCCTAGCCTAAGCCTACGGTTGTCCTAGCCTAAGCCTAGGGGTGCCCTACCCTAAGCCTAGCGGTGACCTAGCTTTAGGCTAGGGAGCCCTAGCCTTAGCCTAAGCCTTGGGGCACGCTAGCCTAAACCTAGGGGTTCCCTAGCCTAAGCCTAGGGGTGAGCTAGCCTAAGCCTAGGGGTGCGCTAAGCTAAGGCTTGGGGTGCCATAGCCTTAGTCTATTGGAGCCCTAGCCTTAACCTAAGCTTAGGGGTGCCCTATCCTAAGCCTAGGGGTGCCCTAGCCTAAGCCTAGGGGTGCCCTAGCCTTAGGCTAGGGGAGCCCTAGCCTTAGTATAAGCCTAGGGGTGCCCTGGCCCAAGCATAGGGATGCCCTAGCGTTAGGCTAGAGGAGCCCCAGCCTTAGCCTAAGCCTAGGGGTGCCCTAGCCTAAGCCTAGGGGTGCCCTAGCCTAAGTCTAGGGGTGCCCTAGTCTAAGCCTAGGGGTACCCAAGCCTTAGGCTAGGGGAGCCCTAGCCTTAGCCTAAGCCTAGGTGTGCCCCAGCCTAAGCCTAAGGGTGCCCTAGCCTAAGTGTAGGGGTACCCTAGCCTAAGCATAGGGGTGCCCTAACCTAAGCCTACGGGTTCCCTACCTAAGCCTAGGGGTGCACTAGCCTAAGCCTACGGGTGCCCTAGCCTAAGCCTAGGGGTGCCCTAGCCTTAGGCTAGGGAAGCCCTAGCCTTAGCCTAAGCCTAGGGTTGCCCTAGCCTAAGCCTAGGGGTGCCCTATCCTAAGCCTAGGGGTGCTCTAGCCTAAGCGTAGTCGTGCCCTAGCCTAAGCCTAGGGGTTCCCTAGCCTAAGCCTAGGGGTGCCCTTGCCTAAACCTAGGGGTGCCCTAGCTTAAGCCTAGGAGTGCCGTATCCCAAGCCTAGGGGTGCCCTAGTGTTAGGCTAGAGGAGCCCTAGCCTGAGCCTAAGCCTAGGGGTGCCCTATCCTAAGCCTAGGGGTGCCCTAGCCTAAGTCTAGGGGTGCCCTAGCCTAAGCCTAGGGGTACCATAACCTTTGGCTAGGGGAGTCCTCGCCTTAGCCGAAGCCTTGGGGTGACCTACCCTAAGCCTAGGGGTGCCCTAGCCTAAGCCTAGGGGTGCCCTAGCCCAAGCCTAGGGATGCCATAGCGAGAGGCTAGAGGAGCCCTAGCCTTAGCCTAAGCCTTGGGGCGCCCTAGCCTAAAACTAGGGGTTCCCTAGCCTAAGCCTAGGGGTGACCTAGCCTAAGACTAGGGGTGCCCTAGCCTAAGCTTAGGGGTACCCTAACCTTTGGCTAGGGGAGTCCTCGCCTTAGCCGAAGCCTAGAGGTGCCCTATCCTAAGCCATGGGGTGCCCTAGCCTAAGCATAGGGGTGCCCTAGCCTAAGCCTAGGGGTGCCCTAGCCTAAGCCTGCGGGTGTCCAAGCCTAAGCCTAGAAGGTGCCCTAGCCTAAGCCTAGGGGTGCCCTAGCCTTATGCTAGGGGAGCCCTAGTCTTAGCCTAAGCCTAGGGGTGCCCTAGCCTAAGCCTAGGGGTGCCCTAGGGTTAGGCAAGGGGAGCCCTACCCTTAGCCTAAACCTAGGGGTGCCCTAGCCTAAGCTTTGGGGTGCCCTAGCCTAAGACTATGGGTGCCCTAGTCTAAGCCTAGGGGTGCCCTAGCCTAAGCCTAGGGGTGCCCTAGCCTTAGGCTTGGGGGCCCTAGCCTTAGCCTAAGCCTAGGGGTGCCCTAGCCTAAGCCTAGTGGTGTCCTAGCCTAAGCCTAGGGGTGCCGTAGCCTAAGCCTGGGGGTGACCTAGTCTTAGACTAGGGGACCCTAGCCTTAGGCTAGGGGAGCCCTAGCCTTAGCCTAAGCCTTGGGGCGCCCTAGCCTAAACCTTGTGGTTCCCTAGCCTAAGCCTAGGGGTGAGCTTTCCTAAGCCTAGGGGTGCCCTAGGCTAAGGCTAGGGGTGCCCAAGCTTTAGTCTAGTGGAGCCCTAACCTTAGCCTAAGCTTAGGGGTGCCCTATCCTTAGCCTAAGCTTAGGGGTGCCCTATCCTAAGCCTAGGGGTGCCCTAGCCTAAACCTAGTGGTGCCCTACCATAAACCTAGGGTTGCCCTAGCCTAAGCCTAGGGGTGCCCTAGCGTAAGGCTAGGGGTGCCCTAGCCTTAGTCTAATGGAGTCCTAGCCTTAGCCTAAGCCTAGGGGTGCCCTATCCTAAGCCATGGGGTGCCTTAGCCTAAGCCTAGGGGTGCCCTAGCCTAAGCCTACGGTTGCCCTACCCTAAGCCTAGGGGTGCCCTTGTCTTAGGCTAGGGGAGCCCTAGCCTTAGCCTAAGCCTAGGGGTGCCCTAGCCTAAGCCTAGGGGTGCCCTAGCCTAAGCCTACGGGTGGCCTAGCCTAAGCCTAGGGGTGCCCTACCCTAAGCCTAGGGGTGCCCTAGCCTAAGCCTAGGGGTGCCCTAGCCTAAGCCTAGGGGTGCCCTAGCCTAAGCCTAGGGGTGCTATAGCCTAAGCCTAGGGGTGCCCTAGCCTTAGGCTAGGGGAGCCCTAGCCTTAGCCTAAGCCTAGGGGTGCCCTAGCCTAAGTCTAGGGGTGCCCTAGCCTAAGCCGACGGGTGCCCTAGCCTAAGCCTAGGGTTGCCCTAGACTAAGCCTAGGGGTGCGCTAGCGTAAGGCTAGGGGTGCCCTAGCCTTAGTCCAGTGGAGCCCTATCCTTAGCCTAAGCCTAGGGGTGCCCTATCCTAAGCCTAGGGGTGCCCTAGCCTAAGCCTAGGGTTGCCCTACCCTAAGCATAGGGGTGCCCTAGTCTTAGGCTAGGGAAGCCCTAGCCTTAGCCTAAGCCTAGGGGTGCCCTAGCCTAAGCCTAGGGGTGCCCTAGCCTAAGCCTACGGGTGTCCTATCCTAAGCCTACGGGTGCCCTACCCTAAGCCTAGGGTTGCCCTAACCTTAGGCTAGGGGAGCCCTAGCCTTAGCCTAAGCCTTGGGGCGCCCTAGCCTAAACCTAGGGGTTCCCTAGCCTAAGCCCAGGGGTGCCCTAGGCTAAGGCTAGGGGTGCCCTAGCCTTAGTCTAGTGGAGCCCTAGCCTTTGCCTACGCTTAGGGGTGCCCTATCCTAAGCCTAGGGGTGCCCTAGCCGTAGTCTAAGCCTAGGGGTGCCCTAGCCCAAGCCTAGGCATGCCCTAGTGTTAGGCTAGAGGAGCCCTAGCCTTAGCCTAAGCCTAGGGGTGCCCTAGCCTCAGCCTAAGGGTGCCCTAGCCTAAGTCTAGGGGTGCCCTAGCCTAAGCCTATGTGTACCCTAGCCTTAGGCTAGGGGAGTCCTCGCCTTAGCGGAAGCCTTGGGGTGCTATAGCCTAAGCCTAGGGGTGCCCTAGCCTAAGCCTAGGGGTGCCCTAGCCCAAGCCTAGGGATGCCCTAGCGTTAGGCTAGAGGAGCCCTAGCCTTACCCTAAGCCTAGGGGTGCCCTACCCTAAGCCTAGGGGTGCCCTAGCCTAAGCCTAGGGGTGCGCTAGCTTAAGCCTAGGGGTACTCTAGCCTTAGGCTAGGGGAGCCCTAGCCTTAGCCTAAGTTAGGGGTGCCCCAGCCTAAGCTTAGGGGTGCCCTAGCCTTAGTCTAGGGGTGCCTAGCCTAAGCATAGGGGTGCCCTAGCCTAAGTCTAGGGGTGCCTAGCCTAAGCATAGGCGTGCCCTAACCTAAGCCTAGAGGTTCCCTACCTAAGCAAAGTGGTGCCCTAGCCTAAGCCTACGGGTGCCCAAGCCTAAGCCTAGGGGTGCCCTTGCCTTAGGCTAAGGAAGCCATAGCCTTAGCCTAAGCCTAGGGGTGCCCTAGCCTAAGCCTAGGGCTGCCCTAGCCTAAGCCTAGGGGTGCCCTAGCCTAAGCCTAGAGGTGCCCTAGCCTAATTCTAGGGGTGCGCTAGCCTAAGCCTAGGGGTACCCAAGCCTTAGGCTAGGGGAGCCCTAGCCTTAGCCTAAGCCTAGGTGTGCCCCAGCCTAAGCCTAGGGGTGCCCTAGCCTAAGTGTAGGGGTGCCCTAGCCTAAGCATAGAGGTGCCCTAACCTAAGCCTATGGGTTCCCTACCTAAGCCTAGGGGTGCACTAGCCTAAGCCTACGGGTGCCCTAGCCTAAGCCTAGGGGTGCCCTAGCCTTAGGCTAGGGAAGCCCTAGGCTTAGCCTAAGCCTAGGGTTGCCCTAGCCTAAGTCTAGGGGTGCCCTAGCCTAAGCCTAGGGGTGCTCTAGCCTAAGCGTAGTGGTGCCCTAGCCTAAGCCTAGGGGTTCCCTAGCCTAAGCCTAGCGGTGCCCTTGCCTAAACCTAGGGGATCCCTGCCTAAGCCTAAGAGTGCCGTATCCCAAGCCTAGGGGTGCCCTAGCCTAAGTCTAGGGGTGCCCTAGCCTAAGCCTAGGGGTACCGTAGCCTTTGGCTAGGGGAGTCATCGCCTTAGCCGAAGACTTGTAGTGACCTAGCCTAAGCCTAGGGGTGCCCTAGCCTAAGCTTAGGGGTGCCCTAGCCCAAGCCTAGGGATGCCCTAGCGATAGGCTAGAGGAGCCCTAGCCTTAGCCTAAGCCTAGGGGTGCCCTAGCCTAAGTCTAGGGGTGCACTAGCCTAAGCCTTGGGGTACCCTAGCCTAAGCCTAGGGGTGCCCTAGCCTAAGGCTAGGGGTGCCCTAGCCTTAGTCTTGTGGAGTCCTCACCTTAGCCTAAGCCTTGAGGTGCCCTATCCTACGCCATGGGGTGCCCTAGCCTAAGCCTAGGGGTGCCCTAGCCTAAGCCTAGGGGTGCCCTAACCTAAGCCTACAGGTGTCCAAGCCTAAGCCTAGGGGTGCCCTAGCCTAAGCCTAGGTGTGTCCTAGCCTTAGGCTATGGGAGCCCTAGCCTTAGCCTAAGCCTTTGAGCGCCCTAGCCTAAACCTAGGGGTTCCCTAGCCTGAGCCTAGGGGTGACCTAGCCTAAGCCTAGGGGTGCCCTAGTCTAAGCCTAGGGGTGCCCTAGCCTAAGCCTAGGGGTGCCCTAGGGTTAGGCAAGGGGAGCCCTATCCTTAGCCTAAACCTAGGGGTGCCCTAGCCTAAGCTTTGGGGTGCCCTAGACTAAGACTATGGGTGCCCTAGCCTAAGCCTAGGGGTGCCCTAGCCTTCGGCTTGGGGGCCCTAGCCTTATCTTAAGCCTAGGGGTGCCCTAGCAAATCCTCGTTGTGTCCTAGCCTAAGCCTAGGGGTGCCCTAGCCTAAGCCTGGGGGTGCCCTAGCCTAAGCCTAGGGGTGCCCTAACATAAACCTAGGGTTGCCCTAGCCTAAGCCTAGTGGTGCCCTAGTCTTAGGCTAGGGGAGCCCTAGCCTTATCCTAAGCCTAGGGGTGCCCTAGCCTAAGCCTAGTAGTGCCCTAGCCTAAACCTAGGGGTGCCCTAGCCTAAGCCTAGGGGTGCCCTAGCCTTAGGCTAGCTGAGCCCTAGCATTAGCCTAAGCCTAGGGGTGACCTAGCCTACGCCTAGGGGAGCCCTACCCTTAGCCTAAGCCTAGGAGTGCCCTAGCCTAAGCCTACGGGTGTCCTAGCCTAAGCTTAGAGGTGCCCTAGCCTAAGCCTAGGAGTGCCCTAGCCTAAGCCTAGGGGTGCCCTAGCCTAAGCCTAGTGGTGCCTTAGCCTAAGCCTAGGGGTGACCTAGCCTTAGCCTAAGCCTTGGGGTGCCATAGCCTAAGCCTAAGGGTGCCCTAACCTAATCGTAGGGTGCCCTTGCCTAAGCCTAGGGGTGCCTTAGCCTAAGCCTAGGGGTCCCCTAGCCTTTGCCTAAGCCTAGGGGTGCCCTAGCATAAGCCTAGGGGTGCCCTAGCCTAAGCCTAGGTGTGCCCTAGTCTAAGCCTAGGGGTGCCCTAGCCTAAGCCTAGGGGTGCCCAGGCCTTAGGCTAGAGGAGCCCTAGCCTTAGCCTAAGCCTATGGCTGCCCTAGCCTAAGCCTAGGGGTGCCCTAGCCTAAGCCTAGGGGTGCCCTAGCCTAAACCTAGGGGTGCCCTAGCCTTAGTCTAGGCGTGTCCTAACCTAAGCCTAGGGTTGCCCTACCCTAAGCCTAGGGGTGCCCTACCCTAAGCCTAGGGGTGCCCTAGACTAAGCCTAGGCTTGCCCTAGCCTTAGGCTAGCTGAGCCCTAGCCTAAGCCTAAGCCTAGGGGTGCCCTAGCCTAAGCCTAGGGGTGCCCTAGCCTAAACCTTGGGGTGCCCTAGCCTTAGGCTATGGGAGCCCTAGCCTTAGCCTAAGCCTAGGGGTGCACTAGCCTAAGCTTAGGCGTGCCCTAGCCTAAGCCTAAGGGTGCCCTAGCCTAAGCCTAGGGGTGCCCTAGCCTAAGCTAGGGGTTTCCTAGCCTAAGCCTAAGGGTGCCCTAGCCTAAGCCTAGTGGTGCCCTAGCCCTAGGCTAGGGGAGCCCTAGCGTTAGCCTAAGCCTAGGGGTGCCCTAGCCTAAGAATACGAGTGCCCTAGCCTAAGCTTAGGGGTGCCCTAGCCTAAGCCTAGGGGTGCCATAGGGTTAAGCTAGGGGAGCCCTAGCCTTAGCCTAATCCTAGGGGTGCCCTAGCCTAAGCCTAGGAGTGCCCTATCCAAAGCCTAGCGGTGCCCTAGCCTTAGGATAGGGGAGCCCTAGCCTTAGCCTAAGCCTACGGGTGCCCTAGCTTAAGCCTAGGGGTGCCGTAGTCTAAGTCTAGTGGTGCCCTAGCCTTAGGCTAGGGGAGCAATAGCCTTAGCCTAAACCTAGGGGTGCCCAAGCCTCAGCCTAGGGGTGCCGTAGCCTCAGCCTAGGGCTGCCCTAGCCTAAGCCTAGAGTGCCCTAGCCTAAGCCTATGGGTGCCCTAGCCAAAGCCTAGGGGTACCCTAGCCTAAGCCTAGAGGTGCCCTAGCCTAAGCCTAGGGGTGCCCTAGCTAAGCCT
This sequence comes from Tenrec ecaudatus, assembly GCF_050624435.1. Classification (NCBI taxonomy): domain Eukaryota; kingdom Metazoa; phylum Chordata; class Mammalia; order Afrosoricida; family Tenrecidae; genus Tenrec; species Tenrec ecaudatus. Next base: position 696,140 of record NW_027459490.1, read on the forward strand.
AGGTGTGCCCAGGCCTTAGGCTAGAGGAGCCCAGCCTTAGCCGAAGCCTATGGCTGCCCTAGCCTAAGCCTAGGGGTACCGTAGCCTAAGCCTATGGGTGCCCTAGCCTAACCCTAGGGGTGCCCTAGCTTTAGGCTTGGGGAGCCTAAGCCTTAGCATAAGCCTAGGGGTGTCCTAGCCAAAACCTAGGCATGCCCTAGCCTAAGCCTAGGGGTGCCTTACCCTAAGCCTAGGGGAGCCCTACCATAAGCCTACGGGTGCCCTAGCCTAAGCCTAGGCTTGCCCTAGTCTAAGCCTAGGCTTGCCGTAGCCTTAGGCTAGCTGAGCCCTAGCCTAAGCCTAAGCCTAGGGGTGCCCTGGTCTAAGCCTAGGGGTGCCCTAGCCTAAGCCTAGGGGTGCCCTAACCTAAGCCTCAGGGTGCCCTAACCTTAGGCTAGCGGAGCCTTAGCCTTAGCCTAAGCCTAGGGGTGCCCTAGCCTAAGACTAGGGGTGCCGTATCCTAAGCTAAGGGGTGCCCTAGCCTAAGCCTAGGGGTGCCCTAGCCCAAGCCTAGGGGTGCACTAGGGTTAGGCTAGGGGAGCCCTAGCCTTAGCCTAAGCCTAGGGGTGCCCTAGCCTAAGCCTAGGGGTGCCCTAGCCTAAGCCTAGGGGTGCGCTAGCCTTAGGCTAGGGGAGCCTAGCCTTAGCCTAAGCCTAGGGGTGCCCTAGCCTAAGCCTAGTGGTGCCCTAGCCTAAGCCTAGGGGTGCCCTAGCCTAAGCCTAGGCTTGCCCTAGCCTTAGGCTAGGGGAGCCCTAACCTTAGCTTAAGCCTAGGGGTGCCCTAGCCCAAGCCTAGGGGTACCCTAGCCTAAGCCTAGGGGTGCCCTAACCTAAGCCTAGGGTTGCCCTAGCCTAAGCCTAGGGGTGCCCTAGCCTAAGACTAGCGGTGCCCTAGCCTAAGCTTAGGGGTGCCCTAGCGTAAGCCTAGGGGTGCCCTAGCCTAAGCTTTGGGGTGGCCTAGCCTAAGCCTAGGTGTGCCCTAGCCTAAGCCTATGGGTGCCCTAGCCTAAGCCTAGCGGTGCCCTACACTAAGCCTAGGGGTGCCCGAGCCTAAGCCTATAGGTGCCCTAGCCTTAGCCTAAGCCTAGGGGTGCCCTAGCCTAAGCCTAGGGGTGCCCGAGCCTAAGCCTATAGGTGCCCTAGCCTAAGCCTAGGGGTGCCTTAGCCTTAGGCTAGGGGAGCCCTAGCCTTAGCCTAAGCCTAGGGGTGCCCTAGCCTAAGCCTAGGGGTTCCCTAGCCTAAGCCTAGGGCAACCCTAGCCTAAGACTAGGGTTGCCGTAGCTAAGCCGAGGGGTGCTCAAGCCTTAGGCTAGCTGAGCCCAAGCCTTAGCCTAAGCGTAGGGGTGCCCTAGCCTAAGCCTAGGGGTGCCCTAGCCTAAGCCTAGGGGTGTCCTAGCCTTAGGTTAAGGGAGCCCTAGTCTTAGCGTAAGCTTAGGGGTGCCCTAGTCTAAGCCTAGGGGTGCCCTAGCCTAATCCTAGGGGTGCCCTAGGGTTAGGCAAGGGGAGCCCTAGCCTTAGCCTAAGCCTAGCGGTGTCCTAGCCTAAGCCTAGGGGTGCCCTAGCATAAGCCTAGGGTTGCCCTAGCATAAGCCTAGGGGTGCCCTAGCATAAGCCTAGGGTTGCCCTAGCATAAGCCTAGGGATGCCCTACCCTAAGCCTACGGTTGCCCTAGCCCTAGGCTAGGGGAGCCCTAGCCTTAGCCTAAGCCTAGGGGTGCCCTAACCTGCCTAGGGGTGCCCTAGCCTAAGCCTACGGGTGTCCTAGCCTAAGCCTAGGTGTGCCCTACCCTAAGCCTAGCGGTGCCCTTGCCTTAGGCTAGGGAGCCCTAGCCTTAGCCTAAGCCTTGGGGCACCCTAGCCTAAACCTAGGGGTTCCCTAGCCAAAGCCTAGGGGTGAGCTAGCCTAAGCCTAGGGGTGCGCTAGGCTAAGGCTAGGGGTGCCATAGCCTTAGTCTAGTGGAGCCCTAGCCTTAACCTAAGTTAGGGGTACCCTATCCTAAGCCTCGGGGTGCCCTAGCCTAAGCTTAGGGGTGCCCTATCCTAAGCCTAGGGGTGCCCTAGCCTTAGGCTAGGGGAGCCCTAGCCTTAGTATAAGCCGAGGGGTGCCCTAGCCCAAGCATAGGGATGCCCTAGCGTTAGACTAGAGGAGCCCTAGCCTGAGCCTAAGCCTAGGGGGGCCCTAGCCTAAGCCTAGGGGTGCCCTAGCCTAAGTCTAGGGGTGCCCAAGCCTAAGCCTAGGGGTACCCAAGCCTTAGGCTAGGGGAGCCTTAGCCTTAGCCTAAGCCTAGGTGTGCCCCAGCCTACGCCTAGGGGTGCCCTAGCCTAAGTGTAGGGGTGCCCTAGCCTAAGCATAGGGGTGCCCTAACCTAAGCCTACGGGTTCCCTACCTAGGCCTACGGGTGCACTAGCCTAAGCCTACGGGTGCCCTAGCCTAAGCCTAGGGGTGCCCTAGCCTTAGGCTAGGGAAGCCCTAGCCTTAGCCTAAGCCTAGGGTTGCCCTAGCCTAAACCTTGGGTTGCCCTAGCCTAAGCCTAGGGGTGCCCTAGCCTAAGCCTAGGGGTGCTCTAGCCTAAGCGTAGTGGTGCTCTACCCTAAGCCTAGGGGTTCCCTAGCCTAAGCCTAGGGGTTCCCTAGCCTAAGACTAGCGGTGCCCTTGCCTAAACCTAGGGGTGCCCTAGCCTAAGCCTAGGAGTGCCGTATCCCAAGCCTAGGGGTGTCCTAGCGTTAGGCTAGAGGAGCCCTAGCCTGAGCCTAAGCCTAGGGATGCCCTATCCTAAGCCTAAGGGTGCCCTAGCCTAAGTCTAGGGGTGCCCTAGCCTAAGCCTAGGGTACCCTACCCTTTGGCTATGGGAGTCCTCGCCTTAGCCGAAGCCTTGGGGTGACCTAGCCTAAGCCTAGGGGTGCCCTAGCCCAAGCCTAGGGATGCCCTAGCAATAGGCTAGAGGAGCCCTAGCCTTAGCCTAAGCCTAGGGGTGCCCTAGCCTAAGTCTAGGGGTACCCTAGCCTAAGCCTTGGGGTACCCTAGCCTAAGCCTAGGGGTGCTCTAGCCTAAGGCTAGGGGAGCCCTAGCCTTAGCCTAAGCCTTGGGGCGCCTTAGCCTAAACCTAGGGGTTCACTAGCCTAAGCCTAGGGGTGACCTAGCCTAAGCCTAGGGGTGCCCTAGCCTAAGACTAGGGGTGCCCTAGCCTAAGTCTAGGGGTGCCCAAGCCTAAGCCTAGGGGTACCCTAGCCTTTGGCTAGGGGAGTCCTCGCCTTAGTCGAAGCCTAAAGGTGCCCTATCCTAAGCCATGGGGTGCCCTAGCCTAAGCCTAAGGGTGCCCTAGCCTAAGCCTAGGGGTGCCCTAGCCTAAGCCTAGGGGTGACCTAGCCTAAGACTAGGGGTGCCCTAGCCTAAGCTTAGGGGTGCCCTAGTCTAAGCCTTGGGGTGCCCTAGCCTAAACCTAGGGGTGCCCTAGGGTTAGGCAAGGGCAGCCATACCCTTAGCCTAAACCTAGGGGTGCCCTAGCCTAAGCTTAGGGGTACCCTAGCCTTTGGCTAGGGGAGTCCTCGCCTTAGCCGAAGCCTAGAGGTGCCCTATCCTAAGCCATGGGGTGCCCTAGCCTATGCCTAGGGGTGCACAAGCCTAAGCCTAGGGGTGCCCTAGCCTAAGCCTAGGGGTGACCTAGCCTAAGACGAGGGGTGCCCTAGCCTAAGCTTAGGGGTGCCCTAGTCTAAGCCTACGGGTGTCCAAGCCTAAGCCTAGGGGTGCCCTAGCCTAAGCCTAGGGGTGACCTAGCCTTAGGCTAGGGGAGCCCTAGCCTTAGCCTAAGTCTTGGGGCACCCTAGCCTAATCCTAGGGGTTCCCTAGCCTAAGCCTAGGGCTGAACTAGCCTAAACTAGGGGTACCCTAGCCTAAGACTAGGGGTGCCCTAGCCTAAGCTTAGGGGTGCCCTAGTCTAAGCCTAAGGGTGCCCTAGCCTAAGCCTAGGTGTGCCCTAGGGTTAGGCAAGGGGAGCCCTACCCTTAGCCTAAACCTAGAGGTGCCCTAGCCTAAGACTATGGGTGCCCTAGCCTAAGCCTAGTGGTGCCTTAGCCTAAGCCTAGGGGTGCCCTAGCCTTAGGCTTGGGGGCCCTAGCCTTAGCCTAAGCCTAGGAGTGCCCTAGCCTAAGCCTAGTGGTGTCCTAGCCTAAGCCTAGGGGTGCCCTAGCCTAAGCCTGGGGGTGCCCTAGCCTTAGACTAGGGGACCCTAGCCTTAGGCTAGGGGAGCCCTAGCCTTAGACTAAGCCGAGGGGTGCCCTATCCTAAGCCATGGGGTGACCTAGCCTAAACCTAGGGGTGCGTTACCCTAAGCCTAGGGGTGCCCTAGTCTTAGGCTAGGAGAGCCCTAGCCTTAGCGTAAGCCTAGCGGTGCCCTAGCCTAAGCCTAGGGGTGCCCTAGCCTAAGCCTACGGGTGTCCTAGCCTAAGCCTAGGGGTGCCCAACCCTAAGCCTAGGGGTGCCCTAGCCTTAGGCTAGGGGAGCTCTAGCCTTAGCCTAAGCCTAGGGGCGCCCTAGTCTAAACCTAGGGGTTCCCTAGCCTAAGCCTAGGGGTGAGCTAGCCTAAGCCTAGGGGTGCCCTAGGCTAAGGCTAGGGGTGCCCTAGCCTTAGTCTAGTGGAGCCCTAGCCTTAGCCTAAACTTAGGGGTGCCCTATCCTAAGCCTAGGGGTGCCCTAGCCTAAGCCTAGGGGTGCCCTAGCCTAAGGCTAGCGGTGCCCTTGCCTTAGGCTAGGGGAGCCCTAGCCTTAGTCTAAGCCTAGGGGTGCCCTAGCCCAAGTCTAGGGATGCCCTAGCGTTAGGCTAGAGGAGCCCTAGCCTTAGCCTAAGCCTAGGGGTGCCCTAGCCTAAGCCTAGGGGTGCCCTAGCCTTAGTTTTTGGGTGCCCTAGCCTAAGCCTTGGTGTACTCTATCTTTAGGCTAGGGGATTCCTCGCCTTAGCCGAAGCCTTTGGGTGCCCTAGCCTAAGCCTAGGGGTGCCCTAGCCTAAGCCTAGGGGTTCCCTAGCCCAAGACTAGGGTTGCCCTAGCGTTAGGCTAGAGGAGCCCTGGCCTTACACTAAGCATAGTGGTGCCCTAGCCTAAGTCTAGGGTTGCCCTAAGCTAAGTCTAGGGGTGCCCTAGCTTAAGCCTAGGGGTACACTAGCCTTAGGCTAGGGGAGCCCTAGCCTTAGCCTAAGCCTAGGGGTGCCCCAGCCTAAGCCTAGGGGTGCCCTAGCCTAAGTCTAGGGGTACCTAGCCTAAGCATAGGGGTGCCCTCACCTAAGCCTAGGGGTTCCCTACCTAAGCCTATGGGTGCCCTAGCCTAAGCCGACGGGTGCCCTAGCGTAAGCCTAGGGGTGCCCTAGCCTAAGCCTAGGGGTGCCCTAGCCTAAGCCTAGGGCTGCCCTTGCCTAAGCCTAGGGGTGCCCTAGCCTAAGCCTAGGGGTGTCCTAGCATACGCCTAGGGGTGCCCTAGCCTAAGCCTAGGGGTGCGCTAGCCTAAGCCTAGGAGTGCCCTAGCCTTAGGCTAGGGGAGCCCTAGCCTTAGACTAAGCCTAGGGGTGCCCTAGCCTAAGCCTACGGGTGTCCTAGCCTAAGGCTAGGGGTGCCCAACCCTAAGCCTAGGGGTGCCCTAACCTTAGGCTAGGGGAGCCCTAGCCTTAGCCTAAGCCTAGGAGCGCCCTAGTCTAAACCTAGGGGTTCCCTAGCCTAAACCTAAGGGTGAGCTAGCCTAAGCCTAGGGGTGCCCTAGGCTAAGGTTAGGGGTGCCCTAGCCTTAGTCTAGTGGAGCCCTAGACTTAGCCTAAGCTTAGGGGTGCCCTATCCTAAGCCTAGGGGTGCCCTAGCCTAAGCCTAGATGTGCCCTAGCCTAAGGCTAGCGGTGCCCTTGCCTTAGGCTAGGGGAGCCCTAGCCTTAGTCTAAGCCTAGGGGTGCCCTAGCCCAAGTCTAGGGATGCCCTAGCGTTAGGCTAGAGGAGCCCTAGCCTTAGCCTAAGCCTAGGGGTGCCGTAGCCTTAGCCTAAGCCTAGGGGTGCCCTAGCCTAAGCCTAGGGGTGCCCTAGCCTAAGCCTAGGGGTGCCCTAGCCTTAGTTTTTGGGTGCCCTAGCCTAAGCCTAGGTGTACTCTAGCCTTAGGCTAGGGGAGTCCTCGCCTTAGCCGAAGCCTTTGGGTGCCCTAGCCTAAGCTTGGGGTGCCCTAGCCTAAGCCTAGGGGTTCCCTAGCCCAAGACTAGGGATGCCCTAGCGTTAGGCAAAGGAGCCCTGGCCTTACACTAAGCCTAGTGGTGCCCTAGCCTAAGTCTATGGTTGCCCTAAGCTAAGTCTTGGGGTGCCCTAGTTAAGCCTAGGGGTACCCTAGCCTTAGGCTAGGGGAGCCCTAGCCTTAGCCTAAGCCTAGGGGTGCCCCAGCCTAAGCCTAGGGGTGCCCTAGCCTAAGTCTAGGGGTGCCTAGCCTAAGCATAGGGGTGCCCTAACCTAAGCCTAGGGGTTCCCTACCTAAGCCTATGGGTGCCCTAGCCTAAGCCGACGGGTGCCCTAGCGTAAGCCTAGGGGTGCCCTAGCCTAAGCCTAGGGGTGCCCTAGCCTAAGCCTAGGGCTGCCCTTGCCTAAGTCTAGGGGTGCCCTAGCCTAAGCTTAGGGGTTCCCTAGCCTAAGCCTAGGGGTGCGCTAGCCTAAGCCTAGGAGTGCCCTAGCCTTAGGCTAGGGGAGCCCTAGCCTTAGCCTAAGCCTAGGGGTGCCCTAGCCTAAGTCTAGGGGTGCCCTAGCCTAAGCCTACGGGTGTCCTAGCCTAAGCCTAGGGGTGCCCTAGCCTAAGCCTAGGGGTGCCCAAGCCTTAGGCTAGGGGAGACTTAGCCTTAGCCTAAGCCATGGGCGCCCTAGCCTAAACCTAGGGGTTCCCTAGCCTAAGCCTAGGGGTGACCTAGCCTAATCCTAGGGGTGCCCTAGGCTAAGGCTAGGGGTGCCTGAGCCTTAGTCTAGTGGAGCCCTAGCCTTACCCTAAGCCTAGGGGTGCCTTAGCCCAAGCCTAGGGATGCCCTAGCGATAGGCTAGAGGAGCCCTAGCTTAGCCTAAGCCTAGGGGTGCCCTAGCCTAAGCCTAAGGGTGCCCTGCTTAAGTCTAGGGGTGCCCTAGCCTAAACCAAGGTGTACCCAAGCCTTAGGCTAGGAGAGTCCTCACCTCAGCCTAAGCCTTGGGGTGCCCTAGCCTAAGCCTAGGGGTGCCCTAGCCTAAGACTAGGGGTGCCCTAGCCGAAGCCTAGGGATGCCCTAGCGTTAGGCTAGAGGAGCCCTGGCCTTACCCTAATCCTAGGGGTGACCCAGCCTAAGCCTAGGGGTGCCCTAGCCTAAGTCTAGGGGTGCCTAGCCTAAGCATAGGGGTGCCCTAACCTAAAACTAGGGGTTCCCTACCTAAGCCTAGGGGTTCCCTAGCCTAAGCTTACGGGTGCCCTAGCCTAAGCCTAGGGGTGCCCTAGCCTTAGGGTAGGGAAGCCCTAGCCTTAGCCTAAACCTATGGGTGCCCTAGCCTGAGTCTAGGGGTGCCCTAGTGTAAGCATAGGGGTTCCCTAGCCTAAGCCTAGGGTTGTCCTAGACTAAGCCTAGGGGTACGCTAGCGTAAGGCTAGGGGTGCCCTAGCCTTAGTCCAGTGGAGCCCTATCCTTAGCCTAAGCCTAGGGGTGCCCTATCGTAAGCCTAGTGGTGCCCTAGCCTAAGCCAAGGGTTGCCCTACCTTAAGCCTAGGGGTGCCCTAGTCTTAGGCTAGGGGAGCCCTAGCCTTAGCCTAAGCCTAGGGTTGCCCTAGCCTAAACCTAGGGTTGCCCTAGCCTAAGCCTACGGGTGTCCTAGCCTAAGCCTAGGGGTGCCCTACCCTAAGACTAGGGTTGCCCTAGCCTTAGGCTAGGGGAGCCCTAGCCTTAGACTAAGGCTTGGGGCGCCCTACCTAAATCTAGGGGTTCCCTAGCCTTAGGGTAGGGGAGCCCTAGCCTTAGCCTAAGCCTAGGGGTGCCCTAGCCGAAGCCTAGGGGTGCCCTAGCCTAACCTAGGGGTGCCCTAGCCTAAGCCTATGGGTGTCCTAGCCTAAGCATAGGGGTGCCCTAGCCTAAGACTAGGGGTGCCCTAGCCTTAGGCTAGGGGAGCCCTAGCCTTAGACTAAGGCTTGGGGCGCCCTACCTAAACCTAGGGGTTCCCTAGCCTTAGGGTAGGGGAGCCCTAGCCTTAGCCTAAGCCTAGGGGTGCCCTAGCCGAAGCCTAGGGGTGCCCTAGCGTAAGGCTAGGGGTGCCCTAGCCTTAGTCCAGTGGAGCCCTAGCCTTAGCCTAAGCCTAGGGGTGCCCTATCCTAAGACATGGGGTGCCGTAGCCTAAGCCTAGGGGTGCCCTAACCTAAGCCTAGGGTTGCCCTACCCTAAGACTAGGGGTGCCCTAGTCTTAGGCTAGGGGAGCCCTAGCCTTAGCCTAAGCCTAGGGTTGCCCAAGCCTAAGCCTAGGGGTGCCCTAGCCTAAGCCTACGGGTATCCTAGCCTAAGCCTAGGGGTGCCCTACCCTAAGCCTAGGGTTGCCCTAGCCTTAGCTAATGCCTTGGGGCGCCCTAGCCTAAACCTAGGGGTTCCCTAGCATAAGCCTAGGGGTGAGCTAGCCTAAGCCTAGGGGTGCCCTAGGCTAAGGCTAGGTGTGCCCTAGCCTTAGTCTAGTGGAGCCCTAGCCTTAGCCTAAGCTTAGGGGTGCCCTATCCTAAGCCTAGGGGTGCCCTATCCTAAGGCTAGGGGTGCACGAGCCATAGGCTAGGGGAGCCCTAGCCTTAGTCTAATCCTAGGGGTGCCCTAGCCCAAGCCTAGGGATGCCCTAGCGTTAGGCTAGAGGAACCCTAGCCTTAGCCTAAGCCTAGGGGTGACCTAGCCTAAGACTAGGGGTGCCCTAGCCTAAGCCTAGGTGTACCCTAGCCTTAGGCTAGGGGAGTCCTCGCCTGAGCCGAAGCCTTGGGGTGCCCTAGCTTAAGCCTTGGGGTGCCCTAGCCTAAGCCAGGGGTGCCCTAGCGCAAGCCTAGGGATGCCCTAGAGTTCGGCTAGAGGAGCCATAGCCTTACCCTAAGCCTAGGGGTGCCCTAGCCTAAGCCTAGGGGTGCCCTAGCCTAAGTCTAAGAGTGCCCTAGCTTAAGCCTAGGGGTACCCTAGCCTTAGGCTAGGGGAGCCCTAGCGTTAGCCTAATCCTAGGGGTGCCCAAGCCTAAGCCTAGGGGTGCCCTAGACTAAGGCTCGGGGTGCATAGCCTAAGCCTACGGGTGCCCTAGCCTAAGCCTAGGGGTGCCCTAGCCTTAGGCTACGGAAGCCCTAGCCTTAGCCTAAGCCTGGGGTGCCCTAGCCTAAATCAAGTGCTTCCCTAGCCTAAGCCTAGGGCTTCCCTAGCCTAAGCCTAGTGGTGCCCTATCCTAAGCCTAGGGGTGCCCTAGCCTAAGCTTACGGGTGCCCTAGCCTAAGCCTAGGGGTGCCCTAGCCTAAGCATAGGGGTGCCCTATCCTAAGCCTACGGGTGTCCTAGCCTAAGCCTAGGGGTGCCCTAGCCTAAGCCTAGGGGTACCCTAGACTTAGGCTAGGGGAGCCCTTGCCTTAGCCTTAGCCTTGGGGCGCCCTAGCCTAAACCTAGGGGTTCCCTAGCCTAAGCCTAGGGGTGACCTAGCCTAAGCCTAGGGGTGCCCTAGGCTAAGGCTAGGGGTGCCCTAGCCTTAGTCTAGTGGAGCCCTATCCTTAGCCTAAGCTTAGGGGTGCCCTATTCTAAGCCTAGGTTTGCCCAAGCCTAAGCCTAGGGGTGCCCTAGCCTAAGCCTAGGGGTGCCCTAGCCTAAGCCTAGGGGTGCCCTAGCCCAAGCCTAGGGATGCCCTAGCTTTAGGCTAGAGGAGCCCTAGCCTTACCCTAAGCCTAGGGGTGCCCTACCCTAAGTCTAGGGGTGCCCTAGCATAAGCCTAGGGGTACCCTAGCCTTAGGCTAGGGGAGCCCTAGCCTTAGCCTAAGCCTAGGGATGCCCCATACTAAGCCATGGGGTGCCCTAGCCTAAGTATAGGGGTGCCTAGCCTAAGAATAGGGGTGCCCTATCCTAAGCCTAGGGGTTCCCTACCTAAGCTTAGGGGTGCCCTAGCCTAAGCCTACGGGTGCCCTAGCCTAAGCCTAGGGGTGCCTTAGCCTTAGGCTAGGGAAGCCCTAGCCTTAGCTTAAGCCTAGGGGTGCCCTAGCCTAAGCCTAGGGGTGCCCTAGCTTAAGCCTAGGGGTGCCCTAGCCTAAGCCTAGGGCTTCCCTAGCCTAAGCCTAGGGCTGCCCTAGCCTAAGCCTAGGGCTGCCCTAGCCTCAGCCTAGGGGTGCCCTAGCCTAAGCTTAGGGGTGCCCTAGCCTAGGCCTAGGGGTGCCCTAGCCTAGGCCTAGGGGTGCCCTAGCCTAGGCCTAGGGGAGCCCTAGCCTTAGCCTAAGCGTTGGGGTGCCCTAGCCTAAGCCTTGGGGTGCCCTAGCCTAAGCCTATGGGTGTCCTAGCCTAAGCCTAGGGGTGCCCTAGCCTAAGACTAGGGGTGCCCTAGCCTTCGGCTAGGGGAGCCCTAGCCTTAGCCTAAGACTTGGGGCGCCCTAGCCTAAACTTAGGGGTTCCCTAACCTTAGGGTAGGGGAGCCCTAGCCTTAGCCTAAGCCTAGGGATTCCCTAGCCGAAGCCTAGGGGTGCCCTATCCTAAGACATGGGGTTCCGTAGCCTAAGCCTAGGGGTGCCCTAGCCTAAGCCTAGGGTTGCCCTAGCCTAAGCCTAGGGGTGCCCTAGCCTAAGCCTACGGGTGTCCTAGCCTAAGCCTAGGGGTGCCCTAGCCTAAGCCTAAGGGTGCCCTAGCCTAAGCCTATGGGTCCCCTAGCCTAATCCTAGGGATGCCCTAGCCTTAGCCTAAGCCTAGGGGTGCCCTAGCCTAAGCCTAGGGGTGCCCTAGCCTAAGCCTAGGTGTGCCCTAGCCTAAGCCTAGGGGTGCCCTAGCCTAAGCCTAGGGGTGCCCTAGCCTAAGCCTAGGGGTGGCCTAGCCTAAGCCTAGGGGTGCCCTAGCCTAAGCCTAGGGGTGCCCTAGCCTAAGCCTAGGAGTGCTCTAGCCTAAGCCTAGGGGAGCCCTAGCCTTAGGCTAGGGGTGCCCTAGGGTTAGGCAAGGGGAGCCCTAGCCTTAGCCTAAGCCTAGGGGTGCACTAGCCTAAGCCTAGGGGTGCCCTAGCCTAAGGCTATGGGAGCCCTAACCTTAGGCTAGGGGAGCCCTAGCCTTAGCCTAAGCTTAGGGGTGCCCTAGCCCAAGCCTAGGGGTCCCCTAGCCTAAGCCTAGGGGTGCCCTAGCCTAAGCCTAGGGGTGCCTTAGCCTAAGCCTAGGGGTGTCCTAGTCTTAGGCTAGGGGAGCCCTAGCCTTATCCTAAGCCTAGGGGTGCCCTAACCTAAGCCTAGGGGTGCCCTAGCCTAAGCCTAGGGGTGCCCTAGCCTAAGCTTAGGGTTGCCCTAGCCTATGCCTAGGGGTGCCCTAGCCTTAGGCTAGGGGAGCCTTAGCCTTATCCTAAGCCTAGGGGTGCCCTAGCCTAAGCCTAGGGGTACCCTAGCCTACGCCTAGGAGTGCCCTAGCCTAAGCCTAGGGGTGCCCTAGCCTTAGGCTAGCGGAGCCGTAGTCTTAGGCTAAGCCTAGGGGTGCCCTAGCCTAAGACTATGGGTGCCCTAGCCTAAGCTTAGGGGTGTCATAATCTAAGCATAGGGGTGCCCTAGCCTAAGCCTAGGGGTGACCTAGGTTAGGCAAGGGGAGCCCTAGCCTTAGCATAAACCTAGGGGTGCCCTAGCCTAAGCCTAGGGGTGCCCTAGCCTAAGCCTAGCGGTGCCCTAGCCTAAGCCTAGGGGTGCCCTAGCCTTAGGCTAGCTGAGCCCTTGCCTTAGCCTAAGCCTAGGAGTGCACAAGCCTAAGCCTAGGGGTGCCCTAGCCTAAGCCTAGGGGTGCCCTAGCCTAAGCCTAGTTGTGCCCTAGCCTTAGGCTAGCGGAATCCTAGCCTTAGCCTAAGCCTAGGGGTGCCCTAGCATAAGACAAGGGGTGCCATAGCCTAAGCTTAGGGGTGCCCTAGCCTAAGCCTAGGGGTGTCCTAGCCTTAGGCTAGGGGAGCCCTAGCCTTAGCCTAAGCCTAGGGGTGCCCTAGCCTAAACCTAGGGGTGCCCTAGCCTAATCCTATGGGAGCCCTAGCCTAAGCCTAGGGGTGCCTTAGCCTTAGGCTAGGGGAGCCCTAGCCTTAGCCTAAGCCTAGGGGTGCCCTAGCCTAAGCCTAGGGGTTCCCTTGCCTAAGCCTAGGGGTGCCCTAGCCTAAGCCTAGGGGTGCCCTAGCCTAAGGCTAGGGGTGCTCTAGCCTTAGGCTAGTGGAGCCCTAGCCTTAGCTTAAGTCTAGGGGTACCCTAGCCTAAGCCTAGGGTTGCCCTAGACTAATCCTAGGGGTCCCCTAGCCTTAGGGTAGCTGAGCCCTAGCCGTAGCCTAAGCCTAGGGGTGCCCTAGCCTACGCCTAAGGGTGCCCTAGCCTAAGCCAAGGGGTGCACTAGCCCAAGCCTAGTGATGCCCTAGCGTTAGGCTAGAGGAGCTCTAGCATAGCCTAAGCCTAGGGAATCACTAGCCTAAGCCTAGGGGTGTCCTAGCCCAAGCCTAGTGGTGTCCTAGCCTAAGCCTAGGGGTTCCCTAGCCTAAGCCTAGGGGTACCCTAGCCTAAGGCTAGGGGTGCCCTAGCCTTAGTCTAGTGGAGACCTAGCCTTAGCCTAAGCCTAGGGGTGCCCTAGCCTAAGCGTAGATGTGCCCTAGCCTAAAACTAGGGGTGACCTACCCTAAGCCTAGGGGTGCCCTAGACTTAAGCTTGCTGAGCCCTAGCCTGAGCCTAAGCCTAGGGGTGCCCTAGCCTAAGCCTAGGGGTCCCCTAGCCTAAGCCTAGGAGTGCCCTAGCCTAAGCCAAGGGGTGCCCTAGTCTAAGCTTAGGGGTGCCCTAGCCTTAGGCTAGCTGAGCCCTTGCCTTAGCCTAAGCCTGGGGTGCCCTAGCCTACGCCTAGGGGTGCCCTAGCCTAAGCCTAGGGGTGCCCTAGCCTCAGCCTAGTGGTGCCCTAGCCTAAGCCTAGGGGTGCCTTAGCCTTAGGCTAGGGGAGCCCAAGCCTTAGCCTAAGCCTAGGGGTGCCGTAGCCTAAGCCTAGGGGTTCCCTAGCCTAAGCCTAGGGGTGCCCTAGTCTAAGCCTAGGGGTGCCCAAGCCTAAGGCTAGGGGTGCCCTAGCCTTAGTCTAGTGGAGCCCTAATCTTAGCCTAAGCCTAGGGGTACCCTAGCCTAAGCCTAGGGGTGCCCTAGCCTACGCATAGGGGTGCCCTAGCCTAAGCCTAGGGGTGCCCTAGCCTTAGGCTAGGGGAGCCCTAGTCTTAGCCTAAGCCTGGGGGTGCCCAAGCCTAAGCCTGGGGGTGCCCTAGCCTAAGCCTAGGGGTGCCCTAGCCTAAGACTAGGGGTGCCCTAGCCTTAGTCTAGTGGAGCCCTAGCCTTCGCCTAAGCCTAGGGGTGCCCTAGCCTAAGCTTAGGGGTGCCCTAGTCTAAGCATAGGGGTGCCCTAGCCTAAGGTTAGGGCTCCCCTAGCCTTAGGCTAGGGCACCCAAGTCTTAGGCTAGTGCACCCCTAGGCTTAGCCTAAGGATAGGGCTCCCCTTGCCTAACACTAGGGCACCCCTAGGAGTAGGCTAGGGCACCCCTATGCTTAGACTATGACACCCCTAAGTTTAGGCTAGGGCACCCATAGTCTTAGGCTAGGGCACCCCTAGGCTTAGGCTAAGACTAGGGCTCCCCTAGCCTAAGGCTAGGGCACCCCTAGGCTTAGGCTAGGCCACTCCAAGGCGTAGGCTAGCGGACCCCTAGGCTTAGGCTAGGGCACCCCTAGGCTTAGTCTAAGGCTAAGGCTCCCCTAGCCTAAGGCTAGGGCACGCCTAAGCTTAGGCTAGGGCAACACTAGGCTTAGGCTAGGGTACCCCTAGGCTTAGGCTAGGGCACCCCTAGGCTTAAGCTAAGGCTAGGGCTCCACTAGACTAAGGCTAGGGCACCCCTAGCCTTAGGCTAGGGCACCCCAAGGCTTAGCCTAGGGCACACCTATGCTTAGGCTAGGGAACCCAGAGGCGTAGGCTAGGGCACCCCTAGACTTAGGCTAAGGCTAGGGCTACCCTTGCCTAAGGCTAGGGCACCCCTAGGCTTAGGCTAGGGCACCCCTAGGCTTAGGCTAGGGAACCCCTAGGTTTAGGCTAGGGCACCCCAAGGCTTAGGCTAAGGCTAGGGCTCCCCTAATCTAAGGGTAGGGCACCCCTAGGTTTAGTCTAGGGCACCCGAAGGCTTAGGATATGGCTAGGGGTCCCCTAGCCTTAGGCTAGGACACCCCTAGCCTTAGGCTAGGGCACCCCTAGGCTTAGGCTAGGGCACCCCTAGGCTTAGACTAGGGCACCCCTAGGCTTAGGCTAGGGCACCCCTAGGCTTAGGCTAGGGCACCCCTAGGCTTAGGCTAGGGCACCCCTAGGCTTAGGCTAGGGCACCCCTTGGCTTAGGCTAGGGCACTCGTAGGCTTAGGCTAGGGCACCCCTAGGCTTAGGATAGGGCACCCCTAGTCTTAAGCTAAGGCTAGGGCTCAGCTCGCCTAAGGCTAGTGCACCCCTTGGCTTAGGGTAGGGCACCCCTTGGCTTAGGGTAGGTCTCCCCTAGGCTTAGGCTAGGGCACATCTACGCTTAGGCTAGGGCACCCCTAGGCTTAGGCTAGGGAACCCCTAGGCTTAGGCTAGGGCACCCCTAGGCTTGGGCGAGGGCACCCCTAGGCTTAGGCTAGGGCTCCCCTAGGCTTAGGCTAGGGCACCCATAGGCTTAGGCTAGGGCACCCCAAGGCTTAGGCTAGGGCACCCCTAGGCTTAGGCTAAGGCTAGGGCTCCACTAACCTAACGCTAGGGCACCCCTAGGCTTAGGCTAGGGCAACCCTAGGCTTAGGCTAGGGCACCCGTTGGCTTAGGCAAGGGCACCCCTAGGCTTAGGTAGGGAACCCCTAGGCTTTGGTTAGGGCACCACTATGCTTAGGCTAGGCTCCCCTAGACTTAGGCTAGGGCACCCCTAGGCTTACGCTGGGGCACCCCTAGGCTTAGGCTAAGGCTAGAGCTCCCCTAGGCTTAGGATAGGGCACCCCTAGGCTTAGGCCAGCTCACCCCTAGGCTTAGGTTAGGGAACCCCTAGGTTTAGGCTAGGGCGCCCCAAGGCATAGGCTAAGGCTAGGGCTCCCCTAGCCTAAGGCTGCGGCACCCCTAGGCTTTGGTTAGGGCACCCCTAGGCTTAGGATATGGCTAGGGCTCCCCTAGCTTTAGGCTAGGGCACCCCTAGGCTTAGGCTAGGGCACCCCTAGGCTTAGGCTAGGGCACCCCTAGGCTTAGGTTAGGGCACCCCTAGGCTTAGGCTAGGGCACCCCTTGGCTTAGGCTAGGGCACTCGTAGGCTTAGGCTAGGGCACCCCTAGGCTAAGGCTAGGGCACCTCTAGTCTTAGGCTAAGGCTAGGGCTCAGCTCGCCTAAGGCTAGGGCACCCCTTGGCTTAGGGTAGGTCACCCCTAGACTTAGGCTAGGGCACATCTACGCTTAGGCTAGGGCACCCCTTGGCTTAGGCTAAGGCTAGGGCTCCACTAGACTAAGGCTAGATTACCCCTAGCCTTAGGCTAGGGCACCCCTAGCCTTAGGTTAGGGAACCCCTAGGCTTAGGCTAGGGCACCCCTAGGCTTGGGCTAGGGCACCCCTAGGGTTAGGCTAGGACACCCCTAGGCTTAGGGTAAGCTAGGGCTCCTCTAGCCTAACGCTAGGGCATCCCTAGGCTTGGGCTAGGGCACCCCTAGGCTTGGGCTAGGGCACCCCTAGGTTTAGAATAGGGCACGCCTAAGCTTAGGCTAAGGCTAGGGCTCCACTAGACTAAGGCTAGGGCACCCCTAGCCTTAGCCTAGGGCACCCCTACGCTTAGGCTAGGTCACCCCTAGTCTTAGGCTAGGGAACCCCTAGGTTTAGGCTAGGGCGCCCCAAGGCTTAGGCTAAGGCTAGGGCTCCCCTAGCCTACGGCTAGGGCACCCCTAGGCTTAGGCTAGGACACCCATAGGCTTAGGCTAGTGCACCCCTAGGCTTAGGCTAGGGCACCCCAAAGCTTAGGCTAAGGCTAGGGCTCCCCTAGCCTAAGGCTAGGGGACCCCTAAGCTTAGGCTAGGGCAACCCTAAGCTTAGGCTAGGGCACCCCTAGGCGTAGGATGGGGCTACCCCATGGCTTAGGATAGGGTACCCCTAGGCTTAGGCTAAGGCTAGGGCTCCACTAGACTAAGGCTAGGGCACCCCTAGCATAAGGCTAGGACACCCCTAGGCTTAGGCTAAGTCACCCCTAGGCTTAGGCTAGGGCACCCCTAGGCTTAGGCTAGGGCACCCCTAGGCTTAGACTAGGGCACCCCTATGCATAGGCTAGGGCACCCCTAGGCTTTGGCTAGGGCACCCCTAGGCTTAGGCTAAGGCTAGGGCTCCCCTAGCCTAAGGCTAGGGCACCCCTAGGCTTAGGCTAGGGCACCCCTAGGCTTAGGCTAGGGTACCCCTAGGCTTAGGCTAAGGCTAGGGATCCACTAGACTAAGGCTAGGGCACCCCTAGCCTTAGGCTTGGGCACCCCTAGGCTTAGACTAGGGCACCCCTAGGCTTAGGCTAGGGAACCCCTAGGCTTAGGCTAGGGCACCCCTAGGCTTAGGCTAAGGCTAGGGCTCCCCTAGCCTAAGGCTAAGGCACCCCTAGGCTTAGGCTAGGGCAATCCTAGGCTTAGGCTAGGGCACCCCAAGGCTTAGGCTAGGGGACCCCTAGGCTTAGGCTACCGCTAGGGCTCCCCTAGCCTAAGGCTAAGGCACCACTAGGCTTAGGCTAGGGCACCACTAGGCTTAGGCTAGGGCACTCCTAGGCTTAGGCTAGGGGACCCCTCGGATCTGGCTAGGGCACCCCTAAGCTTAGGCTAAGGCTAGGGCTCAGCTAGCCTAAGGCTAGGGCACCCCTAGGCTTAGGGTAGGTCACCCCTAGTTTTAGGCTAGGGCACATCTACGCTTAGGCTAGGGCACCCCTAGGCTTAGGCTAAGGCTAGGGCTCCACTAGACTAAGGCTAGGGCACCCCTAGGCTTAGGCGAGGGAACCCCTAGGCTTAGGTATGGCACCCCTAGGCTTGGGCTAGGACACCCCTAGGCTTAGGCTAGTGATCCCCTAGGCTTAGGCTATGCTAGAGCTCCTGTAGCCTAACGCTAGGGCATCACTAGGCTTGGGCTAGTGCACCCCTTGGCTTAGGCTAGGGCACCCTTAGGCGTAGGCTAGGGCACCCTTAGGCTTAGGCAACGACTAGGGCTCAGCTACCCTAAGGCTAGGGCACCCCTAGGCTTAGGCTAGGGCAACCCTAGGCTTAGGCTAGGGTACCCCTAGACTTAAGCTAAGGCTAGGGCTCCACTAGCCTATGGCTAGGGCACCCCTAGCCTTAGGCTAGGGCACCCCTAGGCTTAGGCAAGGGAACCCCTAGGCTAAGGATAGGGTACCCCTAGGCTTAGGCTAAGGCTAGGGCTCCACTAGACTAAGGCTAGGGCACCCCTAGCCTTAGGCTAGGGCACCCCTAGGCTTATGCTAGGGCAACCCTAGGCTAATGCTAGGGCACCCATAGGCTTAGGCTAGGGCACCTCTAGGCTTAGGCTTGGGCACCCCTAGGCTTAGAATAGGGCACCCCTAGGCTTAGGCTAGGGAACCCCTAGGCTTAGGCTAGGGCACCCCTAGGCTTAGGCTAAGGCTAGGGCTCCCCTAGCCTAAGGCTAAGGCACCCCTAGGCTTAGGCTAGGGCAATCCTAGGCTTAGGCTAGGGCACCCCAAGGCTTAGGCTAGGGGACCCCTAGGCTTAGGCTACCGCTAGGGCTCCCCTAGCCTAAGGCTAAGGCACCACTAGGCTTAGGCTAGGGCACCACTAGGCTTAGGCTAGGGCACTCCTAGGCTTAGGCTAGGGGACCCCTAAGCTTAGGCTAGGGCACCACTAGGCTTAGGCTAAGGCTAGGGCTCAGCTAGCCTAAGGCTAGGGCACCCCTACGCTTAGGCTAGGGCACCCCTTGGCTTAGGCTAGGGCACTCCTAGGCTTAGGTTAGGGGACCCCTCGGATCAGGCTAGGGCACCCCTAAGCTTAGGCTAAGGCTAGGGCTCAGCTAGCCTAAGGCTAGGGCACCCCTAGGCTTAGGGTAGGTCACCCCTAGTTTTAGGCTAGGGCACATCTACGCTTAGGCTAGGGCACCCCTAGGCTTAGGCTAAGGCTAGGGCTCCACTAGACTAAGGCTAGAGCACCCCTAGGCTTAGGCGAGGGAACACCTAGGCTTAGGTATGGCACCCCTAGGCTTGGGCTAGGACACCCCTAGGCTTAGGCTAGTGATCCCCTAGGCTTAGGCTATGCTAGAGCTCCTGTAGCCTAACGCTAGGGCATCACTAGGCTTGGGCTAGTGCACCCCTTGGCTTAGGCTAGGGCACCCTTAGGCGTAGGCTAGGGCACCCCTAGGCTTAGGCAACGGCTAGGGCTCAGCTACCCTAAGGCTAGGGCACCCCTAGGCTTAGGCTAGGGCAACCCTAGGCTTAGGCTAGGGTACCCCTAGACTTAAGCTAAGGCTAGGGCTCCACTAGCCTATGGCTAGGGCACCCCTAGCCTTAGGCTAGGGCACCCCTAGGCTTAGGCAAGGGAACCCCTAGGCTAAGGATAGGATACCCCTAGGCTTAGGCTAAGGCTAGGGCTCCACTAGACTAAGGCTAGGGCACTCCTAGCCTTAGGCTAGGGCACCCCTAGGCTTATGCTAGGGCAACCCTAGGCTAATGCTAGGGCACCCATAGGCTTAGGCTAGGGCTAGGGCTCCCCTAGCCTAAGGCTAGGGTACCCCGAGGCTTAGGCTAGGGCACCCCAAGACTTAGTCTAGGGAACCCCTAGGCTTAGGCTAAGGCTAGGGCTCCTCTAGCCTAACGCTAGGGCACCCCTAGGCTTAAGCTAGTGCACCCCTAGGCTTAGGTTAGGGCACCCCTAGGCTTATGCTAGGGCACCCCTAGGCTTAGGGTAGGGCACCCCTAGGCTTAGGCTAGGGCACCCCTAGGCTTAGGTTAGGGCACCCCTAGGCTTAGGCTAGGGCAACCCTAGGCTTAGGTTAAGGCACCCCTAGGCTTAGGATAAGGTTAGGGCTCCCCTAGCATAAGGCTAGGACACCCCTAGGCTTAGGCTAAGTCACCCCTAGGCTTAGGCTAGGGCACCCCTAGGCTTAGGCTAGGGCACCCCTAGGCTTAGGCTAGGGCACCCCTATGCATAAGCTAGGGCACCCCTAGGCTTAGGCTAGGGCACCCCTAGGCTTAGGCTAAGGCTAGGGCTCCCCTAGACTAAGGCTAGGGCACCCCTAGGCTTAGGCTAGGGCACCCCTAGGCTTAGGCTAGGGTACCCCTAGGCTTAGGCTAAGGCTAGGGCTCCACTAGACTAAGGCTAGGGCACCCCTAGCCTTAGGCTTGGGCACCCCTAGGCTTAGACTAGGGCACCCCTAGTCTTAGGCTAGGGAACCCCTAGGCTTAGGCTAAGGCTAGGGCTCCCCTAGCCTAAGGCTAAGGCACCCCTAGGCTTAGGCTAGGGCAATCCTAGGCTTAGGCTAGGGCACCCCAAGGCTTAGGCTAGGGGACCCCTAGGCTTAGGCTACCGCTAGGGCTCCCCTAGCCTAAGGCTAAGGCACCACTAGGCTTAGGCTAGGGCACCACTAGGCTTAGGCTAGGGCACTCCTAGGCTTAGGCTAGGGGACCCCTAGGCTTAGGCTAGGGCACCCCTAGGCTTAGGCTAAGGCTAGGGCTCAGCTAGCCTAAGGCTAGGGCACCCCTACGCTTAGGCTAGGGCACCCCTTGGCTTAGGCTAGGGCACTTCTAGGCTTAGGCTAGGGGAACCCTCGGATCAGGCTAGGGCACCCCTAAGCTTAGGCTAAGGCTAGGGCTCAGCTAGCCTAAGGCTAGGGCACCCCTAGCCTTAGGCTAGGGCACCCCTAGGTTTAGGCAAGGGAACCCCTAGGCTTAGGCTAGGGCACCCCTAGGCTTAGGCTAAGGCTAGGGCTCCCCTAGCCTAAGGCTAAGGCACCCCTAGGCTTAGGCTTGGGCACCCATAGGCTTAGGCTAGGGCACCCCTAGGCTTAGGCTTGTGCACTCCTAGGCTTAGGCTAAGGCAAGGGCTCAGGTAGCCTAAGGCTAGGGCACCCCTAGGCTTAGGCTAGGGCACCGCTAGGCTTAGGCTAGGGCACCCCTAGGCTTAGGCTAGGGCAGCCCTAGGCTTAGGCTAAGGCTAGGGCTCCTCTTGCCTAACCCTAGGGCACGCCTAGGCTTAGGCTAGGGCACCCCTATGCTTAGACTATGACACCCCTAAGCTTAGGCTAGGGCACCCATAGTCTTAGGCTAGGGCACCCCTAGGCTTAGGCTAAGACTAGGGCTCCCCTAGCCTAAGGCTAGGGCACCCCTAGGCTTAGTCTAGGGCACTCCTAGGCGTAGGCTAGGGTACCCCTAGTCTTTGGCTAGGGCACCCCTAGGCTTTGGATAAGGCTAAGGCTCCCCTAGCCTAAGGCTAGGGCACCCCTAGGCTTAGGCTAGGGCAACCCTAAGCTTAGGCTAGGGCACCCCTAGGCTTAGGCTAGGGCACCCCTAGGCTTAGGTTAGGGCACCCCTAGGCTTAGGATAAGGCACCCCTAGGCTTAGGCTAGGGCACCCCTAGGCTTAGGCTAGGGCACCCCTAGGCTTGGGCTAGGGCACCCCTAAGCTTAGGCTAAGGTTAGGGCTCCCCTAGCCTAAGGTTAGGGCTCCCCTAGCCTTAGGCTACGGCACCCCTAGGCTTAGGCTAGTGCACACCTAGGCTTAGGCTAAGGCTAGGGCTCCCCTTGCCTAACCCTAGGGCACCCCTAGCCTAAGGCTAGGGCACCCCTAGGCTTAGGCTAGGTCACTCCTAGGCGTGGGCTAGGGGACCCCTAGGCATAGGCTAGGGCACCCCTAGGCTTAGGCTAAGGCTAAGGCTCCCCAAGCCTAAGGCTAGGGCACCCCTAGGCTTAGGCTAGGGCAACCCTAGACTTAGGCTAGGGCACCCCTAGGCTTAGGCTAGGGCACCCCTAGGCTTAGGCTAAGGCTAGGGCTCCCCTAGCCTAAGGCTAGGGTACCCCTTGCCTTAGGCTAAGGCACCCCTAAGCTTAGCCTAGGGCACACCTATGCTTAGGCTAGGGAACACCGAGGCTTAGGCTAGGGCACACCTAGACTTAGGCTAAGGCTAGGTCTACCCTAGCCTAAAGCTAGGGCACCCCTAGGCTTAGGCTAGGGCACCCCTAGGCTTAGGCTAGGGCACCCCTAGGCTTAGGCTAGGGGACCCCTAGGCTTAGGCTAACGCTAGGGCTCCCCTAGCCTAAGGCTAGGGCACCACTAAACTTAGGCTAGGGCACCCCTAGGCTTAGGCTAGGGCACCCGTTGGCTTAGGCTAGGGCACCCCTAGGCTTAGGTAGGGAACCCCTAGGCTTAGGTTAGGGCACCACTATGCTTAGGCTAGGCTCCCCTAGACTTAGGCTAGGGCACCCCTAGGCTTACGCTGGGGCACCCCTAGGCTTAGGCTAAGGCTAGGGCTCCCCTAGGCTTAGGATAGGGCACCCCTAGGCTTAGGCTAGCTCACCCCTAGGCTTAGGCTAGGGAACCCCTAGGTTTAGGCTAGGGCGCCCCAAGGCATAGGTGAAGGCTAGGGCTCCCCTAGCCTAAGGCTACGGCACCCCTAGGCTTAGGCTAGGTCACCCCTAGGCTTAGGATATGGCTAGGGCTCCCCTAGCCTTAGGCTAGGACACCCCTAGGCTTAGGCTAGGGCACCCCTAGGCTTAGGCTAGGGCACCCCTAGGCTTAGGCTAGGGCACCCCTTGGCTTAGGCTAGGGCACTCGTAGGCTTAGACTAGGGCACCCCTAGGCTTAGGCTAGGGCACCCCTAGTCTTAGGCTAAGGCTAGGGCTCAGCTCGCCTAAGGCTAGGGCATCCCTTGGCTTAGGGTAGGTCACCCCTTGGCTTAGGCTAGGGCACATCTACGCTTAGGCTAGGGCACCCCTAGGCTTAGGCTAAGGCTAGGGCTCCACTAGACTAAGGCTAGGGCACCCCTAGCCTTAGCCTAGGGCACCCCTACGCTTAGGCTAGGTCACCCCTAGTCTTAGGCTAGGGAACCTATAGTTTTAGGCTAGGGCGCCCCAAGGCTTAGGCTAAGGCTAGGGCTCCCCTAGCCTAAGGCTAGGGCACCCCTAGGCTTATGCTAGGGCACCCCTAGGCTTAGGCTAGGGCACCCGTAGGCTTAGGTAGGGAACCCGTAGGCTCAACATAGGGCACCACTATGCTTAGGCTAGGCTCCCCTAGACTTAGGCTAGGGCAACCCTAGACTTACGCTGGGGCACCCCTAGGCTTAGGCTAAGGCTAGGGCTCCCCTAGCTTAAGGCTAGGGTAGCCCTAGGCTTAGACTAAGGCACCCCTAGACTTAGGCTAGGGCACCCCTAGGCTTAGGCTAGGGCACCACAAGGCTTAGGCTAAGGCTAGGGCTCCTCTAGCCTAACGCTAGGGCATCCCTAGGCTTAGGCTAGGGCACCCCTAGACTTAGGCTAGGACACCCCAAAGCTTAGGCTAGGGCACCCCTAGGCTTAGGCTAAGGCAAGGGCTCCTCTAGCCTAACGCTAGGGCATCCATAGGCTTGGGCTAGGGCACCTCTAGGCTTAGACTAAGGCTAGGGCACCCCTAGGCTTAGGATAGGGCACCCCTAGGCTTAGGATAGGGCACCCCTAAGCTTAGGCTGAGGTTAGGTCTCCACTAGACTAAGGCTAGGGCACCCCTAGCCTTAGCCTAGGGCACCCCTAGGTTTAGGCTAGCTCACCCCTAGGCTTAGGCTAGGGAACCCCAACGTTTAGGCTAGGGCGCCCCAAGGCTTAGGCTAAGGCTAGGGCTCCCCTAGTCTAAGGGTAGGGTACCCCTAGGCTTAGGCTAGGGCACCCGAAGGCTTAGGCTAGGGCACCCCTAGGCTTAGGCTAGGGCACCCCTAGGCTTAGGCTAGGGCACCC
Organism: Tenrec ecaudatus; assembly: GCF_050624435.1. NCBI lineage: Eukaryota > Metazoa > Chordata > Mammalia > Afrosoricida > Tenrecidae > Tenrec > Tenrec ecaudatus. The sequence continues at coordinate 719,293 of NW_027459490.1, forward strand.
CTAGGCTTAGGCTATGGCACCCCTTGGCTTAGGCTAGGGCACTCGTAGGCTTAGGGTAGGGCACCCCTAGGCTTAGGATATGGCACCCCTAGTCTTAGGCTAAGGCTAGGGCTCAGCTCGCTTAAGGCTAGGGCACCCCTTGGCTTAGGGTAGGGCACCCCTTGGCTTAGGGTAGGTCACCCCTAGGCTTAGGCTAGGGCACATCTACGCTTAGGCTAGGGCACCCCTAGGCTTAGGCTAAGGCTAGGGCTCCCCTAGCCTAAGGCTAGGGCACCACTAGGCTTATGCTAGGGCACCCCTAGGCTTAGGCTAGGGCACCCATAGGCTTAGGTAGGGAACCCGAAGGCTTAACTTAGGGCACCACTATGCTTAGGCTAGGCTCCCCTAGACTTAGGCTACGGCACCCCTAGGCTTATGCTGTGGCACCCCTAGGCTTAGGCTAAGGCTAGGGCTCACCTAGCTTAAGGCTAGGGTACCTCTAGGCTTAGACTAAGGCACCCCTAGACTTAGGCTAGGGCACCCCTAGGCTTAGGCTAGGGCACCACTAGGCTTAGGCTAAGGCTAGGGCTCCTCTAGCCTAACGCTAGGGCATCCCTAGGCTTAGGCTAGGGCACCCCTAGACTTAGGCTAGGACACCCCAAAGCTTAGGCTAGGGCACCCCTAGGCTTAGGCTAAGGCAAGGGCTCCTCTAGCCTAACGCTAGGGCATCCCTAGGCTTGGGCTAGGGAACCCCTAGGCTTAGACTAAGGCTAGGGCACCCCTAGGCTTAGGATAGGGCACCCCTAGGCTTAGGATAGGGCACCCCTAAGCTTAGGCTGAGGTTAGGTCTCCACTAGACTAAGGCTAGGGCACCTCTAGCCTTAGCCTAGGGCACCCCTAGGCTTAGGCTAGCTCACCCCTAGGCTTAGGCTAGGGAACCCCTAGGTCTAGGCTAGGGCGCCCCAAGGCTTAAGCTAAGGCTAGGGCTCCCCTAGTCTAAGGGTAGGGCACCCCTAGGCTTAGGCTAGGGCACCCGAAGGCTTAGGATATGGTTAGGGCTCCCCTAGCCTTAGGCTAGGACACCCCTAGGCTTAGGCTAGGGCACCCCTAGGCTTAGGCTAGGGCACCCCTAGGCTTAGGCTAGGGCACCCCTAGGCTTAGGCTAGGGCACCCCTTGGCTTAGGCTAGGGCACTCGTAGGCATAGGCTAGGGCACCCCTAGGCTTAGGATAGGGCACCCCTAGTCTTAGGCTAAGGCTAGGGCTCAGCTCGCCTAAGGCTAGGGCACCCCTTGGCTTAGGGTAGGGCACCCCTTGGCTTAGGGTAGGTCACCCCTAGGCTTAGGCTAGGGCACATCTACGCTTAGGCTAGGGCACCCCTAGGCTTAGGCTAAGGCTAGGGCTCCACTAGACTAAGGCTAGGGTACCCCTAGCCTTAGGCTAGGGCACCCCTAGGCTTAGGCTAGGGAACCCCTAGGCTTAGGCTAGGGCACCCCTAGGCTTGGGCTAGGGCACCCCTAGGCTTAGGCTAGGGCTCCCCTAGGCTTAGGCTAGGGCACCCATAGGCTTAGGCTAGGGCACCCCTAGGCTTAGGCTAGGGCACCCCTAGTCTTAGGCTAAGGCTAGGGCTCCCCTAGCCTAACACTAGGCCACCCCTAGGCTTAGGCTAGGGCACCCCTAGGCTTAGGTTAGGGGACCCCTAGGCTTAGGCTAGGGCGCCCCTTAGCTTAGGCTAGGGCACCCCTTGTCTTTTGCTAGGGCACCCCTAGCCTTAGGCTAAGGCTAGGGCTCCGCTAGCCTAAGGCTAGGGCACCCCTAGGCTTAGGGTAGGGCACCCATAGGCTTAGGCTAGGGCAACCCTAGGCTTCGGTTAAGGCACCCCTAGGCTTAGGATAAGGCTAGGGCTCCCCTAGCCTAAGGCTAGGACACCCCTAGGCTTAGGCTAAGTCACCCCTAGGCTTAGGCTAGGGCACCCCTAGGCTTAGGCTAGGGCACCCCTAGGCTTAGGTTAGGGCACCCCTAGGCTTAGGATAGGGCACCCCTAGGCTTAGGCTAGGGCACCCCTTGTCTTAGGCTAAGGCTAGGTCTCAGCTAGCCTAAGGCTAGGGCACCCCTAGGCTTAGGCTAGGGCACCCCTAGCCTTAGGGTAGGGCACCCCTAGTCTTAGGCTAGGGCACACCTAGGCTTAGGCGAAGGCTAGGGCTCCACTAGACTAAGGCTAGGGCACCCCTAGGCTTAGGCTAGGGCACCCCTAGGCTTAGGCTAGGGCACCCCTAGGCTTAGGCTAGGGCACCCCTAGGCTTGGGCTAGGGCACCCCTAGGCTTAGGCTAAGGTTAGGGCTCCCCTAGCCTAAGGTTATGGCTCCCCTAGCCTTAGGCTAGGGCACCCCTAGGCTTAGGCTAGGGCACCCCTAAGCTTAGGCTAGGGCACCCCTATGCTTAGGCTAAGGCTAGTGCTCCCCTTGCCTAACCCTAGGGCACCACTAGGCTTAGTATAGGGCACCCCTTGGCTTAGACTAGGGCACCCCTAAGCTTAGGCTAGGGCACCCATAGTCTTAGGCTTGGGCACCCCTAGGCTTAGGCTAAGACTAGGGCTCCCCTAGCCTAAGGCTAGGGAACCACTAGGCTTAGGCTAGGGCACCCCTACGCTTAGGCTAGGGCACCCCTAGGCGTAGGCTAGGGCACCCCTAGGCTTAGGCTAAGGCAAGGGCTCAGCTAGCCTAAGGCTAGGGCACACCTAAGTTTAGGCTAGGGCACCCCTTGTCTTAGGCTAGGGCACTCCTAGGCTTAGGTTAGGGGACCCTTAGGCTTAGGCTAGGGCACCCCTAGGCTTAGGCTAAGGCTAGGGCTCAGCCAGCCTAAGGCTAGGGCACCCCTAGGCTTAGGGTAGGTCACCCCTAGTTTTAGGCTAGGGCACATCTACGCTTAGGCTAGGGCACCCCTAGGCTTAGGCTAAGGCTTGGGCTCCACTAGACTAAGGCTCGGGCACCCCTAGCCTTAGGCTAGGGCACCCCTAGGCTTAGGCTAGGGAACCCCTAGGCTTAGGCTAGGGCACCCCTAGGCTTGGGCTAGGACACCCCTAGGCTTAGGCTAGTGATCCCCTAGGCTTAGGCTATGCTAGAGCTCCTCTAGCCTAACGCTAGGGCATCACTAGGCTTGGGCTAGTGCACCCCTTGGCTTAGCATAGGGCACCCTTAGGCGTAGGGTAGGGCACCCCTAGGCTTAGGCTAGGGCAACCCTAGGCTTAGGCTAGGGTACCCCTAGACTTAAGCTAAGGCTAGGGCTCCACTAGACTAAGGCTTGGGCACCCCAGCCTTAGGCTAGGGCACCCCTAGGCTTAGGCTAGGGCACCCCTAGGCTTAGACAAGGGCACCCCTAGGCTTAGGCTAGGGCACCCCTAGGCTTAGGCTAAGGCTAGGGCTCCCCTAGCCTAAGGCTAAGGCACCCCTCGGCTTAGGCTAGGGCACCCATAGGCTTAGGCTAGGGCACCCCTAGGTTTAGGCTAGGGCACCCCTAGGCTTAGGCTAAGGCTAGGGCTCCCCTAGACTTAGGCTAGGGCACCCCTAAACTTAGGCTAGGGCACCCCTTGTCTTATGCTAGGGCACCCCTAGGCTTAGGCTAAGGCTAGGATTCCGCTAGCCTAAGGCTAGGGCACCACTAGGCATAGGCTAGGGCACCCCTAGGCTTAGGCTAGGGCACCCCTAGGCTTAGGCTTGTGCACTCCTAGTATTAGGCTAAGGCAAGGGCTCAGCTAGCCTAAGGCTAGGGCACCCCTAGGCTTAGGCTAGGGCACCGCTAGGCTTAGGCTAGGGCACCCCTAGGCTTAGGCTAGGGCACCCCTAGGCTTAGGATAAGGCTAAGGCTCCCCTAGCCTAAGGCTAGGGCACCCCTAGGCTTAGGCTAGGGCAACCCTAAGCTTAGGCTAGGGCACCCCTAGGCTTAGGCTAGGGCACCCCTAGGCTAAGGTTAGGGCACCCCTAGTCTTAGGAAAAGGCTAGGGCTCCCCTAGCCTAAGGCTAGGACACCCCTAGGCTTAGGCTAAGGCACCCCTAAGCTTAGGCTAGGGCACCCCTAGGCTTAGGCTAGGGCACCCCTAGGCTTGGGCTAGGGCACCCCTAGGCTTAGGCTAAGGTTAGGGCTCCCCTAGCCTAAGGTTAGGGCTCCCCTAGCCTTAGGCTAGGGCACCCCTAGGCTTAGGCTAGTGCACCCCTAGGCTTAGGCTAAGGCTACGGCTCCCCTTGCCTAACCCTAGGGCACCCCTAGCCTAAGGCTAGGGCACCCCTAGGCTTAGGCTAGGGCACTCCTAGGCGTAGGCTAGGGGAACCCTAGGCTTAGGCTAGGGCACCCCTAGGCTTAGGCTAAGGCTAAGGCTCCCCTAGCCTAAAGCTAGGGCACCCCTAGGCTTAGGATAGGGCAACCCTAGGCTTAGGATAGGGCACCCCTAGGCTTAGGCTAGGGCACCCCTAGGCTTAGGCTAGGGCACCCCTAGGCTTAGGCTAAGGCTAGGGCTCCACTAGACTAAGGCTAGGGCACCCCTAGCCTTAGGCTAGGGCACCCCTAGGCTTAGCCTAGGGCACACCTATGCTTAGGCGAGGGAACCCCGATGCTTAGGCTAGGTCACCCCTAGACTTAGGCTAAGGCTAGGTCTACCCTAGCCTAAGGCTAGGTCACCCCTAGGCTTAGGCTATGGCACCCCTAGGCTTAGGCTAGGGCACCCGTTGGCTTAGGCTAGGGCACCCCTAGGCTTAGGTAGGGAACCCCTAGGCTTAGTTTAGGGCACCACTATGCTTAGGCTAGACTCCCCTAGACTTAGGCTAGGGCACCCCTAGGCTTACGCTGGGGCACCCCTAGGCTTAGGCTAAGGCTAGGGCTCCCCTAGGCTTAGGATAAGGCACCCCTAGGCTTAGGCTAGCTCACCCCTAGGCTTAGGCTAGGTCACCCCTAGGCTTAGGCTATGGCACCCCTAGGCTTAGGCTAGGGCACCCGTTGGCTTAGGCTAGGGCACCCCTAGGCTTAGGTAGGGAACCCCTAGGCTTAGTTTAGGGCACCACTATGCTTAGGCTAGACTCCCCTAGACTTAGGCTAGGGCACCCCTAGGCTTACGCTGGGGCACCCCTAGGCTTAGGCTAAGGCTAGGGCTCCCCTAGGCCTAGGCTAGGGCACCCTTAGGCTTAGGCTAGGGCACCCCTAGGCTTAGGCTAGGGCACCCCTAGTCTTAGGCTAAGGCTAGGGCTCAGCTCGCCTAAGGTTAGGGCACCCCTTGGCTTAGGGTAGGTCACCCCTAGGCTTAGGCTAGGGCACATCTACGCTTAGGCTAGGGCACCCCTAGGCTTAGGCTAAGGCTAGGGCTCCACTAGACTAAGGCTAGGGTACCCCTAGCCTTAGGCTAGGGCACCCCTAGGCTTAGGTTAGGGAACCCCTAAGCTTAGGCTAGGGCACCCCTAGGCTTTGGCTAGGGCACCCCTCGGCTTAGGGTAAGCTAGGGCTCCTCTAGCCTAACGCTAGGGCATCCCTACGCTTGGGCTAGGGCACCCCTAGGCTTGGGCTAGGCCACCCCTAGGTTTAGAATAGCGCACGCCTAAGCTTAGGCTAAGACTAGGGCTCCACTATACTAAGGCTAGGGCACCCCTACCCTTAGCCTAGGGCACCCCTACGCTTAGGCTAGGTCACCCCTAGTCTTAGGCTAGGGAACCCCTAGGTTTAGGCTAGGGCGCCCCAAGGCTTAGGCTAAGGCTAGGGCTCCCTTAGCCTAAGGCTAGGGCACCCCTAGGCTTAAGCTAGGGCACCCCAAGGCTTAGGCTAAGGCGAGGGCTCCTCTAGCCTAACGCTAGGGCATCCCTAGGCTTGGGCTAGGGCACCCCTAGGCTTAGACTAAGGCTAGGGTTCCCCTAGCCTAAGGCTAGGGCACCCCTAGCCTTAGGCTAGGGCACCTTAATGCTTGGGCTAGGGTACCCGTAAGCTTAAGATAGGTCACACCTAAGCTTAGGCTAATGCTAGGGCTCCACTAGACTAAGGCTAGGGCACCCCTAGCCTTAGCTTAGGGCACCCCTAGGCTTAGGCTAGGGTACCCCTAGGCTTAGGCTAGGGCACCCCTAGGCTTAGGCTAGGGCACCCCTAGGCTTAGGCTAGGGCACCCCTAGACTTAGGCTAAGGCACCTCTAGGCTTAGGCTAGGGCACCCCTAGGCTTAGGCTAGGGCACCCCTAGGCTTAGGTTTGGGCACCCCTAGGCTTAAGCTGGGGCACCCCTAGGCTTAGGCTAAGGCTAGGGCTCCCCTAGCCTAAGGCTAGTGTACCCCAAGGCTTAGGATAGGGCACCCCTAGACTTAGGCTAGGGCACCCAAAGGCTTAGGCTAGGGCACCCCTAGGTTTAGGCTAAGGCTAGGGCTCCTCTAGCCTAACGCTAGGGCATCCCTACTTGGTCTAGGGCACGCCTAGGCTTAGGCTAGGGCACCCCTAGGCTTATGGTAGGGCACCCCTAGTTTTAGGCTAGGGAACCCCTAGGCTTAGGCTAGGGCACCCCTAGGCTTACGCTAGGGCACCCCTAAACTTAGGCTAGGGCACCCCTAGGTTTAGGCTAGGGCACCCCTAGGCTTAGGCTTGGGGACCCCTAGGCTTAGTCTCACGCTAGGGCTCCCCTCTCCTAAGGCTAGGGCACCACTAGGCTTAGCCTAGGGCACCCCTAGGCTTAGGCTAGGGCACCCCTAGGCTTAGGCTAAGGCAAGGGCTCAGCTAGCCTAAGGCTAGGGCACCCCTAGGCTTAGGGGAGGGCACCCCTAGGCTTAGGCTAGGGCACCCCTAGGCTTAGGCTAGGGCACCCCTAGGCTTAGGCTAAGGCTAGGGCTCCCCTAGCCTAAGGCTTGGGTATCCCAAGGCTTAGGCTAGGGCACCCCTAGGCTTAGGCTAAGGTTAGGGCTCCCCTAGCCTAAGGTTAGGGCTCCCCTAGCCTTAGGCTAGGGCACCCCTAGGCTTAGGCTAGTGCACCCCTAGGCTTATGCTAAGGCTACGGCTCCCCTTGCCTAACCCTAGGGCACCCCTAGCCTAAGTCTACGGCACTACTAGGCTTAGGCTAGGGCACTCCTAGGCGTAGGCTAGGGGACCCCTAGGCTTAGGCTAGGTCACCCCTAGGCTTAGGCTAAGGCTAAGGCTCCCCTAGCCTAAGGCTAGGGCACCCCTAGGCTTAGGATAGGGAAACCCTAGGCTTAGGATAGGGCACCCCTAGGCTTAGGCTAGGGCACCCCTAGGCTTAGGCTAGGGCACCCCTAGGCTTAGGCTAAGGCTAGGGCTCCACTAGACTAAGGCTAGGGCACCCCTAGCCTTAGGCTAGGGCACCCCTAGGCTTGGCCTAGGGTACACCTATGCTTAGGCGAGGGAACCCCGAGGCTTAGGCTAGGTCACCCCTAGACTTAGGCTAAGGCTAGGTCTACCCTAGCCTAAGGCTAGGGCACCCCTAGGCTTAGGCTAGGGCACCCGTTGGCTTAGGCTAGGGCACCCCTAGGCTTAGGTAGGGAACCCCTAGGCTTAGGTTAGGGCACCACTATGCTTAGGCTAGGCTCCCCTAGACTTAGGCTAGGGCACCCCTAGGCTTTCGCTGGGGCACCCCTAGGCTTAGGCTAAGGCTAGGGCTCCCCTAGGCTTAGGATAGGGCACCCCTAGGCTTAGGCTAGCTCACCCCTAGGCTTAGGCTAGGGAATCCCTAGGTTTAGGCTATGGTGCCCCAAGGCATAGGCTAAGGCTAGGGCTCCCCTAACCTAAGGCTATGGCACCCCTAGGCTTAGGCTAGGGCACCCCTAGGCTTAGGATATGGCTAGGGCTCCCCTAGCCTTAGGCTAGGACACCCCTAGGCCTAGGCTAGGGCACCCTTAGGCTTAGGCTAGGGCACCCCAAGCTTAGGCTAGGGCACCCCTAGTCTTAGGCTAAGGCTAGGGCTCAGCTCGCCTAAGGTTAGGGCACCCCTTGGCTTAGGGTAGGTCACCCCTAGGCTTAGGCTAGGGCACATCTACGCTTAGGCTAGGGCACCCCTAGGCTTAGGCTAAGGCTAGGGCTCCACTAGACTAAGGCTAGGGTACCCCTAGCCTTAGGCTAGGGCACCCCTAGGCTTAGGTTAGGGAACCCCTAAGCTTAGGCTAGGGCACCCCTAGGCTTTGGCTAGGGCACCCCTAGGGTTAGGCTAGGGCACACCTCGGCTTAGGGTAAGCTAGGGCTCCTCTAGCCTAACGCTAGGGCATCCCTAGGCTTGGGCTAGGGCACCACTAGGCTTGGGCTAGGGCACCCCTAGGTTTAGAATAGCGCACGCCTAAGCTTAGGCTAAGACTAGGGCTCCACTAGACTAAGGCTAGGGCACCCCTACCCTTAGCCTAGGGCACCCCTACGCTTAGGCTAGGTCACCCCTAGTCTTAGGCTAGGGAACCCCTAGGTTTAGGCTAGGGCGCCCCAAGGCTTAGGCTAAGGCTAGGGCTCCCCTAGCCTAAGGCTAGGGCACACCTAGGCTTAAGCTAGGGCACCCCAAGGCTTAGGCTAAGGCTAGGGCTCCTCTAGCCTAACGCTAGGGCATCCCTACTTGTTCTAGGGCACGCCTAGGCTTAGGCTAGGGCACCCCTAGGCTTATGGTAGGGCACCCCTAGTTTTAGGCTAGGGAACCCCTAGGCTTAGGCTAGGGCACCCCTAAGCTTACGCTAGGGCACCCCTAAGCTTAGGCTAGGGCACCCCTAGGTTTAGGCTAGGGCACCCCTAGGCTTAGGCTTGGGGACCCCTAGGCTTAGGCTCACGCTAGGGCTCCCCTCTCCTAAGGTTAGGGCACCACTAGGCTTAGCCTAGGGCACCCCTAGGCTTAGGCTAGGGCACCCCTAGGCTTAGGCTAAGGCAAGGGCTCAGCTAGCCTAAGGCTAGGGCACCCCTAGGCTTAGGGGAGGGCACCCCTAGGCTTAGGCTAGGGCACCCCTAGGCTTAGGCTAGGGCACCCCTAGGCTTAGGCTAGGGCACCCCTAGGCTTAGGCTACGGCACCCCTAGGCTTACGCTAGGGCACCCCTAAGCTTTGGCTAGGGCACCCCTAGTCTTAGGCTAGGGCACCCCTAGGCTTAGGCTAAGGATAGGGCTCAGCTAGCCTAAGGCTAGGGTACCCCTAGGCTTAGGGTAAGTCAACCCTAGGCTTAGGCTAGGGCACATCAACGCTTAGGCTAGGGCACCCCTAGGCTTAGTCTAAGGCTAGGGCTCCACTAGACTAAGGCTAGGGCACCCCTACCCTTAGGCTAGGGCACCCCTAGGCTTAGGCTAGGGAACCCCTATGCTTAGGCTAGGGCACCGATAGACTTGGGCTAGGGCACCCCTAGGCTTAGGCTAGGGCACACCTAGGCTTAGGCTAAGCAAGGGCTCCTCTAGCCTAACGCTAGGGCTTCCCTAGGCTTGGGCTACGGCACCCCTAGGCTTAGGCTAGGTCACCCCTAAGCTTAGAATAGGGCACGCCTAAGCGTAGGCTAAGGATAGGGCTCCACTAAACTAAGGCTAGGGAACCCCTAGCCTTAGCCTATGGCACCCCTAGGCTTAGGCTAGGTCACCCGTAGGCTTAGGTTAGGGAACCCCTAGGTTTAGTCTAGGGCACCCCAAGACTTAGGCTAAGGCTAGGGCTCCCCTAGCCTAAGGCTAGGGCACTCCTAGGCTTAGGCTAGGGCACCCCTAGGCTTAGGCTAGGACACCCATAGGCTTAGGCTAGGGCACCCCTAGGCTTACTCTAGGGCACCCCTAGGCTTAGGCTAAGGCACCCCTAGGCTTAGGCTAGGGCAACCCTAGGCTAATGCTAGGGCACCCCTAGGATTAGGCTAGGGCACCCCTAGGCTTAGGCTAAGGCTAGGGCTCCCCTAGCCTAAGGCTTGGGTATCCCAAAGCTTAGGCTAGGACACCCCTAGGCTTAGGGTAGGGAACCCCTAGGCTTAGGCTAGGGCACCGCTAGACTTGGGCTAGGGCACCCCTAGGCTTAGGCTAGGGCACACCTAGGCTTAGGCTAAGCAAGGGCTCCTCTAGCCTAACGCTAGGGCTTCCCTAGGCTTGGGCTACGGCACCCCTAGGCTTAGGCTAGGGCACCCCTAGGCTTAGAATAGGGCACGCCTAAGCGTAGGCTAAGGATAGGGCTCCACTAAACTAAGGCTAGGGAACCCCTAGCCTTAGCCTATGGCACCCCTAGGCTTAGGTTAGGTCACCCCTAGGCTTAGGTTAGGGAACCCCTATGTTTAGTCTAGGGCACCCCAAGACTTAGGCTAAGGCTAGGGCTCCCCTAGCCTAAGGCTAGGGCACTCCTAGGCTTAGGCTAGGGCACCCCTAGGCTTAGGCTAGGACACCCATAGGCTTAGGCTAGGGCACACCTAGGCTTACGCTAGGGCACCCCTAGGCTTAGGCTAAGGCACCCCTAGGCTTAGGCTAGGGCAACCCTAGGCTAATGCTAGGGCACCCCTAGGCTTAGGCTAGGGCACCCCTAGGCTTAGGCTAAGGCTAGGGCTCCCCTAGCCTAAGGCTTGGGTATCCCAAGGCTTAGGCTAGGACACCCCTAGACTTAGGCTAGGGAACCCCTAGGCTTAGGCTAAGGCTAGGGTTCCTCCAGCCTAACGCTAGGGCATCCCTAGGCTTGGGCTAGGGCACCCGGAGGCTTAGGCTAGGGCATCCCTAGGCTTAGACTAAGGCTGGGGCTCCCCTAGCCTAAGGCTAGGGCACCCCTAGGCTTACGCAAGGGCACCCCCAGGCTTTGGCTAGGTCACCCCCAGGCTTAGGCTAGGGCACCCTTAGGGTTAGGCTAGGGCACCCCTAGGCTTTGGCTAGGGCAATCCTAGGCTAGACAAACGCTAGGGCTCACATAGCCTCAGGCTAAGGTACCCGTAGGCTCAGGCTAGGGCACCCCTAGGCTTAGGCTAGGGCACCGCTAGGTTTAGGCTAGGGCACCCCTTGGCTTAGGCTAAGGCTAGGGCTCCACTAGCCTAAGGTTAGGGCACGCCTAGGCTCAGGTTTGGGCACCCCTAGGCTCAGGCAAGGGCACCCCTAGGCTCAGGCTAGGGCTCCCCTAGCCTTAGGCTAGGGCACCCCTAGGCTTAGGCTAGGGCACCCCTAGGCTTAGGCTAGGGCACCCCTAGGCTTAGGCTAGGGCACCCCTAGGCTTAGGCTAGGGCACCCCAAGGCTTAGGCTAAGCCTACGGCTCCCCTAGCCTAAGGCTAGAGCACCCCTAGACTCAAGCTAGGGCACCCCTAGGCTTAGGCTAGGGCACCCCTAGGCTTAGGCTAGGGCACCCCTAGGCTTAGGCTAAATCTAGGGCTCCCCTAGCCTCAGGCTAGGGCACCCCTAGGCTCAGGCGAGGGCACACCTAGGCTCAGGCTCGGGCTCCCCCAGCCTTAGGCTAGGGCACCCCTAGGCTTAGGCTAGGGCACCCCTAGGCTCAGGCTAGGGCACCCGTAGGCTTAGGCTACGACACTTCTAGACTTAGGCTAAGACAACGGCTACCCTAGCCTCAGCCTAGAGCACCCCTAGACTCAGGCTAGGTCACCCCTAAGGTTAGGCTAGGGCAATCCTAGGCTTAGGCTCAGGCTAGAGTTCCCCTAGCCTCAGGCAAGGGCACCCCTAGGCTCAGGCTAGGGCACCACTAGGCTTAGGCTACGGCACCCCTAGATTACGCTAAGGCTAGGACTCCCCTAGCCTAAGGCTACAGGACCCCTAGGCTCAGGCTAGGGCACCCCTAGGCTTAGGATAGGGCACGCCTAGGCTTAGGCTAAGGCTAGGGCTCCCCTAGCCTAAGGTAGAGCACCCCTAGGCTTAGGCTAGGGCACCCCTAGGCTTAGGCTAGGGCACACCTAGGCTTAGGGTAAGGCTAGGGCTCCCCTAGCCTATGGCTAGGTCTCCCATAGCCTATGGCTAGCGCTCCCCTAGGCTTAGCCTAGGGCACCCCTAGGCTTAGGCTAGGGCACCCCTAGGCTTAGGCTAGGGTACCCCTAGGCTTAGGCTAGGGC